>NW_028241790.1:0-600000 GCF_964263255.1 Lissotriton vulgaris
GAAAATGGTCCGTTTTCAAATGTTTTATTTTTGAACGTCAGTTCACATTTGTAGGTGGATCATCAGTGTTAGAGCTAAAATTAGCATGTTTAAAGTGATTTTCATGCTTCCAGGGGCCCAAAACACAAGATTTATGGAATGGTTAAAAGTGCATGAAAATGGCCAATTTACTCACTCTGAGTTCTCAAAAAGGGTTTCTTCACCCCGGGAAGTGAAATAAATACCATTTGGAGGCATTTAATGTTCGACCAAAAACGGCTGATTTTCGACAAAAGAGATAACACCCCCCCATTACGTCATGCTTCAGAAATGTGGAAATGGTCCGTTTTCAAATGTTTTATTTTTGAACGTCAGTTCACATTTGTAGGTGGATCATCAGTGTTAGAGCTAAAATTAGCATGTTTAAAGTGATTTTCATGCTTCCAGGGGCTCGGGAAGTTAATTAAATACCATTTGGAGGCATTTAATGTTCGAGCAAAAACGGCTGATTTTCGACAAAAGAGATAACACCCCCCCCATTACGTCATGCTTCAGAAATGTGGAAAATGGTCCGTTTTCAAATGTTTTATTTTTGAACATCAGTTCACATTTGTAGGTGGATCATCAGTGTTAGAGCTAAAATTAGCATGTTTAAAGTGATTTTCATGCTTCCAGGGGCCCAAAACACAAGATTTATGGAATGGTTAAAAGTGCATGAAAATGGCCAATTTACTCACTCTGAGTTCTCAAAAAGGGTTTCTTCACCCCGGGAAGTGAAATAAATACCATTTGGAGGCATTTAATGTTCGAGCAAAAACGGCTGATTTTCGACAAAAGAGATAACACCCCCCCCATTACGTCATGCTTCAGAAATGTGGAAAATGGTCCGTTTTCAAATGTTTTATTTTTGAACATCAGTTCACATTTGTAGGTGGATCATCAGTGTTAGAGCTAAAATTAGCATGTTTAAAGTGATTTTCATGCTTCCAGGGGCCCAAAACACAAGATTTATGGAATGGTTAAAAGTGCATGAAAATGGCCAATTTACTCACTCTGAGTTCTCAAAAAGGGTTTCTTCACCCCGGGAAGTGAAATAAATACCATTTGGAGGCATTTAATGTTCGAGCAAAAACGGCTGATTTTCGACAAAAGAGATAACACCCCCCCATTACGTCATGCTTCAGAAATGTGGAAATGGTCCGTTTTCAAATGTTTTATTTTTGAACGTCAGTTCACATTTGTAGGTGGATCATCAGTGTTAGAGCTAAAATTAGCATGTTTAAAGTGATTTTCATGCTTCCAGGGGCTCGGGAAGTTAATTAAATACCATTTGGAGGCATTTAATGTTCGAGCAAAAACGGCTGATTTTCAACAAAAGAGATAACACCCCCCCATTACGTCATGCTTCAGAAATGTGGAAAATGGTCCGTTTTCAAATGTTTTATTTTTGAACGTCAGTTCACATTTGTAGGTGGATCATCAGTGTTAGAGCTAAAATTAGCATGTTTAAAGTGATTTTCATGCTTCCAGGGGCTCGGGAAGTTAATTAAATACCATTTGGAGGCATTTAATGTTCGAGCAAAAACGGCTGATTTTCGACAAAAGAGATAACACCCCCCCATTACGTCATGCTTCAGAAATGTGGAAAATGATCCGTTTTCAAATGTTTTATTTTTGAACGTCAGTTCACATTTGTAGGTGGATCATCAGTGTTAGAGCTAAAATTAGCATGTTTAAAGTGATTTTCATTCTTCCAGTGGCTCGGGAAGTTAATTAAATACCATTTGGAGGCATTTAATGTTCGAGCAAAAACGGGTGATTTTCGACAAAAGAGATAACACCCCCCCCATTACGTCATGCTTCAGAAATGTGGAAAATGGTCCGTTTTCAAATGTTTTATTTTTGAACGTCAGTTCACATTTCTAGGTGGATCATCAGTGTTAGAGCTAAAATTAGCATGTTTAAAGTGATTTTCATGCTTCCAGGGGCTCGGGAAGTTAATTAAATACCATTTGGAGGCATTTAATGTTCGAGCAAAAACGGCTGATTTTCGACAAAAGAGATAACACCCCCCCATTACGTCATGCTTCAGAAATGTGGAAAATGGTCCGTTTTCAAATGTTTTATTTTTGAACGTCAGTTCACATTTGTAGGTGGATCATCAGTGTTAGAGCTAAAATTAGCATGTTTAAAGTGATTTTCATGCTTCCAGGGGCCCAAAACACAAGATTTATGGAATGGTTAAAAGTGCATGAAAATGGCCAATTTACTCACTCTGAGTTCTCAAAAAGGGTTTCTTCACCCCGGGAAGTGAAATAAATACCATTTGGAGGCATTTAATGTTCGACCAAAAACGGCTGATTTTCGACAAAAGAGATAACACCCCCCCATTACGTCATGCTTCAGAAATGTGGAAATGGTCCGTTTTCAAATGTTTTATTTTTGAACGTCAGTTCACATTTGTAGGTGGATCATCAGTGTTAGAGCTAAAATTAGCATGTTTAAAGTGATTTTCATGCTTCCAGGGGCTCGGGAAGTTAATTAAATACCATTTGGAGGCATTTAATGTTCGAGCAAAAACGGCTGATTTTCGACAAAAGAGATAACACCCCCCCCATTACGTCATGCTTCAGAAATGTGGAAAATGGTCCGTTTTCAAATGTTTTATTTTTGAACATCAGTTCACATTTGTAGGTGGATCATCAGTGTTAGAGCTAAAATTAGCATGTTTAAAGTGATTTTCATGCTTCCAGGGGCCCAAAACACAAGATTTATGGAATGGTTAAAAGTGCATGAAAATGGCCAATTTACTCACTCTGAGTTCTCAAAAAGGGTTTCTTCACCCCGGGAAGTGAAATAAATACCATTTGGAGGCATTTAATGTTCGAGCAAAAACGGCTGATTTTCGACAAAAGAGATAACACCCCCCCATTACGTCATGCTTCAGAAATGTGGAAATGGTCCGTTTTCAAATGTTTTATTTTTGAACGTCAGTTCACATTTGTAGGTGGATCATCAGTGTTAGAGCTAAAATTAGCATGTTTAAAGTGATTTTCATGCTTCCAGGGGCTCGGGAAGTTAATTAAATACCATTTGGAGGCATTTAATGTTCGAGCAAAAACGGCTGATTTTCAACAAAAGAGATAACACCCCCCCATTACGTCATGCTTCAGAAATGTGGAAAATGGTCCGTTTTCAAATGTTTTATTTTTGAACATCAGTTCACATTTGTAGGTGGATCATCAGTGTTAGAGCTAAAATTAGCATGTTTAAAGTGATTTTCATGCTTCCAGGGGCTCGGGAAGTTAATTAAATACCATTTGGAGGCATTTAATGTTCGAGCAAAAACGGCTGATTTTCGACAAAAGAGATAACACCCCCCCATTACGTCATGCTTCAGAAATGTGGAAAATGGTCCGATTTCAAATGTTTTATTTTTGAACGTCAGTACACATTTGTAGGTGGATCATCAGTGTTAGAGCTAAAATTAGCATGTTTAAAGTGATTTTCATGCTTCCAGGGGCTCGGGAAGTTAATTAAATACCATTTGGAGGCATTTAATGTTCGAGCAAAAACGGCTGATTTTCGACAAAAGAGATAACACCCCCCCATTACGTCATGCTTCAGAAATGTGGAAAATGGTCCATTTTCAAATGTTTTATTTTTGAACGTCAGTTCACATTTGTAGGTGGATCATCAGTGTTAGAGCTAAAATTAGCATGTTTAAAGTGATTTTCATGCTTCCAGGGGCCCAAAACACAAGATTAATGGAATGGTTAAAAGTGCATGAAAATGGCCAATTTACTCACTCTGAGTTCTCAAAAAGGGTTTCTTCACCCCGGGAAGTGAAATAAATACCATTTGGAGGCATTTAATGTTCGAGCAAAAACGGCTGATTTTCGACAAAAGAGATAACACCCCCCCATTACGTCATGCTTCAGAAATGTGGAAAATGGTCCGTTTTCAAATGTTTTATTTTTGAACGTCAGTTCACATTTGTAGGTGGATCATCAGTGTTAGAGCTAAAATTAGCATGTTTAAAGTGATTTTCATGCTTCCAGGGGCCCAAAACACAAGATTTATGGAATGGTTAAAAGTGCATGAAAATGGCCAATTTACTCACTCTGAGTTCTCAAAAAGGGTTTCTTCACCCCGGGAAGTGAAATAAATACCATTTGGAGGCATTTAATGTTCGAGCAAAAACGGCTGATTTTCGACAAAAGAGATAACACCCCCCCATTACGTCATGCTTCAGAAATGTGGAAATGGTCCGTTTTCAAATGTTTTATTTTTGAACGTCAGTTCACATTTGTAGGTGGATCATCAGTGTTAGAGCTAAAATTAGCATGTTTAAAGTGATTTTCATGCTTCCAGGGGCTCGGGAAGTTAATTAAATACCATTTGGAGGCATTTAATGTTCGAGCAAAAACGGCTGATTTTCGACAAAAGAGATAACACCCCCCCATTACGTCATGCTTCAGAAATGTGGAAAATGGTCCGTTTTCAAATGTTTTATTTTTGAACGTCAGTTCACATTTGTAGGTGGATCATCAGTGTTAGAGCTAAAATTAGCCTGTTTAAAGTGATTTTCATGCTTCCAGGGGCTCGGGAAGTTAATTAAATACCATTTGGAGGCATTTAATGTTCAAGCAAAAACGGCTGATTTTCGACAAAAGAGATAACACCCCCCCATTACGTCATGCTTCAGAAATGTGGAAAATGGTCCGTTTTCAAATGTTTTATTTTTGAACGTCAGTTCACATTTGTAGGTGGATCAACAGTGTTAGAGCTAAAATTAGCATGTTTAAAGTGATTTTCATGCTTCCAGGGGCTCGGGAAGTTAATTAAATACCATTTGGAGGCATTTAATGTTCGAGCAAAAACGGCTGATTTTCGACAAAAGAGATAACACCCCCCCATTACGTCATGCTTCAGAAATGTGGAAAATGGTCCATTTTCAAATGTTTTATTTTTGAACGTCAGTTCACATTTGTAGGTGGATCATCAGTGTTAGAGCTAAAATTAGCATGTTTAAAGTGATTTTCATGCTTCCAGGGGCCCAAAACACAAGATTAATGGAATGGTTAAAAGTGCATGAAAATGGCCAATTTACTCACTCTGAGTTCTCAAAAAGGGTTTCTTCACCCCGGGAAGTGAAATAAATACCATTTGGAGGCATTTAATGTTCGAGCAAAAACGGCTGATTTTCGACAAAAGAGATAACACCCCCCCATTACGTCATGCTTCAGAAATGTGGAAAATGGTCCGTTTTCAAATGTTTTATTTTTGAACGTCAGTTCACATTTGTAGGTGGATCATCAGTGTTAGAGCTAAAATTAGCATGTTTAAAGTGATTTTCATGCTTCCAGGGGCTCGGGAAGTTAATTAAATACCATTTGGAGGCATTTAATGTTCGAGCAAAAACGGCTGATTTTCGACAAAAGAGATAACACCCCCCCATTACGTCATGCTTCAGAAATGTGGAAAATGGTCCGTTTTCAAATGTTTTATTTTTGAACGTCAGTTCACATTTGTAGGTGGATCATCAGTGTTAGTGCTAAAATTAGCATGTTTAAAGTGATTTTCATGCTTCCAGGGGCCCAAAACACAAGATTTATGGAATGTTTAAAAGTGCATGAAAATGGCCAATTTACTCACTCTGAGTTCTCAAAAAGGGTTTCTTCACCCCGGGAAGTGAAATAAATACCATTTGGAGGCATTTAATGTTCGAGCAAAAACGGCTGATTTTCGACAAAAGAGATAACACCCCCCCATTACGTCATGCTTCAGAAATGTGGAAATGGTCCGTTTTCAAATGTTTCATTTTTGAACGTCAGTTCACATTTGTAGGTGGATCATCAGTGTTAGAGCTAAAATTAGCATGTTTAAAGTGATTTTCATGCTTCCAGGGGCTCGGGAAGTTAATTAAATACCATTTGGAGGCATTTAATGTTCGAGCAAAAACGGCTGATTTTCGACAAAAGAGATAACACCCCCCCATTACGTCATGCTTCAGAAATGTGGAAAATGGTCCGTTTTCAAATGTTTTATTTTTGAACGTCAGTTCACATTTGTAGGTGGATCATCAGTGTTAGAGCTAAAATTAGCATGTTTAAAGTGATTTTCATGCTTCCAGGGGCTCGGGAAGTTAATTAAATACCATTTGGAGGCATTTAATGTTCGAGCAAAAACGGCTGATTTTCGACAAAAGAGATAACACCCCCCCATTACGTCATGCTTCAGAAATGTGGAAAATGGTCCGTTTTCAAATGTTTTATTTTTGAACGTCAGTTCACATTTGTAGGTGGATCATCAGTGTTAGAGCTAAAATTAGCATGTTTAAAGTGATTTTCATGCTTCCAGGGGCTCGGGAAGTTAATTAAATACCATTTGGAGGCATTTAATGTTCGAGCAAAAACGGCTGATTTTCGACAAAAGAGATAACACCCCCCCATTACGTCATGCTTCAGAAATGTGGAAAATGGTCCGTTTTCAAATGTTTTATTTTTGAACGTCAGTTCACATTTGTAGGTGGATCATCAGTGTTAGAGCTAAAATTAGCATGTTTAAAGTGGTTTTCATGCTTCCAGGGGCTCGGGAAGTTAATTAAATACCATTTGGAGGCATTTAATGTTCGAGCAAAAACGGCTGATTTTCGACAAAAGAGATAACACCCCCCCATTACGTCATGCTTCAGAAATGTGGAAAATGGTCCGTTTTCAAATGTTTTATTTTTGAACGTCAGTTCACATTTGTAGGTGGATCATCAGTGTTAGAGCTAAAATTAGCATGTTTAAAGTGATTTTCATGCTTCCAGGGGCTCGGGAAGTTAATTAAATACCATTTGGAGGCATTTAATGTTCGAGCAAAAACGGCTGATTTTCGACAAAAGAGATAACACCCCCCCATTACGTCATGCTTCAGAAATGTGGAAAATGGTCCGTTCTCAAATGTTTTATTTTTGAACGTCAGTTCACATTTGTAGGTGGATCATCAGTGTTAGAGCTAAAATTAGCATGTTTAAAGTGATTTTCATGCTTCCAGGGGCCCAAAACACAAGATTAATGGAATGGTTAAAAGTGCATGAAAATGGCCAATTTACTCACTCTGAGTTCTCAAAAAGGGTTTCTTCACCCCGGGAAGTGAAATAAATACCATTTGGAGGCATTTAATGTTCGAGCAAAAACGGCTGATTTTCGACAAAAGAGATAACACCCCCCCATTACGTCATGCTTCAGAAATGTGGAAAATGGTCCGTTTTCAAATGTTTTATTTTTGAACGTCAGTTCACATTTGTAGGTGGATCATCAGTGTTAGAGCTAAAATTAGCATGTTTAAAGTGATTTTCATGCTTCCAGGGGCTCGGGAAGTTAATTAAATACCATTTGGAGGCATTTAATGTTCGAGCAAAAACTGCTGATTTTCGACAAAAGAGATAACACCCCCCCATTACGTCATGCTTCAGAAAAGTGGAAAATGGTCCGTTTTCAAATGTTTTATTTTTGAACGTCAGTTCACATTTGTAGGTGGATCATCAGTGTTAGAGCTAAAATTAGCATGTTTAAAGTGATTTTCATGCTTCCAGGGGCTCGGGAAGTTAATTAAATACCATTTGGAGGCATTTAATGTTCGAGCAAAAACGGCTGATTTTTGACAAAAGAGATAACACCCCCCCATTACGTCATGCTTCAGAAATGTGGAAAATGGTCCGTTTTCAAATGTTTTATTTTTGAACGTCAGTTCACATTTGTAGGTGGATCATCAGTGTTAGAGCTAAAATTAGCATGTTTAAAGTGATTTTCATGCTTCCAGGGGCCCAAAACACAAGATTTATGGAATGGTTAAAAGTGCATGAAAATGGCCAATTTACTCACTCTGAGTTCTCAAAAAGGGTTTCTTCACCCCGGGAAGTGAATTAAATACCATTTGGAGGCATTTAATGTTCGACCAAAAACGGCTGATTTTCGACAAAAGAGATAACACCCCCCCCATTACGTCATGCTTCAGAAATGTGGAAAATGGTCCGTTTTCAAATGTTTTATTTTTGAACGTCAGTTCACATTTGTAGGTGGATCATCAGTGTTAGAGCTAAAATTAGCATGTTTAAAGTTATTTTCATGCTTCCAGGGGCCCAAAACACAAGATTAATGGAATGGTTAAAAGTGCATGAAAATGGCCAATTTACTCACTCTGAGTTCTCAAAAAGGGTTTCTTCACCCCGGGAAGTGAAATAAATACCATTTGGAGGCATTTAATGTTCGAGCAAAAACGGCTGATTTTCGACAAAAGAGATAACACCCCCCCATTAAGTCATGCTTCAGAAATGTGGAAAATGGTCCGTTTTCAAATGTTTTATTTTTGAACGTCAGTTCACATTTGTAGGTGGATCATCAGTGTTAGAGCTAAAATTAGCATGTTTAAAGTGATTTTCATGCTTCCAGGGGCTCGGGAAGTTAATTAAATACCATTTGGAGGCATTTAATGTTCGAGCAAAAACGGCTGATTTTCGACAAAAGAGATAACACCCCCCCCATTACGTCATGCTTCAGAAATGTGGAAAATGGTCCGTTTTCAAATGTTTTATTTTTGAACGTCAGTTCACATTTGTAGGTGGATCATCAGTGTTAGAGCTAAAATTAGCATGTTTAAAGTGATTTTCATGCTTCCAGGGGCTCGGGAAGTTAATTAAATACCATTTGGAGGCATTTAATGTTCGAGCAAAAACGGCTGATTTTCGACAAAAGAGATAACACCCCCCCATTACGTCATGCTTCAGAAATGTGGAAAATGGTCCGTTTTCAAATGTTTTATTTTTGAACGTCAGTTCACATTTGTAGGTGGATCATCAGTGTTAGAGCTAAAATTAGCATGTTTAAAGTGATTTTCATGCTTCCAGGGGCTCGGGAAGTTAATTAAATACCATTTGGAGGCATTTAATGTTCGAGCAAAAACGGCTGATTTTCGACAAAAGAGATAACACCCCCCCATTACGTCATGCTTCAGAAATGTGGAAAATGGTCCGTTTTCAAATGTTTTATTTTTGAACGTCAGTTCACATTTGTAGGTGGATCATCAGTGTTAGAGCTAAAATTAGCATGTTTAAAGTGATTTTCATGCTTCCAGGGGCCCAAAACACAAGATTTATGGAATGGTTAAAAGTGCATGAAAATGGCCAATTTACTCACTCTGAGTTCTCAAAAAGGGTTTCTTCACCCCGGGAAGTGAAATAAATACCATTTGGAGGCATTTAATGTTCGAGCAAAAACGGCTGATTTTCGACAAAAGAGATAACACCCCCCCATTACGTCATGCTTCAGAAATGTGGAAATGGTCCGTTTTCAAATGTTTTATTTTTGAACGTCAGTTCACATTTGTAGGTGGATCATCAGTGTTAGAGCTAAAATTAGCATGTTTAAAGTGATTTTCATGCTTCCAGGGGCTCGGGAAGTTAATTAAATACCATTTGGAGGCATTTAATGTTCGAGCAAAAACGGCTGATTTTCGACAAAAGGGATAACACCCCCCCCCATTACGTCATGCTTCAGAAATGTGGAAAATGGTCCGTTTTCAAATGTTTTATTTTTGAACGTCAGTTCACATTTGTAGGTGGATCATCAGTGTTAGAGCTAAAATTAGCATGTTTAAAGTGATTTTCATGCTTCCAGGGGCTCGGGAAGTTAATTAAATACCATTTGGAGGCATTTAATGTTCGAGCAAAAACGGCTGATTTTCGACAAAAGAGATAACACCCCCCCATTACGTCATGCTTCAGAAATGTGGAAAATGGTCAGTTTTCAAATGTTTTATTTTTGAACGTCAGTTCACATTTGTAGGTGGATCATCAGTGTTAGAGCTAAAATTAGCATGTTTAAAGTGATTTTCATGCTTCCAGGGGCTCGGGAAGTTAATTAAATACCATTTGGAGGCATTTAATGTTCGAGCAAAAACGGCTGATTTTCGACAAAAGAGATAACACCCCCCCATTACGTCATGCTTCAGAAATGTGGAAAATGGTCCGTTTTCAAATGTTTTATTTTTGAACGTCAGTTCACATTTGTAGGTGGATCATCAGTGTTAGAGCTAAAATTAGCATGTTTAAAGTGATTTTCATGCTTCCAGGGGCCCAAAACACAAGATTTATGGAATGGTTAAAAGTGCATGAAAATGGCCAATTTACTCACTCTGAGTTCTCAAAAAGGGTTTCCTCACCCCGGGAAGTGAAATAAATACCATTTGGAGGCATTTAATGTTCGAGCAAAAATGCTGATTTTCGACAAAAGAGATAACACCCCCCCATTACGTCATGCTTCAGAAATGTGGAAATGGTCCGTTTTCAAATGTTTTATTTTTGAACGTCAGTTCACATTTGTAGGTGGATCATCAGTGTTAGAGCTAAAATTAGCATGTTTAAAGTGATTTTCATGCTTCCAGGGGCTCGGGAAGTTAATTAAATACCATTTGGAGGCATTTAATGTTCGAGCAAAAACGGCTGATTTTCGACAAAAGAGATAACACCCCCCCATTACGTCATGCTTCAGAAATGTGGAAAATGGTCCGTTTTCAAATGTTTTATTTTTGAACGTCAGTTCACATTTGTAGGTGGATCATCAGTGTTAGAGCTAAAATTAGCATGTTTAAAGTGATTTTCATGCTTCCAGGGGCTCGGGAAGTTAATTAAATACCATTTGGAGGCATTTAATGTTCGAGCAAAAACGGCTGATTTTCGACAAAAGAGATAACACCCCCCCCATTACGTCATGCTTCAGAAATGTGGAAAATGGTCCGTTTTCAAATGTTTTATTTTTGAACGTCAGTTCACATTTGTAGGTGGATCATCAGTGTTAGAGCTAAAATTAGCATGTTTAAAGTGATTTTCATGCTTCCAGGGGCTCGGGAAGTTAATTAAATACCATTTGGAGGCATTTAATGTTCGAGCAAAAATGGCTGATTTTCGACAAAAGAGATAACACCCCCCCCATTACGTCATGCTTCAGAAATGTGGAAAATGGTCCGTTTTCAAATGTTTTATTTTTGAACGTCAGTTCACATTTGTAGGTGGATCATCAGTGTTAGAGCTAAAATTAGCATGTTTAAAGTGATTTTCATGCTTCCAGGGGCCCAAAACACAAGATTAATGGAATGGTTAAAAGTGCATGAAAATGGCCAATTTACTCACTCTGAGTTCTCAAAAAGGGTTTCTTCACCCCGGGAAGTGAAATAAATACCATTTGGAGGCATTTAATGTTCGAGCAAAAACGGCTGATTTTCGACAAAAGAGATAACACCCCCCCATTACGTCATGCTTCAGAAATGTGGAAAATGGTCCGTTTTCAAATGTTTTATTTTTGAACGTCAGTTCACATTTGTAGGTGGATCATCAGTGTTAGAGCTAAAATTAGCATGTTTAAAGTGATTTTCATGCTTCCAGGGGCTCGGGAAGTGAATTAAATACCATTTGGAGGCATTTAATGTTCGAGCAAAAACGGCTGATTTTCGACAAAAGAGATAACACCCCCCCATTACGTCATGCTTCAGAAATGTGGAAAATGATCCGTTTTCAAATGTTTTATTTTTGAACGTCCGTTCACATTTGTAGGTGGATCATCAGTGTTAGAGCTAAAATTAGCATGTTTAAAGTGATTTTCATGCTTCCAGGGGCTCGGGAAGTGAATTAAATACCATTTGGAGGCATTTAATGTTCGAGCAAAAACAGCTGATTTTCGACAAAAGAGATAACACCCCCCCATTACGTCATGCTTCAGAAATGTGGAAAATGGTCCGTTTTCAAATGTTTTATTTTTGAACGTCAGTTCACATTTGTAGGTGGATCATCAGTGTTAGAGCTAAAATTAGCATGTTTAAAGGGATTTTCATGCTTCCAGGGGCTCGGGAAGTTAATTAAATACCATTTGGAGGCATTTAATGTTCGATGAAAACGGCTGATTTTCGACAAAAGCGATAACACCCCCCCATTACGTCATGCTTCAGAAATGTGGAAAATGGTCCGTTTTCAAATGTTTTATTTTTGAACGTCAGTTCACATTTGTAGGTGGATCATCAGTGTTAGAGCTAAAATTAGCATGTTTAAAGTGATTTTCATGCTTCCAGGGGCCCAAAACACAAGATTTATGGAATGGTTAAAAGTGCATGAAAATGGCCAATTTACTCACTCTGAGTTCTCAAAAAGGGTTTCTTCACCCCGGGAAGTGAATTAAATACCATTTGGAGGCATTTAATGTTCGAGCAAAAACGGCTGATTTTCGACAAAAGAGATAACACCCCCCCCATTACGTCATGCTTCAGAAATGTGGAAAATGGTCCGTTTTCAAATGTTTTATTTTTGAACGTCAGTTCACATTTGTAGGTGGATCATCAGTGTTAGAGCTAAAATTAGCATGTTTAAAGTGATTTTCATGCTTCCAGGGGCTCGGGAAGTTAATTAAATACCATTTGGAGGCATTTAATGTTCGAGCAAAAACGGCTGATTTTCGACAAAAGAGATAACACCCCCCCCATTACGTCATGCTTCAGAAATGTGGAAAATGGTCCGTTTTCAAATGTTTTATTTTTGAACATCAGTTCACATTTGTAGGTGGATCATCAGTGTTAGAGCTAAAATTAGCATGTTTAAAGTGATTTTCATGCTTCCAGGGGCCCAAAACACAAGATTTATGGAATGGTTAAAAGTGCATGAAAATGGCCAATTTACTCACTCTGAGTTCTCAAAAAGGGTTTCTTCACCCCGGGAAGTGAATTAAATACCATTTGGAGGCATTTAATGTTCGAGCAAAAACGGCTGATTTTCGACAAAAGAGATAACACCCCCCCATTACGTCATGCTTCAGAAATGTGAAAAATGGTCCGTTTTCAAATGTTTTATTTTTGAACGTCAGTTCACATTTGTAGGTGGATCATCAGTGTTAGAGCTAAAATTAGCATGTTTAAAGTGATTTTCATGCTTCCAGGGGCCCAAAACACAAGATTAATGGAATGGTTAAAAGTGCATGAAAATGGCCAATTTACTCACTCTGAGTTCTCAAAAAGGGTTTCTTCACCCCGGGAAGTGAAATAAATACCATTTGGAGGCATTTAATGTTCGAGCAAAAACGGCTGATTTTCGACAAAAGAGATAACACCCCCCCATTACGTCATGCTTCAGAAATGTGGAAAATGGTCCGTTTTCAAATGTTTTATTTTTGAACGTCAGTTCACATTTGTAGGTGGATCATCAGTGTTAGAGCTAAAATTGGCATGTTTAAAGTGATTTTCATGCTTCCAGGGGCTCGGGAAGTTAATTAAATACCATTTGGAGGCATTTTATGTTCGAGCAAAAACGGCTGATTTTCGACAAAAGAGATAACACCCCCCCCATTACGTCATGCTTCAGAAATGTGGAAAATGGTCCGTTTTCAAATGTTTTATTTTTGAACGTCAGTTCACATTTGTAGGTGGATCATCAGTGTTAGAGCTAAAATTAGCATGTTTAAAGTGATTTTCATGCTTCCAGGGGCTCGGGAAGTTAATTAAATACCATTTGGAGGCATTTAATGTTCGAGCAAAAACGGCTGATTTTCGACAAAAGAGATAACACCCCCCCATTACGTCATGCTTCAGAAATGTGGAAAATGGTCTGTTTTCAAATGTTTTATTTTTGAACGTCAGTTCACATTTGTAGGTGGATCATCAGTGTTAGAGCTAAAATTAGCATGTTTAAAGTGATTTTCATGCTTCCAGGGGCTCGGGAAGGTAATTAAATACCATTTGGAGGCATTTAATGTTCGAGCAAAAACGGCTGATTTTCGACAAAAGAGATAACACCCCCCCATTACGTCATGCTTCAGAAATGTGGAAAATGGTCCGTTTTCAAATGTTTTATTTTTGAACGTCAGTTCACATTTGTAGGTGGATCATCAGTGTTAGAGCTAAAATTAGCATGTTTAAAGTGATTTTCATGCTTCCAGGGGCCCAAAACACAAGATTTATGGAATGGTTAAAAGTGCATGAAAATGGCCAATTTACTCACTCTGAGTTCTCAAAAAGGGTTTCTTCACCCCGGGAAGTGAAATAAATACCATTTGGAGGCATTTAATGTTCGAGCAAAAACGGCTGATTTTCGACAAAAGAGATAACACCCCCCATTACGTCATGCTTCAGAAATGTGGAAAATGGTCCGTTTTCAAATGTTTTATTTTTGAACATCAGTTCACATTTGTAGGTGGATCATCAGTGTTAGAGCTAAAATTAGCATGTTTAAAGTGATTTTCATGCTTCCAGGGGCTCGGGAAGTTAATTAAATACCATTTGGAGGCATTTAATGTTCGAGCAAAAACGGCTGATTTTCGACAAAAGAGATAACACCCCCCCATTACGTCATGCTTCAGAAATGTGGAAAATGGTCCGTTTTCAAATGTTTTATTTTTGAACGTCAGTTCACATTTGTAGGTGGATCATCAGTGTTAGAGCTAAAATTAGCATGTTTAAAGTGATTTTCATGCTTCCAGGGGCTCGGGAAGTTAATTAAATACCTATTTGGAGGCATTTAATGTTCGAGCAAAAACGGCTGATTTTCGACAAAAGAGATAACACCCCCCCATTACGTCATGCTTCAGAAATGTGGAAAATGGTCCGTTTTCAAATGTTTTATTTTTGAACGTCAGTTCACATTTGTAGGTGGATCATCAGTGTTAGAGCTAAAATTAGCATGTTTAAAGTGATTTTCATGCTTCCAGGGGCTCGGGAAGTTAATTAAATACCATTTGGAGGCATTTAATGTTCGAGCAAAAACGGCTGATTTTCGACAAAAGAGATAACACCCCCCCATTACGTCATGCTTCAGAAATGTGGAAAATGGTCCGTTTTCAAATGTTTTATTTTTGAACGTCAGTTCACATTTGTAGGTGGATCATCAGTGTTAGAGCTAAAATTAGCATGTTTAAAGTGATTTTCATGCTTCCAGGGGCTCGGGAAGTTAATTAAATACCATTTGGAGGCATTTAATGTTCGAGCAAAAACGGCTGATTTTCGACAAAAGAGATAACACCCCCCCATTACGTCATGCTTCAGAAATGTGGAAAATGGTCCGTTTTCAAATGTTTTATTTTTGAACGTCAGTTCACATTTGTAGGTGGATCATCAGTGTTAGAGCTAAAATTAGCATGTTTAAAGTGATTTTCATGCTTCCAGGGGCTCGGGAAGTTAATTAAATACCATGTGGAGGCATTTAATGTTCGAGCAAAAACGGCTGATTTTCGACAAAAGAGATAACACCCCCCCATTACGTCATGCTTCAGAAATGTGGAAAATGGTCCGTTTTCAAATGTTTTATTTTTGAACGTCAGTTCACATTTGTAGGTGGATCATCAGTGTTAGAGCTAAAATTAGCATGTTTAAAGTGATTTTCATGCTTCCAGGGGCCCAAAACACAAGATTAATGGAATGGTTAAAAGTGCATGAAAATGGCCAATTTACTCACTCTGAGTTCTCAAAAAGGGTTTCTTCACCCCGGGAAGTGAAATAAATACCATTTGGAGGCATTTAATGTTCGAGCAAAAACGGCTGATTTTCGACAAAAGAGATAACACCCCCCCATTACGTCATGCTTCAGAAATGTGGAAAATGGTCCGTTTTCAAATGTTTTATTTTTGAACGTCAGTTCACATTTGTAGGTGGATCATCAGTGTTAGAGCTAAAATTAGCATGTTTAAAGTGATTTTCATGCTTCCAGGGGCTCGGGAAGTTAATTAAATACCATGTGGAGGCATTTAATGTTCGAGCAAAAACGGCTGATTTTCGACAAAAGAGATAACACCCCCCCATTACGTCATGCTTCAGAAATGTGGAAAATGGTCCGTTTTCAAATGTTTTATTTTTGAACGTCAGTTCACATTTGTAGGTGGATCATCAGTGTTAGAGCTAAAATTAGCATGTTTAAAGTGATTTTCATGCTTCCAGGGGCCCAAAACACAAGATTAATGGAATGGTTAAAAGTGCATGAAAATGGCCAATTTACTCACTCTGAGTTCTCAAAAAGGGTTTCTTCACCCCGGGAAGTGAAATAAATACCATTTGGAGGCATTTAATGTTCGAGCAAAAACGGCTGATTTTCGACAAAAGAGATAACACCCCCCCATTACGTCATGCTTCAGAAATGTGGAAAATGGTCCGTTTTCAAATGTTTTATTTTTGAACGTCAGTTCACATTTGTAGGTGGATCATCAGTGTTAGAGCTAAAATTAGCATGTTTAAAGTGATTTTCATGCTTCCAGGGGCTCGGGAAGTGAATTAAATACCATTTGGAGGCATTTAATGTTCGAGCAAAAACGGCTGATTTTCGACAAAAGAGATAACACCCCCCCCATTACGTCATGCTTCAGAAATGTGGAAAATGGTCCGTTTTCAAATGTTTTATTTTTGAACGTCAGTTCACATTTGTAGGTGGATCATCAGTGTTAGAGCTCAAATTAGCATGTTTAAAGTGATTTTCATGCTTCCAGGGGCCCAAAACACAAGATTTATGGAATGGTTAAAAGTGCATGAAAATGACCAATTTACTCACTCTGAGTTCTCAAAAAGGGTTTCTTCACCCCGGGAAGTGAAATAAATACCATTTGGAGGCATTTAATGTTCGAGCAAAAACGGCTGATTTTCGACAAAAGAGATAACACCCCCCCATTACGTCATGCTTCAGAAATGTGGAAATGGTCCGTTTTCAAATGTTTTATTTTTGAACGTCAGTTCACATTTGTAGGTGGATCATCAGTGTTAGAGCTAAAATTAGCATGTTTAAAGTGATTTTCATGCTTCCAGGGGCTCGGGAAGTTAATTAAATACCATTTGGAGGCATTTAATGTTCGAGCAAAAACGGCTGATTTTCGACAAAAGAGATAACACCCCCCCCATTACGTCATGCTTCAGAAATGTGGAAAATGGTCCGTTTTCAAATGTTTTATTTTTGAACATCAGTTCACATTTGTAGGTGGATCATCAGTGTTAGAGCTAAAATTAGCATGTTTAAAGTGATTTTCATGCTTCCAGGGGCTCGGGAAGTTAATTAAATACCATTTGTAGGCATTTAATGTTCGAGCAAAAACGGCTGATTTTCGACAAAAGAGATAACACCCCCCCATTACGTCATGCTTCAGAAATGTGGAAAATGGTCCGTTTTCAAATGTTTTATTTTTGAACGTCAGTTCACATTTGTAGGTGGATCATCAGTGTTAGAGCTAAAATTAGCATGTTTAAAGTGATTTTCATGCTTCCAGGGGCTCGGGAAGTTAATTAAATACCATTTGGAGGCATTTAATGTTCGAGCAAAAACGGCTGATTTTCGACAAAAGAGATAACACCCCCCCATTACGTCATGCTTCAGAAATGTGGAAAATGGTCCGTTTTCAAATGTTTTATTTTTGAACGTCAGTTCACATTTGTAGGTGGATCATCAGTGTTAGAGCTAAAATTAGCATGTTTAAAGTGATTTTCATGCTTCCAGGGGCTCGGGAAGTTAATTAAATACCATTTGGAGGCATTTAATGTTCGAGCAAAAACGGCTGATTTTCGACAAAAGAGATAACACCCCCCCATTACGTCATGCTTCAGAAATGTGGAAAATGGTCCGTTTTCAAATGTTTTATTTTTGAACGTCAGTTCACATTTGTAGGTGGATCATCAGTGTTAGAGCTAAAATTAGCCTGTTTAAAGTGATTTTCATGCTTCCAGGGGCTCGGGAAGTTAATTAAATACTATTTGGAGGCATTTAATGTTCGAGCAAAAACGGCTGATTTTCGACAAAAGAGATAACACCCCCCCATTACGTCATGCTTCAGAAATGTGGAAAATGGTCCGTTTTCAAATGTTTTATTTTTGATCGTCAGTTCACATTTGTAGGTGGATCATCAGTGTTAGAGCTAAAATTAGCATGTTTAAAGTGATTTTCATGCTTCCAGGGGCTCGGGAAGTTAATTAAATACCATTTGGAGGCATTTAATGTTCGAGCAAAAACGGCTGATTTTCGACAAAAGAGATAACACCCCCCCATTACGTCATGCTTCAGAAATGTGGAAAATGGTCCGTTTTCAAATGTTTTATTTTTGAACGTCAGTTCACATTTGTAGGTGGATCATCAGTGTTAGAGCTAAAATTTGCATGTTTAAAGTGATTTTCATGCTTCCAGGGGCCCAAAACACAAGATTAATGGAATGGTTAAAAGTGCATGAAAATGGCCAATTTACTCACTCTGAGTTCTCAAAAAGGGTTTCTTCACCCCAGGAAGTGAAATAAATACCATTTGGAGGCATTTAATGTTCGAGCAAAAACGGCTGATTTTCGACAAAAGAGATAACACCCCCCCATTACGTCATGCTTCAGAAATGTGGAAAATGGTCCGTTTTCAAATGTTTTATTTTTGAACGTCAGTTCACATTTGTAGGTGGATCATCAGTGTTAGAGCTAAAATTAGCATGTTTAAAGTGATTTTCATGCTTCCAGGGGCTCGGGAAGTTAATTAAATACCATTTGGAGGCATTTAATGTTCGAGCAAAAACGGCTGATTTTCGACAAAAGAGATAACACCCCCCCCCATTACGTCATGCTTTAGAAGTGTGGAAAATGGTCCGTTTTCAAATGTTTTATTTTTGAACGTCAGTTCACATTTGTAGGTGGATCATCAGTGTTAGAGCTAAAATTAGCATGTTTAAAGTGATTTTCATGCTTCCAGGGGCTCGGGAAGTGAATTAAATACCATTTGGAGGCATTTAATGTTTGAGCAAAAACGGCTGATTTTCGACAAAAGAGATAACACCCCCCCATTACGTCATGCTTCAGAAATGTGGAAAATGATCCGTTTTCAAATGTTTTATTTTTGAACGTCAGTTCACATTTGTAGGTGGATCATCAGTGTTAGAGCTAAAATTAGCATGTTTAAAGTGATTTTCATGCTTCCAGGGGCTCGGGAAGTGAATTAAATACCATTTGGAGGCATTTAATGTTCGAGCAAAAACGGCTGATTTTCGACAAAAGAGATAACACCCCCCCATTACGTCATGCTTCAGAAATGTGGAAAATGGTCCGTTTTCAAATGTTTTATTTTTGAACGTCAGTTCACATTTGTAGGTGGATCATCAGTGTTAGAGCTAAAATTAGCATGTTTAAAGGGATTTTCATGCTTCCAGGGGCTCGGGAAGTTAATTAAATACCATTTGGAGGCATTTAATGTTCGATGAAAACGGCTGATTTTCGACAAAAGCGATAACACCCCCCCATTACGTCATGCTTCAGAAATGTGGAAAATGGTCCGTTTTCAAATGTTTTATTTTTTAACGTCAGTTCACATTTGTAGGTGGATCATCAGTGTTAGAGCTAAAATTAGCATGTTTAAAGTGATTTTCATGCTTCCAGGGGCCCAAAACACAAGATTTATGGAATGGTTAAAAGTGCATGAAAATGGCCAATTTACTCACTCTGAGTTCTCAAAAAGGGTTTCTTCACCCCGGGAAGTGAATTAAATACAATTTGGAGGCATTTAATGTTCGAGCAAAAACGGCTGATTTTCGACAAAAGAGATAACACCCCCCCATTACGTCATGCTTCAGAAATGTGGAAAATGGTCCGTTTTCAAATGTTTTATTTTTGAACATCAGTTCACATTTGTAGGTGGATCATCAGTGTTAGAGCTAAAATTAGCATGTTTAAAGTGATTTTCATGCTTCCAGGGGCCCAAAACACAAGATTTATGGAATGGTTAAAAGTGCATGAAAATGGCCAATTTACTCACTCTGAGTTCTCAAAAAGGGTTTCTTCACCCCGGGAAGTGAATTAAATACCATTTGGAGGCATTTAATGTTCGAGCAAAAACGGCTGATTTTCGACAAAAGAGATAACACCCCCCCATTACGTCATGCTTCAGAAATGTGAAAAATGGTCCGTTTTCAAATGTTTTATTTTTGAACGTCAGTTCACATTTGTAGGTGGATCATCAGTGTTAGAGCTAAAATTAGCATGTTTAAAGTGATTTTCATGCTTCCAGGGGCCCAAAACACAAGATTAATGGAATGGTTAAAAGTGCATGAAAATGGCCAATTTACTCACTCTGAGTTCTCAAAAAGGGTTTCTTCACCCCGGGAAGTGAAATAAATACCATTTGGAGGCATTTAATGTTCGAGCAAAAACGGCTGATTTTCGACAAAAGAGATAACACCCCCCCATTACATCATGCTTCAGAAATGTGGAAAATGGTCCGTTTTCAAATGTTTTATTTTTGAACGTCAGTTCACATTTGTAGGTGGATCATCAGTGTTAGAGCTAAAATTAGCATGTTTAAAGTGATTTTCATGCTTCCAGGGGCTCGGGAAGTTAATTAAATACCATTTGGAGGCATTTAATGTTCGAGCAAAAACGGCTGATTTTCGACAAAAGAGATAACACCCCCCCATTACGTCATGCTTCAGAAATGTGGAAAATGGTCCGTTTTCAAATGTTTTATTTTTGAACATCAGTTCACATTTGTAGGTGGATCATCAGTGTTAGAGCTAAAATTAGTATGTTTAAAGTGATTTTCATGCTTCCAGGGGCTCGGGAAGTTAATTAAATACCATTTGGAGGCATTTAATGTTCGAGCAAAAACGGCTGATTTTCGACAAAAGAGATAACACCCCCCCATTACGTCATGCTTCAGAAATGTGGAAAATGGTCCGTTTTCAAATGTTTTATTTTTGAACGTCAGTTCACATTTGTAGGTGGATCATCAGTGTTAGAGCTAAAATTAGCATGTTTAAAGTGATTTTCATGCTTCCAGGGGCTCGGGAAGTTAATTAAATACCATTTGGAGGCATTTAATGTTCGAGCAAAAACGGCTGATTTTCGACAAAAGAGATAACACCCCCCCATTACGTCATGCTTCAGAAATGTGGAAAATGGTCCGTTTTCAAATGTTTTATTTTTGAACGTCAGTTCACATTTGTAGGTGGATCATCAGTGTTAGAGCTAAAATTAGCATGTTTAAAGTGATTTTCATGCTTCCAGGGGCTCGGGAAGTTAATTAAATACCATTTGGAGGCATTTAATGTTCGAGCAAAAACGGCTGATTTTCGACAAAAGAGATAACACCCCCCCATTACGTCATGCTTCAGAAATGTGGAAAATGGTCCGTTTTCAAATGTTTTATTTTTGAACGTCAGTTCACATTTGTAGGTGGATCATCAGTGTTAGAGCTAAAATTAGCATGTTTAAAGTGATTTTCATCCTTCCAGGGGCTCGGGAAGTTAATTAAATACCATTTGGAGGCATTTAATGTTCGAGCAAAAACGGCTGATTTTCGACAAAAGAGATAACACCCCCCCATTACGTCATGCTTCAGAAATGTGGAAAATGGTCCGTTTTCAAATGTTTTATTTTTGAACGTCAGTTCACATTTGTAGGTGGATCATCAGTGTTAGAGCTAAAATTAGCATGTTTAAAGTGATTTTCATGCTTCCAGGGGCTCGGGAAGTTAATTAAATACCATTTGGAGGCATTTAATGTTCGAGCAAAAACGGCTGATTTTCGACAAAAGAGATAACACCCCCCCATTACGTCATGCTTCAGAAATGTGGAAAATGGTCCGTTTTCAAATGTTTTATTTTTGAACGTCAGTTCACATTTGTAGGTGGATCATCAGTGTTAGAGCTAAAATTTGCATGTTTAAAGTGATTTTCATGCTTCCAGGGGCCCAAAACACAAGATTAATGGAATGGTTAAAAGTGCATGAAAATGGCCAATTTACTCACTCTGAGTTCTCAAAAAGGGTTTCTTCACCCCAGGAAGTGAAATAAATACCATTTGGAGGCATTTAATGTTCGAGCAAAAACGGCTGATTTTCGACAAAAGAGATAACACCCCCCCATTACGTCATGCTTCAGAAATGTGGAAAATGGTCCGTTTTCAAATGTTTTATTTTTGAACGTCAGTTCACATTTGTAGGTGGATCATCAGTGTTAGAGCTAAAATTAGCATGTTTAAAGTGATTTTCATGCTTCCAGGGGCTCGGGAAGTTAATTAAATACCATTTGGAGGCATTTAATGTTCGAGCAAAAACGGCTGATTTTCGACAAAAGAGATAACACCCCCCCATTACGTCATGCTTCAGAAATGTGGAAAATGGTCCGTTTTCAAATGTTTTATTTTTGAACGTCAGTTCACATTTGTAGGTGGATCATCAGTGTTAGAGCTAAAATTAGCATGTTTAAAGTGATTTTCATGCTTCCAGGGGCTCGGGAAGTTAATTAAATACCATTTGGAGGCATTTAATGTTCGAGCAAAAACGGCTGATTTTCGACAAAAGAGATAACACCCCCCATTACGTCATGCTTCAGAAATGTGGAAAATGGTCCGTTTTCAAATGTTTTATTTTTGAACATCAGTTCACATTTGTAGGTGGATCATCAGTGTTAGAGCTAAAATTAGTATGTTTAAAGTGATTTTCATGCTTCCAGGGGCTCGGGAAGTTAATTAAATACCATTTGGAGGCATTTAATGTTCGAGCAAAAACGGCTGATTTTCGACAAAAGAGATAACACCCCCCCATTACGTCATGCTTCAGAAATGTGGAAAATGGTCCGTTTTCAAATGTTTTATTTTTGAACGTCAGTTCACATTTGTAGGTGGATCATCAGTGTTAGAGCTAAAATTAGCATGTTTAAAGTGATTTTCATGCTTCCAGGGGCTCGGGAAGTTAATTAAATACCATTTGGAGGCATTTAATGTTCGAGCAAAAACGGCTGATTTTCGACAAAAGAGATAACACCCCCCCATTACGTCATGCTTCAGAAATGTGGAAAATGGTCCGTTTTCAAATGTTTTATTTTTGAACGTCAGTTCACATTTGTAGGTGGATCATCAGTGTTAGAGCTAAAATTAGCATGTTTAAAGTGATTTTCATGCTTCCAGGGGCTCGGGAAGTTAATTAAATACCATTTGGAGGCATTTAATGTTCGAGCAAAAACGGCTGATTTTCGACAAAAGAGATAACACCCCCCCATTACGTCATGCTTCAGAAATGTGGAAAATGGTCCGTTTTCAAATGTTTTATTTTTGAACGTCAGTTCACATTTGTAGATGGATCATCAGTGTTAGAGCTAAAATTAGCATGTTTAAAGTGATTTTCATCCTTCCAGGGGCTCGGGAAGTTAATTAAATACCATTTGGAGGCATTTAATGTTCGAGCAAAAACGGCTGATTTTCGACAAAAGAGATAACACCCCCCCATTACGTCATGCTTCAGAAATGTGGAAAATGGTCCGTTTTCAAATGTTTTATTTTTGAACCTCAGTTCACATTTGTAGGTGGATCATCAGTGTTAGAGCTAAAATTAGCATGTTTAAAGTGATTTTCATGCTTCCAGGGGCTCGGGAAGTTAATTAAATACCATGTGGAGGCATTTAATGTTCGAGCAAAAACGGCTGATTTTCGACAAAAGAGATAACACCCCCCCATTACGTCATGCTTCAGAAATGTGGAAAATGGTCCGTTTTCAAATGTTTTATTTTTGAACGTCAGTTCACATTTGTAGGTGGATCATCAGTGTTAGAGCTAAAATTAGCATGTTTAAAGTGATTTTCATGCTTCCAGGGGCCCAAAACACAAGATTAATGGAATGGTTAAAAGTGCATGAAAATGGCCAATTTACTCACTCTGAGTTCTCAAAAAGGGTTTCTTCACCCCGGGAAGTGAAATAAATACCATTTGGAGGCATTTAATGTTCGAGGAAAAACGGCTGATTTTCGACAAAAGAGATAACACCCCCCCATTACGTCATGCTTCAGAAATGTGGAAAATGGTCCGTTTTCAAATGTTTTATTTTTGAACGTCAGTTCACATTTGTAGGTGGATCATCAGTGTTAGAGCTAAAATTAGCATGTTTAAAGTGATTTTCATGCTTCCAGGGGCTCGGGAAGTGAATTAAATACCATTTGGAGGCATTTAATGTTCGAGCAAAAACGGCTGATTTTCGACAAAAGAGATAACACCCCCCCCATTACGTCATGCTTCAGAAATGTGGAAAATGGTCCGTTTTCAAATGTTTTATTTTTGAACGTCAGTTCACATTTGTAGGTGGATCATCAGTGTTAGAGCTAAAATTAGCATGTTTAAAGTGATTTTCATGCTTCCAGGGGCTCGGGAAGTTAATTAAATACCATTTGGAGGCATTTAATGTTCGAGCAAAAACGGCTGATTTTCGACAAAAGAGATAACACCCCCCATTACGTCATGCTTCAGAAATGTGGAAAATGGTCCGTTTTCAAATGTTTTATTTTTGAACGTCAGTTCACATTTGTAGGTGGATCATCAGTGTTAGAGCTAAAATTAGCATGTTTAAAGTGATTTTCATGCTTCCAGGGGCTCGGGAAGTTAATTAAATACCATTTGGAGGCATTTAATGTTCGAGCAAAAACGGCTGATTTTCGACAAAAGAGATAACACCCCCCCATTACGTCATGCTTCAGAAATGTGGAAAATGGTCCGTTTTCAAATGTTTTATTTTTGAACGTCAGTTCACATTTGTAGGTGGATCATCAGTGTTAGAGCTAAAATTAGCATGTTTAAAGTGATTTTCATGCTTCCAGGGGCTCGGGAAGTTAATTAAATACCATTTGGAGGCATTTAATGTTCGAGCAAAAACGGCTGATTTTCGACAAAAGAGATAACACCCCCCCATTACGTCATGCTTCAGAAATGTGGAAAATGGTCCGTTTTCAAATGTTTTATTTTTGAACGTCAGTTCACATTTGTAGGTGGATCATCAGTGTTAGAGCTAAAATTAGCATGTTTAAAGTGATTTTCATGCTTCCAGGGGCTCGGGAAGTTAATTAAATACCATTTGGAGGCATTTAATGTTCGAGCAAAAACGGCTGATTTTCGACAAAAGAGATAACACCCCCCCATTAAGTCATGCTTCAGAAATGTGGAAAATGGTCCGTTTTCAAATGTTTTATTTTTGAACGTCAGTTCACATTTGTAGGTGGATCATCAGTGTTAGAGCTAAAATTTGCATGTTTAAAGTGATTTTCATGCTTCCAGGGGCCCAAAACACAAGATTAATGGAATGGTTAAAAGTGCATGAAAATGGCCAATTTACTCACTCTGAGTTCTCAAAAAGGGTTTCTTCACCCCAGGAAGTGAAATAAATACCATTTGGAGGCATTTAATGTTCGAGCAAAAACGGCTGATTTTCGACAAAAGAGATAACACCCCCCCCATTACGTCATGCTTCAGAAATGTGGAAAATGGTCCGTTTTCAAATGTTTTATTTTTGAACGTCAGTTCACATTTGTAGGTGGATCATCAGTGTTAGAGCTAAAATTAGCATGTTTAAAGTGATTTTCATGCTTCCAGGGGCTCGGGAAGTTAATTAAATACCATTTGGAGGCATTTAATGTTCGAGCAAAAACGGCTGATTTTCGACAAAAGAGATAACACCCCCCCCATTACGTCATGCTTTAGAAATGTGGAAAATGGTCCGTTTTCAAATGTTTTATTTTTGAACGTCAGTTCACATTTGTAGGTGGATCATCAGTGTTAGAGCTAAAATTAGCATGTTTAAAGTGATTTTCATGCTTCCAGGGGCTCGGGAAGTGAATTAAATACCATTTGGAAGCGTTTAATGTTTGAGCAAAAACGGCTGATTTTCGACAAAAGAGATAACACCCCCCCATTACGTCATGCTTCAGAAATGTGGAAAATGATCCGTTTTCAAATGTTTTATTTTTGAACGTCAGTTCACATTTGTAGGTGGATCATCAGTGTTAGAGCTAAAATTAGCATGTTTAAAGGGATTTTCATGCTTCCAGGGGCTCGGGAAGTTAATTAAATACCATTTGGAGGCATTTAATGTTCGATGAAAACGGCTGATTTTCGACAAAAGCGATAACACCCCCCCATTACGTCATGCTTCAGAAATGTGGAAAATGGTCCGTTTTCAAATGTTTTATTTTTTAACGTCAGTTCACATTTGTAGGTGGATCATCAGTGTTACAGCTAAAATTAGCTTGTTTAAAGTGATTTTCATGCTTCCAGGGGCCCAAAACACAAGATTTATGGAATGGTTAAAAGTGCATGAAAATGGCCAATTTACTCACTCTGAGTTCTCAAAAAGGGTTTCTTCACCCCGGGAAGTGAATTAAATACCATTTGGAGGCATTTAATGTTCGAGCAAAAACGGCTGATTTTCGACAAAAGAGATAACACCCCCCCATTACGTCATGCTTCAGAAATGTGGAAAATGGTCCGTTTTCAAATGTTTTATTTTTGAACGTCAGTTCACATTTGTAGGTGGATCATCAGTGTTAGAGCTAAAATTAGCATGTTTAAAGTGATTTTCATGCTTCCAGGGGCTCGGGAAGTGAAATAAATACCATTTGGAGGCATTTAATGTTCGAGCAAAAACGGCTGATTTTCGACAAAAGAGATAACACCCCCCCATTACGTCATGCTTCAGAAATGTGGAAAATGGTCCGTTTTCAAATGTTTTATTTTTGAACGTCAGTTCACATTTGTAGGTGGATCATCAGTGTTAGAGCTAAAATTAGCATGTTTAAAGTGATTTTCATGCTTCCAGGGGCTCGGGAAGTTAATTAAATACCATTTGGAGGCATTTAATGTTCGAGCAAAAACGGCTGATTTTCGACAAAAGAGATAACACCCCCCCATTACGTCATGCTTCAGAAATGTGGAAAATGGTCCGTTTTCAAATGTTTTATTTTTGAACATCAGTTCACATTTGTAGGTGGATCATCAGTGTTAGAGCTAAAAATAGCATGTTTAAAGTGATTTTCATGCTTCCAGGGGCCCAAAACACAAGATTTATGGAATGGTTAAAAGTGCATGAAAATGGCCAATTTACTCACTCTGAGTTCTCAAAAAGGGTTTCTTCACCCCGGGAAGTGAATTAAATACCATTTGGAGGCATTTAATGTTCGAGCAAAAACGGCTGATTTTCGACAAAAGAGATAACACCCCCCCATTACGTCATGCTTCAGAAATGTGAAAAATGGTCCGTTTTCAAATGTTTTATTTTTGAACGTCAGTTCACATTTGTAGGTGGATCATCAGTGTTAGAGCTAAAATTAGCATGTTTAAAGTGATTTTCATGCTTCCAGGGGCCCAAAACACAAGATTAATGGAATGGTTAAAAGTGCATGAAAATGGCCAATTTACTCACTCTGAGTTCTCAAAAAGGGTTTCTTCACCCCGGGAAGTGAAATAAATACCATTTGGAGGCATTTAATGTTCGAGCAAAAACGGCTGATTTTCGACAAAAGAGATAACACCCCCCCATTACGTCATGCTTCAGAAATGTGGAAAATGGTCCGTTTTCAAATGTTTTATTTTTGAACGTCAGTTCACATTTGTAGGTGGATCATCAGTGTTAGAGCTAAAATTAGCATGTTTAAAGTGATTTTCATGCTTCCAGGGGCTCGGGAAGTTAATTAAATACCATTTGGAGGCATTTAATGTTCGAGCAAAAACGGCTGATTTTCGACAAAAGAGATAACACCCCCCCATTACGTCATGCTTCAGAAATGTGGAAAATGGTCCGTTTTCAAATGTTTTATTTTTGAACGTCAGTTCACATTTGTAGGTGGATCATCAGTGTTAGAGCTAAAATTAGCATGTTTAAAGTGATTTTCATGCTTCCAGGGGCTCGGGAAGTTAATTAAATACCATTTGGAGGCATTTAATGTTCGAGCAAAAACGGCTGATTTTCGACAAAAGAGATAACACCCCCCCATTACGTCATGCTTCAGAAATGTGGAAAATGGTCCGTTTTCAAATGTTTTATTTTTGAACGTCAGTTCACATTTGTAGGTGGATCATCAGTGTTAGAGCTAAAATTAGCATGTTTAAAGTGATTTTCATGCTTCCAGGGGCCCAAAACACAAGATTAATGGAATGGTTAAAAGTGCATGAAAATGGCCAATTTACTCACTCTGAGTTCTCAAAAAGGGTTTCTTCACCCCGGGAAGTGAAATTAATACCATTTGGAGGCATTTAATGTTCGAGCAAAAACGGCTGATTTTCGACAAAAGAGATAACACCCCCCCATTACGTCATGCTTCAGAAATGTGGAAATGGTCCGTTTTCAAATGTTTTATTTTTGAACGTCAGTTCACATTTGTAGGTGGATCATCAGTGTTAGAGCTAAAATTAGCATGTTTAAAGTGATTTTCATGCTTCCAGGGGCTCGGGAAGTTAATTAAATACCATTTGGAGGCATTTAATGTTCGAGCAAAAACGGCTGATTTTCGACAAAAGAGATAACACCCCCCCCATTACGTCATGCTTCAGAAATGTGGAAAATGGTCCGTTTTCAAATGTTTTATTTTTGAACATCAGTTCACATTTGTAGGTGGATCATCAGTGTTAGAGCTAAAATTAGCATGTTTAAAGTGATTTTCATGCTTCCAGGGGCTCGGGAAGTTAATTAAATACCATTTGGAGGCATTTAATGTTCGAGCAAAAACGGCTGATTTTCGACAAAAGAGATAACACCCCCCCATTACGTCATGCTTCAGAAATGTGGAAATGGTCCGTTTTCAAATGTTTTATTTTTGAACGTCAGTTCACATTTGTAGGTGGATCATCAGTGTTAGAGCTAAAATTAGCATGTTTAAAGTGATTTTCATGCTTCCAGGGGCTCAGGAAGTTAATTAAATACCATTTGGAGGCATTTAATGTTCGAGCAAAAACGGCTGATTTTCGACAAAAGAGATAACACCCCCCCATTACGTCATGCTTCAGAAATGTGGAAAATGGTCCGTTTTCAAATGTTTTATTTTTGAACATCAGTTCACATTTGTAGGTGGATCATCAGTGTTAGAGCTAAAATTAGCATGTTTAAAGTGATTTTCATGCTTCCAGGGGCTCGGGAAGTTAATTAAATACCATTTGGAGGCATTTAATGTTCGAGCAAAAACGGCTGATTTTCGACAAAAGAGATAACACCCCCCCATTACGTCATGCTTCAGAAATGTGTAAAATAGTCCGTTTTCAAATGTTTTATTTTTGAACGTCAGTTCACATTTGTAGGTGGATCATCAGTGTTAGAGCTAAAATTAGCATGTTTAAAGTGATTTTCATGCTTCCAGGGGCTCGGGAAGTTAATTAAATACCATTTGGAGGCATTTAATGTTCGAGCAAAAACGGCTGATTTTCGACAATAGAGATAACACCCCCCCATTACGTCATGCTTCAGAAATGTGGAAAATGGTCCGTTTTCAAATGTTTTATTTTTGAACGTCAGTTCACATTTGTAGGTGGATCATCAGTGTTAGAGCTAAAATTAGCATGTTTAAAGTGATTTTCATGCTTCCAGGGGCTCGGGAAGTTAATTAAATACCATTTGGAGGCATTTAATGTTCGAGCAAAAACGGCTGATTTTCGACAAAAGAGATAACACCCCCCCATTACGTCATGCTTCAGAAATGTGGAAAATGGTCCGTTTTCAAATGTTTTATTTTTGAACGTCAGTTCACATTTGTAGGTGGATCATCAGTGTTAGAGCTAAAATTAGCATGTTTAAAGTGATTTTCATGCTTCCAGGGGCTCGGGAAGTTAATTAAATACCATTTGGAGGCATTTAATGTTCGAGCAAAAACGGCTGATTTTCGACAAAAGAGATAACACCCCCCCATTACGTCATGCTTCAGAAATGTGGAAAATGGTCCGTTTTCAAATGTTTTATTTTTGAACGTCAGTTCACATTTGTAGGTGGATCATCAGTGTTAGAGCTAAAATTAGCATGTTTAAAGTGATTTTCATGCTTCCAGGGGCTCGGGAAGTTAATTAAATACCATTTGGAGGCATTTAATGTTCGAGCAAAAACGGCTGATTTTCGACAAAAGAGATAACACCCCCCCATTACGTCATGCTTCAGAAATGTGGAAAATGGTCCGTTTTCAAATGTTTTATTTTTGAACGTCAGTTCACATTTGTAGGTGGATCATCAGTGTTAGAGCTAAAATTAGCATGTTTAAAGTGATTTTCATGCTTCCAGGGGCTCGGGAAGTTAATTAAATACCATTTGGAGGCATTTAATGTTCGAGCAAAAACGGCTGATTTTCGACAAAAGAGATAACACCCCCCCATTACGTCATGCTTCAGAAATGTGGAAATGGTCCGTTTTCAAATGTTTTATTTTTGAACGTCAGTTCACATTTGTAGGTGGATCATCAGTGTTAGAGCTAAAATTAGCATGTTTAAAGTGATTTTCATGCTTCCAGGGGCTCAGGAAGTTAATTAAATACCATTTGGAGGCATTTAATGTTCGAGCAAAAACGGCTGATTTTCGACAAAAGAGATAACACCCCCCCATTACGTCATGCTTCAGAAATGTGGAAAATGGTCCGTTTTCAAATGTTTTATTTTTGAACATCAGTTCACATTTGTAGGTGGATCATCAGTGTTAGAGCTAAAATTAGCATGTTTAAAGTGATTTTCATGCTTCCAGGGGCTCGGGAAGTTAATTAAATACCATTTGGAGGCATTTAATGTTCGAGCAAAAACGGCTGATTTTCGACAAAAGAGATAACACCCCCCCATTACGTCATGCTTCAGAAATGTGGAAAATGGTCCGTTTTCAAATGTTTTATTTTTGAACGTCAGTTCACATTTGTAGGTGGATCATCAGTGTTAGAGCTAAAATTAGCATGTTTAAAGTGATTTTCATGCTTCCAGGGGCTCGGGAAGTTAATTAAATACCATTTGGAGGCATTTAATGTTCGAGCAAAAACGGCTGATTTTCGACAATAGAGATAACACCCCCCCATTACGTCATGCTTCAGAAATGTGGAAAATGGTCCGTTTTCAAATGTTTTATTTTTGAACGTCAGTTCACATTTGTAGGTGGATCATCAGTGTTAGAGCTAAAATTAGCATGTTTAAAGTGATTTTCATGCTTCCAGGGGCTCGGGAAGTTAATTAAATACCATTTGGAGGCATTTAATGTTCGAGCAAAAACGGCTGATTTTCGACAAAAGAGATAACACCCCCCCATTACGTCATGCTTCAGAAATGTGGAAAATGGTCCGTTTTCAAATGTTTTATTTTTGAACGTCAGTTCACATTTGTAGGTGGATCATCAGTGTTAGAGCTAAAATTAGCATGTTTAAAGTGATTTTCATGCTTCCAGGGGCTCGGGAAGTTAATTAAATACCATTTGGAGGCATTTAATGTTCGAGCAAAAACGGCTGATTTTCGACAAAAGAGATAACACCCCCCCATTACGTCATGCTTCAGAAATGTGGAAAATGGTCCGTTTTCAAATGTTTTATTTTTGAACGTCAGTTCACATTTGTAGGTGGATCATCAGTGTTAGAGCTAAAATTAGCATGTTTAAAGTGATTTTCATGCTTCCAGGGGCTCGGGAAGTTAATTAAATACCATTTGGAGGCATTTAATGTTCGAGCAAAAACGGCTGATTTTCGACAAAAGAGATAACACCCCCCCATTACGTCATGCTTCAGAAATGTGGAAAATGGTCCGTTTTCAAATGTTTTATTTTTGAACGTCAGTTCACATTTGTAGGTGGATCATCAGTGTTAGAGCTAAAATTAGCATGTTTAAAGTGATTTTCATGCTTCCAGGGGCCCAAAACACAAGATTAATGGAATGGTTAAAAGTGCATGAAAATGGCCAATTTACTCACTCTGAGTTCTCAAAAAGGGTTTCTTCACCCCGGGAAGTAAAATAAATACCATTTGGAGGCATTTAATGTTCGAGCAAAAACGGCTGATTTTCGACAAAAGAGATAACACCCCCCCATTACGTCATGCTTCAGAAATGTGGAAAATTGTCCGTTTTCAAATGTTTTATTTTTGAACGTCAGTTCACATTTGTAGGTGGATCATCAGTGTTAGAGCTAAAATTAGCATGTTTAAAGTGATTTTCATGCTTCCAGGGGCTCGGGAAGTGAATTAAATACCATTTGGAGGCATTTAATGTTCGAGCAAAAACGGCTGATTTTCGACAAAAGAGATAACACCCCCCCCCCATTACGTCATGCTTCAGAAATGTGGAAAATGGTCAGTTTTCAAATGTTTTATTTTTGAACGTCAGTTCACATTTGTAGGTGGATCATCAGTGTTAGAGCTCAAATTAGCATGTTTAAAGTGATTTTCATGCTTCCAGGGGCCCAAAACACAAGATTTATGGAATGGTTAAAAGTGCATGAAAATGACCAATTTACTCACTCTGAGTTCTCAAAAAGGGTTTCTTCACCCCGGGAAGTGAAATAAATACCATTTGGAGGCATTTAATGTTCGAGCAAAAACGGCTGATTTTCGACAAAAGAGATAACACCCCCCCATTACGTCATGCTTCAGAAATGTGGAAAATGGTCCGTTTTCAAATGTTTTATTTTTGAACATCAGTTCACATTTGTAGGTGGATCATCAGTGTTAGAGCTAAAATTAGCATGTTTAAAGTGATTTTCATGCTTCCAGGGGCTCGGGAAGTTAATTAAATACCATTTGGAGGCATTTAATGTTCGAGCAAAAACGGCTGATTTTCGACAAAAGAGATAACACCCCCCCATTACGTCATGCTTCAGAAATGTGGAAAATGGTCCGTTTTCAAATGTTTTATTTTTGAACGTCAGTTCACATTTGTAGGTGGATCATCAGTGTTAGAGCTAAAATTAGCATGTTTAAAGTGATTTTCATGCTTCCAGGGGCTCGGGAAGTTAATTAAATACCATTTGGAGGCATTTAATGTTCGAGCAAAAACGGCTGATTTTCGACAATAGAGATAACACCCCCCCATTACGTCATGCTTCAGAAATGTGGAAAATGGTCCGTTTTCAAATGTTTTATTTTTGAACGTCAGTTCACATTTGTAGGTGGATCATCAGTGTTAGAGCTAAAATTAGCATGTTTAAAGTGATTTTCATGCTTCCAGGGGCTCGGGAAGTTAATTAAATACCATTTGGAGGCATTTAATGTTCGAGCAAAAACGGCTGATTTTCGACAAAAGAGATAACACCCCCCCATTAATTCATGCTTCAGAAATGTGGAAAATGGTCCGTTTTCAAATGTTTTATTTTTGAACGTCAGTTCACATTTGTAGGTGGATCATCAGTGTTAGAGCTAAAATTAGCATGTTTAAAGTGATTTTCATGCTTCCAGGGGCTCGGGAAGTTAATTAAATACCATTTGGAGGCATTTAATGTTCGAGCAAAAACGGCTGATTTTCGACAAAAGAGATAACACCCCCCCATTACGTCATGCTTCAGAAATGTGGAAAATGGTCCGTTTTCAAATGTTTTATTTTTGAACGTCAGTTCACATTTGTAGGTGGATCATCAGTGTTAGAGCTAAAATTAGCATGTTTAAAGTGATTTTCATGCTTCCAGGGGCTCGGGAAGTTAATTAAATACCATTTGGAGGCATTTAATGTTCGAGCAAAAACGGCTGATTTTCGACAAAAGAGATAACACCCCCCCATTACGTCATGCTTCAGAAATGTGGAAAATGGTCCGTTTTCAAATGTTTTATTTTTGAACGTCAGTTCACATTTGTAGGTGGATCATCAGTGTTAGAGCTAAAATTAGCATGTTTAAAGTGATTTTCATGCTTCCAGGGGCCCAAAACACAAGATTAATGGAATGGTTAAAAGTGCATGAAAATGGCCAATTTACTCACTCTGAGTTCTCAAAAAGGGTTTCTTCACCCCGGGAAGTGAAATAAATACCATTTGGAGGCATTTAATGTTCGAGCAAAAACGGCTGATTTTCGACAAAAGAGATAACACCCCCCCATTACGTCATGCTTCAGAAATGTGGAAAATTGTCCGTTTTCAAATGTTTTATTTTTGAACGTCAGTTCACATTTGTAGGTGGATCATCAGTGTTAGAGCTAAAATTAGCATGTTTAAAGTGATTTTCATGCTTCCAGGGGCTCGGGAAGTGAATTAAATACCATTTGGAGGTATTTAATGTTCGAGCAAAAACGGCTGATTTTCGACAAAAGAGATAACACCCCCCCCCATTACGTCATGCTTCAGAAATGTGGAAAATGGTCCGTTTTCAAATGTTTTATTTTTGAACGTCAGTTCACATTTGTAGGTGGATCATCAGTGTTAGAGCTCAAATTAGCATGTTTAAAGTGATTTTCATGCTTCCAGGGGCCCAAAACACAAGATTTATGGAATGGTTAAAAGTGCATGAAAATGACCAATTTACTCACTCTGAGTTCTCAAAAAGGGTTTCTTCACCCCGGGAAGTGAAATAAATACCATTTGGAGGCATTTAATGTTCGAGCAAAAACGGCTGATTTTCGACAAAAGAGATAACACCCCCCCATTACGTCATGCTTTAGAAATGTGGAAATGGTCCGTTTTCAAATGTTTTATTTTTGAACGTCAGTTCACATTTGTAGGTGGATCATCAGTGTTAGAGCTAAAATTAGCATGTTTAAAGTGATTTTCATGCTTCCAGGGGCTCGGGAAGTTAATTAAATACCATTTGGAGGCATTTAATGTTCGAGCAAAAACGGCTGATTTTCGACAAAAGAGATAACACCCCCCCCATTACGTCATGCTTCAGAAATGTGGAAAATGGTCCGTTTTCAAATGTTTTATTTTTGAACATCAGTTCACATTTGTAGGTGGATCATCAGTGTTAGAGCTAAAATTAGCATGTTTAAAGTGATTTTCATGCTTCCAGGGGCTCGGGAAGTTAATTAAATACCATTTGGAGGCATTTAATGTTCGAGCAAAAACGGCTGATTTTCGACAAAAGAGATAACACCCCCCCATTACGTCATGCTTCAGAAATGTGGAAAATGGTCCGTTTTCAAATGTTTTATTTTTGAACGTCAGTTCACATTTGTAGGTGGATCATCAGTGTTAGAGCTAAAATTAGCATGTTTAAAGTGATTTTCATGCTTCCAGGGGCTCGGGAAGTTAATTAAATACCATTTGGAGGCATTTAATGTTCGAGCAAAAACGGCTGATTTTCGACAAAAGAGATAACACCCCCCCATTACGTCATGCTTCAGAAATGTGGAAAATGGTCCGTTTTCAAATGTTTTATTTTTGAACGTCAGTTCACATTTGTAGGTGGATCATCAGTGTTAGAGCTAAAATTAGCATGTTTAAAGTGATTTTCATGCTTCCAGGGGCTCGGGAAGTTAATTAAATACCATTTGGAGGCATTTAATGTTCGAGCAAAAACGGCTGATTTTCGACAAAAGAGATAACACCCCCCCATTACGTCATGCTTCAGAAATGTGGAAAATGGTCCGTTTTCAAATGTTTTATTTTTGAACGTCAGTTCACATTTGTAGGTGGATCATCAGTGTTAGAGCTAAAATTAGCATGTTTAAAGTGATTTTCATGCTTCCAGGGGCTCGGGAAGTTAATTAAATACCATTTGGAGGCATTTAATGTTCGAGCAAAAACGGCTGATTTTCGACAAAAGAGATAACACCCCCCCATTACGTCATGCTTCAGAAATGTGGAAAATGGTCCGTTTTCAAATGTTTTATTTTTGAACGTCAGTTCACATTTGTAGGTGGATCATCAGTGTTAGAGCTAAAATTAGCATGTTTAAAGTGATTTTCATGCTTCCAGGGGCTCGGGAAGTTAATTAAATACCATTTGGAGGCATTTAATGTTCGAGCAAAAACGGCTGATTTTCGACAAAAGAGATAACACCCCCCCATTACGTCATGCTTCAGAAATGTGGAAAATGGTCCGTTTTCAAATGTTTTATTTTTGAACGTCAGTTCACATTTGTAGGTGGATCATCAGTGTTAGAGCTAAAATTTGCATGTTTAAAGTGATTTTCATGCTTCCAGGGGCCCAAAACACAAGATTAATGGAATGGTTAAAAGTGCATGAAAATGGCCAATTTACTCACTCTGAGTTCTCAAAAAGGGTTTCTTCACCCCGGGAAGTGAAATAAATACCATTTGGAGGCATTTAATGTTCGAGCAAAAACGGCTGATTTTCGACAAAAGAGATAACACCCCCCCATTACGTCATGCTTCAGAAATGTGGAAAATGGTCCGTTTTCAAATGTTTTATTTTTGAACGTCAGTTCACATTTGTAGGTGGATCATCAGTGTTAGAGCTAAAATTAGCATGTTTAAAGTGATTTTCATGCTTCCAGGGGCTCGGGAAGTTAATTAAATACCATTTGGAGGCATTTAATGTTCGAACAAAAACGGCTGATTTTCGACAAAAGAGATAACACCCCCCCCCATTACGTCATGCTTTAGAAATGTGGAAAATGGTCCGTTTTCAAATGTTTTATTTTTGAACGTCAGTTCACATTTGTAGGTGGATCATCAGTGTTAGAGCTAAAATTAGCATGTTTAAAGTGATTTTCATGCTTCCAGGGGCTCGGGAAGTGAATTAAATATCATTTGGAGGCATTTAATGTTTGAGCAAAAACGGCTGATTTTCGACAAAAGAGATAACACCCCCCCATTACGTCATGCTTCAGAAATGTGGAAAATGATCCGTTTTCAAATGTTTTATTTTTGAACGTCAGTTCACATTTGTAGGTGGATCATCAGTGTTAGAGCTAAAATTAGCATGTTTAAAGTGATTTTCATGCTTCCAGGGGCTCGGGAAGTGAATTAAATACCATTTGGAGGCATTTAATGTTCGAGCAAAAACGGCTGATTTTCGACAAAAGAGATAACACCCCCCCATTACGTCATGCTTCAGAAATGTGGAAAATGGTCCGTTTTCAAATGTTTTATTTTTGAACGTCAGTTCACATTTGTAGGTGGATCATCAGTGTTAGAGCTAAAATTAGCATGTTTAAAGTGATTTTCATGCTTCCAGGGGCTCGGGAAGTTAATTAAATACCATTTGGAGGCATTTAATGTTCGAGCAAAAACGGCTGATTTTCGACAAAAGAGATAACACCCCCCCATTACGTCATGCTTCAGAAATGTGCAAAATGGTCAGTTTTCAAATGTTTTTTTTTTTAACGTCAGTTCACATTTGTAGGTGGATCATCAGTGTTAGAGCTAAAATTAGCATGTTTAAAGTGATTTTCATGCTTCCAGGGGCCCAAAACACAAGATTTATGGAATGGTTAAAAGTGCATGAAAATGGCCAATTTACTCACTCTGAGTTCTCAAAAAGGGTTTCTTCACCCCGGGAAGTGAATTAAATACCATTTGGAGGCATTTCATGTTCGAGCAAAAACGGCTGATTTTCGACAAAAGAGATAACACCCCCCCATTACGTCATGCTTCAGAAATGTGGAAAATGGTCCGTTTTCAAATGTTTTATTTTTGAACGTCAGTTCACATTTGTAGGTGGATCATCAGTGTTAGAGCTAAAATTAGCATGTTTAAAGTGATTTTCATGCTTCCAGGGGCCCAAAACACAAGATTAATGGAATGGTTAAAAGTGCATGAAAATGGCCAATTTACTCACTCTGAGTTCTCAAAAAGGGTTTCTTCACCCCGGGAAGTGAAATAGATACCATTTGGAGGCATTTAATGTTCGAGCAAAAACGGCTGATTTTCGACAAAAGAGATAACACCCCCCCATTACATCATGCTTCAGAAATGTGGAAAATGGTCCGTTTTCAAATGTTTTATTTTTGAACGTCAGTTCACATTTGTAGGTGGATCATCAGTGTTAGAGCTAAAATTAGCATGTTTAAAGTGATTTTCATGCTTCCAGGGGCTCGGGAAGTTAATTAAATACCATTTGGAGGCATTTAATGTTCGAGCAAAAACGGCTGATTTTCGACAAAAGAGATAACAACCCCCCCATTACGTCATGCTTCAGAAATGTGGAAAATGGTCCGTTTTCAAATGTTTTATTTTTGAACATCAGTTCACATTTGTAGGTGGATCATCAGTGTTAGAGCTAAAATTAGCATGTTTAAAGTGATTTTCATGCTTCCAGGGGCTCGGGGAGTTAATTAAATACCATTTGGAGGCATTTAATGTTCGAGCAAAAACGGCTGATTTTCGACAAAAGAGATAACACCCCCCCATTACGTCATGCTTCAGAAATGTGGAAAATGGTCCGTTTTCAAATGTTTTATTTTTGAACGTCAGTTCACATTTGTAGGTGGATCATCAGTGTTAGAGCTAAAATTAGCATGTTTAAAGTGATTTTCATGCTTCCAGGGGCTCGGGAAGTTAATTAAATACCATTTGGAGGCATTTAATGTTCGAGCAAAAACGGCTGATTTTCGACAAAAGAGATAACACCCCCCCATTACGTCATGCTTCAGAAATGTGGAAAATGGTCCGTTTTCAAATGTTTTATTTTTGAACGTCAGTTCACATTTGTAGGTGGATCATCAGTGTTAGAGCTAAAATTAGCATGTTTAAAGTGATTTTCATGCTTCCAGGGGCTCGGGAAGTTAATTAAATACCATTTGGAGGCATTTAATGTTCGAGCAAAAACGGCTGATTTTCGACAAAAGAGATAACACCCCCCCATTACGTCATGCTTCAGAAATGTGGAAAATGGTCCGTTTTCAAATGTTTTATTTTTGAACGTCAGTTCACATTTGTAGGTGGATCATCAGTGTTAGAGCTAAAATTAGCATGTTTAAAGTGATTTTCATGCTTCCAGGGGCTCGGGAAGTTAATTAAATACCATTTGGAGGCATTTAATGTTCGAGCAAAAACGGCTGATTTTCGACAAAAGAGATAACACCCCCCCATTACGTCATGCTTCAGAAATGTGGAAAATGGTCCGTTTTCAAATGTTTTATTTTTGAACGTCAGTTCACATTTGTAGGTGGATCATCAGTGTTAGAGCTAAAATTTGCATGTTTAAAGTGATTTTCATGCTTCCAGGGGCCCAAAACACAAGATTAATGGAATGGTTAAAAGTGCATGAAAATGGCCAATTTACTCACTCTGAGTTCTCAAAAAGGGTTTCTTCACCCCGGGAAGTGAAATAAATACCATTTGGAGGCATTTAATGTTCGAGCAAAAACGGCTGATTTTCGACAAAAGAGATAACACCCCCCCATTACGTCATGCTTCAGAAATGTGGAAAATGGTCCGTTTTCAAATGTTTTATTTTTGAACGTCAGTTCACATTTGTAGGTGGATCATCAGTGTTAGAGCTAAAATTAGCATGTTTAAAGTGATTTTCATGCTTCCAGGGGCTCGGGAAGTTAATTAAATACCATTTGGAGGCATTTAATGTTCGAGCAAAAACGGCTGATTTTCGACAAAAGAGATAACACCCCCCCCATTACGTCATGCTTTAGAAATGTGGAAAATGGTCCGTTTTCAAATGTTTTTTTTTTGAACGTCAGTTCACATTTGTAGGTGGATCATCAGTGTTAGAGCTAAAATTAGCATGTTTAAAGTGATTTTCATGCTTCCAGGGGCTCGGGAAGTGAATTAAATACCATTTGGAGGCATTTAATGTTTGAGCAAAAACGGCTGATTTTCGACAAAAGAGATAACACCCCCCCATTACGTCATGCTTCAGAAATGTGGAAAATGATCCGTTTTCAAATGTTTTATTTTTGAACGTCAGTTCACATTTGTAGGTGGATCATCAGTGTTAGAGCTAAAATTAGCATGTTTAAAGTGATTTTCATGCTTCCAGGGGCTCGGGAAGTGAATTAAATACCATTTGGAGGCATTTAATGTTCGAGCAAAAACGGCTGATTTTCGACAAAAGAGATAACACCCCCCCATTACGTCATGCTTCAGAAATGTGGAAAATGGTCCGTTTTCAAATGTTTTATTTTTGAACGTCAGTTCACATTTGTAGGTGGATCATCAGTGTTAGAGCTAAAATTAGCATGTTTAAAGTGATTTTCATGCTTCCAGGGGCTCGGGAAGTTAATTAAATACCATTTGGAGGCATTTAATGTTCGAGCAAAAACGGCTGATTTTCGACAAAAGAGATAACACCCCCCCATTACGTCATGCTTCAGAAATGTGCAAAATGGTCAGTTTTCAAATGTTTTTTTTTTTAACGTCAGTTCACATTTGTAGGTGGATCATCAGTGTTAGAGCTAAAATTAGCATGTTTAAAGTGATTTTCATGCTTCCAGGGGCCCAAAACACAAGATTTATGGAATGGTTAAAAGTGCATGAAAATGGCCAATTTACTCACTCTGAGTTCTCAAAAAGGGTTTCTTCACCCCGGGAAGTGAATTAAATACCATTTGGAGGCATTTAATGTTCGAGCAAAAACGGCTGATTTTCGACAAAAGAGATAACACCCCCCCATTACGTCATGCTTCAGAAATGTGGAAAATGGTCCGTTTTCAAATGTTTTATTTTTGAACGTCAGTTCACATTTGTAGGTGGATCATCAGTGTTAGAGCTAAAATTAGCATGTTTAAAGTGATTTTCATGCTTCCAGGGGCCCAAAACACAAGATTAATGGAATGGTTAAAAGTGCATGAAAATGGCCAATTTACTCACTCTGAGTTCTCAAAAAGGGTTTCTTCACCCCGGGAAGTGAAATAAATACCATTTGGAGGCATTTAATGTTCGAGCAAAAACGGCTGATTTTCGACAAAAGAGATAACACCCCCCCATTACGTCATGCTTCAGAAATGTGGAAAATGGTCCGTTTTCAAATGTTTTATTTTTGAACGTCAGTTCACATTTGTAGGTGGATCATCAGTGTTAGAGCTAAAATTAGCATGTTTAAAGTGATTTTCATGCTTCCAGGGGCTCGGGAAGTTAATTAAATACCATTTGGAGGCATTTAATGTTCGAGCAAAAACGGCTGATTTTCGACAAAAGAGATAACACCCCCCCCATTACGTCATGCTTCAGAAATGTGGAAAATGGTCCGTTTTCAAATGTTTTATTTTTGAACGTCAGTTCACATTTGTAGGTGGATCATCAGTGTTAGAGCTAAAATTAGCATGTTTAAAGTGATTTTCATGCTTCCAGGGGCTCGGGAAGTTAATTAAATACCATTTGGAGGCATTTAATGTTCGAGCAAAAACGGCTGATTTTCGACAAAAGAGATAACACCCCCCATTACGTCATGCTTCAGAAATGTGGAAAATGGTCCGTTTTCAAATGTTTTATTTTTGAACGTCAGTTCACATTTGTAGGTGGATCATCAGTGTTAGAGCTAAAATTTGCATGTTTAAAGTGATTTTCATGCTTCCAGGGGCTCGGGAAGTTAATTAAATACCATTTGGAGGCATTTAATGTTCGAGCAAAAACGGCTGATTTTCGACAAAAGAGATAACACCCCCCCATTACGTCATGCTTCAGAAATGTGGAAAATGGTCCGTTTTCAAATGTTTTATTTTTGAACGTCAGTTCACATTTGTAGGTGGATCATCAGTGTTATGGCTAAAATTAGCATGTTTAAAGTGATTTTCATGCTTCCAGGGGCCCAAAACACAAGATTTATGGAATGGTTAAAAGTGCATGAAAATGGCCAATTTACTCACTCTGAGTTCTCAAAAAGGGTTTCTTCACCCCGGGAAGTGAATTAAATACCATTTGGAGGCATTTAATGTTCGAGCAAAAACGGCTGATTTTCGACAAAAGAGATAACACCCCCCCCATTACGTCATGCTTCAGAAATGTGGAAAATGGTCCGTTTTCAAATGTTTTATTTTTGAACGTCAGTTCACATTTGTAGGTGGATCATCAGTGTTAGAGCTAAAATTAGCATGTTTAAAGTGATTTTCATGCTTCCAGGGGCTCGGGAAGTGAAATAAATACCATTTGGAGGCATTTAATGTTCGAGCAAAAACGGCTGATTTTCGACAAAAGAGATAACACCCCCCCATTACGTCATGCTTCAGAAATGTGGAAAATGGTCCGTTTTCAAATGTTTTATTTTTGAACGTCAGTTCACATTTGTAGGTGGATCATCAGTGTTAGAGCTAAAATTAGCATGTTTAAAGTGATTTTCATGCGTCCAGGGGCTCGGGAAGTTAATTAAATACCATTTGGAGGCATTTAATGTTCGAGCAAAAACGGCTGATTTTCGACAAAAGAGATAACACCCCCCATTACGTCATGCTTCAGAAATGTGGAAAATGGTCCGTTTTCAAATGTTTTATTTTTGAACGTCAGTTCACATTTGTAGGTGGATTATCAGTGTTAGAGCTAAAATTAGCATGTTTAAAGTGATTTTCATGCTTCCAGGGGCCCAAAACACAAGATTTATGGAATGGTTAAAAGTGCATGAAAATGGCCAATTTACTCACTCTGAGTTCTCAAAAAGGGTTTCTTCACCCCGGGAAGTTAATTAAATACCATTTGGAGGCATTTAATGTTCGAGCAAAAACAGCTGATTTTCGACAAAAGAGATAACACCCCCCCATTACGTCATGCTTCAGAAATGTGGAAAATGGTCCGTTTTCAAATGTTTTATTTTTGAACGTCAGTTCACATTTGTAGGTTGATCATCAGTGTTAGAGCTAAAATTAGCATGTTTAAAGTGATTTTCATGCTTCTAGGGGCTCGGGAAGTTAATTAAATACCATTTGGAGGCATTTAATGTTCGAGCAAAAACGGCTGATTTTCGACAAAAGAGATAACACCCCCCCATTACGTCATGCTTCAGAAATGTGGAAAATGGTCCGTTTTCAAATGTTTTATTTTTGAACGTCAGTTCACATTTGTAGGTGGATCATCAGTGTTAGAGCTAAAATTAGCATGTTTAAAGTGATTTTCATGCTTCCAGGGGCTCGGGAAGTGAAATAAATACCATTTGGAGGCATTTAATGTTCGAGCAAAAACGGCCGATTTTCGACAAAAGAGATAACACCCCCCCATTACGTCATGCTTCAGAAATGTGTAAAAATGGTCCGTTTTCAAATGTTTTATTTTTGAACGTCAGTTCACATTTGTAGGTGGATCATCAGTGTTAGAGCTAAAATTAGCATGTTTAAAGTGATTTTCATGCTTCCAGGGGCTCGGGAAGTTAATTAAATACCATTTGGAGGCATTTAATGTTCGAGCAAAAACGGCTGATTTTCGACAAAAGAGATAACACCCCCCCCATTACGTCATGCTTCAGAAATGTGGAAAATGGTCAGTTTTCAAATGTTTTATTTTTGAACGTCAGTTCACATTTGTAGGTGGATCATCAGTGTTAGAGCTAAAATTAGCATGTTTAAAGTGATTTTCATGCTTCCAGGGGCTCGGGAAGTTAATTAAATACCATTTGGAGGCATTTAATGTTCGAGCAAAAACGGCTGATTTTCGACAAAAGAGATAACACCCCCCCATTACGTCATGCTTCAGAAATGTGGAAAATGGTCCGTTTTCAAATGTTTTATTTTTGAACGTCAGTTCACATTTGTAGGTGGATCATCAGTGTTAGAGCTAAAATTAGCATGTTTAAAGTGATTTTCATGCTTCCAGGGGCCCAAAACACAAGATTTATGGAATGGTTAAAAGTGCATGAAAATGGCCAATTTACTCACTCTGAGTTCTCAAAAAGGGTTTCTTCACCCCGGGAAGTTAATTAAATACCATTTGGAGGCATTTACTGTTCGAGCAAAAACGGCTGATTTTCGACAAAAGAGATAACACCCCCCCATTACGTCATGCTTCAGAAATGTTGAAAATGGTCCGTTTTCAAATGTTTTATTTTTGAACGTCAGTTCACATTTGTAGGTGGATCATCAGTGTTAGAGCTAAAATTAGCATGTTTAAAGTGATTTTCATGCTTCCAGGGGCTCGGGAAGTTAATTAAATACCATTTGGAGGCATTTAATGTTCGAGCAAAAACGGCTGATTTTCGACAAAAGAGATAACACCCCCCCATTACGTCATGCTTCAGAAATGTGGAAAATGGTCCGTTTTCAAATGTTTTATTTTTGAACGTCAGTTCACATTTGTAGGTGGATCATCAGTGTTAGAGCTAAAATTAGCATGTTTAAAGTGATTTTCATGCTTCCAGGGGCTCGGGAAGTGAAATAAATACCATTTGGAGGCATTTAATGTTCGAGCAAAAACGGCTGATTTTCGACAAAAGAGATAACACCCCCCCATTACGTCATGCTTCAGAAATGTGGAAAATGGTCCGTTTTTAAATGTTTTATTTTTGAACGTCAGTTCACATTTGTAGGTGGATCATCAGTGTTAGAGCTAAAATTAGCATGTTTAAAGTGATTTTCATGCTTCCAGGGGCTCGGGAAGTTAATTAAATACCATTTGGAGGCATTTAATGTTCGAGCAAAAACGGCTGATTTTCGACAAAAGAGATAACACCCCCCCCATTACGTCATGCTTCAGAAATGTGGAAAATGGTCCGTTTTCAAATGTTTTATTTTTGAACGTCAGTTCACATTTGTAGGTGGATCATCAGTGTTAGAGCTAAAATTTGCATGTTTAAAGTGATTTTCATGCTTCCAGGGGCTCGGGAAGTTAATTAAATACCATTTGGAGGCATTTAATGTTCGAGCAAAAACGGCTGATTTTCGACAAAAGAGATAACACCCCCCCATTACGTCATGCTTCAGAAATGTGGAAAATGGTCCGTTTTCAAATGTTTTATTTTTGAACGTCAGTTCACATTTGTAGGTGGATCATCAGTGTTATGGCTAAAATTAGCATGTTTAAAGTGATTTTCATGCTTCCAGGGGCCCAAAACACAAGATTTATGGAATGGTTAAAAGTGCATGAAAATGGCCAATTTACTCACTCTGAGTTCTCAAAAAGGGTTTCTTCACCCCGGGAAGTGAATTAAATACCATTTGGAGGCATTTAATGTTCGAGCAAAAACGGCTGATTTTCGACAAAAGAGATAACACCCCCCCCATTACGTCATGCTTCAGAAATGTGGAAAATGGTCCGTTTTCAAATGTTTTATTTTTGAACGTCAGTTCACATTTGTAGGTGGATCATCAGTGTTAGAGCTAAAATTAGCATGTTTAAAGTGATTTTCATGCTTCCAGGGGCTCGGGAAGTGAAATAAATACCATTTGGAGGCATTTAATGTTCGAGCAAAAACGGCTGATTTTCGACAAAAGAGATAACACCCCCCCATTACGTCATGCTTCAGAAATGTGGAAAATGGTCCGTTTTCAAATGTTTTATTTTTGAACGTCAGTTCACATTTGTAGGTGGATCATCAGTGTTAGAGCTAAAATTAGCATGTTTAAAGTGATTTTCATGCGTCCAGGGGCTCGGGAAGTTAATTAAATACCATTTGGAGGCATTTAATGTTCGAGCAAAAACGGCTGATTTTCGACAAAAGAGATAACACCCCCCATTACGTCATGCTTCAGAAATGTGGAAAATGGTCCGTTTTCAAATGTTTTATTTTTGAACGTCAGTTCACATTTGTAGGTGGATCATCAGTGTTAGAGCTAAAATTAGCATGTTTAAAGTGATTTTCATGCTTCCAGGGGCTCGGGAAGTGAAATAAATACCATTTGGAGGCATTTAATGTTCGAGCAAAAACGGCCGATTTTCGACAAAAGAGATAACACCCCCCCATTACGTCATGCTTCAGAAATGTGGAAAATGGTCCGTTTTCAAATGTTTTATTTTTGAACGTCAGTTCACATTTGTAGGTGGATCATCAGTGTTAGAGCTAAAATTAGCATGTTTAAAGTGATTTTCATGCTTCCAGGGGCTCGGGAAGTTAATTAAATACCATTTGGAGGCATTTAATGTTCGAGCAAAAACGGCTGATTTTCGACAAAAGAGATAACACCCCCCCCATTACGTCATGCTTCAGAAATGTGGAAAATGGTCAGTTTTCAAATGTTTTATTTTTGAACGTCAGTTCACATTTGTAGGTGGATCATCAGTGTTAGAGCTAAAATTAGCATGTTTAAAGTGATTTTCATGCTTCCAGGGGCTCGGGAAGTTAATTAAATACCATTTGGAGGCATTTAATGTTCGAGCAAAAACGGCTGATTTTCGACAAAAGAGATAACACCCCCCCATTACGTCATGCTTCAGAAATGTGGAAAATGGTCCGTTTTCAAATGTTTTATTTTTGAACGTCAGTTCACATTTGTAGGTGGATCATCAGTGTTAGAGCTAAAATTAGCATGTTTAAAGTGATTTTCATGCTTCCAGGGGCCCAAAACACAAGATTTATGGAATGGTTAAAAGTGCATGAAAATGGCCAATTTACTCACTCTGAGTTCTCAAAAAGGGTTTCTTCACCCCGGGAAGTTAATTAAATACCATTTGGAGGCATTTACTGTTCGAGCAAAAACGGCTGATTTTCGACAAAAGAGATAACACCCCCCCATTACGTCATGCTTCAGAAATGTTGAAAATGGTCCGTTTTCAAATGTTTTATTTTTGAACGTCAGTTCACATTTGTAGGTGGATCATCAGTGTTAGAGCTAAAATTAGCATGTTTAAAGTGATTTTCATGCTTCCAGGGGCTCGGGAAGTTAATTAAATACCATTTGGAGGCATTTAATGTTCGAGCAAAAACGGCTGATTTTCGACAAAAGAGATAACACCCCCCCATTACGTCATGCTTCAGAAATGTGGAAAATGGTCCGTTTTCAAATGTTTTATTTTTGAACGTCAGTTCACATTTGTAGGTGGATCATCAGTGTTAGAGCTAAAATTAGCATGTTTAAAGTGATTTTCATGCTTCCAGGGGCTCGGGAAGTGAAATAAATACCATTTGGAGGCATTTAATGTTCGAGCAAAAACGGCTGATTTTCGACAAAAGAGATAACACCCCCCCATTACGTCATGCTTCAGAAATGTGGAAAATGGTCCGTTTTTAAATGTTTTATTTTTGAACGTCAGTTCACATTTGTAGGTGGATCATCAGTGTTAGAGCTAAAATTAGCATGTTTAAAGTGATTTTCATGCTTCCAGGGGCTCGGGAAGTTAATTAAATACCATTTGGAGGCATTTAATGTTCGAGCAAAAACGGCTGATTTTCGACAAAAGAGATAACACCCCCCCCCCATTACGTCATGCTTCAGAAATGTGGAAAATGGTCCGTTTTCAAATGTTTTATTTTTGAACGTCAGTTCACATTTGTAGGTGGATCATCAGTGTTAGAGCTAAAATTAGCATGTTTAAAGTGATTTTCATGCTTCCAGGGGCTCGGGAAGTTAATTAAATACCATTTGGAGGCATTTAATGTTCGAGCAAAAACGGCTGATTTTCGACAAAAGAGATAACACCCCCCCCCATTACGTCATGCTTCAGAAATGTGGAAAATGGTCCGTTTTCAAATGTTTTATTTTTGAACGTCAGTTCACATTTGTAGGTGGATCATCAGTGTTAGAGCTAAAATTAGCATGTTTAAAGTGATTTTCATGCTTCCAGGGGCTCGGGAAGTTAATTAAATACCATTTGGAGGCATTTAATGTTCGAGCAAAAACGGCCGATTTTCGACAAAAGAGATAACACCCCCCCATTACGTCATGCTTCAGAAATGTGGAAAATGGTCCGTTTCCAAATGTTTTATTTTTGAACGTCAGTTCACATTTGTAGGTGGATCATCAGTGTTAGAGCTAAAATTAGCATGTTTAAAGTGATTTTCATGCTTCCAGGGGCTCGGGAAGTTAATTAAATACCATTTGGAGGCATTTAATGTTCGAGCAAAAACGGCTGATTTTCGACAAAAGAGATAACACCCCCCCCATTACGTCATGCTTCAGAAATGTGGAAAATGGTCAGTTTTCAAATGTTTTATTTTTGAACGTCAGTTCACATTTGTAGGTGGATCATCAGTGTTAGAGCTAAAATTAGCATGTTTAAAGTGATTTTCATGCTTCCAGGGGCTCGGGAAGTTAATTAAATACCATTTGGAGGCATTTAATGTTCGAGCAAAAACGGCTGATTTTCGACAAAAGAGATAACACCCCCCCATTACGTCATGCTTCAGAAATGTGGAAAATGGTCCGTTTTCAAATGTTTTATTTTTGAACGTCAGTTCACATTTGTAGGTGGATCATCAGTGTTAGAGCTAAAATTAGCATGTTTAAAGTGATTTTCATGCTTCCAGGGGCCCAAAACACAAGATTTATGGAATGGTTAAAAGTGCATGAAAATGGCCAATTTACTCACTCTGAGTTCTCAAAAAGGGTTTCTTCACCCCGGGAAGTTAATTAAATACCATTTGGAGGCATTTACTGTTCGAGCAAAAACGGCTGATTTTCGACAAAAGAGATAACACCCCCCCATTACGTCATGCTTCAGAAATGTTGAAAATGGTCCGTTTTCAAATGTTTTATTTTTGAACGTCAGTTCACATTTGTAGGTGGATCATCAGTGTTAGAGCTAAAATTAGCATGTTTAAAGTGATTTTCATGCTTCCAGGGGCTCGGGAAGTTAATTAAATACCATTTGGAGGCATTTAATGTTCGAGCAAAAACGGCTGATTTTCGACAAAAGAGATAACACCCCCCCATTACGTCATGCTTCAGAAATGTGGAAAATGGTCCGTTTTCAAATGTTTTATTTTTGAACGTCAGTTCACATTTGTAGGTGGATCATCAGTGTTAGAGCTAAAATTAGCATGTTTAAAGTGATTTTCATGCTTCCAGGGGCTCGGGAAGTGAAATAAATACCATTTGGAGGCATTTAATGTTCGAGCAAAAACGGCTGATTTTCGACAAAAGAGATAACACCCCCCCATTACGTCATGCTTCAGAAATGTGGAAAATGGTCCGTTTTCAAATGTTTTATTTTTGAACGTCAGTTCACATTTGTAGGTGGATCATCAGTGTTATGGCTAAAATTAGCATGTTTAAAGTGATTTTCATGCTTCCAGGGGCCCAAAACACAAGATTTATGGAATGGTTAAAAGTGCATGAAAATGGCCAATTTACTCACTCTGAGTTCTCAAAAAGGGTTTCTTCACCCCGGGAAGTGAATTAAATACCATTTGGAGGCATTTAATGTTCGAGCAAAAACGGCTGATTTTCGACAAAAGAGATAACACCCCCCCCATTACGTCATGCTTCAGAAATGTGGAAAATGGTCCGTTTTCAAATGTTTTATTTTTGAACGTCAGTTCACATTTGTAGGTGGATCATCAGTGTTAGAGCTAAAATTAGCATGTTTAAAGTGATTTTCATGCTTCCAGGGGCTCGGGAAGTGAAATAAATACCATTTGGAGGCATTTAATGTTCGAGCAAAAACGGCTGATTTTCGACAAAAGAGATAACACCCCCCCATTACGTCATGCTTCAGAAATGTGGAAAATGGTCCGTTTTCAAATGTTTTATTTTTGAACGTCAGTTCACATTTGTAGGTGGATCATCAGTGTTAGAGCTAAAATTAGCATGTTTAAAGTGATTTTCATGCGTCCAGGGGCTCGGGAAGTTAATTAAATACCATTTGGAGGCATTTAATGTTCGAGCAAAAACGGCTGATTTTCGACAAAAGAGATAACACCCCCCATTACGTCATGCTTCAGAAATGTGGAAAATGGTCCGTTTTCAAATGTTTTATTTTTGAACGTCAGTTCACATTTGTAGGTGGATCATCAGTGTTAGAGCTAAAATTAGCATGTTTAAAGTGATTTTCATGCTTCCAGGGGCTCGGGAAGTGAAATAAATACCATTTGGAGGCATTTAATGTTCGAGCAAAAACGGCCGATTTTCGACAAAAGAGATAACACCCCCCCATTACGTCATGCTTCAGAAATGTGGAAAATGGTCCGTTTTCAAATGTTTTATTTTTGAACGTCAGTTCACATTTGTAGGTGGATCATCAGTGTTAGAGCTAAAATTAGCATGTTTAAAGTGATTTTCATGCTTCCAGGGGCTCGGGAAGTTAATTAAATACCATTTGGAGGCATTTAATGTTCGAGCAAAAACGGCTGATTTTCGACAAAAGAGATAACACCCCCCCCATTACGTCATGCTTCAGAAATGTGGAAAATGGTCAGTTTTCAAATGTTTTATTTTTGAACGTCAGTTCACATTTGTAGGTGGATCATCAGTGTTAGAGCTAAAATTAGCATGTTTAAAGTGATTTTCATGCTTCCAGGGGCTCGGGAAGTTAATTAAATACCATTTGGAGGCATTTAATGTTCGAGCAAAAACGGCTGATTTTCGACAAAAGAGATAACACCCCCCCATTACGTCATGCTTCAGAAATGTGGAAAATGGTCCGTTTTCAAATGTTTTATTTTTGAACGTCAGTTCACATTTGTAGGTGGATCATCAGTGTTAGAGCTAAAATTAGCATGTTTAAAGTGATTTTCATGCTTCCAGGGGCCCAAAACACAAGATTTATGGAATGGTTAAAAGTGCATGAAAATGGCCAATTTACTCACTCTGAGTTCTCAAAAAGGGTTTCTTCACCCCGGGAAGTTAATTAAATACCATTTGGAGGCATTTACTGTTCGAGCAAAAACGGCTGATTTTCGACAAAAGAGATAACACCCCCCCATTACGTCATGCTTCAGAAATGTTGAAAATGGTCCGTTTTCAAATGTTTTATTTTTGAACGTCAGTTCACATTTGTAGGTGGATCATCAGTGTTAGAGCTAAAATTAGCATGTTTAAAGTGATTTTCATGCTTCCAGGGGCTCGGGAAGTTAATTAAATACCATTTGGAGGCATTTAATGTTCGAGCAAAAACGGCTGATTTTCGACAAAAGAGATAACACCCCCCCATTACGTCATGCTTCAGAAATGTGGAAAATGGTCCGTTTTCAAATGTTTTATTTTTGAACGTCAGTTCACATTTGTAGGTGGATCATCAGTGTTAGAGCTAAAATTAGCATGTTTAAAGTGATTTTCATGCTTCCAGGGGCTCGGGAAGTGAAATAAATACCATTTGGAGGCATTTAATGTTCGAGCAAAAACGGCTGATTTTCGACAAAAGAGATAACACCCCCCCATTACGTCATGCTTCAGAAATGTGGAAAATGGTCCGTTTTTAAATGTTTTATTTTTGAACGTCAGTTCACATTTGTAGGTGGATCATCAGTGTTAGAGCTAAAATTAGCATGTTTAAAGTGATTTTCATGCTTCCAGGGGCTCGGGAAGTTAATTAAATACCATTTGGAGGCATTTAATGTTCGAGCAAAAACGGCTGATTTTCGACAAAAGAGATAACACCCCCCCCCCATTACGTCATGCTTCAGAAATGTGGAAAATGGTCCGTTTTCAAATGTTTTATTTTTGAACGTCAGTTCACATTTGTAGGTGGATCATCAGTGTTAGAGCTAAAATTAGCATGTTTAAAGTGATTTTCATGCTTCCAGGGGCTCGGGAAGTTAATTAAATACCATTTGGAGGCATTTAATGTTCGAGCAAAAACGGCTGATTTTCGACAAAAGAGATAACACCCCCCCCCATTACGTCATGCTTCAGAAATGTGGAAAATGGTCCGTTTTCAAATGTTTTATTTTTGAACGTCAGTTCACATTTGTAGGTGGATCATCAGTGTTAGAGCTAAAATTAGCATGTTTAAAGTGATTTTCATGCTTCCAGGGGCTCGGGAAGTTAATTAAATACCATTTGGAGGCATTTAATGTTCGAGCAAAAACGGCCGATTTTCGACAAAAGAGATAACACCCCCCCATTACGTCATGCTTCAGAAATGTGGAAAATGGTCCGTTTCCAAATGTTTTATTTTTGAACGTCAGTTCACATTTGTAGGTGGATCATCAGTGTTAGAGCTAAAATTAGCATGTTTAAAGTGATTTTCATGCTTCCAGGGGCTCGGGAAGTTAATTAAATACCATTTGGAGGCATTTAATGTTCGAGCAAAAACGGCTGATTTTCGACAAAAGAGATAACACCCCCCCCATTACGTCATGCTTCAGAAATGTGGAAAATGGTCAGTTTTCAAATGTTTTATTTTTGAACGTCAGTTCACATTTGTAGGTGGATCATCAGTGTTAGAGCTAAAATTAGCATGTTTAAAGTGATTTTCATGCTTCCAGGGGCTCGGGAAGTTAATTAAATACCATTTGGAGGCATTTAATGTTCGAGCAAAAACGGCTGATTTTCGACAAAAGAGATAACACCCCCCCATTACGTCATGCTTCAGAAATGTGGAAAATGGTCCGTTTTCAAATGTTTTATTTTTGAACGTCAGTTCACATTTGTAGGTGGATCATCAGTGTTAGAGCTAAAATTAGCATGTTTAAAGTGATTTTCATGCTTCCAGGGGCCCAAAACACAAGATTTATGGAATGGTTAAAAGTGCATGAAAATGGCCAATTTACTCACTCTGAGTTCTCAAAAAGGGTTTCTTCACCCCGGGAAGTTAATTAAATACCATTTGGAGGCATTTACTGTTCGAGCAAAAACGGCTGATTTTCGACAAAAGAGATAACACCCCCCCATTACGTCATGCTTCAGAAATGTTGAAAATGGTCCGTTTTCAAATGTTTTATTTTTGAACGTCAGTTCACATTTGTAGGTGGATCATCAGTGTTAGAGCTAAAATTAGCATGTTTAAAGTGATTTTCATGCTTCCAGGGGCTCGGGAAGTTAATTAAATACCATTTGGAGGCATTTAATGTTCGAGCAAAAACGGCTGATTTTCGACAAAAGAGATAACACCCCCCCATTACGTCATGCTTCAGAAATGTGGAAAATGGTCCGTTTTCAAATGTTTTATTTTTGAACGTCAGTTCACATTTGTAGGTGGATCATCAGTGTTAGAGCTAAAATTAGCATGTTTAAAGTGATTTTCATGCTTCCAGGGGCTCGGGAAGTGAAATAAATACCATTTGGAGGCATTTAATGTTCGAGCAAAAACGGCTGATTTTCGACAAAAGAGATAACACCCCCCCATTACGTCATGCTTCAGAAATGTGGAAAATGGTCCGTTTTTAAATGTTTTATTTTTGAACGTCAGTTCACATTTGTAGGTGGATCATCAGTGTTAGAGCTAAAATTAGCATGTTTAAAGTGATTTTCATGCTTCCAGGGGCTCGGGAAGTTAATTAAATACCATTTGGAGGCATTTAATGTTCGAGCAAAAACGGCTGATTTTCGACAAAAGAGATAACACCCCCCCCATTACGTCATGCTTCAGAAATGTGGAAAATGGTCCGTTTTCAAATGTTTTATTTTTGAACGTCAGTTCACATTTGTAGGTGGATCATCAGTGTTAGAGCTAAAATTAGCATGTTTAAAGTGATTTTCATGCTTCCAGGGGCTCGGGAAGTTAATTAAATACCATTTGGAGGCATTTAATGTTCGAGCAAAAACGGCTGATTTTCGACAAAAGAGATAACACCCCCCCCCATTACGTCATGCTTCAGAAATGTGGAAAATGGTCCGTTTTCAAATGTTTTATTTTTGAACGTCAGTTCACATTTGTAGGTGGATCATCAGTGTTAGAGCTAAAATTAGCATGTTTAAAGTGATTTTCATGCTTCCAGGGGCTCGGGAAGTTAATTAAATACCATTTGGAGGCATTTAATGTTCGAGCAAAAACGGCTGATTTTCGACAAAAGAGATAACACCCCCCATTACGTCATGCTTCAGAAATGTGGAAAATGGTCCGTTTTCAAATGTTTTATTTTTGAACGTCAGTTCACATTTGTAGGTGGATCATCGGTGTTAGAGCTAAAATTAGCATGTTTAAAGTGATTTTCATGCTTCCAGGGGCCCAAAACACAAGATTTATGGAATGGTTAAAAGTGCATGAAAATGGCCAATTTACTCACTCTGAGTTCTCAAAAAGGGTTTCTTCACCCTGGGAAGTGAATTAAATACCATTTGGAGGCATTTAATGTTCGAGCAAAAACGGCTGATTTTCGACAAAAGAGATAACACCCCCCCATTACGTCATGCTTCAGAAATGTGGAAAATGGTCCGTTTTCAAATGTTTTATTTTTGAACGTCAGTTCACATTTGTAGGTGGATCATCAGTGTTAGAGCTAAAATTAGCATGTTTAAAGTGATTTTCATGCTTCTAGGGGCTCGGGAAGTGAAATAAATACCATTTGGAGGCATTTAATGTTCGAGCAAAAACGGCTGATTTTCGACAAAAGAGATAACACCCCCCCATTACGTCATGCCTCAGAAATGTGGAAAATGGTCCGTTTTCAAATGTTTTATTTTTGAACGTCAGTTCACATTTGTAGGTGGATCATCAGTGTTAGAGCTAAAATTAGCATGTTTAAAGTGATTTTCATGCTTCCAGGGGCTCGGGAAGTTAATTAAATACCATTTGGAGGCATTTAATGTTCGAGCAAAAACGGCTGATTTTCGACAAAAGAGATAACACCCCCCCCATTACGTCATGCTTCAGAAATGTGGAAAATGGTCCGTTTTCAAATGTTTTATTTTTGAACGTCAGTTCACATTTGTAGGTGGATCATCAGTGTTAGAGCTAAAATTAGCATGTTTAAAGTGATTTTCATGCTTCCAGGGGCTCGGGAAGTTAATTAAATACCATTTGGAGGCATTTAATGTTCGAGCAAAAACGGCTGATTTTCGACAAAAGAGATAACACCCCCCCATTACGTCATGCTTCAGAAATGTGGAAAATGGTCCGTTTTCAAATGTTTTATTTTTGAACGTCAGTTCACATTTGTAGGTGGATCATCAGTGTTAGAGCTAAAATTAGCATGTTTAAAGTGATTTTCATGCTTCCAGGGGCCCAAAACACAAGATTTATGGAATGGTTAAAAGTGCATGAAAATGGCCAATTTACTCACTCTGAGTTCTCAAAAAGGGTTTCTTCACCCCGGGAAGTTAATTAAATACCATTTGGAGGCATTTAATGTTCGAGCAAAAACGGCTGATTTTCGACAAAAGAGATAACACCCCCCCATTACGTCATTTTTCAGAAATGTTGAAAATGGTCCGTTTTCAAATGTTTTATTTTTGAACGTCAGTTCACATTTGTAGGTGGATCATCAGTGTTAGAGCTAAAATTAGCATGTTTAAAGTGATTTTCATGCTTCCAGGGGCTCGTGAAGTTAATTAAATACCATTTGGAGGCATTTAATGTTCGAGCAAAAACGGCTGATTTTCGACAAAAGAGATAACACCCCCCCATTATGTCATGCTTCAGAAATGTGGAAAATGGTCCGTTTTCAAATGTTTTATTTTTGAACGTCAGTTCACATTTGTAGGTGGATCATCAGTGTTAGAGCTAAAATTAGCATGTTTAAAGTGATTTTCATGCTTCCAGGGGCTCGGGAAGTGAAATAAATACCATTTGGAGGCATTTAATGTTCGAGCAAAAACGGCTGATTTTCGACAAAAGAGATAACACCCCCCCATTACGTCATGCTTCAGAAATGTGGAAAATGGTCCGTTTTCAAATGTTTTATTTTTGAACGTCAGTTCACATTTGTAGGTGGATCATCAGTGTTAGAGCTAACATTAGCATGTTTAAAGTGATTTTCATGCTTCCAGGGGCTCGGGAAGTTAATTAAATACCATTTGGAGGCATTTAATGTTCGAGCAAAAACGGCTGATTTTCGACAAAAGAGATAACACCCCCCCCATTACGTCATGCTTCAGAAATGTGGAAAATGGTCCGTTTTCAAATGTTTTATTTTTGAACGTCAGTTCACATTTGTAGGTGGATCATCAGTGTTAGAGCTAAAATTAGCATGTTTAAAGTGATTTTCATGCTTCCAGGGGCTCGGGAAGTTAATTAAATACCATTTGGAGGCATTTAATGTTCGAGCAAAAACGGCTGATTTTCGACAAAAGAGATAACACCCCCCCATTACGTCATGCTTCAGAAATGTGGAAAATGGTCCGTTTTCAAATGTTTTATTTTTGAACGTCAGTTCACATTTGTAGGTGGATCATCAGTGTTAGAGCTAAAATTAGCATGTTTAAAGTGATTTTCATGCTTCCAGGGGCCCAAAACACAAGATTTATGGAATGGTTAAAAGTGCATGAAAATGGCCAATTTACTCACTCTGAGTTCTCAAAAAGGGTTTCTTCACCCCGGGAAGTTAATTAAATACCATTTGGAGGCATTTAATGTTCGAGCAAAAACGGCTGATTTTCGACAAAAGAGATAACACCCCCCCATTACGTCATGCTTCAGAAATGTTGAAAATGGTCCGTTTTCAAATGTTTTATTTTTGAACGTCAGTTCACATTTGTAGGTGGATCATCAGTGTTAGAGCTAAAATTAGCATGTTTAAAGTGATTTTCATGCTTCCAGGGGCTCGGGAAGTTAATTAAATACCATTTGGAGGCATTTAATGTTCGAGCAAAAACGGCTGATTTTCGACAAAAGAGATAACACCCCCCCATTACGTCATGCTTCAGAAATGTGGAAAATGGTCCGTTTTCAAATGTTTTATTTTTGAACGTCAGTTCACATTTGTAGGTGGATCATCAGTGTTAGAGCTAAAATTAGCATGTTTAAAGTGATTTTCATGCTTTCAGGGGCTCGGGAAGTTAATTAAATACCATTTGGAGGCATTTAATGTTCGAGCAAAAACGGCTGATTTTCGACAAAAGAGATAACACCCCCCCATTACGTCATGCTTCAGAAATGTGGAAAATGGTCCGTTTTCAAATGTTTTATTTTTGAACGTCAGTTCACATTTGTAGGTGGATCATCAGTGTTAGAGCTAAAATTAGCATGTTTAAAGTGATTTTCATGCTTCCAGGGGCCCAAAACACAAGATTTATGGAATGGTTAAAAGTGCATGAAAATGGCCAATTTACTCACTCTGAGTTCTCAAAAAGGGTTTCTTCACCCCGGGAAGTTAATTAAATACCATTTGGAGGCATTTAATGTTCGAGCAAAAATGGCAGATTTTCGACAAAAGAGATAACACCCCCCCATTACGTCATGCTTCAGAAATGTGGAAAATGGTCCGTTTTCAAATGTTTTATTTTTGAACGTCAGTTCACATTTGTAGGTGGATCATCAGTGTTAGAGCTAAAATTAGCATGTTTAAAGTGATTTTCATGCTTCCAGGGGCTCGGGAAGTGAAATAAATACCATTTGGAGGCATTTAATGTTCGAGCAAAAACGGCTGATTTTCGACAAAAGAGATAACACCCCCCCCATTACGTCATGCTTCAGAAATGTGGAACATGGTCCGTTTTCAAATGTTTTATTTTTGAACGTCAGTTCACATTTGTAGGTGGATCATCAGTGTTAGAGCTAAAATTAGCATGTTTAAAGTGATTTTCATGCTTCCAGGGGCTCGGGAAGTTAATTAAATACCATTTGGAGGCATTTAATGTTCGAGCAAAAATGGCTGATTTTCGACAAAAGAGATAACACCCCCCCATTACGTCATGCTTCAGAAATGTGGAAAATGGTCCGTTTTCAAATGTTTTATTTTTGAACGTCAGTTCACATTTGTAGGTGGATCATCAGTGTTAGAGCTAAAATTAGCATGTTTAAAGTGATTTTCATGCTTCCAGGGGCCCAAAACACAAGATTTATGGAATGGTTAAAAGTGCATGAAAATGGCCAATTTACTCACTCTGAGTTCTCAAAAAGGGTTTCTTCACCCCGGGAAGTTAATTAAATACCATTTGGAGGCATTTACTGTTCGAGCAAAAACGGCTGATTTTCGACAAAAGAGATAACACCCCCCCATTACGTCATGCTTCAGAAATGTGGAAAATGGTCCGTTTTCAAATGTTTTATTTTTGAACGTCAGTTCACATTTGTAGGTGGATCATCAGTGTTAGAGCTAAAATTAGCATGTTTAAAGTGATTTTCATGCTTCCAGGGGCTCGGGAAGTTAATTAAATACCATTTGGAGGCATTTAATGTTCGAGCAAAAACGGCTGATTTTCGACAAAAGAGATAACACCCCCCCATTACGTCATGCTTCAGAAATGTGGAAAATGGTCCGTTTTCAAATGTTTTATTTTTGAACGTCAGTTCACATTTGTAGGTGGATCATCAGTGTTAGAGCTAAAATTAGCATGTTTAAAGTGATTTTCATGCTTCCAGGGGCTCGGGAAGTTAATTAAATACCATTTGGAGGCATTTAATGTTCGAGCAAAAACGGCTGATTTTCGACAAAAGAGATAACACCCCCCCATTACGTCATGCTTCAGAAATGTGGAAAATGGTCCGTTTTCAAATGTTTTATTTTTGAACGTCAGTTCACATTTGTAGGTGGATCATCAGTGTTAGAGCTAAAATTAGCATGTTTAAAGTGATTTTCATGCTTCCAGGGGCTCGGGAAGTTAATTAAATACCATTTGGAGGCATTTAATGTTCGAGCAAAAACGGCTGATTTTCGACAAAAGAGATAACACCCCCCCATTACGTCATGCTTCAGAAATGTGGAAAATGGTCAGTTTTCAAATGTTTTATTTTTGAACGTCAGTTCACATTTGTAGGTGGATCATCAGTGTTAGAGCTAAAATTAGCATGTTTAAAGTGATTTTCATGCTTCCAGGGGCTCGGGAAGTGAAATAAATACCATTTGGAGGCATTTAATGTTCGAGCAAAAACGGCTGATTTTCGACAAAAGAGATAACACCCCCCCATTACGTCATGCTTCAGAAATGTGGAAAATGGTCCGTTTTCAAATGTTTTATTTTTGAACGTCAGTTCACATTTGTAGGTGGATCATCAGTGTTAGAGCTAAAATTAGCATGTTTAAAGTGATTTTCATGCTTCCAGGGGCCCAAAACACAAGATTTATGGAATGGTTAAAAGTGCATGAAAATGGCCAATTTACTCACTCTGAGTTCTCAAAAAGGGTTTCTTCACCCCGGGAAGTTAATTAAATACCATTTGGAGGCATTTAATGTTCGAGCAAAAACGGCAGATTTTCGACAAAAGAGATAACACCCCCCCATTACGTCATGCTTCAGAAATGTGGAAAATGGTCCGTTTTCAAATGTTTTATTTTTGAACGTCAGTTCACATTTGTAGGTGGATCATCAGTGTTAGAGCTAAAATTAGCATGTTTAAAGTGATTTTCATGCTTCCAGGGGCTCGGGAAGTTAATTAAATACCATTTGGAGGCATTTAATGTTCGAGCAAAAACGGCTGATTTTCGACAAAAGAGATAACACCCCCCCATTACGTCATGCTTCAGAAATGTGGAAAATGGTCCGTTTTCAAATGTTTTATTTTTGAACGTCAGTTCACATTTGTAGGTGGATCATCAGTGTTAGAGCTAAAATTAGCATGTTTAAAGTGATTTTCATGCTTCCAGGGGCCCAAAACACAAGATTTATGGAATGGTTAAAAGTGCATGAAAATGGCCAATTTACTCACTCTGAGTTCTCAAAAAGGGTTTCTTCACCCCGGGAAGTTAATTAAATACCATTTGGAGGCATTTAATGTTCGAGCAAAAACTGCAGATTTTCGACAAAAGAGATAACACCCCCCCATTACGTCATGCTTCAGAAATGTGGAAAATGGTCCGTTTTCAAATGTTTTATTTTTGAACGTCAGTTCACATTTGTAGGTGGATCATCAGTGTTAGAGCTAAAATTAGCATGTTTAAAGTGATTTTCATGCTTCCAGGGGCTCGGGAAGTGAAATAAATACCATTTGGAGGCATTTAATGTTCGAGCAAAAACGGCTGATTTTCGACAAAAGAGATAACACCCCCCCATTACGTCATGCTTCAGAAATGTGGAACATGGTCCGTTTTCAAATGTTTTATTTTTGAACGTCAGTTCACATTTGTAGGTGGATCATCAGTGTTAGAGCTAAAATTAGCATGTTTAAAGTGATTTTCATGCTTCCAGGGGCTCGGGAAGTTAATTAAATACCATTTGGAGGCATTTAATGTTCGAGCAAAAATGGCTGATTTTCGACAAAAGAGATAACACCCCCCCATTACGTCATGCTTCAGAAATGTGGAAAATGGTCCGTTTTCAAATGTTTTATTTTTGAACGTCAGTTCACATTTGTAGGTGGATCATCAGTGTTAGAGCTAAAATTAGCATGTTTAAAGTGATTTTCATGCTTCCAGGGGCCCAAAACACAAGATTTATGGAATGGTTAAAAGTGCATGAAAATGGCCAATTTACTCACTCTGAGTTCTCAAAAAGGGTTTCTTCACCCCGGGAAGTTAATTAAATACCATTTGGAGGCATTTACTGTTCGAGCAAAAACGGCTGATTTTCGACAAAAGAGATAACACCCCCCCATTACGTCATGCTTCAGAAATGTGGAAAATGGTCCGTTTTCAAATGTTTTATTTTTGAACGTCAGTTCACATTTGTAGGTGGATCATCAGTGTTAGAGCTAAAATTAGCATGTTTAAAGTGATTTTCATGCTTCCAGGGGCTCGGGAAGTTAATTAAATACCATTTGGAGGCATTTAATGTTCGAGCAAAAACGGCTGATTTTCGACAAAAGAGATAACACCCCCCCATTACGTCATGCTTCAGAAATGTGGAAAATGGTCCGTTTTCAAATGTTTTATTTTTGAGCGTCAGTTCACATTTGTAGGTGGATCATCAGTGTTAGAGCTAAAATTAGCATGTTTAAAGTGATTTTCATGCTTCCAGGGGCTCGGGAAGTTAATTAAATACCATTTGGAGGCATTTAATGTTCGAGCAAAAACGGCTGATTTTCGACAAAAGAGATAACACCCCCCCATTACGTCATGCTTCAGAAATGTGGAAAATGGTCCGTTTTCAAATGTTTTATTTTTGAACGTCAGTTCACATTTGTAGGTGGATCATCAGTGTTAGAGCTAAAATTAGCATGTTTAAAGTGATTTTCATGCTTCCAGGGGCTCGGGAAGTTAATTAAATACCATTTGGAGGCATTTAATGTTCGAGCAAAAACGGCTGATTTTCGACAAAAGAGATAACACCCCCCCATTACGTCATGCTTCAGAAATGTGGAAAATGGTCCGTTTTCAAATGTTTTATTTTTGAACGTCAGTTCACATTTGTAGGTGGATCATCAGTGTTAGAGCTAAAATTCGCATGTTTAAAGTGATTTTCATGCTTCCAGGGGCTCGGGAAGTTAATTAAATACCATTTGGAGGCATTTAATGTTCGAGCAAAAACGGCTGATTTTCGACAAAAGAGATAACACCCCCCCATTACGTCATGCTTCAGAAATGTGGAAAATGGTCCGTTTTCAAATGTTTTATTTTTGAACGTCAGTTCACATTTGTAGGTGGATCATCAGTGTTAGAGCTAAAATTAGCATGTTTAAAGTGATTTTCATGCTTCCAGGGGCTCGGGAAGTTAATTAAATACCATTTGGAGGCATTTAATGTTCGAGCAAAAACGGCTGATTTTCGACAAAAGAGATAACACCCCCCCATTACGTCATGCTTCAGAAATGTGGAAAATGGTCCGTTTTCAAATGTTTTATTTTTGAACGTCAGTTCACATTTGTAGGTGGATCATCAGTGTTAGAGCTAAAATTAGCATGTTTAAAGTGATTTTCATGCTTCCAGGGGCTCGGGAAGTTAATTAAATACCATTTGGAGGCATTTAATGTTCGAGCAAAAACGGCTGATTTTCGACAAAAGAGATAACACCCCCCATTACGTCATGCTTCAGAAATGTGGAAAATGGTCCGTTTTCAAATGTTTTATTTTTGAACGTCAGTTCACATTTGTAGGTGGATCATCAGTGTTAGAGCTAAAATTCGCATGTTTAAAGTGATTTTCATGCTTCCAGGGGCTCGGGAAGTTAATTAAATACCATTTGGAGGCATTTAATGTTCGAGCAAAAACGGCTGATTTTCGACAAAAGAGATAACACCCCCCCATTACGTCATGCTTCAGAAATGTGGAAAATGGTCCGTTTTCAAATGTTTTATTTTTGAACGTCAGTTCACATTTGTAGGTGGATCATCAGTGTTAGAGCTAAAATTAGCATGTTTAAAGTGATTTTCATGCTTCCAGGGGCCCAAAACACAAGATTTATGGAATGGTTAAAAGTGCATGAAAATGGCCAATTTACTCACTCTGAGTTCTCAAAAAGGGTTTCTTCACCCCGGGAAGTTAATTAAATACCATTTGGAGGCATTTAATGTTCGAGCAAAAACGGCAGATTTTCGACAAAAGAGATAACACCCCCCCATTACGTCATGCTTCAGAAATGTGGAAAATGGTCCGTTTTCAAATGTTTTATTTTTGAACGTCAGTTCACATTTGTAGGTGGATCATCAGTGTTAGAGCTAAAATTAGCATGTTTAAAGTGATTTTCATGCTTCCAGGGGCTCGGGAAGTGAAATAAATACCATTTGGAGGCATTTAATGTTCGAGCAAAAACGGCTGATTTTCGACAAAAGAGATAACACCCCCCCCATTACGTCATGCTTCAGAAATGTGGAACATGGTCCGTTTTCAAATGTTTTATTTTTGAACGTCAGTTCACATTTGTAGGTGGATCATCAGTGTTAGAGCTAAAATTAGCATGTTTAAAGTGATTTTCATGCTTCCAGGGGCTCGGGAAGTTAATTAAATACCATTTGGAGGCATTTAATGTTCGAGCAAAAACGGCTGATTTTCGACAAAAGAGATAACACCCCCCCATTACGTCATGCTTCAGAAATGTGGAAAATGGTCCGTTTTCAAATGTTTTATTTTTGAACGTCAGTTCACATTTGTAGGTGGATCATCAGTGTTAGAGCTAAAATTAGCATGTTTAAAGTGATTTTCATGCTTCCAGGGGCTCGGGAAGTTAATTAAATACCATTTGGAGGCATTTAATGTTCGAGCAAAAACGGCTGATTTTCGACAAAAGAGATAACACCCCCCCATTACGTCATGCTTCAGAAATGTGGAAAATGGTCCGTTTTCAAATGTTTTATTTTTGAACGTCAGTTCACATTTGTAGGTGGATCATCAGTGTTAGAGCTAAAATTTGCATGTTTAAAGTGATTTTCATGCTTCCAGGGGCTCGGGAAGTTAATTAAATACCATTTGGAGGCATTTAATGTTCGAGCAAAAACGGCTGATTTTCGACAAAAGAGATAACACCCCCCCATTACGTCATGCTTCAGAAATGTGGAAAATGGTCCGTTTTCAAATGTTTTATTTTTGAACGTCAGTTCACATTTGTAGGTGGATCATGGAAAGGGGCGACCACTCGGTCCCCCCGAACTTATGGCAGAGTGCCTCGATCCCCCCGGGAAGCCATTTTGGGCGGGAGGCGCGTCTCGGCTGGTATGCCCGAAGCGGCGTAGCCGGGGCGCGCTTTTTCCCGCCCTAGAGTGGGCTGGCCTAGACACTGACGCGGCCGGCCACGCCCTCGGGGCAGGCAGGGGCGGGTTTACGCCCACCCTGAAGATGGATAAAAGGGACGCAAGACCAGAAGACATCCTCTTTTTCCTGTGCTCTGAAGCTGCACCTCCTCGCTGCACGTGAGCTCGAGACGGAACGAAGAGCCGATTTTGAGCGTTTTAATCGTTCTTGTTTGTTTTGCAGTTACTTTGTTGGAGAATGCCGAAGAAGATGGGATAGCGCATGACTACTGACCAGATGCTGCGTGTTCTCATGAAGGAGATGTCCGAGCTAAAGAAGCGGGTGGACAAGAATGAGGAAGGGGGTCCAAAACGTCCTTTGGCGGGAGCAGCCCCGGGAGGGAAAAACAAGAGGCCCAGGAGGGGGGCAGCGGGTGAAGACATCCCGGGTCCCAGTGCCCCGCTCGAGGCTCCAACTCCCGTGCCGGAGGAAGGGAATCCAATTCCCGTTGTGGTCACCCCCGTGTCCGAGGATGATATGCCGCCCGAGCTGGCAGCACAATTGGCAGCGTGGTTGGGAAAAGGTAACGAGGGCGCCACGGCTGTCGATGCGCAGGCGCTGATAAAGCAATTGCGCGAGAAACGGGGAGCAGCCAAGGTGCCCGTGCCGGCTGCAGTAGGGGACAAGACACCAGGGATGAGTGCGACCACAGAGGCAGCGTCAGGTGCAGGTAAGCGGCCATTGCCGATTGCGAGGGATGAGTCAACACCCTCTCGGAGAGAAAAGTTGGGGCAACATGTTCCTTTGGCAATTAAGGAAAAGATTTGGGCGGGGGAGTATGTGAACATTTTCTCACTGCTTGTTGATCATTATGAGGTAGAGCATGTGAAGGGTCAGAAGGATCTCATGCATCCGAGTGTTTGGCGCGCGAAAATGGCCGCCTTTAAAGTGAATGAGAATATCGGCAATTGGGGCAATGCTTGGGGAATCTTTACATCAATCCTGGGGGAACGTAGACCTGAGTTGCTTTGCGAGTTCCCAATCTATCAATCACGAATCATGGGGTACTCGACATCGCACCAGGGTAATCATTGGTTTTGTTACGATAATCTGTTCAGAAAGGAAAAAGAGCATAATAAAAGTTTAACCTGGGATTGTTATGATTCCTTGACTTGGGATAAAATGAAGGAGTCAGGAATGTTGAAAATGCCGTTGGTGGGAAGTAATGTTGGCGAATCCTCCCGGCAATATGCGGGGACGCCCTTTCGATCAGGTACGGGTGCCGACGATTACTCGAAACCTGCCGGCAATACCGGGAAAAGGGGTTTCTGCTTTAATTACATCAGAGGTAAATGTACTAGACCCCAGGGATCGTGTAAATTCAAACATGAATGTAGTGGTTGTGGGTTGTCCCATCCTGAGTCCTCGTGCAGAGCCAGAACGGGTGATAATGGGGGGAGAGGAGGTGCCAAACAGGTCTAATATAGTCCGAGGGGCGCCTTTACCTACCCCAATTGATACCCTGGCGATGATTCCCTGGCTCAGTGAATACCCGGATCGTACTTCTGCTGGGGTGCTGCGGAACGGTTTTTCGTATGGTTTCCGCATCCCGGTAGGGGACTTTCAGGGTGTGGAAAAGTGTAAAAATCAACTTTCCGTCCTGCAGCATACGACCGTAGTACAGGATAAGATCCGGAAAGAGGTAAATCGAGGTCGGGTCGCCGGCCCGTTTAGTGTACCCCCGGTCCAGAATTTTGTCTGTTCTCCCTTAGGGGTAGTCCCCAAGAAAGACCCCGGTGAGTTCCGACTGATTCATAATTTATCAGCTCCACGAGGTCTTTCCGTAAATGATGCAATCGATCCAGAAGTGTGTTCGGTGCGGTACGCATCCTTCGATGAGGCCGTAGCCATTTTAAATCGCCTGGGGCCCGGGGCGCTGATGGCGAAGTCAGATATCGAGTCAGCGTTCCGATTGCTCCCGGTACACCCAGACGACCAGCGTCTCCTAGGATTCATGTTTCAGGGTTGTTATTACATGGATAGGTGTATGCCAATGGGGTGCTCTATATCCTGTGCTTATTTCGAGAAATTCAGTAGTTTTCTACAATGGGTCTTCACAAAGAAAACAGGTTTCCAAGATGTAATGCACTACCTTGATGATTTTCTGTTTCTTGGGGCAGCCGGAGATCTTGAATGTGGCCGGGCCGTGGCCGAATTTTGTGTGTTAATGCAACAGTTTGGTGTGCCATTGGCGCCGGGTAAAACAGTGGGTCCTACGACTTGCCTCGAGTTTCTGGGGATCGAGTTGGACTCCATTGAAGGGTGTTTCCGTTTGCCAGCTGAGAAAGTGTTGAAGTTCAGGGCTGCGCTGCAAGTGTGTGTAAATGCATCAAAAGTTACGCTGCAACAATTACAGCAGTTGGTGGGACAGTTGAATTTTGCCCTTAGGGTAATACCAATGGCCCGCCCCTTTTCCCGTTCAATTGCCCAAGCGATGGTCGGCCTTAAAGAGTGCCATCATCGCACGAGACTATCGGCCGAGATCCGCCAGGACATCCGTATTTGGTTAGCATTCCTGGCGGACTTCAATGGTAGAATCGTCTGGAATGAGCCAGCCGTGTCTGCTGAAGAGCTGGGGCTGTGGACAGATTCAGCAGGAAGCATAGGGTTTGGCGCCATCTTCGGCACGAAATGGTCGGCACAAAGATGGCCGACATGGTGGCATGAGAATGGTCTGACGAGTAATATTGCTTTCCTGGAACTGTTTCCCATCTTGGTGGCCTTGAGAACATGGCCCGATGGGTTCAAAGATCACTCTGTCATATTTTGGTCTGACAATATGACCGTGGTCGAATGCATCAATAGTCAGGCAGCACGTTGTAAACTGATTTTAAGACTGCTTAAGGAAGTTGTTTTACTATGTATGCAATTGAACGTGCTATTCAGAGCAAAACATGTTCCAGGGGTGATGAATCAGGCGGCTGACGCACTGTCTCGTTTTCAAATGCAGGCTTTTTCGGGTTTCCTCCCCTCAGCGGACCCAGAGCCGGCACCCTTTCCCGAAGCTCTCTGGTCTCTCGGTGCCCCGAACTTCGTCACCTCGTGGGAGAGAGTCTAGCACCAAGGACGAGGAAGGCATACGAAGGGGCGTTTCGGGCCTATTTAGCCTTTTTGGGGAGTGATAGAGAGCGACTTTGGGGTCACGAGGAAGGGGTAGTGAATTTCCTGTTGTCCTTACGTAGGGCTGGGAGATCGGTGGCCACGGCCCAGAGGCATCGTGCTGCCATTTCCTTTGTTGCCAGAGCGCACGCTATCCAGGACCCAACAGCGTCTTTCGTTGTACAGAAAGCGCTGCGTGGGTGGCAACGCCTTGAGGGTCGCAGAGTAGATGAAAGGCGCCCGATAGGTTTGGATAGATTGTCCCAGTTGTTGGCCACACTCCCGGCCACATGTTCATCTCAGTTTGAGGCGGTGCTGTTCCGAGCCGCTTTTACGCTAGCATTTCACGGAGCAATGCGGGTAAGCGAACTAGTTGCAAGGAACAAACTGGATGTGGCAGGGGGTTTGTGCCAGGAACACGTTCAGATCAGGGGAGAAACAATGACTGTTTCCTTTGTAAAATCCAAGACTGATCAAGATGGGATGGGTGGCTGCGTCATCATACGCAGGATTCCTGGGTCCTCCATGTGTCCGGTAAAGTGTTTAGAGGATTACCTAGCACGAAGGGTGGCATCATGGGGGGGGACTTTGTTGAGACACGCTGACGCCACCCCACTGACGAAATTTCAGTTTCAGCGGGTGCTTGCAATGTCAATTGCCGCTGCGGGCTTGAACCCGGGCGAATTTGGGACCCATTCCTTTCGGATAGGGGCTGCTACGGAAGCTACAGCCAGGGGTCTTAATGTTGAACAAGTGAAACGAGTGGGGCGTTGGTCCTCCAATTGTTACAAAAGATACGTGCGGTTGCACATGTTGTGAAGCTGTAATAATGTACTCACGCTTCTTGTTTTTGTTTGGTTTTCAGTTACGCAAGCCTACGAGGCGGGGCGGACTATGCAGTCGACCCTACACCGGGCCAGCGGTCAGACATCACCGGCTGTGAAAAAGGAGGTGTGGGTCGTGGGCCACTCATACGTGAGGCGTGCCGCAGACGTATTCAAAGCAGGTGACATGATTCACGTAGCTGGGGAATACGGGTACAGGATGTCCTTCTACGGAAGGGGCGGTCTCTGTATTGACCAGTTTCAAACATTTTTCGAGGGTTTGTTAGGGCGGACAAGGTCACCGCCGTCTATAGTTATAGTGCATGTTGGGGGTAATGATTTGGTCACCATCGGTAGACGACTACTCCTTGAGGCAATGCTTTCCACCGTAAGTTGGTTGGCGAGGAGAGTTCCGGGGTGCACGATTGCATGGTCCCATTTGATTCCACGAAAGGTGTGGCGGGGGGCTATCTCTATTCCTGCTTTGAACCATTCTGTTAGAAAGCTTAACAATAAAGTGAGTAGGTTGTTCCGTTCCAGGGCATTGCATTCTATTTCTCATAGCTGTATTAATGATGACAGTATGTATTCGGGGGATGGTGTGCATTTGTCTTGGGTGGGGAATGAGTTACTCTTAGGAGATTTCTTAGCATGGTTAAAATCGTTGAAACATGACCTTTAGGTAGGAGTTGTGTGGGGGGTCCGGATAGCCGGTCAACTATCCGGCCTGTGGCGGTAAGGTCATGATCGGTGAGCACTAATTGGAAGATCCCTATGAGTGGGCGTCACCCAACACGGATGGGAGCGCTCGGGGGAGGTGGCCTTTGGCCCCTCAACGGGGAGGCGGTCCCTTCTAAGGATGGGTCGCCGAAAGAAGAGGAAAGGCGGTCAAGGCCCCTTCCTGTGTAGGAGGGGTTACAGCCCCCTCCTGGGGAATTTCCCGGGGCCAGTGACATCTGCGACGGCAGATGCGGTAAGTTGTGTGGGGTTGGGGGGAGGTCTACGATACCTTCTAGATACCTCACACGAGTCTTCGAACGACCTTTAACTGGCGTCGAGTTGATAAGTGCCCCCGTCAAGTCAAGGGAAATTGGTAGTAGTTGCACTTGAGTACGCCTCAGTGCTGTCGCCCCTCCAAGTGGGGGGGGGGTATGTCTGGTTAGGGATCTTGACACCGGTTACGACCTTGCCGTTGGCCCTTAAACGTTAGGATGTACAATTTCAATATTTCAAGTAAATGTTTTGTAGGATGTTAGTTCGGCTAGGAGAACCTCTGTATTAGAGAATCTGTTAAGGTTAGCCAAACATCGCAATGTGGTATGAAATTGTACATTAATGTTTAAAATGTTTATAATTTTTTGTTTTAATAAATACGGCCGGGAGGGTCACTCCCTCCCACTTCCAAAAACTTCAAGAACTGTTTCCGGTTTCCCTCCTTTGGGGATTGTGTTGAGAGGGGGTGGCGGGTATCTCAGCCATATGGAAAGGGGCGACCACTCGGTCCCCCCGAACTTATGGCAGAGTGCCTCGATCCCCCCGGGAAGCCATTTTGGGCGGGAGGCGCGTCTCGGCTGGTATGCCCGAAGCGGCGTAGCCGGGGCGCGCTTTTTCCCGCCCTAGAGTGGGCTGGCCTAGACACTGACGCGGCCGGCCACGCCCTCGGGGCAGGCAGGGGCGGGTTTACGCCCGCCCTGAAGATGGATAAAAGGGACGCAAGACCAGAAGACATCCTCTTGTTCCTGTGCTCTGAAGCTGCACCTCCTCGCTGCACGTGAGCTCGAGACGGAACGAAGAGCCGATTTTGACCCACCCACCAGCCCCTGAAGACAGCCAGTTGTTTTGAATAAAATCGATCGATAATTCTATTTCGTTTACAGGTTGTTTTAGTATTGTGTGATGTTGAATGTGTAATAAAGATTGGTCTAATTTTACAAGTTTAGTGATTAAAGAAATTCGGATTTAAGGTCCATTTATAAACAGGTTTTTTCGGTCATAGTGGCCAATGTAGTTTCGTTAGTTAGCATTTGTCGTATTTATTCTAGTCGGGCGGTAAGGTCATGATCGGTGAGCACTAATTGGAAGATCCCTATGAGTGGGCGTCACCCAACACGGATGGGAGCGCTCGGGGGAGGTGGCCTTTGGCCCCTCAACGGGGAGGCGGTCCCTTCTAAGGATGGGTCGCCGAAAGAAGAGGAAAGGCGGTCAAGGCCCCTTCCTGTGTAGGAGGGGTTACAGCCCCCTCCTGGGGAATTTCCCGGGGCCAGTGACATCTGCGACGGCAGATGTGGTAAGTTGTGTGGGGTTGGGGGGAGGTCTACGATACCTTCTAGATACCTCACACGAGTCTTCGAACGACCTTTAACTGGCGTCGAGTTGATAAGTGCCCCCGTCAAGTCAAGGGAAATTGGTAGTAGTTGCACTTGAGTACGCCTCAGTGCTGTCGCCCCTCCAAGTGGGGGGGGGGTATGTCTGGTTAGGGATCTTGACACCGGTTACGACCTTGCCGTTGGCCCTTAAACGTTAGGATGTACAATTTCAATATTTCAAGTAAATGTTTTGTAGGATGTTAGTTCGGCTAGGAGAACCTCTGTATTAGAGAATCTGTTAAGGTTAGCCAAACATCGCAATGTGGTATGAAATTGTACATTAATGTTTAAAATGTTTATAATTTTTTGTTTTAATAAATACGGCCGGGAGGGTCACTCCCTCCCACTTCCAAAAACTTCAAGAACTGTTTCCGGTTTCCCTCCTTTGGGGATTGTGTTGAGAGGGGGTGGCGGGTATCTCAGCCATATCAGTGTTAGAGCTAAAATTAGCATGTTTAAAGTGATTTTCATGCTTCCAGGGGCTCGGGAAGTTAATTAAATACCATTTGGAGGCATTTAATGTTCGAGCAAAAACGGCTGATTTTCGACAAAAGAGATAACACCCCCCCCATTACGTCATGCTTCAGAAATGTGGAAAATGGTCCGTTTTCAAATGTTTTATTTTTGAACGTCAGTTCACATTTGTAGGTGGATCATCAGTGTTAGAGCTAAAATTTGCATGTTTAAAGTGATTTTCATGCTTCCAGGGGCCCAAAACACAAGATTAATGGAATGGTTAAAAGTGCATGAAAATGGCCAATTTACTCACTCTGAGTTCTCAAAAAGGGTTTCTTCACCCCGGGAAGTGAAATAAATACCATTTGGAGGCATTTAATGTTCGAGCAAAAACGGCTGATTTTCCACAAAAGAGATAACACCCCCCCATTACGTCATGCTTCAGAAATGTGGAAAATGGTCCGTTTTCAAATGTTTTATTTTTGAACGTCAGTTCACATTTGTAGGTGGATCATCAGTGTTAGAGCTAAAATTAGCATGTTTAAAGTGATTTTCATGCTTCCAGGGGCTCGGGAAGTTAATTAAATACCATTTGGAGGCATTTAATGTTCGAGCAAAAACGGCTGATTTTCGACAAAAGAGATAACACCCCCCCCATTACGTCATGCTTTAGAAATGTGGAAAATGGTCCGTTTTCAAATGTTTTATTTTTGAACGTCAGTTCACATTTGTAGGTGGATCATCAGTGTTAGAGCTAAAATTAGCATGTTTAAAGTGATTTTCATGCTTCCAGGGGCTCGGGAAGTGAATTAAATACCATTTGGAGGCATTTAATGTTTGAGCAAAAACGGCTGATTTTCGACAAAAGAGATAACACCCCCCCATTACGTCATGCTTCAGAAATGTGGAAAATGATCCGTTTTCAAATGTTTTATTTTTGAACGTCAGTTCACATTTGTAGGTGGATCATCAGTGTTAGAGCTAAAATTAGCATGTTTAAAGTGATTTTCATGCTTCCAGGGGCTCGGGAAGTTAATTAAATACCATTTGGAGGCATTTAATGTTCGAGCAAAAACGGCTGATTTTCGACAAAAGAGATAACACCCCCCATTACGTCATGCTTCAGAAATGTGGAAAATGGTCCGTTTTCAATTTTTTTTTTTTAACGTCAGTTCACATTTGTAGGTGGATCATCAGTGTTAGAGCTAAAATTAGCATGTTTAAAGTGATTTTCATGCTTCCAGGGGCCCAAAACACAAGATTTATGGAATGGTTAAAAGTGCATGAAAATGGCCAATTTACTCACTCTGAGTTCTCAAAAAGGGTTTCTTCACCCCGGGAAGTGAATTAAATACCATTTGGAGGCATTTAATGTTCGAGCAAAAACGGCTGATTTTCGACAAAAGAGATAACACCCCCCCATTACGTCATGCTTCAGAAATGTGGAAAATGGTCCGTTTTCAAATGTTTTATTTTTGAACGTCAGTTCACATTTGTAGGTGGATCATCAGTGTTAGAGCTAAAATTAGCATGTTTAAAGTGATTTTCATGCTTCCAGGGGCCCAAAACACAAGATTAATGGAATGGTTAAAAGTGCATGAAAATGGCCAATTTACTCACTCTGAGTTCTCAAAAAGGGTTTCTTCACCCCGGGAAGTGAAATAAATACCATTTGGAGGCATTTAATGTTCGAGCAAAAACGGCTGATTTTCCACAAAAGAGATAACACCCCCCCATTACGTCATGCTTCAGAAATGTGGAAAATGGTCCGTTTTCAAATGTTTTATTTTTGAACGTCAGTTCACATTTGTAGGTGGATCATCAGTGTTAGAGCTAAAATTAGCATGTTTAAAGTGATTTTCATGCTTCCAGGGGCTCGGGAAGTTAATTAAATACCATTTGGAGGCATTTAATGTTCGAGCAAAAACGGCTGATTTTCGACAAAAGAGATAACACCCCCCCCATTACGTCATGCTTCAGAAATGTGGAAAATGGTCTGTTTTCAAATGTTTTATTTTTGAACGTCAGTTCACATTTGTAGGTGGATCATCAGTGTTAGAGCTAAAATTAGCATGTTTAAAGTGATTTTCATGCTTCCAGGGGCTCGGGAAGTTAATTAAATACCATATGGAGGCATTTAATGTTCGAGCAAAAACGGCTGATTTTCGACAAAAGAGATAACACCCCCCATTACGTCATGCTTCAGAAATGTGGAAAATGGTCCGTTTTCAAATGTTTTATTTTTGAACGTAAGTTCACATTTGTAGGTGGATCATCAGTGTTAGAGCTGAAATTAGCATGTTTAAAGTGATTTTCATGCTTCCAGGGGCTCGGGAAGTTAATTAAATACCATTTGGAGGCATTTAATGTTCGAGCAAAAACGGCTGATTTTCGACAAAAGAGATAACACCCCCCCATTACGTCATGCTTCAGAAATGTGGAAAATGGTCCGTTTTCAAATGTTTTATTTTTGAACGTCAGTTCACATTTGTAGGTGGATCATCAGTGTTAGAGCTAAAATTAGCATGTTTAAAGTGATTTTCATGCTTCCAGGGGCCCAAAACACAAGATTTATGGAATGGTTAAAAGTGTATGAAAATGGCCAATTTACTCACTCTGAGTTCTCAAAAAGGGTTTCTTCACCCCGGGAAGTGAATTAAATACCATTTGGAGGCATTTAATGTTCGAGCAAAAACGGCTGATTTTCGACAAAAGAGATAACACCCCCCCATTACGTCATGCTTCAGAAATGTGGAAAATGGTCCGTTTTCAAATGTTTTATTTTTGAACGTCAGTTCACATTTGTAGGTGGATCATCAGTGTTAGAGCTAAAATTAGCATGTTTAAAGTGATTTTCATGCTTCCAGGGGCCCAAAACACAAGATTAATGGAATGGTTAAAAGTGCATGAAAATGGCCAATTTACTCACTCTGAGTTCTCAAAAAGGGTTTCTTCACCCCGGGAAGTGAAATAAATACCATTTGGAGGCATTTAATGTTCGAGCAAAAACGGCTGATTTTCGACAAAAGAGATAACACCCCCCCATTACGTCATGCTTCAGAAATGTGGAAAATGGTCCGTTTTCAAATGTTTTATTTTTGAACGTCAGTTCACATTTGTAGGTGGATCATCAGTGTTAGAGCTAAAATTAGCACGTTTAAAGTGATTTTCATGCTTCCAGGGGCTCGGGAAGTTAATTAAATACCATTTGGAGGCATTTAATGTTCGAGCAAAAACGGCTGATTTTCGACAAAAGAGATAACCCCCCCATTACGTCATGCTTCAGAAATGTGGAAAATGGTCCGTTTTCAAATGTTTTATTTTTGAACGTCAGTTCACATTTGTAGGTGGATCATCAGTGTTAGAGCTAAAATTAGCATGTTTAAAGTGATTTTCATGCTTCCAGGGGCCCAAAACACAAGATTTATGGAATGGTTAAAAGTGTATGAAAATGGCCAATTTACTCACTCTGAGTTCTCAAAAAGGGTTTCTTCACCCCGGGAAGTGAATTAAATACCATTTGGAGGCATTTAATGTTCGAGCAAAAACGGCTGATTTTCGACAAAAGAGATAACACCCCCCCATTACGTCATGCTTCAGAAATGTGGAAAATGGTCCGTTTTCAAATGTTTTATTTTTGAACGTCAGTTCACATTTGTAGGTGGATCATCAGTGTTAGAGCTAAAATTAGCATGTTTAAAGTGATTTTCATGCTTCCAGGGGCCCAAAACACAAGATTAATGGAATGGTTAAAAGTGCATGAAAATGGCCAATTTACTCACTCTGAGTTCTCAAAAAGGGTTTCTTCACCCCGGGAAGTGAAATAAATACCATTTGGAGGCATTTAATGTTCGAGCAAAAACGGCTGATTTTCGACAAAAGAGATAACACCCCCCCATTACGTCATGCTTCAGAAATGTGGAAAATGGTCCGTTTTCAAATGTTTTATTTTTGAACGTCAGTTCACATTTGTAGGTGGATCATCAGTGTTAGAGCTAAAATTAGCACGTTTAAAGTGATTTTCATGCTTCCAGGGGCTCGGGAAGTTAATTAAATACCATTTGGAGGCATTTAATGTTCGAGCAAAAACGGCAGATTTTCGACAAAAGAGATAACACCCCCCCATTACGTCATGCTTCAGAAATGTGGAAAATGGTCCGTTTTCAAATGTTTTATTTTTGAACGTCAGTTCACATTTGTAGGTGGATCATCAGTGTTAGAGCTAAAATTAGCATGTTTAAAGTGATTTTCATGCTTCCAGGGGCTCGGGAAGTTAATTAAATACCATTTGGAGGCATTTAATGTTCGAGCAAAAACGGCTGATTTTCGACAAAAGAGATAACACCCCCCATTACGTCATGCTTCAGAAATGTGGAAAATGGTCCGTTTTCAAATGTTTTATTTTTGAACGTCAGTTCACATTTGTAGGTGGATCATCAGTGTTAGAGCTAAAATTAGCATGTTTAAAGTGATTTTCATGCTTCCAGGGGCTCGGGAAGTTAATTAAATACCATTTGGAGGCATTTAATGTTCGAGCAAAAACGGCTGATTTTCGACAAAAGAGATAACACCCCCCCATTACGTCATGCTTCAGAAATGTGGAAAATGGTCCGTTTTCAAATGTTTTATTTTTGAACGTCAGTTCACATTTGTAGGTGGATCATCAGTGTTAGAGCTAAAATTAGCATGTTTAAAGTGATTTTCATGCTTCCAGGGGCCCAAAACACAAGATTTATGGAATGGTTAAAAGTGCATGAAAATGGCCAATTTACTCACTCTGAGTTCTCAAAAAGGGTTTCTTCACCCCGGGAAGTTAATTAAATACCATTTGGAGGCATTTAATGTTCGAGCAAAAACGGCAGATTTTCGACAAAAGAGATAACACCCCCCCATTACGTCATGCTTCAGAAATGTGGAAAATGGTCCGTTTTCAAATGTTTTATTTTTGAACGTCAGTTCACATTTGTAGGTGGATCATCAGTGTTAGAGCTAAAATTAGCATGTTTAAAGTGATTTTCATGCTTCCAGGGGCTCGGGAAGTGAAATAAATACCATTTGGAGGCATTTAATGTTCGAGCAAAAACGGCTGATTTTCGACAAAAGAGACAACACCCCCCCCATTACGTCATGCTTCAGAAATGTGGAACATGGTCCGTTTTCAAATGTTTTATTTTTGAACGTCAGTTCACATTTGTAGGTGGATCATCAGTGTTAGAGCTAAAATTAGCATGTTTAAAGTGATTTTCATGCTTCCAGGGGCTCGGGAAGTTAATTAAATACCATTTGGAGGCATTTAATGTTCGAGCAAAAATGGCTGATTTTCGACAAAAGAGATAACACCCCCCATTACGTCATGCTTCAGAAATGTGGAAAATGGTCCGTTTTCAAATGTTTTATTTTTGAACGTCAGTTCACATTTGTAGGTGGATCATCAGTGTTAGAGCTAAAATTAGCATGTTTAAAGTGATTTTCATGCTTCCAGGGGCCCAAAACACAAGATTTATGGAATGGTTAAAAGTGCATGAAAATGGCCAATTTACTCACTCTGAGTTCTCAAAAAGGGTTTCTTCACCCCGGGAAGTTAATTAAATACCATTTGGAGGCATTTACTGTTCGAGCAAAAACGGCTGATTTTCGACAAAAGAGATAACACCCCCCCATTACGTCATGCTTCAGAAATGTGGAAAATGGTCCGTTTTCAAATGTTTTATTTTTGAACGTCCGTTCACATTTGTAGGTGGATCATCAGTGTTAGAGCTAAAATTAGCATGTTTAAAGTGATTTTCATGCTTCCAGGGGCTCGGGAAGTTAATTAAATACCATTTGGAGGCATTTAATGTTCGAGCAAAAACGGCTGATTTTCGACAAAAGAGATAACACCCCCCCATTACGTCATGCTTCAGAAATGTGGAAAATGGTCCGTTTTCAAATGTTTTATTTTTGAACGTCAGTTCACATTTGTAGGTGGATCATCAGTGTTAGAGCTAAAATTAGCATGTTTAAAGTGATTTTCCTGCTTCCAGGGGCTCGGGAAGTTAATTAAATACCATTTGGAGGCATTTAATGTTCGAGCAAAAACGGCTGATTTTCGACAAAAGAGATAACACCCCCCCCCATTACGTCATGCTTCAGAAATGTGGAAAATGGTCCGTTTTCAAATGTTTTATTTTTGAACGTCAGTTCACATTTGTAGGTGGATCATCAGTGTTAGAGCTAAAATTAGCATGTTTAAAGTGATTTTCATGCTTCCAGGGGCTCGGGAAGTTAATTAAATACCATTTGGAGGCATTTAATGTTCGAGCAAAAACGGCTGATTTTCGACAAAAGAGATAACACCCCCCCATTACGTCATGCTTCAGAAATGTGGAAAATGGTCCGTTTTCAAATGTTTTATTTTTGAACGTCAGTTCACATTTGTAGGTGGATCATCAGTGTTAGAGCTAAAATTCGCATGTTTAAAGTGATTTTCATGCTTCCAGGGGCTCGGGAAGTTAATTAAATACCATTTGGAGGCATTTAATGTTCGAGCAAAAACGGCTGATTTTCGACAAAAGAGATAACACCCCCCCATTACGTCATGCTTCAGAAATGTGGAAAATGGTCCGTTTTCAAATGTTTTATTTTTGAACGTCAGTTCACATTTGTAGGTGGATCATCAGTGTTAGAGCTAAAATTAGCATGTTTAAAGTGATTTTCATGCTTCCAGGGGCTCGGGAAGTTAATTAAATACCATTTGGAGGCATTTAATGTTCGAGCAAAAACGGCTGATTTTCGACAAAAGAGATAACACCCCCCCATTACGTCATGCTTCAGAAATGTGGAAAATGGTCCGTTTTCAAATGTTTTATTTTTGAACGTCAGTTCACATTTGTAGGTGGATCATCAGTGTTAGAGCTAAAATTAGCATGTTTAAAGTGATTTTCATGCTTCCAGGGGCCCAAAACACAAGATTTATGGAATGGTTAAAAGTGCATGAAAATGGCCAATTTACTCACTCTGAGTTCTCAAAAAGGGTTTCTTCACCCCGGGAAGTTAATTAAATACCATTTGGAGGCATTTAATGTTCGAGCAAAAACTGCTGATTTTCGACAAAAGAGATAACACCCCCCCATTACGTCATGCTTCAGAAATGTGGAAAATGGTCCGTTTTCAAATGTTTTATTTTTGAACGTCAGTTCACATTTGTAGGTGGATCATCAGTGTTAGAGCTAAAATTAGCATGTTTAAAGTGATTTTCATGCTTTCAGGGGCTCGGGAAGTTAATTAAATACCATTTGGAGGCATTTAATGTTCGAGCAAAAACGGCTGATTTTCGACAAAAGAGATAACACCCCCCCATTACGTCATGCTTCAGAAATGTGGAAAATGGTCCGTTTTCAAATGTTTTATTTTTGAACGTCAGTTCACATTTGTAGGTGGATCATCAGTGTTAGAGCTAAAATTAGCATGTTTAAAGTGATTTTCATGCTTCCAGGGGCCCAAAACACAAGATTTATGGAATGGTTAAAAGTGCATGAAAATGGCCAATTTACTCACTCTGAGTTCTCAAAAAGGGTTTCTTCACCCCGGGAAGTTAATTAAATACCATTTGGAGGCATTTAATGTTCGAGCAAAAACGGCTGATTTTCGACAAAAGAGATAACACCCCCCCATTACGTCATGCTTCAGAAATGTGGAAAATGGTCCGTTTTCAAATGTTTTATTTTTGAACGTCAGTTCACATTTGTAGGTGGATCATCAGTGTTAGAGCTAAAATTAGCATGTTTAAAGTGATTTTCATGCTTCCAGGGGCTCGGGAAGTGAAATAAATACCATTTGGAGGCATTTAATGTTCGAGCAAAAACGGCTGATTTTCGACAAAAGAGATAACACCCCCCCATTACGTCATGCTTCAGAAATGTGGAACATGGTCCGTTTTCAAATGTTTTATTTTTGAACGTCAGTTCACATTTGTAGGTGGATCATCAGTGTTAGAGCTAAAATTAGCATGTTTAAAGTGATTTTCATGCTTCCAGGGGCTCGGGAAGTTAATTAAATACCATTTGGAGGCATTTAATGTTCGAGCAAAAATGGCTGATTTTCTACAAAAGAGATAACACCCCCCCATTACGTCATGCTTCAGAAATGTGGAAAATGGTCCGTTTTCAAATGTTTTATTTTTGAACGTCAGTTCACATTTGTAGGTGGATCATCAGTGTTAGAGCTAAAATTAGCATGTTTAAAGTGATTTTTATGCTTCCAGGGGCCCAAAACACAAGATTTATGGAATGGTTAAAAGTGCATGAAAATGGCCAATTTACTCACTCTGAGTTCTCAAAAAGGGTTTCTTCACCCCGGGAAGTTAATTAAATACCATTTGGAGGCATTTAATGTTCGAGCAAAAACGGCTGATTTTCGACAAAAGAGATAACACCCCCCCATTACGTCATGCTTCAGAAATGTGGAAAATGGTCCGTTTTCAAATGTTTTATTTTTGAACGTCAGTTCACATTTGTAGGTGGATCATCAGTGTTAGAGCTAAAATTAGCATGTTTAAAGTGATTTTCATGCTTCCAGGGGCTCGGGAAGTTAATTAAATACCATTTGGAGGCATTTAATGTTCGAGCAAAAACGGCTGATTTTCGACAAAAGAGATAACACCCCCCCATTACGTCATGCTTCAGAAATGTGGAAAATGGTCCGTTTTCAAATGTTTTATTTTTGAACGTCAGTTCACATTTGTAGGTGGATCATCAGTGTTAGAGCTAAAATTAGCATGTTTAAAGTGATTTTCATGCTTCCAGGGGCCCAAAACACAAGATTTATGGAATGGTTAAAAGTGCATGAAAATGGCCAATTTACTCACTCTGAGTTCTCAAAAAGGGTTTCTTCACTCCGGGAAGTTAATTAAATACCATTTGGAGGCATTTAATGTTCGAGCAAAAACTGCTGATTTTCGACAAAAGAGATAACACCCCCCCATTACGTCATGCTTCAGAAATGTGGAAAATGGTCAGTTTTCAAATGTTTTATTTTTGAACGTCAGTTCACATTTGTAGGTGGATCATCAGTGTTAGAGCTAAAATTAGCATGTTTAAAGTGATTTTCATGCTTTCAGGGGCTCGGGAAGTTAATTAAATACCATTTGGAGGCATTTAATGTTCGAGCAAAAACGGCTGATTTTCGACAAAAGAGATAACACCCCCCCATTACGTCATGCTTCAGAAATGTGGAAAATGGTCCGTTTTCAAATGTTTTATTTTTGAACGTCAGTTCACATTTGTAGGTGGATCATCAGTGTTAGAGCTAAAATTAGCATGTTTAAAGTGATTTTCATGCTTCCAGGGGCCCAAAACACAAGATTTATGGAATGGTTAAAAGTGCATGAAAATGGCCAATTTACTCACTCTGAGTTCTCAAAAAGGGTTTCTTCACCCCGGGAAGTTAATTAAATACCATTTGGAGGCATTTAATGTTCGAGCAAAAACGGCTGATTTTCGACAAAAGAGATAACACCCCCCCATTACGTCATGCTTCAGAAATGTGGAAAATGGTCCGTTTTCAAATGTTTTATTTTTGAACGTCAGTTCACATTTGTAGGTGGATCATCAGTGTTAGAGCTAAAATTAGCATGTTTAAAGTGATTTTCATGCTTCCAGGGGCTCGGGAAGTGAAATAAATACCATTTGGAGGCATTTAATGTTCGAGCAAAAACGGCTGATTTTCGACAAAAGAGATAACACCCCCCCATTACGTCATGCTTCAGAAATGTGGAACATGGTCCGTTTTCAAATGTTTTATTTTTGAACGTCAGTTCACATTTGTAGGTGGATCATCAGTGTTAGAGCTAAAATTAGCATGTTTAAAGTGATTTTCATGCTTCCAGGGGCTCGGGAAGTTAATTAAATACCATTTGGAGGCATTTAATGTTCGAGCAAAAATGGCTGATTTTCTACAAAAGAGATAACACCCCCCCATTACGTCATGCTTCAGAAATGTGGAAAATGGTCCGTTTTCAAATGTTTTATTTTTGAACGTCAGTTCACATTTGTAGGTGGATCATCAGTGTTAGAGCTAAAATTAGCATGTTTAAAGTGATTTTCATGCTTCCAGGGGCCCAAAACACAAGATTTATGGAATGGTTAAAAGTGCATGAAAATGGCCAATTTACTCACTCTGAGTTCTCAAAAAGGGTTTCTTCACCCCGGGAAGTTAATTAAATACCATTTGGAGGCATTTAATGTTCGAGCAAAAACGGCTGATTTTCGACAAAAGAGATAACACCCCCCCATTACGTCATGCTTCAGAAATGTGGAAAATGGTCCGTTTTCAAATGTTTTATTTTTGAACGTCAGTTCACATTTGTAGGTGGATCATCAGTGTTAGAGCTAAAATTAGCATGTTTAAAGTGATTTTCATGCTTCCAGGGGCTCGGGAAGTTAATTAAATACCATTTGGAGGCATTTAATGTTCGAGCAAAAACGGCTGATTTTCGACAAAAGAGATAACACCCCCCCATTACGTCATGCTTCAGAAATGTGGAAAATGGTCCGTTTTCAAATGTTTTATTTTTGAACGTCAGTTCACATTTGTAGGTGGATCATCAGTGTTAGAGCTAAAATTAGCATGTTTAAAGTGATTTTCATGCTTCCAGGGGCTCGGGAAGTTAATTAAATACCATTTGGAGGCATTTAATGTTCGAGCAAAAACGGCTGATTTTCGACAAAAGAGATAACACCCCCCCATTACGTCATGCTTCAGAAATGTGGAAAATGGTCCGTTTTCAAATGTTTTATTTTTGAACGTCAGTTCACATTTGTAGGTGGATCATCAGTGTTAGAGCTAAAATTAGCATGTTTAAAGTGATTTTCATGCTTCCAGGGGCCCAAAACACAAGATTTATGGAATGGTTAAAAGTGCATGAAAATGGCCAATTTACTCACTCTGAGTTCTCAAAAAGGGTTTCTTCACCCCGGGAAGTTAATTAAATACCATTTGGAGGCATTTAATGTTCGAGCAAAAACTGCTGATTTTCGACAAAAGAGATAACACCCCCCCATTACGTCATGCTTCAGAAATTTGGAAAATGGTCCGTTTTCAAATGTTTTATTTTTGAACGTCAGTTCACATTTGTAGGTGGATCATCAGTGTTAGAGCTAAAATTAGCATGTTTAAAGTGATTTTCATGCTTCCAGGGGCTCGGGAAGTTAATTAAATACCATTTGGAGGCATTTAATGTTCGAGCAAAAACGGCTGATTTTCGACAAAAGAGATAACACCCCCCCATTACGTCATGCTTCAGAAATGTGGAAAATGGTCCGTTTTCAAATGTTTTATTTTTGAACGTCAGTTCACATTTGTAGGTGGATCATCAGTGTTAGAGCTAAAATTAGCAAGTTTAAAGTGATTTTCATGCTTCCAGGGGCCCAAAACACAAGATTTATGGAATGGTTAAAAGTGCATGAAAATGGCCAATTTACTCACTCTGAGTTCTCAAAAAGGGTTTCTTCACCCCGGGAAGTTAATTAAATACCATTTGGAGGCATTTAATGTTCGAGCAAAAACGGCTGATTTTCGACAAAAGAGATAACACCCCCCCATTACGTCATGCTTCAGAAATGTGGAAAATGATCCGTTTTCAAATGTTTTATTTTTGAACGTCAGTTCACATTTGTAGGTGGATCATCAGTGTTAGAGCTAAAATTAGCATGTTTAAAGTGATTTTCATGCTTCCAGGGGCTCGGGAAGTGAATTAAATACCATTTGGAGGCATTTAATGTTCGAGCAAAAACGGCTGATTTTCGACAAAAGAGATAACACCCCCCCATTACGTCATGCTTCAGAAATGTGGAAAATGGTCCGTTTTCAAATGTTTTATTTTTGAACGTCAGTTCACATTTGTAGGTGGATCATCAGTGTTAGAGCTAAAATTAGCATGTTTAAAGTGATTTTCATGCTTCCAGGGGCTCGGGAAGTTAATTAAATACCATTTGGAGGCATTTAATGTTCGAGCAAAAACGGCTGATTTTCGACAAAAGAGATAACACCCCCCCATTACGTCATGCTTCAGAAATGTGGAAAATGGTCCGTTTTCAAATGTTTTTTTTTTTTAACGTCAGTTCACATTTGTAGGTGGATCATCAGTGTTAGAGCTAAAATTAGCATGTTTAAAGTGATTTTCATGCTTCCAGGGGCCCAAAACACAAGATTTATGGAATGGTTAAAAGTGCATGAAAATGGCCAATTTACTCACTCTGAGTTCTCAAAAAGGGTTTCTTCACCCCGGGAAGTGAATTAAATACCATTTGGAGGCATTTAATGTTCGAGCAAAAACGGCTGATTTTCGACAAAAGAGATAACACCCCCCCATTACGTCATGCTTCAGAAATGTGGAAAATGGTCCGTTTTCAAATGTTTTATTTTTGAACGTCAGTTCACATTTGTAGGTGGATCATCAGTGTTAGAGCTAAAATTAGCATGTTTAAAGTGATTTTCATGCTTCCAGGGGCCCAAAACACAAGATTAATGGAATGGTTAAAAGTGCATGAAAATGGCCAATTTACTCACTCTGAGTTCTCAAAAAGGGTTTCTTCACCCCGGGAAGTGAAATAAATACCATTTGGAGGCATTTAATGTTCGAGCAAAAACGGCTGATTTTCCACAAAAGAGATAAGACCTCCCCATTACGTCATGCTTCAGAAATGTGGAAAATGGTCCGTTTTCAAATGTTTTATTTTTGAACGTCAGTTCACATTTGTAGGTGGATCATCAGTGTTAGAGCTAAAATTAGCATGTTTAAAGTGATTTTCATGCTTCCAGGGGCTCGGGAAGTTAATTAAATACCATTTGGAGGCATTTAATGTTCGAGCAAAAACGGCTGATTTTCGACAAAAGAGATAACACCCCCCCATTACGTCATGCTTCAGAAATGTGGAAAATGGTCCGTTTTCAAATGTTTTATTTTTGAACGTCAGTTCACATTTGTAGGTGGATCATCAGTGTTAGAGCTAAAATTAGCATGTTTAAAGTGATTTTCATGCTTCCAGGGGCCCAAAACACAAGATTTATGGAATGGTTAAAAGTGCATGAAAATGGCCAATTTACTCACTCTGAGTTCTCAAAAAGGGTTTCTTCACTCCGGGAAGTTAATTAAATACCATTTGGAGGCATTTAATGTTCGAGCAAAAACTGCTGATTTTCGACAAAAGAGATAACACCCCCCCATTACGTCATGCTTCAGAAATGTGGAAAATGGTCCGTTTTCAAATGTTTTATTTTTGAACGTCAGTTCACATTTGTAGGTGGATCATCAGTGTTAGAGCTAAAATTAGCATGTTTAAAGTGATTTTCATGCTTTCAGGGGCTCGGGAAGTTAATTAAATACCATTTGGAGGCATTTAATGTTCGAGCAAAAACGGCTGATTTTCGACAAAAGAGATAACACCCCCCCATTACGTCATGCTTCAGAAATGTGGAAAATGGTCCGTTTTCAAATGTTTTATTTTTGAACGTCAGTTCACATTTGTAGGTGGATCATCAGTGTTAGAGCTAAAATTAGCATGTTTAAAGTGATTTTCATGCTTCCAGGGGCCCAAAACACAAGATTTATGGAATGGTTAAAAGTGCATGAAAATGGCCAATTTACTCACTCTGAGTTCTCAAAAAGGGTTTCTTCACCCCGGGAAGTTAATTAAATACCATTTGGAGGCATTTAATGTTCGAGCAAAAACGGCTGATTTTCGACAAAAGAGATAACACCCCCCCATTACGTCATGCTTCAGAAATGTGGAAAATGGTCCGTTTTCAAATGTTTTATTTTTGAACGTCAGTTCACATTTGTAGGTGGATCATCAGTGTTAGAGCTAAAATTAGCATGTTTAAAGTGATTTTCATGCTTCCAGGGGCTCGGGAAGTGAAATAAATACCATTTGGAGGCATTTAATGTTCGAGCAAAAACGGCTGATTTTCGACAAAAGAGATAACACCCCCCCATTACGTCATGCTTCAGAAATGTGGAACATGGTCCGTTTTCAAATGTTTTATTTTTGAACGTCAGTTCACATTTGTAGGTGGATCATCAGTGTTAGAGCTAAAATTAGCATGTTTAAAGTGATTTTCATGCTTCCAGGGGCTCGGGAAGTTAATTAAATACCATTTGGAGGCATTTAATGTTCGAGCAAAAATGGCTGATTTTCTACAAAAGAGATAACACCCCCCCATTACGTCATGCTTCAGAAATGTGGAAAATGGTCCGTTTTCAAATGTTTTATTTTTGAACGTCAGTTCACATTTGTAGGTGGATCATCAGTGTTAGAGCTAAAATTAGCATGTTTAAAGTGATTTTCATGCTTCCAGGGGCCCAAAACACAAGATTTATGGAATGGTTAAAAGTGCATGAAAATGGCCAATTTACTCACTCTGAGTTCTCAAAAAGGGTTTCTTCACCCCGGGAAGTTAATTAAATACCATTTGGAGGCATTTAATGTTCGAGCAAAAACGGCTGATTTTCGACAAAAGAGATAACACCCCCCCATTACGTCATGCTTCAGAAATGTGGAAAATGGTCCGTTTTCAAATGTTTTATTTTTGAACGTCAGTTCACATTTGTAGGTGGATCATCAGTGTTAGAGCTAAAATTAGCATGTTTAAAGTGATTTTCATGCTTCCAGGGGCTCGGGAAGTTAATTAAATACCATTTGGAGGCATTTAATGTTCGAGCAAAAACGGCTGATTTTCGACAAAAGAGATAACACCCCCCCATTACGTCATGCTTCAGAAATGTGGAAAATGGTCCGTTTTCAAATGTTTTATTTTTGAACGTCAGTTCACATTTGTAGGTGGATCATCAGTGTTAGAGCTAAAATTAGCATGTTTAAAGTGATTTTCATGCTTCCAGGGGCTCGGGAAGTTAATTAAATACCATTTGGAGGCATTTAATGTTCGAGCAAAAACGGCTGATTTTCGACAAAAGAGATAACACCCCCCCATTACGTCATGCTTCAGAAATGTGGAAAATGGTCCGTTTTCAAATGTTTTATTTTTGAACGTCAGTTCACATTTGTAGGTGGATCATCAGTGTTAGAGCTAAAATTAGCATGTTTAAAGTGATTTTCATGCTTCCAGGGGCCCAAAACACAAGATTTATGGAATGGTTAAAAGTGCATGAAAATGGCCAATTTACTCACTCTGAGTTCTCAAAAAGGGTTTCTTCACCCCGGGAAGTTAATTAAATACCATTTGGAGGCATTTAATGTTCGAGCAAAAACTGCTGATTTTCGACAAAAGAGATAACACCCCCCCATTACGTCATGCTTCAGAAATGTGGAAAATGGTCCGTTTTCAAATGTTTTATTTTTGAACGTCAGTTCACATTTGTAGGTGGATCATCAGTGTTAGAGCTAAAATTAGCATGTTTAAAGTGATTTTCATGCTTCCAGGGGCTCGGGAAGTTAATTAAATACCATTTGGAGGCATTTAATGTTCGAGCAAAAACGGCTGATTTTCGACAAAAGAGATAACACCCCCCCATTACGTCATGCTTCAGAAATGTGGAAAATGGTCCGTTTTCAAATGTTTTATTTTTGAACGTCAGTTCACATTTGTAGGTGGATCATCAGTGTTAGAGCTAAAATTAGCAAGTTTAAAGTGATTTTCATGCTTCCAGGGGCCCAAAACACAAGATTTATGGAATGGTTAAAAGTGCATGAAAATGGCCAATTTACTCACTCTGAGTTCTCAAAAAGGGTTTCTTCACCCCGGGAAGTTAATTAAATACCATTTGGAGGCATTTAATGTTCGAGCAAAAACGGCTGATTTTCGACAAAAGAGATAACACCCCCCCATTACGTCATGCTTCAGAAATGTGGAAAATGATCCGTTTTCAAATGTTTTATTTTTGAACGTCAGTTCACATTTGTAGGTGGATCATCAGTGTTGGAGCTAAAATTAGCATGTTTAAAGTGATTTTCATGCTTCCAGGGGCTCGGAAGTGAATTAAATACCATTTGGAGGCATTTAATGTTCGAGCAAAAACGGCTGATTTTCGACAAAAGAGATAACACCCCCCCATTACGTCATGCTTCAGAAATGTGGAAAATGGTCCGTTTTCAAATGTTTTATTTTTGAACGTCAGTTCACATTTGTAGGTGGATCATCAGTGTTAGAGCTAAAATTAGCATGTTTAAAGTGATTTTCATGCTTCCAGGGGCTCGGGAAGTTAATTAAATACCATTTGGAGGCATTTAATGTTCGAGCAAAAACGGCTGATTTTCGACAAAAGAGATAACACCCCCCCATTACGTCATGCTTCAGAAATGTGGAAAATGGTCCGTTTTCAAATGTTTTTTTTTTTTAACGTCAGTTCACATTTGTAGGTGGATCATCAGTGTTAGAGCTAAAATTAGCATGTTTAAAGTGATTTTCATGCTTCCAGGGGCCCAAAACACAAGATTTATGGAATGGTTAAAAGTGCATGAAAATGGCCAATTTACTCACTCTGAGTTCTCAAAAAGGGTTTCTTCACCCCGGGAAGTTAATTAAATACCATTTGGAGGCATTTAATGTTCGAGCAAAAACGGCTGATTTTCGACAAAAGAGATAACACCCCCCCATTACGTCATGCTTCAGAAATGTGGAAAATGATCCGTTTTCAAATGTTTTATTTTTGAACGTCAGTTCACATTTGTAGGTGGATCATCAGTGTTAGAGCTAAAATTAGCATGTTTAAAGTGATTTTCATGCTTCCAGGGGCTCGGGAAGTGAAATAAATACCATTTGGAGGCATTTAATGTTCGAGCAAAAACGGCTGATTTTCGACAAAAGAGATAACACCCCCCCATTACGTCATGCTTCAGAAATGTGGAACATGGTCCGTTTTCAAATGTTTTATTTTTGAACGTCAGTTCACATTTGTAGGTGGATCATCAGTGTTAGAGCTAAAATTAGCATGTTTAAAGTGATTTTCATGCTTCCAGGGGCTCGGGAAGTTAATTAAATACCATTTGGAGGCATTTAATGTTCGAGCAAAAATGGCTGATTTTCTACAAAAGAGATAACACCCCCCCATTACGTCATGCTTCAGAAATGTGGAAAATGGTCCGTTTTTTAATGTTTTATTTTTGAACGTCAGTTCACATTTGTAGGTGGATCATCAGTGTTAGAGCTAAAATTAGCATGTTTAAAGTGATTTTCATGCTTCCAGGGGCCCAAAACACAAGATTTATGGAATGGTTAAAAGTGCATGAAAATGGCCAATTTACTCACTCTGAGTTCTCAAAAAGGGTTTCTTCACCCCGGGAAGTTAATTAAATACCATTTGGAGGCATTTAATGTTCGAGCAAAAACGGCTGATTTTCGACAAAAGAGATAACACCCCCCCATTACGTCATGCTTCAGAAATGTGGAAAATGGTCCGTTTTCAAATGTTTTATTTTTGAACGTCAGTTCACATTTGTAGGTGGATCATCAGTGTTAGAGCTAAAATTAGCATGTTTAAAGTGATTTTCATGCTTCCAGGGGCTCGGGAAGTTAATTAAATACCATTTGGAGGCATTTAATGTTCGAGCAAAAACGGCTGATTTTCCACAAAAGAGATAAGACCTCCCCATTACGTCATGCTTCAGAAATGTGGAAAATGGTCCGTTTTCAAATGTTTTATTTTTGAACGTCAGTTCACATTTGTAGGTGGATCATCAGTGTTAGAGCTAAAATTAGCATGTTTAAAGTGATTTTCATGCTTCCAGGGGCTCGGGAAGTTAATTAAATACCATTTGGAGGCATTTAATGTTCGAGCAAAAACGGCTGATTTTCGACAAAAGAGATAACACCCCCCCATTACGTCATGCTTCAGAAATGTGGAAAATGGTCCGTTTTCAAATGTTTTATTTTTGAACGTCAGTTCACATTTGTAGGTGGATCATCAGTGTTAGAGCTAAAATTAGCATGTTTAAAGTGATTTTCATGCTTCCAGGGGCCCAAAACACAAGATTTATGGAATGGTTAAAAGTGCATGAAAATGGCCAATTTACTCACTCTGAGTTCTCAAAAAGGGTTTCTTCACTCCGGGAAGTTAATTAAATACCATTTGGAGGCATTTAATGTTCGAGCAAAAACTGCTGATTTTCGACAAAAGAGATAACACCCCCCCATTACGTCATGCTTCAGAAATGTGGAAAATGGTCCGTTTTCAAATGTTTTATTTTTGAACGTCAGTTCACATTTGTAGGTGGATCATCAGTGTTAGAGCTAAAATTAGCATGTTTAAAGTGATTTTCATGCTTTCAGGGGCTCGGGAAGTTAATTAAATACCATTTGGAGGCATTTAATGTTCGAGCAAAAACGGCTGATTTTCGACAAAAGAGATAACACCCCCCCATTACGTCATGCTTCAGAAATGTGGAAAATGGTCCGTTTTCAAATGTTTTATTTTTGAACGTCAGTTCACATTTGTAGGTGGATCATCAGTGTTAGAGCTAAAATTAGCATGTTTAAAGTGATTTTCATGCTTCCAGGGGCCCAAAACACAAGATTTATGGAATGGTTAAAAGTGCATGAAAATGGCCAATTTACTCACTCTGAGTTCTCAAAAAGGGTTTCTTCACCCCGGGAAGTTAATTAAATACCATTTGGAGGCATTTAATGTTCGAGCAAAAACGGCTGATTTTCGACAAAAGAGATAACACCCCCCCATTACGTCATGCTTCAGAAATGTGGAAAATGGTCCGTTTTCAAATGTTTTATTTTTGAACGTCAGTTCACATTTGTAGGTGGATCATCAGTGTTAGAGCTAAAATTAGCATGTTTAAAGTGATTTTCATGCTTCCAGGGGCTCGGGAAGTGAAATAAATACCATTTGGAGGCATTTAATGTTCGAGCAAAAACGGCTGATTTTCGACAAAAGAGATAACACCCCCCCATTACGTCATGCTTCAGAAATGTGGAACATGGTCCGTTTTCAAATGTTTTATTTTTGAACGTCAGTTCACATTTGTAGGTGGATCATCAGTGTTAGAGCTAAAATTAGCATGTTTAAAGTGATTTTCATGCTTCCAGGGGCTCGGGAAGTTAATTAAATACCATTTGGAGGCATTTAATGTTCGAGCAAAAACGGCTGATTTTCGACAAAAGAGATAACACCCCCCCATTACGTCATGCTTCAGAAATGTGGAAAATGGTCCGTTTTCAAATGTTTTATTTTTGAACGTCAGTTCACATTTGTAGGTGGATCATCAGTGTTAGAGCTAAAATTAGCATGTTTAAAGTGATTTTCATGCTTCCAGGGGCCCAAAACACAAGATTTATGGAATGGTTAAAAGTGCATGAAAATGGCCAATTTACTCACTCTGAGTTCTCAAAAAGGGTTTCTTCACCCCGGGAAGTTAATTAAATACCATTTGGAGGCATTTAATGTTTGAGCAAAAACGGCTGATTTTCGACAAAAGAGATAACACCCTTCCATTACGTCATGCTTCAGAAATGTGGAAAATGGTCCGTTTTCAAATGTTTTATTTTTGAACGTCAGTTCACATTTGTAGGTGGATCATCAGTGTTAGAGCTAAAATTAGCATGTTTAAAGTGATTTTCATGCTTCCAGGGGCTCGGGAAGTTAATTAAATACCATTTGGAGGCATTTAATGTTCGAGCAAAAACGGCTGATTTTCGACAAAAGAGATAACACCCCCCCATTACGTCATGCTTCAGAAATGTGGAAAATGGTCCGTTTTCAAATGTTTTATTTTTGAACGTCAGTTCACATTTGTAGGTGGATCATCAGTGTTAGAGCTAAAATTAGCATGTTTAAAGTGATTTTCATGCTTCCAGGGGCTCGGGAAGTTAATTAAATACCATTTGGAGGCATTTAATGTTCGAGCAAAAACGGCTGATTTTCGACAAAAGAGATAACACCCCCCCATTACGTCATGCTTCAGAAATGTGGAAAATGGTCCGTTTTCAAATGTTTTATTTTTGAACGTCAGTTCACATTTGTAGGTGGATCATCAGTGTTAGAGCTAAAATTAGCATGTTTAAAGTGATTTTCATGCTTCCAGGGGCCCAAAACACAAGATTTATGGAATGGTTAAAAGTGCATGAAAATGGCCAATTTACTCACTCTGAGTTCTCAAAAAGGGTTTCTTCACCCCGGGAAGTTAATTAAATACCATTTGGAGGCATTTAATGTTCGAGCAAAAACTGCTGATTTTCGACAAAAGAGATAACACCCCCCCATTACGTCATGCTTCAGAAATGTGGAAAATGGTCCGTTTTCAAATGTTTTATTTTTGAACGTCAGTTCACATTTGTAGGTGGATCATCAGTGTTAGAGCTAAAATTAGCATGTTTAAAGTGATTTTCATGCTTCCAGGGGCTCGGGAAGTTAATTAAATACCATTTGGAGGCATTTAATGTTCGAGCAAAAACGGCTGATTTTCGACAAAAGAGATAACACCCCCCCATTACGTCATGCTTCAGAAATGTGGAAAATGGTCCGTTTTCAAATGTTTTATTTTTGAACGTCAGTTCACATTTGTAGGTGGATCATCAGTGTTAGAGCTAAAATTAGCAAGTTTAAAGTGATTTTCATGCTTCCAGGGGCCCAAAACACAAGATTTATGGAATGGTTAAAAGTGCATGAAAATGGCCAATTTACTCACTCTGAGTTCTCAAAAAGGGTTTCTTCACCCCGGGAAGTTAATTAAATACCATTTGGAGGCATTTAATGTTCGAGCAAAAACGGCTGATTTTCGACAAAAGAGATAACACCCCCCCATTACGTCATGCTTCAGAAATGTGGAAAATGATCCGTTTTCAAATGTTTTATTTTTGAACGTCAGTTCACATTTGTAGGTGGATCATCAGTGTTGGAGCTAAAATTAGCATGTTTAAAGTGATTTTCATGCTTCCAGGGGCTCGGGAAGTGAATTAAATACCATTTGGAGGCATTTAATGTTCGAGCAAAAACGGCTGATTTTCGACAAAAGAGATAACACCCCCCCATTACGTCATGCTTCAGAAATGTGGAAAATGGTCCGTTTTCAAATGTTTTATTTTTGAACGTCAGTTCACATTTGTAGGTGGATCATCAGTGTTAGAGCTAAAATTAGCATGTTTAAAGTGATTTTCATGCTTCCAGGGGCTCGGGAAGTTAATTAAATACCATTTGGAGGCATTTAATGTTCGAGCAAAAACGGCTGATTTTCGACAAAAGAGATAACACCCCCCCATTACGTCATGCTTCAGAAATGTGGAAAATGGTCCGTTTTCAAATGTTTTTTTTTTTTAACGTCAGTTCACATTTGTAGGTGGATCATCAGTGTTAGAGCTAAAATTAGCATGTTTAAAGTGATTTTCATGCTTCCAGGGGCCCAAAACACAAGATTTATGGAATGGTTAAAAGTGCATGAAAATGGCCAATTTACTCACTCTGAGTTCTCAAAAAGGGTTTCTTCACCCCGGGAAGTTAATTAAATACCATTTGGAGGCATTTAATGTTCGAGCAAAAACGGCTGATTTTCGACAAAAGAGATAACACCCCCCCATTACGTCATGCTTCAGAAATGTGGAAAATGATCCGTTTTCAAATGTTTTATTTTTGAACGTCAGTTCACATTTGTAGGTGGATCATCAGTGTTAGAGCTAAAATTAGCATGTTTAAAGTGATTTTCATGCTTCCAGGGGCTCGGGAAGTGAAATAAATACCATTTGGAGGCATTTAATGTTCGAGCAAAAACGGCTGATTTTCGACAAAAGAGATAACACCCCCCCATTACGTCATGCTTCAGAAATGTGGAACATGGTCCGTTTTCAAATGTTTTATTTTTGAACGTCAGTTCACATTTGTAGGTGGATCATCAGTGTTAGAGCTAAAATTAGCATGTTTAAAGTGATTTTCATGCTTCCAGGGGCTCGGGAAGTTAATTAAATACCATTTGGAGGCATTTAATGTTCGAGCAAAAATGGCTGATTTTCTACAAAAGAGATAACACCCCCCCATTACGTCATGCTTCAGAAATGTGGAAAATGGTCCGTTTTCAAATGTTTTATTTTTGAACGTCAGTTCACATTTGTAGGTGGATCATCAGTGTTAGAGCTAAAATTAGCATGTTTAAAGTGATTTTCATGCTTCCAGGGGCCCAAAACACAAGATTTATGGAATGGTTAAAAGTGCATGAAAATGGCCAATTTACTCACTCTGAGTTCTCAAAAAGGGTTTCTTCACCCCGGGAAGTTAATTAAATACCATTTGGAGGCATTTAATGTTCGAGCAAAAACGGCTGATTTTCGACAAAAGAGATAACACCCCCCCATTACGTCATGCTTCAGAAATGTGGAAAATGGTCCGTTTTCAAATGTTTTATTTTTGAACGTCAGTTCACATTTGTAGGTGGATCATCAGTGTTAGAGCTAAAATTAGCATGTTTAAAGTGATTTTCATGCTTCCAGGGGCTCGGGAAGTTAATTAAATACCATTTGGAGGCATTTAATGTTCGAGCAAAAACGGCTGATTTTCGACAAAAGAGATAACACCCCCCCATTACGTCATGCTTCAGAAATGTGGAAAATGGTCCGTTTTCAAATGTTTTATTTTTGAACGTCAGTTCACATTTGTAGGTGGATCATCAGTGTTAGAGCTAAAATTAGCATGTTTAAAGTGATTTTCATGCTTCCAGGGGCTCGGGAAGTTAATTAAATACCATTTGGAGGCATTTAATGTTCGAGCAAAAACGGCTGATTTTCGACAAAAGAGATAACACCCCCCCATTACGTCATGCTTCAGAAATGTGGAAAATGGTCCGTTTTCAAATGTTTTATTTTTGAACGTCAGTTCACATTTGTAGGTGGATCATCAGTGTTAGAGCTAAAATTAGCATGTTTAAAGTGATTTTCATGCTTCCAGGGGCCCAAAACACAAGATTTATGGAATGGTTAAAAGTGCATGAAAATGGCCAATTTACTCACTCTGAGTTCTCAAAAAGGGTTTCTTCACCCCGGGAAGTTAATTAAATACCATTTGGAGGCATTTAATGTTCGAGCAAAAACTGCTGATTTTCGACAAAAGAGATAACACCCCCCCATTACGTCATGCTTCAGAAATGTGGAAAATGGTCCGTTTTCAAATGTTTTATTTTTGAACGTCAGTTCACATTTGTAGGTGGATCATCAGTGTTAGAGCTAAAATTAGCATGTTTAAAGTGATTTTCATGCTTCCAGGGGCTCGGGAAGTTAATTAAATACCATTTGGAGGCATTTAATGTTCGAGCAAAAACGGCTGATTTTCGACAAAAGAGATAACACCCCCCCATTACGTCATGCTTCAGAAATCTGGAAAATGGTCCGTTTTCAAATGTTTTATTTTTGAACGTCAGTTCACATTTGTAGGTGGATCATCAGTGTTAGAGCTAAAATTAGCAAGTTTAAAGTGATTTTCATGCTTCCAGGGGCCCAAAACACAAGATTTATGGAATGGTTAAAAGTGCATGAAAATGGCCAATTTACTCACTCTGAGTTCTCAAAAAGGGTTTCTTCACCCCGGGAAGTTAATTAAATACCATTTGGAGGCATTTAATGTTCGAGCAAAAACGGCTGATTTTCGACAAAAGAGATAACACCCCCCCATTACGTCATGCTTCAGAAATGTGGAAAATGATCCGTTTTCAAATGTTTTATTTTTGAACGTCAGTTCACATTTGTAGGTGGATCATCAGTGTTAGAGCTAAAATTAGCATGTTTAAAGTGATTTTCATGCTTCCAGGGGCTCGGGAAGTGAATTAAATACCATTTGGAGGCATTTAATGTTCGAGCAAAAACGGCTGATTTTCGACAAAAGAGATAACACCCCCCCCATTACGTCATGCTTCAGAAATGTGGAAAATGGTCTGTTTTCAAATGTTTTATTTTTGAACGTCAGTTCACATTTGTAGGTGGATCATCAGTGTTAGAGCTAAAATTAGCATGTTTAAAGTGATTTTCATGCTTCCAGGGGCTCTGGAAGTTAATTAAATACCATTTGGAGGCATTTAATGTTCGAGCAAAAACGGCTGATTTTCGACAAAAGAGATAACACCCCCCATTACGTCATGCTTCAGAAATGTGGAAAATGGTCCGTTTTCAAATGTTTTATTTTTGAACGTCAGTTCACATTTGTAGGTGGATCATCAGTGTTAGAGCTGAAATTAGCATGTTTAAAGTGATTTTCATGCTTCCAGGGGCTCGGGAAGTTAATTAAATACCATTTGGAGGCATTTAATGTTCGAGCAAAAACGGCTGATTTTCTACAAAAGAGATAACACCCCCCCATTACGTCATGCTTCAGAAATGTGGAAAATGGTCCGTTTTCAAATGTTTTATTTTTGAACGTCAGTTCACATTTGTAGGTGGATCATCAGTGTTAGAGCTAAAATTAGCATGTTTAAAGTGATTTTCATGCTTCCAGGGGCCCAAAACACAAGATTTATGGAATGGTTAAAAGTGCATGAAAATGGCCAATTTACTCACTCTGAGTTCTCAAAAAGGGTTTCTTCACCCCGGGAAGTGAATTAAATACCATTTGGAGGCATTTAATGTTCGAGCAAAAACGGCTGATTTTCGACAAAAGAGATAACACCCCCCCATTACGTCATGCTTCAGAAATGTGGAAAATGGTCCGTTTTCAAATGTTTTATTTTTGAACGTCAGTTCACATTTGTAGGTGGATCATCAGTGTTAGAGCTAAAATTAGCATGTTTAAAGTGATTTTCATGCTTCCAGGGGCCCAAAACACAAGATTAATGGAATGGTTAAAAGTGCATGAAAATGGCCAATTTACTCACTCTGAGTTCTCAAAAAGGGTTTCTTCACCCCGGGAAGTGAAATAAATACCATTTGGAGGCATTTAATGTTCGAGCAAAAACGGCTGATTTTCGACAAAAGAGATAACACCCCCCCATTACGTCATGCTTCAGAAATGTGGAAAATGGTCCGTTTTCAAATGTTTTATTTTTGAACGTCAGTTCACATTTGTAGGTGGATCATCAGTGTTAGAGCTAAAATTAGCATGTTTAAAGTGATTTTCATGCTTCCAGGGGCTCGGGAAGTTAATTAAATACCATTTGGAGGCATTTAATGTTCGAGCAAAAACGGCTGATTTTCGACAAAAGAGATAACACCCCCCCATTACGTCATGCTTCAGAAATGTGGAAAATGGTCCGTTTTCAAATGTTTTATTTTTGAACGTCAGTTCACATTTGTAGGTGGATCATCAGTGTTAGAGCTAAAATTAGCATGTTTAAAGTGATTTTCATGCTTTCAGGGGCTCGGGAAGTTAATTAAATACCATTTGGAGGCATTTAATGTTCGAGCAAAAACGGCTGATTTTCGACAAAAGAGATAACACCCCCCATTACGTCATGCTTCAGAAATGTGGAAAATGGTCCGTTTTCAAATGTTTTATTTTTGAACGTCAGTTCACATTTGTAGGTGGATCATCAGTGTTAGAGCTAAAATTAGCATGTTTAAAGTGATTTTCATGTTTCCAGGGGCTCGGGAAGTTAATTAAATACCATTTGGAGGCATTTAATGTTCGAGCAAAAACGGCTGATTTTCGACAAAAGAGATAACACCCCCCCATTACGTCATGCTTCAGAAATGTGGAAAATGGTCCGTTTTCAAATGTTTTATTTTTGAACGTCAGTTCACATTTGTAGGTGGATCATCAGTGTTAGAGCTAAAATTAGCATGTTTAAAGTGATTTTCATGCTTCCAGGGGCCCAAAACACAAGATTTATGGAATGGTTAAAAGTGCATGAAAATGGCCAATTTACTCACTCTGAGTTCTCAAAAAGGGTTTCTTCACCCCGGGAACTTAATTAAATACCATTTGGAGGCATTTAATGTTCGAGCAAAAACGGCAGATTTTCGACAAAAGAGATAACACCCCCCCCATTACGTCATGCTTCAGAAATGTGGAAAATGGTCCGTTTTCAAATGTTTTATTTTTGAACGTCAGTTCACATTTGTAGGTGGATCATCAGTGTTAGAGCTAAAATTACCATGTTTAAAGTGATTTTCATGCTTCCAGGGGCTCGGGAAGTGAAATAAATACCATTTGGAGGCATTTAATGTTCGAGCAAAAACGGCTGATTTTCGACAAAAGAGATAACCCCCCCCCCATTACGTCATGCTTCAGAAATGTGGAACATGGTCCGTTTTCAAATGTTTTATTTTTGAACGTCAGTTCACATTTGTAGGTGGATCATCAGTGTTAGAGCTAAAATTAGCATGTTTAAAGTGATTTTCATGCTTCCAGGGGCTCGGGAAGTTAATTAAATACCATTTGGAGGCATTTAATGTTCGAGCAAAAATGGCTGATTTTCGACAAAAGAGATAACACCCCCCCATTACGTCATGCTTCAGAAATGTGGAAAATGGTCCGTTTTCAAATGTTTTATTTTTGAACGTCAGTTCACATTTGTAGGTGGATCATCAGTGTTAGAGCTAAAATTAGCATGTTTAAAGTGATTTTCATGCTTCCAGGGGCCCAAAACACAAGATTTATGGAATGGTTAAAAGTGCATGAAAATGGCCAATTTACTCACTCTGAGTTCTCAAAAAGGGTTTCTTCACCCCGGGAAGTTAATTAAATACCATTTGGAGGCATTTACTGTTCGAGCAAAAACGGCTGATTTTCGACAAAAGAGATAACACCCCCCCATTACGTCATGCTTCAGAAATGTGGAAAATGGTCCGTTTTCAAATGTTTTATTTTTGAACGTCAGTTCACATTTGTAGGTGGATCATCAGTGTTAGAGCTAAAATTAGCATGTTTAAAGTGATTTTCATGCTTCCAGGGGCTCGGGAAGTTAATTAAATACCATTTGGAGGCATTTAATGTTCGAGCAAAAACGGCTGATTTTCGACAAAAGAGATAACACCCCCCCATTACGTCATGCTTCAGAAATGTAGAAAATGGTCCGTTTTCAAATGTTTTATTTTTGAACGTCAGTTCACATTTGTAGGTGGATCATCAGTGTTAGAGCTAAAATTAGCATGTTTAAAGTGATTTTCATGCTTCCAGGGGCTCGGGAAGTTAATTAAATACCATTTGGAGGCATTTAATGTTCGAGCAAAAACGGCTGATTTTCGACAAAAGAGATAACACCCCCCCATTACGTCATGCTTCAGAAATGTGGAAAATGGTCCGTTTTCAAATGTTTTATTTTTGAACGTCAGTTCACATTTGTAGGTGGATCATCAGTGTTAGAGCTAAAATTAGCATGTTTAAAGTGATTTTCATGCTTCCAGGGGCTCGGGAAGTTAATTAAATACCATTTGGAGGCATTTAATGTTCGAGCAAAAACGGCTGATTTTCGACAAAAGAGATAACACCCCCCCATTACGTCATGCTTCAGAAATGTGGAAAATGGTCCGTTTTCAAATGTTTTATTTTTGAACGTCAGTTCACATTTGTAGGTGGATCATCAGTGTTAGAGCTAAAATTAGCATGTTTAAAGTGATTTTCATGCTTCCAGGGGCCCAAAACACAAGATTTATGGAATGGTTAAAAGTGCATGAAAATGGCCAATTTACTCACTCTGAGTTCTCAAAAAGGGTTTCTTCACCCCGGGAAGTTAATTAAATACCATTTGGAGGCATTTACTGTTCGAGCAAAAACGGCTGATTTTCGACAAAAGAGATAACACCCCCCCATTACGTCATGCTTCAGAAATGTGGAAAATGGTCCGTTTTCAAATGTTTTATTTTTGAACGTCAGTTCACATTTGTAGGTGGATCATCAGTGTTAGAGCTAAAATTAGCATGTTTAAAGTGATTTTCATGCTTCCAGGGGCTCGGGAAGTTAATTAAATACCATTTGGAGGCATTTAATGTTCGAGCAAAAACGGCTGATTTTCGACAAAAGAGATAACACCCCCCCATTACGTCATGCTTCAGAAATGTGGAAAATGGTCCGTTTTCAAATGTTTTATTTTTGAACGTCAGTTCACATTTGTAGGTGGATCATCAGTGTTAGAGCTAAAATTAGCATGTTTAAAGTGATTTTCATGCTTCCAGGGGCTCGGGAAGTTAATTAAATACCATTTGGAGGCATTTAATGTTCGAGCAAAAACGGCTGATTTTCGACAAAAGAGATAACACCCCCCCATTACGTCATGCTTCAGAAATGTGGAAAATGGTCCGTTTTCAAATGTTTTATTTTTGAACGTCAGTTCACATTTGTAGGTGGATCATCAGTGTTAGAGCTAAAATTAGCATGTTTAAAGTGATTTTCATGCTTCCAGGGGCTCGGGAAGTTAATTAAATACCATTTGGAGGCATTTAATGTTCGAGCAAAAACGGCTGATTTTCGACAAAAGAGATAACACCCCCCCATTACGTCATGCTTCAGAAATGTGGAAAATGGTCCGTTTTCAAATGTTTTATTTTTGAACGTCAGTTCACATTTGTAGGTGGATCATCAGTGTTAGAGCTAAAATTCGCATGTTTAAAGTGATTTTCATGCTTCCAGGGGCTCGGGAAGTTAATTAAATACCATTTGGAGGCATTTAATGTTCGAGCAAAAACGGCTGATTTTCGACAAAAGAGATAACACCCCCCCATTACGTCATGCTTCAGAAATGTGGAAAATGGTCCGTTTTCAAATGTTTTATTTTTGAACGTCAGTTCACATTTGTAGGTGGATCATCAGTGTTAGAGCTAAAATTTGCATGTTTAAAGTGATTTTCATGCTTCCAGGGGCCCAAAACACAAGATTAATGGAATGGTTAAAAGTGCATGAAAATGGCCAATTTACTCACTCTGAGTTCTCAAAAAGGGTTTCTTCACCCCGGGAAGTGAAATAAATACCATTTGGAGGCATTTAATGTTCGAGCAAAAACGGCTGATTTTCGACAAAAGAGATAACACCCCCCCATTACGTCATGCTTCAGAAATGTGGAAAATGGTCCGTTTTCAAATGTTTTATTTTTGAACGTCAGTTCACATTTGTAGGTGGATCATCAGTGTTAGAGCTAAAATTAGCATGTTTAAAGTGATTTTCATGCTTCCAGGGGCTCGGGAAGTTAATTAAATACCATTTGGAGGCATTTAATGTTCGAGCAAAAACGGCTGATTTTCGACAAAAGAGATAACACCCCCCCATTACGTCATGCTTCAGAAATGTGGAAAATGGTCCGTTTTCAAATGTTTTATTTTTGAACGTCAGTTCACATTTGTAGGTGGATCATCAGTGTTAGAGCTAAAATTAGCATGTTTAAAGTGATTTTCATGCTTCCAGGGGCTCGGGAAGTTAATTAAATACCATTTGGAGGCATTTAATGTTCGAGCAAAAACGGCTGATTTTCGACAAAAGAGATAACACCCCCCCATTACGTCATGCTTCAGAAATGTGGAAAATGGTCCGTTTTCAAATGTTTTATTTTTGAACGTCAGTTCACATTTGTAGGTGGATCATCAGTGTTAGAGCTAAAATTAGCATGTTTAAAGTGATTTTCATGCTTCCAGGGGCCCAAAACACAAGATTTATGGAATGGTTAAAAGTGCATGAAAATGGCCAATTTACTCACTCTGAGTTCTCAAAAAGGGTTTCTTCACCCCGGGAAGTTAATTAAATACCATTTGGAGGCATTTAATGTTCGAGCAAAAACTGCTGATTTTCGACAAAAGAGATAACACCCCCCCATTACGTCATGCTTCAGAAATGTGGAAAATGGTCCGTTTTCAAATGTTTTATTTTTGAACGTCAGTTCACATTTGTAGGTGGATCATCAGTGTTAGAGCTAAAATTAGCATGTTTAAAGTGATTTTCATGCTTTCAGGGGCTCGGGAAGTTAATTAAATACCATTTGGAGGCATTTAATGTTCGAGCAAAAACGGCTGATTTTCGACAAAAGAGATAACACCCCCCCATTACGTCATGCTTCAGAAATGTGGAAAATGGTCCGTTTTCAAATGTTTTATTTTTGAACGTCAGTTCACATTTGTAGGTGGATCATCAGTGTTAGAGCTAAAATTAGCATGTTTAAAGTGATTTTCATGCTTCCAGGGGCCCAAAACACAAGATTTATGGAATGGTTAAAAGTGCATGAAAATGGCCAATTTACTCACTCTGAGTTCTCAAAAAGGGTTTCTTCACCCCGGGAAGTTAATTAAATACCATTTGGAGGCATTTAATGTTCGAGCAAAAACGGCTGATTTTCGACAAAAGAGATAACACCCCCCCATTACGTCATGCTTCAGAAATGTGGAAAATGGTCCGTTTTCAAATGTTTTATTTTTGAACGTCAGTTCACATTTGTAGGTGGATCATCAGTGTTAGAGCTAAAATTAGCATGTTTAAAGTGATTTTCATGCTTCCAGGGGCTCGGGAAGTGAAATAAATACCATTTGGAGGCATTTAATGTTCGAGCAAAAACGGCTGATTTTCGACAAAAGAGATAACACCCCCCCATTACGTCATGCTTCAGAAATGTGGAACATGGTCCGTTTTCAAATGTTTTATTTTTGAACGTCAGTTCACATTTGTAGGTGGATCATCAGTGTTAGAGCTAAAATTAGCATGTTTAAAGTGATTTTCATGCTTCCAGGGGCTCGGGAAGTTAATTAAATACCATTTGGAGGCATTTAATGTTCGAGCAAAAATGGCTGATTTTCTACAAAAGAGATAACACCCCCCCATTACGTCATGCTTCAGAAATGTGGAAAATGGTCCGTTTTCAAATGTTTTATTTTTGAACGTCAGTTCACATTTGTAGGTGGATCATCAGTGTTAGAGCTAAAATTAGCATGTTTAAAGTGATTTTCATGCTTCCAGGGGCCCAAAACACAAGATTTATGGAATGGTTAAAAGTGCATGAAAATGGCCAATTTACTCACTCTGAGTTCTCAAAAAGGGTTTCTTCACCCCGGGAAGTTAATTAAATACCATTTGGAGGCATTTAATGTTCGAGCAAAAACGGCTGATTTTCGACAAAAGAGATAACACCCCCCCATTACGTCATGCTTCAGAAATGTGGAAAATGGTCCGTTTTCAAATGTTTTATTTTTGAACGTCAGTTCACATTTGTAGGTGGATCATCAGTGTTAGAGCTAAAATTAGCATGTTTAAAGTGATTTTCATGCTTCCAGGGGCTCGGGAAGTTAATTAAATACCATTTGGAGGCATTTAATGTTCGAGCAAAAACGGCTGATTTTCGACAAAAGAGATAACACCCCCCCATTACGTCATGCTTCAGAAATGTGGAAAATGGTCCGTTTTCAAATGTTTTATTTTTGAACGTCAGTTCACATTTGTAGGTGGATCATCAGTGTTAGAGCTAAAATTAGCATGTTTAAAGTGATTTTCATGCTTCCAGGGGCCCAAAACACAAGATTTATGGAATGGTTAAAAGTGCATGAAAATGGCCAATTTACTCACTCTGAGTTCTCAAAAAGGGTTTCTTCACCCCGGGAAGTTAATTAAATACCATTTGGAGGCATTTAATGTTCGAGCAAAAACTGCTGATTTTCGACAAAAGAGATAACACCCCCCCATTACGTCATGCTTCAGAAATGTGGAAAATGGTCCGTTTTCAAATGTTTTATTTTTGAACGTCAGTTCACATTTGTAGGTGGATCATCAGTGTTAGAGCTAAAATTAGCATGTTTAAAGTGATTTTCATGCTTCCAGGGGCTCGGGAAGTTAATTAAATACCATTTGGAGGCATTTAATGTTCGAGCAAAAACGGCTGATTTTCGACAAAAGAGATAACACCCCCCCATTACGTCATGCTTCAGAAATGTGGAAAATGGTCCGTTTTCAAATGTTTTATTTTTGAACGTCAGTTCACATTTGTAGGTGGATCATCAGTGTTAGAGCTAAAATTAGCAAGTTTAAAGTGATTTTCATGCTTCCAGGGGCCCAAAACACAAGATTTATGGAATGGTTAAAAGTGCATGAAAATGGCCAATTTACTCACTCTGAGTTCTCAAAAAGGGTTTCTTCACCCCGGGAAGTTAATTAAATACCATTTGGAGGCATTTAATGTTCGAGCAAAAACGGCTGATTTTCGACAAAAGAGATAACACCCCCCCATTACGTCATGCTTCAGAAATGTGGAAAATGGTCCGTTTTCAAATGTTTTATTTTTGAACGTCAGTTCACATTTGTAGGTGGATCATCAGTGTTAGAGCTAAAATTAGCATGTTTAAAGTGATTTTCATGCTTCCAGGGGCTCGGGAAGTTAATTAAATACCATTTGGAGGCATTTAATGTTCGAGCAAAAACGGCTGATTTTCGACAAAAGAGATAACATCCCCCCCATTACGTCATGCTTCAGAAATGTGGAAAATGGTCCGTTTTCAAATGTTTTATTTTTGAACGTCAGTTCACATTTGTAGGTGGATCATCAGTGTTAGAGCTAAAATTAGCATGTTTAAAGTGATTTTCATGCTTCCAGGGGCTCTGGAAGTAAAATAAATACCATTTGGAGGCATTTAATGTTCGAGCAAAAACGGCTGATTTTCGACAAAAGAGATAACACCCCCCCATTACGTCATGCTTCAGAAATGTGGAAAATGGTCCGTTTTCAAATGTTTTATTTTTGAACGTCAGTTCACATTTGTAGGTGGATCATCAGTGTTAGAGCTAAAATTAGCATGTTTAAAGTGATTTTCATGCTTCCAGGGGCTCGGGAAGTTAATTAAATACCATTTGGAGGCATTTAATGTTCGAGCAAAAACGGCTGATTTTCGACAAAAGAGATAACACCCCCCCATTACGTCATGCTTCAGAAATGTGGAAAATGGTCCGTTTTCAAATGTTTTATTTTTGAACGTCAGTTCACATTTGTAGGTGGATCATCAGTGTTAGAGCTAAAATTAGCATGTTTAAAGTGATTTTCATGCTTCCAGGGGCTCGGGAAGTGAAATAAATACCATTTGGAGGCATTTACTGTTCGAGCAAAAACGGCTGATTTTCGACAAAAGAGATAACACCCCCCCATTACGTCATGCTTCAGAAATGTGGAAAATGGTCCGTTTTCAAATGTTTTATTTTTGAACGTCAGTTCACATTTGTAGGTGGATCATCAGTGTTAGAGCTAAAATTAGCATGTTTAAAGTGATTTTCATGCTTCCAGGGGCCCAAAACACAAGATTTATGGAATGGTTAAAAGTGCATGAAAATGGCCAATTTACTCACTCTGAGTTCTCAAAAAGGGTTTCTTCACCCCGGGAAGTTAATTAAATACCATTTGGAGGCTTTTAATGTTCGAGCAAAAACGGCTGATTTTCGACAAAAGAGATAACACCCCCCCATTACGTCATGCTTCAGAAATGTGGAAAATGGTCCGTTTTCAAATGTTTTATTTTTGAACGTCAGTTCACATTTGTAGGTGGATCATCAGTGTTAGAGCTAAAATTAGCATGTTTAAAGTGATTTTCATGCTTCCAGGGGCTCGGGAAGCTAATTAAATACCATTTGGAGGCATTTAATGTTCGAGCAAAAACGGCTGATTTTCGACAAAAGAGATAACACCCCCCCATTACGTCATGCTTCAGAAATGTGGAAAATGGTCCGTTTTCAAATGTTTTATTTTTGAACGTCAGTTCACATTTGTAGGTGGATCATCAGTGTTAGAGCTAAAATTAGCATGTTTAAAGTGATTTTCATGCTTCCAGGGGCCCAAAACACAAGATTTATGGAATGGTTAAAAGTGCATGAAAATGGCCAATTTACTCACTCTGAGTTCTCAAAAAGGGTTTCTTCACCCCGGGAAGTTAATTAAATACCATTTGGAGGCATTTAATGTTCGAGCAAAAACGGCTGATTTTCGACAAAAGAGATAACACCCCCCCATTACGTCATGCTTCAGAAATGTGGAAAATGGTCCGTTTTCAAATGTTTTATTTTTGAACGTCAGTTCACATTTGAAGGTGGATCATCAGTGTTAGAGCTAATATTAGCATGTTTAAAGTGATTTTCATGCTTCCAGGGGCTCGGGAAGTTAATTAAATACCATTTGGAGGCATTTAATGTTCGAGCAAAAACGGCTGATTTTCGACAAAAGAGATAACACCCCCCCATTACGTCATGCTTCAGAAATGTGGAAAATGGTCCGTTTTCAAATGTTTTATTTTTGAACGTCAGTTCACATTTGTAGGTGGATCATCAGTGTTAGAGCTAAAATTAGCATGTTTAAAGTGATTTTCATGCTTCCAGGGGCCCAAAACACAAGATTTATGGAATGGTTAAAAGTGCATGAAAATGGCCAATTTACTCACTCTGAGTTCTCAAAAAGGGTTTCTTCACCCCGGGAAGTTAATTAAATACCATTTGGAGGCATTTAATGTTCGAGCAAAAACGGCTGATTTTCGACAAAAGAGATAACAACCCCCATTACGTCATGCTTCAGAAATGTGGAAAATGGTCCGTTTTCAAATGTTTTATTTTTGAACGTCAGTTCACATTTGTAGGTGGATCATCAGTGTTAGAGCTAAAATTAGCATGTTTAGAATGATTTTCATGCTTCCAGGGGCTCGGGAAGTTAATTAAATACCATTTGGAGGCATTTAATGTTCGAGCAAAAACGGCTGATTTTCGACAAAAGAGATAACACCCCCCCATTACGTCATGCTTCAGAAATGTGGAAAATGGTCCGTTTTCAAATGTTTTATTTTTGAACGTCAGTTCACATTTGTAGGTGGATCATCAGTGTTAGAGCTAAAATTAGCATGTTTAAAGTGATTTTCATGCTTCCAGGAGCCCAAAACAAAAGATTTATGGAATGGTTAAAAGTGCATGAAAATGGCCAATTTACTCACTCTGAGTTCTCAAAGAGGGTTTCTTCACCCCGGGAAGTTAATTAAATACCATTTGGAGGCATTTAATGTTCGAGCAAAAACGGCTGATTTTCGACAAAAGAGATAACACCCCCCCATTACGTCATGCTTCAGAAATGTGGAAAATGGTCCGTTTTCAAATGTTTTATTTTTGAACGTCAGTTCACATTTGTAGGTGGATCATCAGTGTTAGAGCTAAAATTAGCATGTTTAAAGTGATTTTCATGCTTCCAGGGGCCCAAAACACAAGATTTATGGAATGGTTAAAAGTGCATGAAAATGGCCAATTTACTCACTCTGAGTTCTCAAAAAGGGTTTCTTCACCCCGGGAAGTTAATTAAATACCATTTGGAGGCATTTAATGTTCGAGCAAAAACGGCTGATTTTCGACAAAAGAGATAACACCCCCCCATTACGTCATGCTTCAGAAATGTGGAAAATGGTCCGTTTTCAAATGTTTTATTTTTGAACGTCAGTTCACATTTGTAGGTGGATCATCAGTGTTAGAGCTAAAATTAGCATGTTCAAAGTGATTTTCATGCTTCCAGGGGCTCGGGAAGGTAATTAAATACCATTTGGAGGCATTTAATGTTCGAGCAAAAACGGCTGATTTTCGACAAAAGAGATAACACCCCCCCATTACGTCATGCTTCAGAAATGTGGAAAATGGTCCGTTTTCAAATGTTTTATTTTTGAACGTCAGTTCACATTTGTAGGTGGATCATCAGTGTTAGAGCTAAAATTAGCATGTTTAAAGTGATTTTCATGCTTCCAGGGGCTCGGGAAGTAAAATAAATACCATTTGGAGGCATTTAATGTTCGAGCAAAAACGGCTGATTTTCGACAAAAGAGATAACACCCCCCCATTACGTCATGCTTCAGAAATGTGGAAAATGGTCCGTTTTCAAATGTTTTATTTTTGAACGTCAGTTCACATTTGTAGGTGGATCATCAGTGTTAGAGCTAAAATTAGCATGTTTAAAGTGATTTTCATGCTTCCAGGGGCTCGGGAAGTTAATTAAATACCATTTGGAGGCATTTAATGTTCGAGCAAAAACGGCTGATTTTCGACAAAAGAGATAACACCCCCACATTACGTCATGCTTCAGAAATGTGGAAAATGGTCCGTTTTCAAATGTTTTATTTTTGAACGTCAGTTCACATTTGTAGGTGGATCATCAGTGTTAGAGCTAAAATTAGCAAGTTTAAAGTGATTTTCATGCTTCCAGGTGCCCAAAACACAAGATTTATGGAATGGTTAAAAGTGCATGAAAATGGCCAATTTACTCACTCTGAGTTCTCAAAAAGGGTTTCTTCACCCCGGGAAGTTAATTAAATACCATTTGGAGGCATTTAATGTTCGAGCAAAAACGGCTGATTTTCGACAAAAGAGATAACACCCCCCCATTACGTCATGCTTCAGAAATGTGGAAAATGGTCCGTTTTCAAATGTTTTATTTTTGAACGTCAGTTCACATTTGTAGGTGGATCATCAGTGTTAGAGCTAAAATTAGCATGTTTAAAGTGATTTTCATGCTTCCAGGGGCTCGGGAAGTTAATTAAATACCATTTGGAGGCATTTAATGTTCGAGCAAAAATGGCTGATTTTCTACAAAAGAGATAACACCCCCCCATTACGTCATGCTTCAGAAATGTGGAAAATGGTCCGTTTTCAAATGTTTTATTTTTGAACGTCAGTTCACATTTGTAGGTGGATCATCAGTGTTAGAGCTAAAATTAGCATGTTTAAAGTGATTTTCATGCTTCCAGGGGCCCAAAACACAAGATTTATGGAATGGTTAAAAGTGCATGAAAATGGCCAATTTACTCACTCTGAGTTCTCAAAAAGCGTTTCTTCACCCCGGGAAGTTAATTAAATACCATTTGGAGGCATTTAATGTTCGAGCAAAAACTGCTGATTTTCGACAAAAGAGATAACACCCCCCCATTACGTCATGCTTCAGAAATGTGGAAAATGGTCCGTTTTCAAATGTTTTATTTTTGAACGTCAGTTCACATTTGAAGGTGGATCATCAGTGTTAGAGCTAAAATTAGCATGTTTAAAGTGATTTTCATGCTTCCAGGGGCTCGGGAAGTTAATTAAATACCATTTGGAGGCATTTAATGTTCGAGCAAAAACGGCTGATTTTCGACAAAAGAGATAACATCCCCCCCATTACGTCATGCTTCAGAAATGTGGAAAATGGTCCGTTTTCAAATGTTTTATTTTTGAACGTCAGTTCACATTTGTAGGTGGATCATCAGTGTTAGAGCTAAAATTAGCATGTTTAAAGTGATTTTCATGCTTCCAGGGGCTCGGGAAGTTAATTAAATACCATTTGGAGGCATTTAATGTTCGAGCAAAAACGGCTGATTTTCGACAAAAGAGATAACACCCCCCCCATTACGTCATGCTTCAGAAATGTGGAAAATGGTCCGTTTTCAAATGTTTTATTTTTGAACGTCAGTTCACATTTGTAGGTGGATCATCAGTGTTAGAGCTAAAATTAGCATGTTTAAAGCGATTTTCATGCTTCCAGGGGCCCAAAACACAAGATTTATGGAATGGTTAAAAGTGCATGAAAATGGCCAATTTACTCACTCTGAGTTCTCAAAAAGGGTTTCTTCACCCCGGGAAGTTAATTAAATACCATTTGGAGGCATTTAATGTTCGAGCAAAAACGGCTGATTTTCGACAAAAGAGATAACACCCCCCCATTACGTCATGCTTCAGAAATGTGGAAAATGGTCCGTTTTCAAATGTTTTATTTTTGAACGTCAGTTCACATTTGTAGGTGGATCATCAGTGTTAGAGCTAAAATTAGCAAGTTTAAAGTGATTTTCATGCTTCCAGGGGCCCAAAACACAAGATTTATGGAATGGTTAAAAGTGCATGAAAATGGCCAATTTACTCACTCTGAGTTCTCAAAAAGGGTTTCTTCACCCCGGGAAGTTAATTAAATACCATTTGGAGGCATTTAATGTTCGAGAAAAAACGGCTGATTTTCGACAAAAGAGATAACACCCCCCCATTACGTCATGCTTCAGAAATGTGGAAAATGGTCCGTTTTCAAATGTTTTATTTTTGAACGTCAGTTCACATTTGTAGGTGGATCATCAGTGTTAGAGCTAAAATTAGCATGTTTAAAGTGATTTTCATGCTTCCAGGGGCTCGGGAAGTTAATTAAATACCATTTGGAGGCATTTAATGTTCGAGCAAAAACGGCTGATTTTCGACAAAAGAGATAACATCCCCCCCATTACGTCATGCTTCAGAAATGTGGAAAATGGTCCGTTTTCAAATGTTTTATTTTTGAACGTCAGTTCACATTTGTAGGTGGATCATCAGTGTTAGAGCTAAAATTAGCATGTTTAAAGTGATTTTCATGCTTCCAGGGGCTCTGGAAGTAAAATAAATACCATTTGGAGGCATTTAATGTTCGAGCAAAAACGGCTGATTTTCGACAAAAGAGATAACACCCCCCCATTACGTCATGCTTCAGAAATGTGGAAAATGGTCCGTTTTCAAATGTTTTATTTTTGAACGTCAGTTCACATTTGTAGGTGGATCATCAGTGTTAGAGCTAAAATTAGCATGTTTAAAGTGATTTTCATGCTTCCAGGGGCTCGGGAAGTTAATTAAATACCATTTGGAGGCATTTAATGTTCGAGCAAAAACGGCTGATTTTCGACAAAAGAGATAACACCCCCCCATTACGTCATGCTTCAGAAATGTGGAAAATGGTCCGTTTTCAAATGTTTTATTTTTGAACGTCAGTTCACATTTGTAGGTGGATCATCAGTGTTAGAGCTAAAATTAGCATGTTTAAAGTGATTTTCATGCTTCCAGGGGCCCAAAACACAAGATTTATGGAATGGTTAAAAGTGCATGAAAATGGCCAATTTACTCACTCTGAGTTCTCAAAAAGGGTTTCTTCACCCCGGGAAGTTAATTAAATACCATTTGGAGGCATTTAATGTTCGAGCAAAAACGGCTGATTTTCGACAAAAGAGATAACACCCCCCCATTACGTCATGCTTCAGAAATGTGGAAAATGGTCCGTTTTCAAATGTTTTATTTTTGAACGTCAGTTCACATTTGTAGGTGGATCTTCAGTGTTAGAGCTAAAATTAGCATGTTTAAAGTGATTTTCATGCTTCCAGGGGCTCGGGAAGTTAATTAAATACCATTTGGAGGCATTTAATGTTCGAGCAAAAACGGCTGATTTTCGACAAAAGAGATAACACCCCCCCATTACGTCATGCTTCAGAAATGTGGAAAATGGTCCGTTTTCAAATGTTTTATTTTTGAACGTCAGTTCACATTTGTAGGTGGATCATCAGTGTTAGAGCTAAAATTAGCATGTTTAAAGTGATTTTCATGCTTCCAGGGGCTCGGGAAGTGAAATAAATACCATTTGGAGGCATTTACTGTTCGAGCAAAAACGGCTGATTTTCGACAAAAGAGATAACACCCCCCCATTACGTCATGCTTCAGAAATGTGGAAAATGGTCCGTTTTCAAATGTTTTATTTTTGAACGTCAGTTCACATTTGTAGGTGGATCATCAGTGTTAGAGCTAAAATTAGCATGTTTAAAGTGATTTTCATGCTTCCAGGGGCCCAAAACACAAGATTTATGGAATGGTTAAAAGTGCATGAAAATGGCCAATTTACTCACTCTGAGTTCTCAAAAAGGGTTTCTTCACCCCGGGAAGTTAATTAAATACCATTTGGAGGCTTTTAATGTTCGAGCAAAAACGGCTGATTTTCGACAAAAGAGATAACACCCCCCCATTACGTCATGCTTCAGAAATGTGGAAAATGGTCCGTTTTCAAATGTTTTATTTTTGAACGTCAGTTCACATTTGTAGGTGGATCATCAGTGTTAGAGCTAAAATTAGCATGTTTAAAGTGATTTTCATGCTTCCAGGGGCTCGGGAAGCTAATTAAATACCATTTGGAGGCATTTAATGTTCGAGCAAAAACGGCTGATTTTCGACAAAAGAGATAACACCCCCCCATTACGTCATGCTTCAGAAATGTGGAAAATGGTCCGTTTTCAAATGTTTTATTTTTGAACGTCAGTTCACATTTGTAGGTGGATCATCAGTGTTAGAGCTAAAATTAGCATGTTTAAAGTGATTTTCATGCTTCCAGGGGCTCGGGAAGTTAATTAAATACCATTTGGAGGCATTTAATGTTCGAGCAAAAACGGCTGATTTTCGACAAAAGAGATAACACCCCCCCATTACGTCATGCTTCAGAAATGTGGAAAATGGTCCGTTTTCAAATGTTTTATTTTTGAACGTCAGTTCACATTTGTAGGTGGATCATCAGTGTTAGAGCTAAAATTAGCATGTTTAAAGTGATTTTCATGCTTCCAGGGGCCCAAAACACAAGATTTATGGAATGGTTAAAAGTGCATGAAAATGGCCAATTTACTCACTCTGAGTTCTCAAAAAGGGTTTCTTCACCCCGGGAAGTTAATTAAATACCATTTGGAGGCATTTAATGTTCAAGCAAAAACGGCTGATTTTCGACAAAAGAGATAACACCCCCCCATTACGTCATGCTTCAGAAATGTGGAAAATGGTCCGTTTTCAAATGTTTTATTTTTGAACGTCAGTTCACATTTGTAGGTGGATCATCAGTGTTAGAGCTAACATTAGCATGTTTAAAGTGATTTTCATGCTTCAGGGGCTCGGGAAGTTAATTAAATACCATTTGGAGGCATTTAATGTTCGAGCAAAAACGGCTGATTTTCGACAAAAGAGATAACACCCCCCCATTACGTCATGCTTCAGAAATGTGGAAAATGGTCCGTTTTCAAATGTTTTATTTTTGAACGTCAGTTCACATTTGTAGGTGGATCATCAGTGTTAGAGCTAAAATTAGCATGTTTAAAGTGATTTTCATGCTTCCAGGGGCCCAAAACACAAGATTTATGGAATGGTTAAAAGTGCATGAAAATGGCCAATTTACTCACTCTGAGTTCTCAAAAAGGGTTTCTTCACCCCGGGAAGTTAATTAAATACCATTTGGAGGCATTTAATGTTCGAGCAAAAACGGCTGATTTTCGACAAAAGAGATAACACCCCCCCATTACGTCATGCTTCAGAAATGTGGAAAATGGTCCGTTTTCAAATGTTTTATTTTTGAACGTCAGTTCACATTTGTAGGTGGATCATCAGTGTTAGAGCTAAAATTAGCATGTTTAGAATGATTTTCATGCTTCCAGGGGCTCGGGAAGTTAATTAAATACCATTTGGAGGCATTTAATGTTCGAGCAAAAACGGCTGATTTTCGACAAAAGAGATAACACCCCCCCATTACGTCATGCTTCAGAAATGTGGAAAATGGTCCGTTTTCAAATGTTTTATTTTTGAACGTCAGTTCACATTTGTAGGTGGATCATCAGTGTTAGAGCTAAAATTAGCATGTTTAAAGTGATTTTCATGCTTCCAGGAGCCCAAAACACAAGATTTATGGAATGGTTAAAAGTGCATGAAAATGGCCAATTTACTCACTCTGAGTTCTCAAAGAGGGTTTCTTCACCCCGGGAAGTTAATTAAATACCATTTGGAGGCATTTAATGTTCGAGCAAAAACGGCTGATTTTCGACAAAAGAGATAACACCCCCCCCATTACGTCATGCTTCAGAAATGTGGAAAATGGTCCTTTTTCAAATGTTTTATTTTTGAACGTCAGTTCACATTTGTAGGTGGATCATCAGTGTTAGAGCTAAAATTAGCATGTTTAAAGTGATTTTCATGCTTCCAGGGGCCCAAAACACAAGATTTATGGAATGGTTAAAAGTGCATGAAAATGGCCAATTTACTCACTCTGAGTTCTCAAAAAGGGTTTCTTCACCCCGGGAAGTTAATTAAATACCATTTGGAGGCATTTAATGTTCGAGCAAAAACGGCTGATTTTCGACAAAAGAGATAACACCCCCCCATTACGTCATGCTTCAGAAATGTGGAAAATGGTCCGTTTTCAAATGTTTTATTTTTGAACGTCAGTTCACATTTGTAGGTGGATCATCAGTGTTAGAGCTAAAATTAGCATGTTCAAAGTGATTTTCATGCTTCCAGGGGCTCGGGAAGGTAATTAAATACCATTTGGAGGCATTTAATGTTCGAGCAAAAACGGCTGATTTTCGACAAAAGAGATAACACCCCCCCATTACGTCATGCTTCAGAAATGTGGAAAATGGTCCGTTTTCAAATGTTTTATTTTTGAACGTCAGTTCACATTTGTAGGTGGATCATCAGTGTTAGAGCTAAAATTAGCATGTTTAAAGTGATTTTCATGCTTCCAGGGGCTCGGGAAGTAAAATAAATACCATTTGGAGGCATTTAATGTTCGAGCAAAAACGGCTGATTTTCGACAAAAGAGATAACACCCCCCCATTACGTCATGCTTCAGAAATGTGGAAAATGGTCCGTTTTCAAATGTTTTATTTTTGAACGTCAGTTCACATTTGTAGGTGGATCATCAGTGTTAGAGCTAAAATTAGCATGTTTAAAGTGATTTTCATGCTTCCAGGGGCTCGGGAAGTTAATTAAATACCATTTGGAGGCATTTAATGTTCGAGCAAAAACGGCTGATTTTCGACAAAAGAGATAACACCCCCCCATTACGTCATGCTTCAGAAATGTGGAAAATGGTCCGTTTTCAAATGTTTTATTTTTGAACGTCAGTTCACATTTGTAGGTGGATCATCAGTGTTAGAGCTAAAATTAGCAAGTTTAAAGTGATTTTCATGCTTCCAGGTGCCCAAAACACAAGATTTATGGAATGGTTAAAAGTGCATGAAAATGGCCAATTTACTCACTCTGAGTTCTCAAAAAGGGTTTCTTCACCCCGGGAAGTTAATTAAATACCATTTGGAGGCATTTAATGTTCGAGCAAAAACGGCTGATTTTCGACAAAAGAGATAACACCCCCCCATTACGTCATGCTTCAGAAATGTGGAAAATGGTCCGTTTTCAAATGTTTTATTTTTGAACGTCAGTTCACATTTGTAGGTGGATCATCAGTGTTAGAGCTAAAATTAGCATGTTTAAAGTGATTTTCATGCTTCCAGGGGCTCGGGAAGTTAATTAAATACCATTTGGAGGCATTTAATGTTCGAGCAAAAACGGCTGATTTTCGACAAAAGAGATAACATCCCCCCCATTACGTCATGCTTCAGAAATGTGGAAAATGGTCCGTTTTCAAATGTTTTATTTTTGAACGTCAGTTCACATTTGTAGGTGGATCATCAGTGTTAGAGCTAAAATTAGCATGTTTAAAGTGATTTTCATGCTTCCAGGGGCTCTGGAAGTAAAATAAATACCATTTGGAGGCATTTAATGTTCGAGCAAAAACGGCTGATTTTCGACAAAAGAGATAACACCCCCCCATTACGTCATGCTTCAGAAATGTGGAAAATGGTCCGTTTTCAAATGTTTTATTTTTGAACGTCAGTTCACATTTGTAGGTGGATCATCAGTGTTAGAGCTAAAATTAGCATGTTTAAAGTGATTTTCATGCTTCCAGGGGCTCGGGAAGTTAATTAAATACCATTTGGAGGCATTTAATGTTCGAGCAAAAACGGCTGATTTTCGACAAAAGAGATAACACCCCCCCCCATTACGTCATGCTTCAGAAATGTGGAAAATGGTCCGTTTTCAAATGTTTTATTTTTGAACGTCAGTTCACATTTGTAGGTGGATCATCAGTGTTAGAGCTAAAATTAGCATGTTTAAAGTGATTTTCATGCTTCCAGGGGCCCAAAACACAAGATTTATGGAATGGTTAAAAGTGCATGAAAATGGCCAATTTACTCACTCTGAGTTCTCAAAAAGGGTTTCTTCACCCCGGGAAGTTAATTAAATACCATTTGGAGGCATTTAATGTTCGAGCAAAAACGGCTGATTTTCGACAAAAGAGATAACACCCCCCCATTACGTCATGCTTCAGAAATGTGGAAAATGGTCCGTTTTCAAATGTTTTATTTTTGAACGTCAGTTCACATTTGTAGGTGGATCATCAGTGTTAGAGCTAAAATTAGCATGTTTAAAGTGATTTTCATGCTTCCAGGGGCTCGGGAAGTTAATTAAATACCATTTGGAGGCATTTAATGTTCGAGCAAAAACGGCTGATTTTCGACAAAAGAGATAACACCCCCCCATTACGTCATGCTTCAGAAATGTGGAAAATGGTCCGTTTTCAAATGTTTTATTTTTGAACGTCAGTTCACATTTGTAGGTGGATCATCAGTGTTAGAGCTAAAATTAGCATGTTTAAAGTGATTTTCATGCTTCCAGGGGCTCGGGAAGTGAAATAAATACCATTTGGAGGCATTTAATGTTTGAGCAAAAACGGCTGATTTTCGACAAAAGAGATAACACCCCCCCCATTACGTCATGCTTCAGAAATGTGGAAAATGGTCCGTTTTCAAATGTTTTATTTTTGAACGTCAGTTCACATTTGTAGGTGGATCATCAGTGTTAGAGCTAAAATTAGCATGTTTAAAGTGATTTTCATGCTTCCAGGGGCCCAAAACACAAGATTTATGGAATGGTTAAAAGTGCATGAAAATGGCCAATTTACTCACTCTGAGTTCTCAAAAAGGGTTTCTTCACCCCGGGAAGTTAATTAAATACCATTTGGAGGCATTTAATGTTCGAGCAAAAACGGCTGATTTTCGACAAAAGAGATAACACCCCCCCATTACGTCATGCTTCAGAAATGTGGAAAATGGTCCGTTTTCAAATGTTTTATTTTTGAACGTCAGTTCACATTTGTAGGTAGATCATCAGTGTTAGAGCTAAAATTAGCATGTTTAAAGTGATTTTCATGCTTCCAGGGGCTCGGGAAGCTAATTAAATACCATTTGGAGGCATTTAATGTTCGAGCAAAAACGGCTGATTTTCGACAAAAGAGATAACACCCCCCCATTACGTCATGCTTCAGAAATGTGGAAAATGGTCCGTTTTCAAATGTTTTATTTTTGAACGTCAGTTCACATTTGTAGGTGGATCATCAGTGTTAGAGCTAAAATTAGCATGTTTAAAGTGATTTTCATGCTTCCAGGGGCCCAAAACACAAGATTTATGGAATGGTTAAAAGTGCATGAAAATGGCCAATTTACTCACTCTGAGTTCTCAAAAAGGGTTTCTTCACCCCGGGAAGTTAATTAAATACCATTTGGAGGCATTTAATGTTCGAGCAAAAACGGCTGATTTTCGACAAAAGAGATAACACCCCCCCATTACGTCATGCTTCAGAAATGTGGAAAATGGTCCGTTTTCAAATGTTTTATTTTTGAACGTCAGTTCACATTTGTAGGTGGATCATCAGTGTTAGAGCTAAAATTAGCATGTTTAAAGTGATTTTCATGCTTCCAGGGGCTCGGGAAGTGAAATAAATACCATTTGGAGGCATTTAATGTTCGAGCAAAAACGGCTGATTTTCGACAAAAGAGATAACACCCCCCCCATTACGTCATGCTTCAGAAATGTGGAAAATGGTCCGTTTTCAAATGTTTTATTTTTGAACGTCAGTTCACATTTGTAGGTGGATCATCAGTGTTAGAGCTAAAATTAGCATGTTTAAAGTGATTTTCATGCTTCCAGGGGCCCAAAACACAAGATTTATGGAATGGTTAAAAGTGCATGAAAATGGCCAATTTACTCACTCTGAGTTCTCAAAAAGGGTTTCTTCACCCCGGGAAGTTAATTAAATACCATTTGGAGGCATTTAATGTTCGAGCAAAAACGGCTGATTTTCGACAAAAGAGATAACACCCCCCCATTACGTCATGCTTCAGAAATGTGGAAAATGGTCCGTTTTCAAATGTTTTATTTTTGAACGTCAGTTCACATTTGTAGGTGGATCATCAGTGTTAGAGCTAAAATTAGCATGTTTAAAGTGATTTTCATGCTTCCAGGGGCTCGGGAAGTTAATTAAATACCATTTGGAGGCATTTAATGTTCGAGCAAAAACGGCTGATTTTCGACAAAAGAGATAACACCCCCCCATTACGTCATGCTTCAGAAATGTGGAAAATGGTCCGTTTTCAAATGTTTTATTTTTGAACGTCAGTTCACATTTGTAGGTGGATCATCAGTGTTAGAGCTAAAATTAGCATGTTTAAAGTGATTTTCATGCTTCCAGGGGCCCAAAACACAAGATTTATGGAATGGTTAAAAGTGCATGAAAATGGCCAATTTACTCACTCTGAGTTCTCAAAAAGGGTTTCTTCACCCCGGGAAGTTAATTAAATACCATTTGGAGGCATTTAATGTTCGAGCAAAAACTGCTGATTTTCGACAAAAGAGATAACACCCCCCCATTACGTCATGCTTCAGAAATGTGGAAAATGGTCCGTTTTCAAATGTTTTATTTTTGAACATCAGTTCACATTTGTAGGTGGATCATCAGTGTTAGAGCTAAAATTAGCATGTTTAAAGTGATTTTCATGCTTCCAGGGGCTCGGGAAGTTAATTAAATACCATTTGGAGGCATTTAATGTTCGAGCAAAAACGGCTGATTTTCGACAAAAGAGATAACACCCCCCCATTACGTCATGCTTCAGAAATGTGGAAAATGGTCCGTTTTCAAATGTTTTATTTTTGAACGTCAGTTCACATTTGTAGGTGGATCATCAGTGTTAGAGCTAAAATTAGCAAGTTTAAAGTGATTTTCATGCTTCCAGGGGCCCAAAACACAAGATTTATGGAATGGTTAAAAGTGCATGAAAATGCCCAATTTACTCACTCTGAGTTCTCAAAAAGGGTTTCTTCACCCCGGGAAGTTAATTAAATACCATTTGGAGGCATTTAATGTTCGAGCAAAAACGGCTGATTTTCGACAAAAGAGATAACACCCCCCCATTACGTCATGCTTCAGAAATGTGGAAAATGGTCCGTTTTCAAATGTTTTATTTTTGAACGTCAGTTCCCATTTGTAGGTGGATCATCAGTGTTAGAGCTAAAATTAGCATGTTTAAAGTGATTTTCATGCTTCCAGGGGCTCGGGAAGTTAATTAAATACCATTTGGAGGCATTTAATGTTCGAGCAAAAACGGCTGATTTTCGACAAAAGAGATAACATCCCCCCCATTACGTCATGCTTCAGAAATGTGGAAAATGGTCCGTTTTCAAATGTTTTATTTTTGAACGTCAGTTCACATTTGTAGGTGGATCATCAGTGTTAGAGCTAAAATTAGCATGTTTAAAGTGATTTTCATGCTTCCAGGGGCTCTGGAAGTAAAATAAATACCACTTGGAGGCATTTAATGTTCGAGCAAAAACGGCTGATTTTCGACAAAAGAGATAACACCCCCCCATTACGTCATGCTTCAGAAATGTGGAAAATGGTCCGTTTTCAAATGTTTTATTTTTGAACGTCAGTTCACATTTGTAGGTGGATCATCAGTGTTAGAGCTAAAATTAGCATGTTTAAAGTGATTTTCATGCTTCCAGGGGCTCGGGAAGTTAATTAAATACCATTTGGAGGCATTTAATGTTCGAGCAAAAACGGCTGATTTTCGACAAAAGAGATAACACCCCCCCATTACGTCATGCTTCAGAAATGTGGAAAATGGTCCGTTTTCAAATGTTTTATTTTTGAACGTCAGTTCACATTTGTAGGTGGATCATCAGTGTTAGAGCTAAAATTAGCATGTTTAAAGTGATTTTCATGCTTCCAGGGGCCCAAAACACAAGATTTATGGAATGGTTAAAAGTGCATGAAAATGGCCAATTTACTCACTCTGAGTTCTCAAAAAGGGTTTCTTCACCCCGGGAAGTTAATTAAATACCATTTGGAGGCATTTAATGTTCGAGCAAAAACGGCTGATTTTCGACAAAAGAGATAACACCCCCCCATTACGTCATGCTTCAGAAATGTGGAAAATGGTCCGTTTTCAAATGTTTTATTTTTGAACGTCAGTTCACATTTGTAGGTGGATCATCAGTGTTAGAGCTAAAATTAGCATGTTTAAAGTGATTTTCATGCTTCCAGGGGCTCGGGAAGTTAATTAAATACCATTTGGAGGCATTTAATGTTCGAGCAAAAACGGCTGATTTTCGACAAAAGAGATAACACCCCCCCATTACGTCATGCTTCAGAAATGTGGAAAATGGTCCGTTTTCAAATGTTTTATTTTTGAACGTCAGTTCACATTTGTAGGTGGATGATCAGTGTTAGAGCTAAAATTAGCATGTTTAAAGTGATTTTCATGCTTCCAGGGGCTCGGGAAGTTAATTAAATACCATTTGGAGGCATTTAATGTTCGAGCAAAAACGGCTGATTTTCGACAAAAGAGATAACACCCCCCCATTACGTCATGCTTCAGAAATGTGGAAAATGGTCCGTTTTCAAATGTTTTATTTTTGAACGTCAGTTCACATTTGTAGGTGGATCATCAGTGTTAGAGCTAAAATTAGCATGTTTAAAGTGATTTTCATGCTTCCAGGGGCCCAAAACACAAGATTTATGGAATGGTTAAAAGTGCATGAAAATGGCCAATTTACTCACTCTGAGTTCTCAAAAAGGGTTTCTTCACCCCGGGAAGTTAATTAAATACCATTTGGAGGCATTTAATGTTCGAGCAAAAACGGCTGATTTTCGACAAAAGAGATAACACCCCCCCATTACGTCATGCTTCAGAAATGTGGAAAATGGTCCGTTTTCAAATGTTTTATTTTTGAACGTCAGTTCACATTTGTAGGTGGATCATCAGTGTTAGAGCTAAAATTAGCATGTTTAAAGTGATTTTCATGCTTCCAGGGGCTCGGGAAGTTAATTAAATACCATTTGGAGGCATTTAATGTTCGAGCAAAAACGGCTGATTTTCGACAAAAGAGATAACACCCCCCCATTACGTCATGCTTCAGAAATGTGGAAAATGGTCCGTTTTCAAATGTTTTATTTTTGAACGTCAGTTCACATTTGTAGGTGGATCATCAGTGTTAGAGCTAAAATTAGCATGTTTAAAGTGATTTTCATGCTTCCAGGGGCTCGGGAAGTGAAATAAATACCATTTGGAGGCATTTACTGTTCGAGCAAAAACGGCTGATTTTCGACAAAAGAGATAACACCCCCCCATTACGTCATGCTTCAGAAATGTGGAAAATGGTCCGTTTTCAAATGTTTTATTTTTGAACGTCAGTTCACATTTGTAGGTGGATCATCAGTGTTAGAGCTAAAATTAGCATGTTTAAAGTGATTTTCATGCTTCCAGGGGCCCAAAACACAAGATTTATGGAATGGTTAAAAGTGCATGAAAATGGCCAATTTACTCACTCTGAGTTCTCAAAAAGGGTTTCTTCACCCCGGGAAGTTAATTAAATACCATTTGGAGGCTTTTAATGTTCGAGCAAAAACGGCTGATTTTCGACAAAAGAGATAACACCCCCCCATTACGTCATGCTTCAGAAATGTGGAAAATGGTCCGTTTTCAAATGTTTTATTTTTGAACGTCAGTTCACATTTGTAGGTGGATCATCAGTGTTAGAGCTAAAATTAGCATGTTTAAAGTGATTTTCATGCTTCCAGGGGCTCGGGAAGCTAATTAAATACCATTTGGAGGCATTTAATGTTCGAGCAAAAACGGCTGATTTTCGACAAAAGAGATAACACCCCCCCATTACGTCATGCTTCAGAAATGTGGAAAATGGTCCGTTTTCAAATGTTTTATTTTTGAACGTCAGTTCACATTTGTAGGTGGATCATCAGTGTTAGAGCTAAAATTAGCATGTTTAAAGTGATTTTCATGCTTCCAGGGGCTCGGGAAGTTAATTAAATACCATTTGGAGGCATTTAATGTTCGAGCAAAAACGGCTGATTTTCGACAAAAGAGATAACACCCCCCCATTACGTCATGCTTCAGAAATGTGGAAAATGGTCCGTTTTCAAATGTTTTATTTTTGAACGTCAGTTCACATTTGTAGGTGGATCATCAGTGTTAGAGCTAAAATTAGCATGTTTAAAGTGATTTTCATGCTTCCAGGGGCCCAAAACACAAGATTTATGGAATGGTTAAAAGTGCATGAAAATGGCCAATTTACTCACTCTGAGTTCTCAAAAAGGGTTTCTTCACCCCGGGAAGTTAATTAAATACCATTTGGAGGCATTTAATGTTCGAGCAAAAACGGCTGATTTTCGACAAAAGAGATAACACCCCCCCATTACGTCATGCTTCAGAAATGTGGAAAATGGTCCGTTTTCAAATGTTTTATTTTTGAACGTCAGTTCACATTTGTAGGTGGATCATCAGTGTTAGAGCTAACATTAGCATGTTTAAAGTGATTTTCATGCTTCCAGGGGCTCGGGAAGTTAATTAAATACCATTTGGAGGCATTTAATGTTCGAGCAAAAACGGCTGATTTTCGACAAAAGAGATAACACCCCCCCATTACGTCATGCTTCAGAAATGTGGAAAATGGTCCGTTTTCAAATGTTTTATTTTTGAACGTCAGTTCACATTTGTAGGTGGATCATCAGTGTTAGAGCTAAAATTAGCATGTTTAAAGTGATTTTCATGCTTCCAGGGGCTCGGGAAGTTAATTAAATACCATTTGGAGGCATTTAATGTTCGAGCAAAAATGGCTGATTTTCTACAAAAGAGATAACACCCCCCCATTACGTCATGCTTCAGAAATGTGGAAAATGGTCCGTTTTCAAATGTTTTATTTTTGAACGTCAGTTCACATTTGTAGGTGGATCATCAGTGTTAGAGCTAAAATTAGCATGTTTAAAGTGATTTTCATGCTTCCAGGGGCCCAAAACACAAGATTTATGGAATGGTTAAAAGTGCATGAAAATGGCCAATTTACTCACTCTGAGTTCTCAAAAAGCGTTTCTTCACCCCGGGAAGTTAATTAAATACCATTTGGAGGCATTTAATGTTCGAGCAAAAACTGCTGATTTTCGACAAAAGAGATAACACCCCCCCATTACGTCATGCTTCAGAAATGTGGAAAATGGTCCGTTTTCAAATGTTTTATTTTTGAACGTCAGTTCACATTTGAAGGTGGATCATCAGTGTTAGAGCTAAAATTAGCATGTTTAAAGTGATTTTCATGCTTCCAGGGGCTCGGGAAGTTAATTAAATACCATTTGGAGGCATTTAATGTTCGAGCAAAAACGGCTGATTTTCGACAAAAGAGATAACATCCCCCCCATTACGTCATGCTTCAGAAATGTGGAAAATGGTCCGTTTTCAAATGTTTTATTTTTGAACGTCAGTTCACATTTGTAGGTGGATCATCAGTGTTAGAGCTAAAATTAGCATGTTTAAAGTGATTTTCATGCTTCCAGGGGCTCTGGAAGTAAAATAAATACCATTTGGAGGCATTTAATGTTCGAGCAAAAACGGCTGATTTTCGACAAAAGAGATAACACCCCCCCATTACGTCATGCTTCAGAAATGTGGAAAATGGTCCGTTTTCAAATGTTTTATTTTTGAACGTCAGTTCACATTTGTAGGTGGATCATCAGTGTTAGAGCTAAAATTAGCATGTTTAAAGTGATTTTCATGCTTCCAGGGGCTCGGGAAGTTAATTAAATACCATTTGGAGGCATTTAATGTTCGAGCAAAAACGGCTGATTTTCGACAAAAGAGATAACACCCCCCCCATTACGTCATGCTTCAGAAATGTGGAAAATGGTCCGTTTTCAAATGTTTTATTTTTGAACGTCAGTTCACATTTGTAGGTGGATCATCAGTGTTAGAGCTAAAATTAGCATGTTTAAAGTGATTTTCATGCTTCCAGGGGCTCGGGAAGTTAATTAAATACCATTTGGAGGCATTTAATGTTCGAGCAAAAACGGCTGATTTTCGACAAAAGAGATAACACCCCCCCATTACGTCATGCTTCAGAAATGTGGAAAATGGTCCGTTTTCAAATGTTTTATTTTTGAACGTCAGTTCACATTTGTAGGTGGATCATCAGTGTTAGAGCTAAAATTAGCATGTTTAAAGTGATTTTCATGCTTCCAGGGGCCCAAAACACAAGATTTATGGAATGGTTAAAAGTGCATGAAAATGGCCAATTTACTCACTCTGAGTTCTCAAAAAGCGTTTCTTCACCCCGGGAAGTTAATTAAATACCATTTGGAGGCATTTAATGTTCGAGCAAAAACTGCTGATTTTCGACAAAAGAGATAACACCCCCCCATTACATCATGCTTCAGAAATGTGGAAAATGGTCCGTTTTCAAATGTTTTATTTTTGAACGTCAGTTCACATTTGAAGGTGGATCATCAGTGTTAGAGCTAAAATTAGCATGTTTAAAGTGATTTTCATGCTTCCAGGGGCTCGGGAAGTTAATTAAATACCATTTGGAGGCATTTAATGTTCGAGCAAAAACGGCTGATTTTCGACAAAAGAGATAACATCCCCCCCATTACGTCATGCTTCAGAAATGTGGAAAATGGTCCGTTTTCAAATGTTTTATTTTTGAACGTCAGTTCACATTTGTAGGTGGATCATCAGTGTTAGAGCTAAAATTAGCATGTTTTAAAGTGATTTTCATGCTTCCAGGGGCTCTGGAAGTAAAATAAATACCATTTGGAGGCATTTAATGTTCGAGCAAAAACGGCTGATTTTCGACAAAAGAGATAACACCCCCCCATTACGTCATGCTTCAGAAATGTGGAAAATGGTCCGTTTTCAAATGTTTTATTTTTGAACGTCAGTTCACATTTGTAGGTGGATCATCAGTGTTAGAGCTAAAATTAGCATGTTTAAAGTGATTTTCATGCTTCCAGGGGCTCGGGAAGTTAATTAAATACCATTTGGAGGCATTTAATGTTCGAGCAAAAACGGCTGATTTTCGACAAAAGAGATAACACCCCCCCCATTACGTCATGCTTCAGAAATGTGGAAAATGGTCCGTTTTCAAATGTTTTATTTTTGAACGTCAGTTCACATTTGTAGGTGGATCATCAGTGTTAGAGCTAAAATTAGCATGTTTAAAGCGATTTTCATGCTTCCAGGGGCCCAAAACACAAGATTTATGGAATGGTTAAAAGTGCATGAAAATGGCCAATTTACTCACTCTGAGTTCTCAAAAAGGGTTTCTTCACCCCGGGAAGTTAATTAAATACCATTTGGAGGCATTTAATGTTCGAGCAAAAACGGCTGATTTTCGACAAAAGAGATAACACCCCCCCATTACGTCATGCTTCAGAAATGTGGAAAATGGTCCGTTTTCAAATGTTTTATTTTTGAACGTCAGTTCACATTTGTAGGTGGATCATCAGTGTTAGAGCTAAAATTAGCAAGTTTAAAGTGATTTTCATGCTTCCAGGGGCCCAAAACACAAGATTTATGGAATGGTTAAAAGTGCATGAAAATGGCCAATTTACTCACTCTGAGTTCTCAAAAAGGGTTTCTTCACCCCGGGAAGTTAATTAAATACCATTTGGAGGCATTTAATGTTCGAGAAAAAACGGCTGATTTTCGACAAAAGAGATAACACCCCCCCATTACGTCATGCTTCAGAAATGTGGAAAATGGTCCGTTTTCAAATGTTTTATTTTTGAACGTCAGTTCACATTTGTAGGTGGATCATCAGTGTTAGAGCTAAAATTAGCATGTTTAAAGTGATTTTCATGCTTCCAGGGGCTCGGGAAGTTAATTAAATACCATTTGGAGGCATTTAATGTTCGAGCAAAAACGGCTGATTTTCGACAAAAGAGATAACATCCCCCCCATTACGTCATGCTTCAGAAATGTGGAAAATGGTCCGTTTTCAAATGTTTTATTTTTGAACGTCAGTTCACATTTGTAGGTGGATCATCAGTGTTAGAGCTAAAATTAGCATGTTTAAAGTGATTTTCATGCTTCCAGGGGCTCTGGAAGTAAAATAAATACCATTTGGAGGCATTTAATGTTCGAGCAAAAACGGCTGATTTTCGACAAAAGAGATAACACCCCCCCATTACGTCATGCTTCAGAAATGTGGAAAATGGTCCGTTTTCAAATGTTTTATTTTTGAACGTCAGTTCACATTTGTAGGTGGATCATCAGTGTTAGAGCTAAAATTAGCATGTTTAAAGTGATTTTCATGCTTCCAGGGGCTCGGGAAGTTAATTAAATACCATTTGGAGGCATTTAATGTTCGAGCAAAAACGGCTGATTTTCGACAAAAGAGATAACACCCCCCCATTACGTCATGCTTCAGAAATGTGGAAAATGGTCCGTTTTCAAATGTTTTATTTTTGAACGTCAGTTCACATTTGTAGGTGGATCATCAGTGTTAGAGCTAAAATTAGCATGTTTAAAGTGATTTTCATGCTTCCAGGGGCCCAAAACACAAGATTTATGGAATGGTTAAAAGTGCATGAAAATGGCCAATTTACTCACTCTGAGTTCTCAAAAAGGGTTTCTTCACCCCGGGAAGTTAATTAAATACCATTTGGAGGCATTTAATGTTCGAGCAAAAACGGCTGATTTTCGACAAAAGAGATAACACCCCCCCATTACGTCATGCTTCAGAAATGTGGAAAATGGTCCGTTTTCAAATGTTTTATTTTTGAACGTCAGTTCACATTTGTAGGTGGATCATCAGTGTTAGAGCTAAAATTAGCATGTTTAAAGTGATTTTCATGCTTCCAGGGGCTCGGGAAGTTAATTAAATACCATTTGGAGGCATTTAATGTTCGAGCAAAAACGGCTGATTTTCGACAAAAGAGATAACACCCCCCCATTACGTCATGCTTCAGAAATGTGGAAAATGGTCCGTTTTCAAATGTTTTATTTTTGAACGTCAGTTCACATTTGTAGGTGGATCATCAGTGTTAGAGCTAAAATTAGCATGTTTAAAGTGATTTTCATGCTTCCAGGGGCTCGGGAAGTGAAATAAATACCATTTGGAGGCATTTACTGTTCGAGCAAAAACGGCTGATTTTCGACAAAAGAGATAACACCCCCCCATTACGTCATGCTTCAGAAATGTGGAAAATGGTCCGTTTTCAAATGTTTTATTTTTGAACGTCAGTTCACATTTGTAGGTGGATCATCAGTGTTAGAGCTAAAATTAGCATGTTTAAAGTGATTTTCATGCTTCCAGGGGCCCAAAACACAAGATTTATGGAATGGTTAAAAGTGCATGAAAATGGCCAATTTACTCACTCTGAGTTCTCAAAAAGGGTTTCTTCACCCCGGGAAGTTAATTAAATACCATTTGGAGGCTTTTAATGTTCGAGCAAAAACGGCTGATTTTCGACAAAAGAGATAACACCCCCCCATTACGTCATGCTTCAGAAATGTGGAAAATGGTCCGTTTTCAAATGTTTTATTTTTGAACGTCAGTTCACATTTGTAGGTGGATCATCAGTGTTAGAGCTAAAATTAGCATGTTTAAAGTGATTTTCATGCTTCCAGGGGCTCGGGAAGCTAATTAAATACCATTTGGAGGCATTTAATGTTCGAGCAAAAACGGCTGATTTTCGACAAAAGAGATAACACCCCCCCATTACGTCATGCTTCAGAAATGTGGAAAATGGTCCGTTTTCAAATGTTTTATTTTTGAACGTCAGTTCACATTTGTAGGTGGATCATCAGTGTTAGAGCTAAAATTAGCATGTTTAAAGTGATTTTCATGCTTCCAGGGGCTCGGGAAGTTAATTAAATACCATTTGGAGGCATTTAATGTTCGAGCAAAAACGGCTGATTTTCGACAAAAGAGATAACACCCCCCCATTACGTCATGCTTCAGAAATGTGGAAAATGGTCCGTTTTCAAATGTTTTATTTTTGAACGTCAGTTCACATTTGTAGGTGGATCATCAGTGTTAGAGCTAAAATTAGCATGTTTAAAGTGATTTTCATGCTTCCAGGGGCCCAAAACACAAGATTTATGGAATGGTTAAAAGTGCATGAAAATGGCCAATTTACTCACTCTGAGTTCTCAAAAAGGGTTTCTTCACCCCGGGAAGTTAATTAAATACCATTTGGAGGCATTTAATGTTCAAGCAAAAACGGCTGATTTTCGACAAAAGAGATAACACCCCCCCATTACGTCATGCTTCAGAAATGTGGAAAATGGTCCGTTTTCAAATGTTTTATTTTTGAACGTCAGTTCACATTTGTAGGTGGATCATCAGTGTTAGAGCTAACATTAGCATGTTTAAAGTGATTTTCATGCTTCAGGGGCTCGGGAAGTTAATTAAATACCATTTGGAGGCATTTAATGTTCGAGCAAAAACGGCTGATTTTCGACAAAAGAGATAACACCCCCCCATTACGTCATGCTTCAGAAATGTGGAAAATGGTCCGTTTTCAAATGTTTTATTTTTGAACGTCAGTTCACATTTGTAGGTGGATCATCAGTGTTAGAGCTAAAATTAGCATGTTTAAAGTGATTTTCATGCTTCCAGGGGCCCAAAACACAAGATTTATGGAATGGTTAAAAGTGCATGAAAATGGCCAATTTACTCACTCTGAGTTCTCAAAAAGGGTTTCTTCACCCCGGGAAGTTAATTAAATACCATTTGGAGGCATTTAATGTTCGAGCAAAAACGGCTGATTTTCGACAAAAGAGATAACACCCCCCCATTACGTCATGCTTCAGAAATGTGGAAAATGGTCCGTTTTCAAATGTTTTATTTTTGAACGTCAGTTCACATTTGTAGGTGGATCATCAGTGTTAGAGCTAAAATTAGCATGTTTAGAATGATTTTCATGCTTCCAGGGGCTCGGGAAGTTAATTAAATACCATTTGGAGGCATTTAATGTTCGAGCAAAAACGGCTGATTTTCGACAAAAGAGATAACACCCCCCCATTACGTCATGCTTCAGAAATGTGGAAAATGGTCCGTTTTCAAATGTTTTATTTTTGAACGTCAGTTCACATTTGTAGGTGGATCATCAGTGTTAGAGCTAAAATTAGCATGTTTAAAGTGATTTTCATGCTTCCAGGAGCCCAAAACACAAGATTTATGGAATGGTTAAAAGTGCATGAAAATGGCCAATTTACTCACTCTGAGTTCTCAAAGAGGGTTTCTTCACCCCGGGAAGTTAATTAAATACCATTTGGAGGCATTTAATGTTCGAGCAAAAACGGCTGATTTTCGACAAAAGAGATAACACCCCCCCCATTACGTCATGCTTCAGAAATGTGGAAAATGGTCCTTTTTCAAATGTTTTATTTTTGAACGTCAGTTCACATTTGTAGGTGGATCATCAGTGTTAGAGCTAAAATTAGCATGTTTAAAGTGATTTTCATGCTTCCAGGGGCCCAAAACACAAGATTTATGGAATGGTTAAAAGTGCATGAAAATGGCCAATTTACTCACTCTGAGTTCTCAAAAAGGGTTTCTTCACCCCGGGAAGTTAATTAAATACCATTTGGAGGCATTTAATGTTCGAGCAAAAACGGCTGATTTTCGACAAAAGAGATAACACCCCCCCATTACGTCATGCTTCAGAAATGTGGAAAATGGTCCGTTTTCAAATGTTTTATTTTTGAACGTCAGTTCACATTTGTAGGTGGATCATCAGTGTTAGAGCTAAAATTAGCATGTTCAAAGTGATTTTCATGCTTCCAGGGGCTCGGGAAGGTAATTAAATACCATTTGGAGGCATTTAATGTTCGAGCAAAAACGGCTGATTTTCGACAAAAGAGATAACACCCCCCCATTACGTCATGCTTCAGAAATGTGGAAAATGGTCCGTTTTCAAATGTTTTATTTTTGAACGTCAGTTCACATTTGTAGGTGGATCATCAGTGTTAGAGCTAAAATTAGCATGTTTAAAGTGATTTTCATGCTTCCAGGGGCTCGGGAAGTAAAATAAATACCATTTGGAGGCATTTAATGTTCGAGCAAAAACGGCTGATTTTCGACAAAAGAGATAACACCCCCCCATTACGTCATGCTTCAGAAATGTGGAAAATGGTCCGTTTTCAAATGTTTTATTTTTGAACGTCAGTTCACATTTGTAGGTGGATCATCAGTGTTAGAGCTAAAATTAGCATGTTTAAAGTGATTTTCATGCTTCCAGGGGCTCGGGAAGTTAATTAAATACCATTTGGAGGCATTTAATGTTCGAGCAAAAACGGCTGATTTTCGACAAAAGAGATAACACCCCCCCATTACGTCATGCTTCAGAAATGTGGAAAATGGTCCGTTTTCAAATGTTTTATTTTTGAACGTCAGTTCACATTTGTAGGTGGATCATCAGTGTTAGAGCTAAAATTAGCAAGTTTAAAGTGATTTTCATGCTTCCAGGTGCCCAAAACACAAGATTTATGGAATGGTTAAAAGTGCATGAAAATGGCCAATTTACTCACTCTGAGTTCTCAAAAAGGGTTTCTTCACCCCGGGAAGTTAATTAAATACCATTTGGAGGCATTTAATGTTCGAGCAAAAACGGCTGATTTTCGACAAAAGAGATAACACCCCCCCATTACGTCATGCTTCAGAAATGTGGAAAATGGTCCGTTTTCAAATGTTTTATTTTTGAACGTCAGTTCACATTTGTAGGTGGATCATCAGTGTTAGAGCTAAAATTAGCATGTTTAAAGTGATTTTCATGCTTCCAGGGGCTCGGGAAGTTAATTAAATACCATTTGGAGGCATTTAATGTTCGAGCAAAAACGGCTGATTTTCGACAAAAGAGATAACATCCCCCCCATTACGTCATGCTTCAGAAATGTGGAAAATGGTCCGTTTTCAAATGTTTTATTTTTGAACGTCAGTTCACATTTGTAGGTGGATCATCAGTGTTAGAGCTAAAATTAGCATGTTTAAAGTGATTTTCATGCTTCCAGGGGCTCTGGAAGTAAAATAAATACCATTTGGAGGCATTTAATGTTCGAGCAAAAACGGCTGATTTTCGACAAAAGAGATAACACCCCCCCATTACGTCATGCTTCAGAAATGTGGAAAATGGTCCGTTTTCAAATGTTTTATTTTTGAACGTCAGTTCACATTTGTAGGTGGATCATCAGTGTTAGAGCTAAAATTAGCATGTTTAAAGTGATTTTCATGCTTCCAGGGGCTCGGGAAGTTAATTAAATACCATTTGGAGGCATTTAATGTTCGAGCAAAAACGGCTGATTTTCGACAAAAGAGATAACACCCCCCCCCATTACGTCATGCTTCAGAAATGTGGAAAATGGTCCGTTTTCAAATGTTTTATTTTTGAACGTCAGTTCACATTTGTAGGTGGATCATCAGTGTTAGAGCTAAAATTAGCATGTTTAAAGTGATTTTCATGCTTCCAGGGGCCCAAAACACAAGATTTATGGAATGGTTAAAAGTGCATGAAAATGGCCAATTTACTCACTCTGAGTTCTCAAAAAGGGTTTCTTCACCCCGGGAAGTTAATTAAATACCATTTGGAGGCATTTAATGTTCGAGCAAAAACGGCTGATTTTCGACAAAAGAGATAACACCCCCCCATTACGTCATGCTTCAGAAATGTGGAAAATGGTCCGTTTTCAAATGTTTTATTTTTGAACGTCAGTTCACATTTGTAGGTGGATCATCAGTGTTAGAGCTAAAATTAGCATGTTTAAAGTGATTTTCATGCTTCCAGGGGCTCGGGAAGTTAATTAAATACCATTTGGAGGCATTTAATGTTCGAGCAAAAACGGCTGATTTTCGACAAAAGAGATAACACCCCCCCATTACGTCATGCTTCAGAAATGTGGAAAATGGTCCGTTTTCAAATGTTTTATTTTTGAACGTCAGTTCACATTTGTAGGTGGATCATCAGTGTTAGAGCTAAAATTAGCATGTTTAAAGTGATTTTCATGCTTCCAGGGGCTCGGGAAGTGAAATAAATACCATTTGGAGGCATTTAATGTTTGAGCAAAAACGGCTGATTTTCGACAAAAGAGATAACACCCCCCCCATTACGTCATGCTTCAGAAATGTGGAAAATGGTCCGTTTTCAAATGTTTTATTTTTGAACGTCAGTTCACATTTGTAGGTGGATCATCAGTGTTAGAGCTAAAATTAGCATGTTTAAAGTGATTTTCATGCTTCCAGGGGCCCAAAACACAAGATTTATGGAATGGTTAAAAGTGCATGAAAATGGCCAATTTACTCACTCTGAGTTCTCAAAAAGGGTTTCTTCACCCCGGGAAGTTAATTAAATACCATTTGGAGGCATTTAATGTTCGAGCAAAAACGGCTGATTTTCGACAAAAGAGATAACACCCCCCCATTACGTCATGCTTCAGAAATGTGGAAAATGGTCCGTTTTCAAATGTTTTATTTTTGAACGTCAGTTCACATTTGTAGGTAGATCATCAGTGTTAGAGCTAAAATTAGCATGTTTAAAGTGATTTTCATGCTTCCAGGGGCTCGGGAAGCTAATTAAATACCATTTGGAGGCATTTAATGTTCGAGCAAAAACGGCTGATTTTCGACAAAAGAGATAACACCCCCCCATTACGTCATGCTTCAGAAATGTGGAAAATGGTCCGTTTTCAAATGTTTTATTTTTGAACGTCAGTTCACATTTGTAGGTGGATCATCAGTGTTAGAGCTAAAATTAGCATGTTTAAAGTGATTTTCATGCTTCCAGGGGCCCAAAACACAAGATTTATGGAATGGTTAAAAGTGCATGAAAATGGCCAATTTACTCACTCTGAGTTCTCAAAAAGGGTTTCTTCACCCCGGGAAGTTAATTAAATACCATTTGGAGGCATTTAATGTTCGAGCAAAAACGGCTGATTTTCGACAAAAGAGATAACACCCCCCCATTACGTCATGCTTCAGAAATGTGGAAAATGGTCCGTTTTCAAATGTTTTATTTTTGAACGTCAGTTCACATTTGTAGGTGGATCATCAGTGTTAGAGCTAAAATTAGCATGTTTAAAGTGATTTTCATGCTTCCAGGGGCTCGGGAAGTGAAATAAATACCATTTGGAGGCATTTAATGTTCGAGCAAAAACGGCTGATTTTCGACAAAAGAGATAACACCCCCCCCATTACGTCATGCTTCAGAAATGTGGAAAATGGTCCGTTTTCAAATGTTTTATTTTTGAACGTCAGTTCACATTTGTAGGTGGATCATCAGTGTTAGAGCTAAAATTAGCATGTTTAAAGTGATTTTCATGCTTCCAGGGGCCCAAAACACAAGATTTATGGAATGGTTAAAAGTGCATGAAAATGGCCAATTTACTCACTCTGAGTTCTCAAAAAGGGTTTCTTCACCCCGGGAAGTTAATTAAATACCATTTGGAGGCATTTAATGTTCGAGCAAAAACGGCTGATTTTCGACAAAAGAGATAACACCCCCCCATTACGTCATGCTTCAGAAATGTGGAAAATGGTCCGTTTTCAAATGTTTTATTTTTGAACGTCAGTTCACATTTGTAGGTGGATCATCAGTGTTAGAGCTAAAATTAGCATGTTTAAAGTGATTTTCATGCTTCCAGGGGCTCGGGAAGTTAATTAAATACCATTTGGAGGCATTTAATGTTCGAGCAAAAACGGCTGATTTTCGACAAAAGAGATAACACCCCCCCATTACGTCATGCTTCAGAAATGTGGAAAATGGTCCGTTTTCAAATGTTTTATTTTTGAACGTCAGTTCACATTTGTAGGTGGATCATCAGTGTTAGAGCTAAAATTAGCATGTTTAAAGTGATTTTCATGCTTCCAGGGGCCCAAAACACAAGATTTATGGAATGGTTAAAAGTGCATGAAAATGGCCAATTTACTCACTCTGAGTTCTCAAAAAGGGTTTCTTCACCCCGGGAAGTTAATTAAATACCATTTGGAGGCATTTAATGTTCGAGCAAAAACTGCTGATTTTCGACAAAAGAGATAACACCCCCCCATTACGTCATGCTTCAGAAATGTGGAAAATGGTCCGTTTTCAAATGTTTTATTTTTGAACATCAGTTCACATTTGTAGGTGGATCATCAGTGTTAGAGCTAAAATTAGCATGTTTAAAGTGATTTTCATGCTTCCAGGGGCTCGGGAAGTTAATTAAATACCATTTGGAGGCATTTAATGTTCGAGCAAAAACGGCTGATTTTCGACAAAAGAGATAACACCCCCCCATTACGTCATGCTTCAGAAATGTGGAAAATGGTCCGTTTTCAAATGTTTTATTTTTGAACGTCAGTTCACATTTGTAGGTGGATCATCAGTGTTAGAGCTAAAATTAGCAAGTTTAAAGTGATTTTCATGCTTCCAGGGGCCCAAAACACAAGATTTATGGAATGGTTAAAAGTGCATGAAAATGCCCAATTTACTCACTCTGAGTTCTCAAAAAGGGTTTCTTCACCCCGGGAAGTTAATTAAATACCATTTGGAGGCATTTAATGTTCGAGCAAAAACGGCTGATTTTCGACAAAAGAGATAACACCCCCCCATTACGTCATGCTTCAGAAATGTGGAAAATGGTCCGTTTTCAAATGTTTTATTTTTGAACGTCAGTTCCCATTTGTAGGTGGATCATCAGTGTTAGAGCTAAAATTAGCATGTTTAAAGTGATTTTCATGCTTCCAGGGGCTCGGGAAGTTAATTAAATACCATTTGGAGGCATTTAATGTTCGAGCAAAAACGGCTGATTTTCGACAAAAGAGATAACATCCCCCCCATTACGTCATGCTTCAGAAATGTGGAAAATGGTCCGTTTTCAAATGTTTTATTTTTGAACGTCAGTTCACATTTGTAGGTGGATCATCAGTGTTAGAGCTAAAATTAGCATGTTTAAAGTGATTTTCATGCTTCCAGGGGCTCTGGAAGTAAAATAAATACCACTTGGAGGCATTTAATGTTCGAGCAAAAACGGCTGATTTTCGACAAAAGAGATAACACCCCCCCATTACGTCATGCTTCAGAAATGTGGAAAATGGTCCGTTTTCAAATGTTTTATTTTTGAACGTCAGTTCACATTTGTAGGTGGATCATCAGTGTTAGAGCTAAAATTAGCATGTTTAAAGTGATTTTCATGCTTCCAGGGGCTCGGGAAGTTAATTAAATACCATTTGGAGGCATTTAATGTTCGAGCAAAAACGGCTGATTTTCGACAAAAGAGATAACACCCCCCCATTACGTCATGCTTCAGAAATGTGGAAAATGGTCCGTTTTCAAATGTTTTATTTTTGAACGTCAGTTCACATTTGTAGGTGGATCATCAGTGTTAGAGCTAAAATTAGCATGTTTAAAGTGATTTTCATGCTTCCAGGGGCCCAAAACACAAGATTTATGGAATGGTTAAAAGTGCATGAAAATGGCCAATTTACTCACTCTGAGTTCTCAAAAAGGGTTTCTTCACCCCGGGAAGTTAATTAAATACCATTTGGAGGCATTTAATGTTCGAGCAAAAACGGCTGATTTTCGACAAAAGAGATAACACCCCCCCATTACGTCATGCTTCAGAAATGTGGAAAATGGTCCGTTTTCAAATGTTTTATTTTTGAACGTCAGTTCACATTTGTAGGTGGATCATCAGTGTTAGAGCTAAAATTAGCATGTTTAAAGTGATTTTCATGCTTCCAGGGGCTCGGGAAGTTAATTAAATACCATTTGGAGGCATTTAATGTTCGAGCAAAAACGGCTGATTTTCGACAAAAGAGATAACACCCCCCCATTACGTCATGCTTCAGAAATGTGGAAAATGGTCCGTTTTCAAATGTTTTATTTTTGAACGTCAGTTCACATTTGTAGGTGGATGATCAGTGTTAGAGCTAAAATTAGCATGTTTAAAGTGATTTTCATGCTTCCAGGGGCTCGGGAAGTTAATTAAATACCATTTGGAGGCATTTAATGTTCGAGCAAAAACGGCTGATTTTCGACAAAAGAGATAACACCCCCCCATTACGTCATGCTTCAGAAATGTGGAAAATGGTCCGTTTTCAAATGTTTTATTTTTGAACGTCAGTTCACATTTGTAGGTGGATCATCAGTGTTAGAGCTAAAATTAGCATGTTTAAAGTGATTTTCATGCTTCCAGGGGCCCAAAACACAAGATTTATGGAATGGTTAAAAGTGCATGAAAATGGCCAATTTACTCACTCTGAGTTCTCAAAAAGGGTTTCTTCACCCCGGGAAGTTAATTAAATACCATTTGGAGGCATTTAATGTTCGAGCAAAAACGGCTGATTTTCGACAAAAGAGATAACACCCCCCCATTACGTCATGCTTCAGAAATGTGGAAAATGGTCCGTTTTCAAATGTTTTATTTTTGAACGTCAGTTCACATTTGTAGGTGGATCATCAGTGTTAGAGCTAAAATTAGCATGTTTAAAGTGATTTTCATGCTTCCAGGGGCTCGGGAAGTTAATTAAATACCATTTGGAGGCATTTAATGTTCGAGCAAAAACGGCTGATTTTCGACAAAAGAGATAACACCCCCCCATTACGTCATGCTTCAGAAATGTGGAAAATGGTCCGTTTTCAAATGTTTTATTTTTGAACGTCAGTTCACATTTGTAGGTGGATCATCAGTGTTAGAGCTAAAATTAGCATGTTTAAAGTGATTTTCATGCTTCCAGGGGCTCGGGAAGTGAAATAAATACCATTTGGAGGCATTTACTGTTCGAGCAAAAACGGCTGATTTTCGACAAAAGAGATAACACCCCCCCATTACGTCATGCTTCAGAAATGTGGAAAATGGTCCGTTTTCAAATGTTTTATTTTTGAACGTCAGTTCACATTTGTAGGTGGATCATCAGTGTTAGAGCTAAAATTAGCATGTTTAAAGTGATTTTCATGCTTCCAGGGGCCCAAAACACAAGATTTATGGAATGGTTAAAAGTGCATGAAAATGGCCAATTTACTCACTCTGAGTTCTCAAAAAGGGTTTCTTCACCCCGGGAAGTTAATTAAATACCATTTGGAGGCTTTTAATGTTCGAGCAAAAACGGCTGATTTTCGACAAAAGAGATAACACCCCCCCATTACGTCATGCTTCAGAAATGTGGAAAATGGTCCGTTTTCAAATGTTTTATTTTTGAACGTCAGTTCACATTTGTAGGTGGATCATCAGTGTTAGAGCTAAAATTAGCATGTTTAAAGTGATTTTCATGCTTCCAGGGGCTCGGGAAGCTAATTAAATACCATTTGGAGGCATTTAATGTTCGAGCAAAAACGGCTGATTTTCGACAAAAGAGATAACACCCCCCCATTACGTCATGCTTCAGAAATGTGGAAAATGGTCCGTTTTCAAATGTTTTATTTTTGAACGTCAGTTCACATTTGTAGGTGGATCATCAGTGTTAGAGCTAAAATTAGCATGTTTAAAGTGATTTTCATGCTTCCAGGGGCTCGGGAAGTTAATTAAATACCATTTGGAGGCATTTAATGTTCGAGCAAAAACGGCTGATTTTCGACAAAAGAGATAACACCCCCCCATTACGTCATGCTTCAGAAATGTGGAAAATGGTCCGTTTTCAAATGTTTTATTTTTGAACGTCAGTTCACATTTGTAGGTGGATCATCAGTGTTAGAGCTAAAATTAGCATGTTTAAAGTGATTTTCATGCTTCCAGGGGCCCAAAACACAAGATTTATGGAATGGTTAAAAGTGCATGAAAATGGCCAATTTACTCACTCTGAGTTCTCAAAAAGGGTTTCTTCACCCCGGGAAGTTAATTAAATACCATTTGGAGGCATTTAATGTTCGAGCAAAAACGGCTGATTTTCGACAAAAGAGATAACACCCCCCCATTACGTCATGCTTCAGAAATGTGGAAAATGGTCCGTTTTCAAATGTTTTATTTTTGAACGTCAGTTCACATTTGTAGGTGGATCATCAGTGTTAGAGCTAACATTAGCATGTTTAAAGTGATTTTCATGCTTCCAGGGGCTCGGGAAGTTAATTAAATACCATTTGGAGGCATTTAATGTTCGAGCAAAAACGGCTGATTTTCGACAAAAGAGATAACACCCCCCCATTACGTCATGCTTCAGAAATGTGGAAAATGGTCCGTTTTCAAATGTTTTATTTTTGAACGTCAGTTCACATTTGTAGGTGGATCATCAGTGTTAGAGCTAAAATTAGCATGTTTAAAGTGATTTTCATGCTTCCAGGGGCTCGGGAAGTTAATTAAATACCATTTGGAGGCATTTAATGTTCGAGCAAAAATGGCTGATTTTCTACAAAAGAGATAACACCCCCCCATTACGTCATGCTTCAGAAATGTGGAAAATGGTCCGTTTTCAAATGTTTTATTTTTGAACGTCAGTTCACATTTGTAGGTGGATCATCAGTGTTAGAGCTAAAATTAGCATGTTTAAAGTGATTTTCATGCTTCCAGGGGCCCAAAACACAAGATTTATGGAATGGTTAAAAGTGCATGAAAATGGCCAATTTACTCACTCTGAGTTCTCAAAAAGCGTTTCTTCACCCCGGGAAGTTAATTAAATACCATTTGGAGGCATTTAATGTTCGAGCAAAAACTGCTGATTTTCGACAAAAGAGATAACACCCCCCCATTACGTCATGCTTCAGAAATGTGGAAAATGGTCCGTTTTCAAATGTTTTATTTTTGAACGTCAGTTCACATTTGAAGGTGGATCATCAGTGTTAGAGCTAAAATTAGCATGTTTAAAGTGATTTTCATGCTTCCAGGGGCTCGGGAAGTTAATTAAATACCATTTGGAGGCATTTAATGTTCGAGCAAAAACGGCTGATTTTCGACAAAAGAGATAACATCCCCCCCATTACGTCATGCTTCAGAAATGTGGAAAATGGTCCGTTTTCAAATGTTTTATTTTTGAACGTCAGTTCACATTTGTAGGTGGATCATCAGTGTTAGAGCTAAAATTAGCATGTTTAAAGTGATTTTCATGCTTCCAGGGGCTCTGGAAGTAAAATAAATACCATTTGGAGGCATTTAATGTTCGAGCAAAAACGGCTGATTTTCGACAAAAGAGATAACACCCCCCCATTACGTCATGCTTCAGAAATGTGGAAAATGGTCCGTTTTCAAATGTTTTATTTTTGAACGTCAGTTCACATTTGTAGGTGGATCATCAGTGTTAGAGCTAAAATTAGCATGTTTAAAGTGATTTTCATGCTTCCAGGGGCTCGGGAAGTTAATTAAATACCATTTGGAGGCATTTAATGTTCGAGCAAAAACGGCTGATTTTCGACAAAAGAGATAACACCCCCCCCATTACGTCATGCTTCAGAAATGTGGAAAATGGTCCGTTTTCAAATGTTTTATTTTTGAACGTCAGTTCACATTTGTAGGTGGATCATCAGTGTTAGAGCTAAAATTAGCATGTTTAAAGTGATTTTCATGCTTCCAGGGGCTCGGGAAGTTAATTAAATACCATTTGGAGGCATTTAATGTTCGAGCAAAAACGGCTGATTTTCGACAAAAGAGATAACACCCCCCCATTACGTCATGCTTCAGAAATGTGGAAAATGGTCCGTTTTCAAATGTTTTATTTTTGAACGTCAGTTCACATTTGTAGGTGGATCATCAGTGTTAGAGCTAAAATTAGCATGTTTAAAGTGATTTTCATGCTTCCAGGGGCCCAAAACACAAGATTTATGGAATGGTTAAAAGTGCATGAAAATGGCCAATTTACTCACTCTGAGTTCTCAAAAAGCGTTTCTTCACCCCGGGAAGTTAATTAAATACCATTTGGAGGCATTTAATGTTCGAGCAAAAACTGCTGATTTTCGACAAAAGAGATAACACCCCCCCATTACATCATGCTTCAGAAATGTGGAAAATGGTCCGTTTTCAAATGTTTTATTTTTGAACGTCAGTTCACATTTGAAGGTGGATCATCAGTGTTAGAGCTAAAATTAGCATGTTTAAAGTGATTTTCATGCTTCCAGGGGCTCGGGAAGTTAATTAAATACCATTTGGAGGCATTTAATGTTCGAGCAAAAACGGCTGATTTTCGACAAAAGAGATAACATCCCCCCCATTACGTCATGCTTCAGAAATGTGGAAAATGGTCCGTTTTCAAATGTTTTATTTTTGAACGTCAGTTCACATTTGTAGGTGGATCATCAGTGTTAGAGCTAAAATTAGCATGTTTTAAAGTGATTTTCATGCTTCCAGGGGCTCTGGAAGTAAAATAAATACCATTTGGAGGCATTTAATGTTCGAGCAAAAACGGCTGATTTTCGACAAAAGAGATAACACCCCCCCATTACGTCATGCTTCAGAAATGTGGAAAATGGTCCGTTTTCAAATGTTTTATTTTTGAACGTCAGTTCACATTTGTAGGTGGATCATCAGTGTTAGAGCTAAAATTAGCATGTTTAAAGTGATTTTCATGCTTCCAGGGGCTCGGGAAGTTAATTAAATACCATTTGGAGGCATTTAATGTTCGAGCAAAAACGGCTGATTTTCGACAAAAGAGATAACACCCCCCCCATTACGTCATGCTTCAGAAATGTGGAAAATGGTCCGTTTTCAAATGTTTTATTTTTGAACGTCAGTTCACATTTGTAGGTGGATCATCAGTGTTAGAGCTAAAATTAGCATGTTTAAAGCGATTTTCATGCTTCCAGGGGCCCAAAACACAAGATTTATGGAATGGTTAAAAGTGCATGAAAATGGCCAATTTACTCACTCTGAGTTCTCAAAAAGGGTTTCTTCACCCCGGGAAGTTAATTAAATACCATTTGGAGGCATTTAATGTTCGAGCAAAAACGGCTGATTTTCGACAAAAGAGATAACACCCCCCCATTACGTCATGCTTCAGAAATGTGGAAAATGGTCCGTTTTCAAATGTTTTATTTTTGAACGTCAGTTCACATTTGTAGGTGGATCATCAGTGTTAGAGCTAAAATTAGCAAGTTTAAAGTGATTTTCATGCTTCCAGGGGCCCAAAACACAAGATTTATGGAATGGTTAAAAGTGCATGAAAATGGCCAATTTACTCACTCTGAGTTCTCAAAAAGGGTTTCTTCACCCCGGGAAGTTAATTAAATACCATTTGGAGGCATTTAATGTTCGAGAAAAAACGGCTGATTTTCGACAAAAGAGATAACACCCCCCCATTACGTCATGCTTCAGAAATGTGGAAAATGGTCCGTTTTCAAATGTTTTATTTTTGAACGTCAGTTCACATTTGTAGGTGGATCATCAGTGTTAGAGCTAAAATTAGCATGTTTAAAGTGATTTTCATGCTTCCAGGGGCTCGGGAAGTTAATTAAATACCATTTGGAGGCATTTAATGTTCGAGCAAAAACGGCTGATTTTCGACAAAAGAGATAACATCCCCCCCATTACGTCATGCTTCAGAAATGTGGAAAATGGTCCGTTTTCAAATGTTTTATTTTTGAACGTCAGTTCACATTTGTAGGTGGATCATCAGTGTTAGAGCTAAAATTAGCATGTTTAAAGTGATTTTCATGCTTCCAGGGGCTCTGGAAGTAAAATAAATACCATTTGGAGGCATTTAATGTTCGAGCAAAAACGGCTGATTTTCGACAAAAGAGATAACACCCCCCCATTACGTCATGCTTCAGAAATGTGGAAAATGGTCCGTTTTCAAATGTTTTATTTTTGAACGTCAGTTCACATTTGTAGGTGGATCATCAGTGTTAGAGCTAAAATTAGCATGTTTAAAGTGATTTTCATGCTTCCAGGGGCTCGGGAAGTTAATTAAATACCATTTGGAGGCATTTAATGTTCGAGCAAAAACGGCTGATTTTCGACAAAAGAGATAACACCCCCCCATTACGTCATGCTTCAGAAATGTGGAAAATGGTCCGTTTTCAAATGTTTTATTTTTGAACGTCAGTTCACATTTGTAGGTGGATCATCAGTGTTAGAGCTAAAATTAGCATGTTTAAAGTGATTTTCATGCTTCCAGGGGCCCAAAACACAAGATTTATGGAATGGTTAAAAGTGCATGAAAATGGCCAATTTACTCACTCTGAGTTCTCAAAAAGGGTTTCTTCACCCCGGGAAGTTAATTAAATACCATTTGGAGGCATTTAATGTTCGAGCAAAAACGGCTGATTTTCGACAAAAGAGATAACACCCCCCCATTACGTCATGCTTCAGAAATGTGGAAAATGGTCCGTTTTCAAATGTTTTATTTTTGAACGTCAGTTCACATTTGTAGGTGGATCATCAGTGTTAGAGCTAAAATTAGCATGTTTAAAGTGATTTTCATGCTTCCAGGGGCTCGGGAAGTTAATTAAATACCATTTGGAGGCATTTAATGTTCGAGCAAAAACGGCTGATTTTCGACAAAAGAGATAACACCCCCCCATTACGTCATGCTTCAGAAATGTGGAAAATGGTCCGTTTTCAAATGTTTTATTTTTGAACGTCAGTTCACATTTGTAGGTGGATCATCAGTGTTAGAGCTAAAATTAGCATGTTTAAAGTGATTTTCATGCTTCCAGGGGCTCGGGAAGTGAAATAAATACCATTTGGAGGCATTTACTGTTCGAGCAAAAACGGCTGATTTTCGACAAAAGAGATAACACCCCCCCATTACGTCATGCTTCAGAAATGTGGAAAATGGTCCGTTTTCAAATGTTTTATTTTTGAACGTCAGTTCACATTTGTAGGTGGATCATCAGTGTTAGAGCTAAAATTAGCATGTTTAAAGTGATTTTCATGCTTCCAGGGGCCCAAAACACAAGATTTATGGAATGGTTAAAAGTGCATGAAAATGGCCAATTTACTCACTCTGAGTTCTCAAAAAGGGTTTCTTCACCCCGGGAAGTTAATTAAATACCATTTGGAGGCTTTTAATGTTCGAGCAAAAACGGCTGATTTTCGACAAAAGAGATAACACCCCCCCATTACGTCATGCTTCAGAAATGTGGAAAATGGTCCGTTTTCAAATGTTTTATTTTTGAACGTCAGTTCACATTTGTAGGTGGATCATCAGTGTTAGAGCTAAAATTAGCATGTTTAAAGTGATTTTCATGCTTCCAGGGGCTCGGGAAGCTAATTAAATACCATTTGGAGGCATTTAATGTTCGAGCAAAAACGGCTGATTTTCGACAAAAGAGATAACACCCCCCCATTACGTCATGCTTCAGAAATGTGGAAAATGGTCCGTTTTCAAATGTTTTATTTTTGAACGTCAGTTCACATTTGTAGGTGGATCATCAGTGTTAGAGCTAAAATTAGCATGTTTAAAGTGATTTTCATGCTTCCAGGGGCTCGGGAAGTTAATTAAATACCATTTGGAGGCATTTAATGTTCGAGCAAAAACGGCTGATTTTCGACAAAAGAGATAACACCCCCCCATTACGTCATGCTTCAGAAATGTGGAAAATGGTCCGTTTTCAAATGTTTTATTTTTGAACGTCAGTTCACATTTGTAGGTGGATCATCAGTGTTAGAGCTAAAATTAGCATGTTTAAAGTGATTTTCATGCTTCCAGGGGCCCAAAACACAAGATTTATGGAATGGTTAAAAGTGCATGAAAATGGCCAATTTACTCACTCTGAGTTCTCAAAAAGGGTTTCTTCACCCCGGGAAGTTAATTAAATACCATTTGGAGGCATTTAATGTTCAAGCAAAAACGGCTGATTTTCGACAAAAGAGATAACACCCCCCCATTACGTCATGCTTCAGAAATGTGGAAAATGGTCCGTTTTCAAATGTTTTATTTTTGAACGTCAGTTCACATTTGTAGGTGGATCATCAGTGTTAGAGCTAACATTAGCATGTTTAAAGTGATTTTCATGCTTCAGGGGCTCGGGAAGTTAATTAAATACCATTTGGAGGCATTTAATGTTCGAGCAAAAACGGCTGATTTTCGACAAAAGAGATAACACCCCCCCATTACGTCATGCTTCAGAAATGTGGAAAATGGTCCGTTTTCAAATGTTTTATTTTTGAACGTCAGTTCACATTTGTAGGTGGATCATCAGTGTTAGAGCTAAAATTAGCATGTTTAAAGTGATTTTCATGCTTCCAGGAGCCCAAAACACAAGATTTATGGAATGGTTAAAAGTGCATGAAAATGGCCAATTTACTCACTCTGAGTTCTCAAAGAGGGTTTCTTCACCCCGGGAAGTTAATTAAATACCATTTGGAGGCATTTAATGTTCGAGCAAAAACGGCTGATTTTCGACAAAAGAGATAACACCCCCCCCATTACGTCATGCTTCAGAAATGTGGAAAATGGTCCTTTTTCAAATGTTTTATTTTTGAACGTCAGTTCACATTTGTAGGTGGATCATCAGTGTTAGAGCTAAAATTAGCATGTTTAAAGTGATTTTCATGCTTCCAGGGGCCCAAAACACAAGATTTATGGAATGGTTAAAAGTGCATGAAAATGGCCAATTTACTCACTCTGAGTTCTCAAAAAGGGTTTCTTCACCCCGGGAAGTTAATTAAATACCATTTGGAGGCATTTAATGTTCGAGCAAAAACGGCTGATTTTCGACAAAAGAGATAACACCCCCCCATTACGTCATGCTTCAGAAATGTGGAAAATGGTCCGTTTTCAAATGTTTTATTTTTGAACGTCAGTTCACATTTGTAGGTGGATCATCAGTGTTAGAGCTAAAATTAGCATGTTCAAAGTGATTTTCATGCTTCCAGGGGCTCGGGAAGGTAATTAAATACCATTTGGAGGCATTTAATGTTCGAGCAAAAACGGCTGATTTTCGACAAAAGAGATAACACCCCCCCATTACGTCATGCTTCAGAAATGTGGAAAATGGTCCGTTTTCAAATGTTTTATTTTTGAACGTCAGTTCACATTTGTAGGTGGATCATCAGTGTTAGAGCTAAAATTAGCATGTTTAAAGTGATTTTCATGCTTCCAGGGGCTCGGGAAGTAAAATAAATACCATTTGGAGGCATTTAATGTTCGAGCAAAAACGGCTGATTTTCGACAAAAGAGATAACACCCCCCCATTACGTCATGCTTCAGAAATGTGGAAAATGGTCCGTTTTCAAATGTTTTATTTTTGAACGTCAGTTCACATTTGTAGGTGGATCATCAGTGTTAGAGCTAAAATTAGCATGTTTAAAGTGATTTTCATGCTTCCAGGGGCTCGGGAAGTTAATTAAATACCATTTGGAGGCATTTAATGTTCGAGCAAAAACGGCTGATTTTCGACAAAAGAGATAACACCCCCCCATTACGTCATGCTTCAGAAATGTGGAAAATGGTCCGTTTTCAAATGTTTTATTTTTGAACGTCAGTTCACATTTGTAGGTGGATCATCAGTGTTAGAGCTAAAATTAGCAAGTTTAAAGTGATTTTCATGCTTCCAGGTGCCCAAAACACAAGATTTATGGAATGGTTAAAAGTGCATGAAAATGGCCAATTTACTCACTCTGAGTTCTCAAAAAGGGTTTCTTCACCCCGGGAAGTTAATTAAATACCATTTGGAGGCATTTAATGTTCGAGCAAAAACGGCTGATTTTCGACAAAAGAGATAACACCCCCCCATTACGTCATGCTTCAGAAATGTGGAAAATGGTCCGTTTTCAAATGTTTTATTTTTGAACGTCAGTTCACATTTGTAGGTGGATCATCAGTGTTAGAGCTAAAATTAGCATGTTTAAAGTGATTTTCATGCTTCCAGGGGCTCGGGAAGTTAATTAAATACCATTTGGAGGCATTTAATGTTCGAGCAAAAACGGCTGATTTTCGACAAAAGAGATAACATCCCCCCCATTACGTCATGCTTCAGAAATGTGGAAAATGGTCCGTTTTCAAATGTTTTATTTTTGAACGTCAGTTCACATTTGTAGGTGGATCATCAGTGTTAGAGCTAAAATTAGCATGTTTAAAGTGATTTTCATGCTTCCAGGGGCTCTGGAAGTAAAATAAATACCATTTGGAGGCATTTAATGTTCGAGCAAAAACGGCTGATTTTCGACAAAAGAGATAACACCCCCCCATTACGTCATGCTTCAGAAATGTGGAAAATGGTCCGTTTTCAAATGTTTTATTTTTGAACGTCAGTTCACATTTGTAGGTGGATCATCAGTGTTAGAGCTAAAATTAGCATGTTTAAAGTGATTTTCATGCTTCCAGGGGCTCGGGAAGTTAATTAAATACCATTTGGAGGCATTTAATGTTCGAGCAAAAACGGCTGATTTTCGACAAAAGAGATAACACCCCCCCCCATTACGTCATGCTTCAGAAATGTGGAAAATGGTCCGTTTTCAAATGTTTTATTTTTGAACGTCAGTTCACATTTGTAGGTGGATCATCAGTGTTAGAGCTAAAATTAGCATGTTTAAAGTGATTTTCATGCTTCCAGGGGCCCAAAACACAAGATTTATGGAATGGTTAAAAGTGCATGAAAATGGCCAATTTACTCACTCTGAGTTCTCAAAAAGGGTTTCTTCACCCCGGGAAGTTAATTAAATACCATTTGGAGGCATTTAATGTTCGAGCAAAAACGGCTGATTTTCGACAAAAGAGATAACACCCCCCCATTACGTCATGCTTCAGAAATGTGGAAAATGGTCCGTTTTCAAATGTTTTATTTTTGAACGTCAGTTCACATTTGTAGGTGGATCATCAGTGTTAGAGCTAAAATTAGCATGTTTAAAGTGATTTTCATGCTTCCAGGGGCTCGGGAAGTTAATTAAATACCATTTGGAGGCATTTAATGTTCGAGCAAAAACGGCTGATTTTCGACAAAAGAGATAACACCCCCCCATTACGTCATGCTTCAGAAATGTGGAAAATGGTCCGTTTTCAAATGTTTTATTTTTGAACGTCAGTTCACATTTGTAGGTGGATCATCAGTGTTAGAGCTAAAATTAGCATGTTTAAAGTGATTTTCATGCTTCCAGGGGCTCGGGAAGTGAAATAAATACCATTTGGAGGCATTTAATGTTTGAGCAAAAACGGCTGATTTTCGACAAAAGAGATAACACCCCCCCCATTACGTCATGCTTCAGAAATGTGGAAAATGGTCCGTTTTCAAATGTTTTATTTTTGAACGTCAGTTCACATTTGTAGGTGGATCATCAGTGTTAGAGCTAAAATTAGCATGTTTAAAGTGATTTTCATGCTTCCAGGGGCCCAAAACACAAGATTTATGGAATGGTTAAAAGTGCATGAAAATGGCCAATTTACTCACTCTGAGTTCTCAAAAAGGGTTTCTTCACCCCGGGAAGTTAATTAAATACCATTTGGAGGCATTTAATGTTCGAGCAAAAACGGCTGATTTTCGACAAAAGAGATAACACCCCCCCATTACGTCATGCTTCAGAAATGTGGAAAATGGTCCGTTTTCAAATGTTTTATTTTTGAACGTCAGTTCACATTTGTAGGTAGATCATCAGTGTTAGAGCTAAAATTAGCATGTTTAAAGTGATTTTCATGCTTCCAGGGGCTCGGGAAGCTAATTAAATACCATTTGGAGGCATTTAATGTTCGAGCAAAAACGGCTGATTTTCGACAAAAGAGATAACACCCCCCCATTACGTCATGCTTCAGAAATGTGGAAAATGGTCCGTTTTCAAATGTTTTATTTTTGAACGTCAGTTCACATTTGTAGGTGGATCATCAGTGTTAGAGCTAAAATTAGCATGTTTAAAGTGATTTTCATGCTTCCAGGGGCCCAAAACACAAGATTTATGGAATGGTTAAAAGTGCATGAAAATGGCCAATTTACTCACTCTGAGTTCTCAAAAAGGGTTTCTTCACCCCGGGAAGTTAATTAAATACCATTTGGAGGCATTTAATGTTCGAGCAAAAACGGCTGATTTTCGACAAAAGAGATAACACCCCCCCATTACGTCATGCTTCAGAAATGTGGAAAATGGTCCGTTTTCAAATGTTTTATTTTTGAACGTCAGTTCACATTTGTAGGTGGATCATCAGTGTTAGAGCTAAAATTAGCATGTTTAAAGTGATTTTCATGCTTCCAGGGGCTCGGGAAGTTAATTAAATACCATTTGGAGGCATTTAATGTTCGAGCAAAAACGGCTGATTTTCGACAAAAGAGATAACACCCCCCCATTACGTCATGCTTCAGAAATGTGGAAAATGGTCCGTTTTCAAATGTTTTATTTTTGAACGTCAGTTCACATTTGTAGGTGGATCATCAGTGTTAGAGCTAAAATTAGCATGTTTAAAGTGATTTTCATGCTTCCAGGGGCCCAAAACACAAGATTTATGGAATGGTTAAAAGTGCATGAAAATGGCCAATTTACTCACTCTGAGTTCTCAAAAAGGGTTTCTTCACCCCGGGAAGTTAATTAAATACCATTTGGAGGCATTTAATGTTCGAGCAAAAACTGCTGATTTTCGACAAAAGAGATAACACCCCCCCATTACGTCATGCTTCAGAAATGTGGAAAATGGTCCGTTTTCAAATGTTTTATTTTTGAACATCAGTTCACATTTGTAGGTGGATCATCAGTGTTAGAGCTAAAATTAGCATGTTTAAAGTGATTTTCATGCTTCCAGGGGCTCGGGAAGTTAATTAAATACCATTTGGAGGCATTTAATGTTCGAGCAAAAACGGCTGATTTTCGACAAAAGAGATAACACCCCCCCATTACGTCATGCTTCAGAAATGTGGAAAATGGTCCGTTTTCAAATGTTTTATTTTTGAACGTCAGTTCACATTTGTAGGTGGATCATCAGTGTTAGAGCTAAAATTAGCAAGTTTAAAGTGATTTTCATGCTTCCAGGGGCCCAAAACACAAGATTTATGGAATGGTTAAAAGTGCATGAAAATGCCCAATTTACTCACTCTGAGTTCTCAAAAAGGGTTTCTTCACCCCGGGAAGTTAATTAAATACCATTTGGAGGCATTTAATGTTCGAGCAAAAACGGCTGATTTTCGACAAAAGAGATAACACCCCCCCATTACGTCATGCTTCAGAAATGTGGAAAATGGTCCGTTTTCAAATGTTTTATTTTTGAACGTCAGTTCCCATTTGTAGGTGGATCATCAGTGTTAGAGCTAAAATTAGCATGTTTAAAGTGATTTTCATGCTTCCAGGGGCTCGGGAAGTTAATTAAATACCATTTGGAGGCATTTAATGTTCGAGCAAAAACGGCTGATTTTCGACAAAAGAGATAACATCCCCCCCATTACGTCATGCTTCAGAAATGTGGAAAATGGTCCGTTTTCAAATGTTTTATTTTTGAACGTCAGTTCACATTTGTAGGTGGATCATCAGTGTTAGAGCTAAAATTAGCATGTTTAAAGTGATTTTCATGCTTCCAGGGGCTCTGGAAGTAAAATAAATACCACTTGGAGGCATTTAATGTTCGAGCAAAAACGGCTGATTTTCGACAAAAGAGATAACACCCCCCCATTACGTCATGCTTCAGAAATGTGGAAAATGGTCCGTTTTCAAATGTTTTATTTTTGAACGTCAGTTCACATTTGTAGGTGGATCATCAGTGTTAGAGCTAAAATTAGCATGTTTAAAGTGATTTTCATGCTTCCAGGGGCTCGGGAAGTTAATTAAATACCATTTGGAGGCATTTAATGTTCGAGCAAAAACGGCTGATTTTCGACAAAAGAGATAACACCCCCCCATTACGTCATGCTTCAGAAATGTGGAAAATGGTCCGTTTTCAAATGTTTTATTTTTGAACGTCAGTTCACATTTGTAGGTGGATCATCAGTGTTAGAGCTAAAATTAGCATGTTTAAAGTGATTTTCATGCTTCCAGGGGCCCAAAACACAAGATTTATGGAATGGTTAAAAGTGCATGAAAATGGCCAATTTACTCACTCTGAGTTCTCAAAAAGGGTTTCTTCACCCCGGGAAGTTAATTAAATACCATTTGGAGGCATTTAATGTTCGAGCAAAAACGGCTGATTTTCGACAAAAGAGATAACACCCCCCCATTACGTCATGCTTCAGAAATGTGGAAAATGGTCCGTTTTCAAATGTTTTATTTTTGAACGTCAGTTCACATTTGTAGGTGGATCATCAGTGTTAGAGCTAAAATTAGCATGTTTAAAGTGATTTTCATGCTTCCAGGGGCTCGGGAAGTTAATTAAATACCATTTGGAGGCATTTAATGTTCGAGCAAAAACGGCTGATTTTCGACAAAAGAGATAACACCCCCCCATTACGTCATGCTTCAGAAATGTGGAAAATGGTCCGTTTTCAAATGTTTTATTTTTGAACGTCAGTTCACATTTGTAGGTGGATCATCAGTGTTAGAGCTAAAATTAGCATGTTTAAAGTGATTTTCATGCTTCCAGGGGCTCGGGAAGTTAATTAAATACCATTTGGAGGCATTTAATGTTCGAGCAAAAACGGCTGATTTTCGACAAAAGAGATAACACCCCCCCATTACGTCATGCTTCAGAAATGTGGAAAATGGTCCGTTTTCAAATGTTTTATTTTTGAACGTCAGTTCACATTTGTAGGTGGATCATCAGTGTTAGAGCTAAAATTAGCATGTTTAAAGTGATTTTCATGCTTCCAGGGGCCCAAAACACAAGATTTATGGAATGGTTAAAAGTGCATGAAAATGGCCAATTTACTCACTCTGAGTTCTCAAAAAGGGTTTCTTCACCCCGGGAAGTTAATTAAATACCATTTGGAGGCATTTAATGTTCGAGCAAAAACGGCTGATTTTCGACAAAAGAGATAACACCCCCCCATTACGTCATGCTTCAGAAATGTGGAAAATGGTCCGTTTTCAAATGTTTTATTTTTGAACGTCAGTTCACATTTGTAGGTGGATCATCAGTGTTAGAGCTAAAATTAGCATGTTTAAAGTGATTTTCATGCTTCCAGGGGCTCGGGAAGTTAATTAAATACCATTTGGAGGCATTTAATGTTCGAGCAAAAACGGCTGATTTTCGACAAAAGAGATAACACCCCCCCATTACGTCATGCTTCAGAAATGTGGAAAATGGTCCGTTTTCAAATGTTTTATTTTTGAACGTCAGTTCACATTTGTAGGTGGATCATCAGTGTTAGAGCTAAAATTAGCATGTTTAAAGTGATTTTCATGCTTCCAGGGGCTCGGGAAGTGAAATAAATACCATTTGGAGGCATTTACTGTTCGAGCAAAAACGGCTGATTTTCGACAAAAGAGATAACACCCCCCCATTACGTCATGCTTCAGAAATGTGGAAAATGGTCCGTTTTCAAATGTTTTATTTTTGAACGTCAGTTCACATTTGTAGGTGGATCATCAGTGTTAGAGCTAAAATTAGCATGTTTAAAGTGATTTTCATGCTTCCAGGGGCCCAAAACACAAGATTTATGGAATGGTTAAAAGTGCATGAAAATGGCCAATTTACTCACTCTGAGTTCTCAAAAAGGGTTTCTTCACCCCGGGAAGTTAATTAAATACCATTTGGAGGCTTTTAATGTTCGAGCAAAAACGGCTGATTTTCGACAAAAGAGATAACACCCCCCCATTACGTCATGCTTCAGAAATGTGGAAAATGGTCCGTTTTCAAATGTTTTATTTTTGAACGTCAGTTCACATTTGTAGGTGGATCATCAGTGTTAGAGCTAAAATTAGCATGTTTAAAGTGATTTTCATGCTTCCAGGGGCTCGGGAAGCTAATTAAATACCATTTGGAGGCATTTAATGTTCGAGCAAAAACGGCTGATTTTCGACAAAAGAGATAACACCCCCCCATTACGTCATGCTTCAGAAATGTGGAAAATGGTCCGTTTTCAAATGTTTTATTTTTGAACGTCAGTTCACATTTGTAGGTGGATCATCAGTGTTAGAGCTAAAATTAGCATGTTTAAAGTGATTTTCATGCTTCCAGGGGCTCGGGAAGTTAATTAAATACCATTTGGAGGCATTTAATGTTCGAGCAAAAACGGCTGATTTTCGACAAAAGAGATAACACCCCCCCATTACGTCATGCTTCAGAAATGTGGAAAATGGTCCGTTTTCAAATGTTTTATTTTTGAACGTCAGTTCACATTTGTAGGTGGATCATCAGTGTTAGAGCTAAAATTAGCATGTTTAAAGTGATTTTCATGCTTCCAGGGGCCCAAAACACAAGATTTATGGAATGGTTAAAAGTGCATGAAAATGGCCAATTTACTCACTCTGAGTTCTCAAAAAGGGTTTCTTCACCCCGGGAAGTTAATTAAATACCATTTGGAGGCATTTAATGTTCGAGCAAAAACGGCTGATTTTCGACAAAAGAGATAACACCCCCCCATTACGTCATGCTTCAGAAATGTGGAAAATGGTCCGTTTTCAAATGTTTTATTTTTGAACGTCAGTTCACATTTGTAGGTGGATCATCAGTGTTAGAGCTAACATTAGCATGTTTAAAGTGATTTTCATGCTTCCAGGGGCTCGGGAAGTTAATTAAATACCATTTGGAGGCATTTAATGTTCGAGCAAAAACGGCTGATTTTCGACAAAAGAGATAACACCCCCCCATTACGTCATGCTTCAGAAATGTGGAAAATGGTCCGTTTTCAAATGTTTTATTTTTGAACGTCAGTTCACATTTGTAGGTGGATCATCAGTGTTAGAGCTAAAATTAGCATGTTTAAAGTGATTTTCATGCTTCCAGGGGCCCAAAACACAAGATTTATGGAATGGTTAAAAGTGCATGAAAATGGCCAATTTACTCACTCTGAGTTCTCAAAAAGGGTTTCTTCACCCCGGGAAGTTAATTAAATACCATTTGGAGGCATTTAATGTTCGAGCAAAAACGGCTGATTTTCGACAAAAGAGATAACACCCCCCCATTACGTCATGCTTCAGAAATGTGGAAAATGGTCCGTTTTCAAATGTTTTATTTTTGAACGTCAGTTCACATTTGTAGGTGGATCATCAGTGTTAGAGCTAAAATTAGCATGTTTAGAATGATTTTCATGCTTCCAGGGGCTCGGGAAGTTAATTAAATACCATTTGGAGGCATTTAATGTTCGAGCAAAAACGGCTGATTTTCGACAAAAGAGATAACACCCCCCCATTACGTCATGCTTCAGAAATGTGGAAAATGGTCCGTTTTCAAATGTTTTATTTTTGAACGTCAGTTCACATTTGTAGGTGGATCATCAGTGTTAGAGCTAAAATTAGCATGTTTAAAGTGATTTTCATGCTTCCAGGAGCCCAAAACACAAGATTTATGGAATGGTTAAAAGTGCATGAAAATGGCCAATTTACTCACTCTGAGTTCTCAAAGAGGGTTTCTTCACCCCGGGAAGTTAATTAAATACCATTTGGAGGCATTTAATGTTCGAGCAAAAACGGCTGATTTTCGACAAAAGAGATAACACCCCCCCATTACGTCATGCTTCAGAAATGTGGAAAATGGTCCGTTTTCAAATGTTTTATTTTTGAACGTCAGTTCACATTTGTAGGTGGATCATCAGTGTTAGAGCTAAAATTAGCATGTTTAAAGTGATTTTCATGCTTCCAGGGGCCCAAAACACAAGATTTATGGAATGGTTAAAAGTGCATGAAAATGGCCAATTTACTCACTCTGAGTTCTCAAAAAGGGTTTCTTCACCCCGGGAAGTTAATTAAATACCATTTGGAGGCATTTAATGTTCGAGCAAAAACGGCTGATTTTCGACAAAAGAGATAACACCCCCCCATTACGTCATGCTTCAGAAATGTGGAAAATGGTCCGTTTTCAAATGTTTTATTTTTGAACGTCAGTTCACATTTGTAGGTGGATCATCAGTGTTAGAGCTAAAATTAGCATGTTCAAAGTGATTTTCATGCTTCCAGGGGCTCGGGAAGGTAATTAAATACCATTTGGAGGCATTTAATGTTCGAGCAAAAACGGCTGATTTTCGACAAAAGAGATAACACCCCCCCATTACGTCATGCTTCAGAAATGTGGAAAATGGTCCGTTTTCAAATGTTTTATTTTTGAACGTCAGTTCACATTTGTAGGTGGATCATCAGTGTTAGAGCTAAAATTAGCATGTTTAAAGTGATTTTCATGCTTCCAGGGGCTCGGGAAGTAAAATAAATACCATTTGGAGGCATTTAATGTTCGAGCAAAAACGGCTGATTTTCGACAAAAGAGATAACACCCCCCCATTACGTCATGCTTCAGAAATGTGGAAAATGGTCCGTTTTCAAATGTTTTATTTTTGAACGTCAGTTCACATTTGTAGGTGGATCATCAGTGTTAGAGCTAAAATTAGCATGTTTAAAGTGATTTTCATGCTTCCAGGGGCTCGGGAAGTTAATTAAATACCATTTGGAGGCATTTAATGTTCGAGCAAAAACGGCTGATTTTCGACAAAAGAGATAACACCCCCCCATTACGTCATGCTTCAGAAATGTGGAAAATGGTCCGTTTTCAAATGTTTTATTTTTGAACGTCAGTTCACATTTGTAGGTGGATCATCAGTGTTAGAGCTAAAATTAGCAAGTTTAAAGTGATTTTCATGCTTCCAGGTGCCCAAAACACAAGATTTATGGAATGGTTAAAAGTGCATGAAAATGGCCAATTTACTCACTCTGAGTTCTCAAAAAGGGTTTCTTCACCCCGGGAAGTTAATTAAATACCATTTGGAGGCATTTAATGTTCGAGCAAAAACGGCTGATTTTCGACAAAAGAGATAACACCCCCCCATTACGTCATGCTTCAGAAATGTGGAAAATGGTCCGTTTTCAAATGTTTTATTTTTGAACGTCAGTTCACATTTGTAGGTGGATCATCAGTGTTAGAGCTAAAATTAGCATGTTTAAAGTGATTTTCATGCTTCCAGGGGTTCGGGAAGTTAATTAAATACCATTTGGAGGCATTTAATGTTCGAGCAAAAACGGCTGATTTTCGACAAAAGAGATAACATCCCCCCCATTACGTCATGCTTCAGAAATGTGGAAAATGGTCCGTTTTCAAATGTTTTATTTTTGAACGTCAGTTCACATTTGTAGGTGGATCATCAGTGTTAGAGCTAAAATTAGCATGTTTAAAGTGATTTTCATGCTTCCAGGGGCTCGGGAAGTAAAATAAATACCATTTGGAGGCATTTAATGTTCGAACAAAAACGGCTGATTTTCGACAAAAGAGATAACACCCCCCCATTACGTCATGCTTCAGAAATGTGGAAAATGGTCCGTTTTCAAATGTTTTATTTTTGAACGTCAGTTCACATTTGTAGGTGGATCATCAGTGTTAGAGCTAAAATTAGCATGTTTAAAGTGATTTTCATGCTTCCAGGGGCTCGGGAAGTTAATTAAATACCATTTGGAGGCATTTAATGTTCGAGCAAAAACGGCTGATTTTCGACAAAAGAGATAACACCCCCCCCATTACGTCATGCTTCAGAAATGTGGAAAATGGTCCGTTTTCAAATGTTTTATTTTTGAACGTCAGTTCACATTTGTAGGTGGATCATCAGTGTTAGAGCTAAAATTAGCATGTTTAAAGTGATTTTCATGCTTCCAGGGGCCCAAAACACAAGATTTATGGAATGGTTAAAAGTGCATGAAAATGGCCAATTTACTCACTCTGAGTTCTCAAAAAGGGTTTCTTCACCCCGGGAAGTTAATTAAATACCATTTGGAGGCATTTAATGTTCGAGCAAAAACGGCTGATTTTCGACAAAAGAGATAACACCCCCCCATTACGTCATGCTTCAGAAATGTGGAAAATGGTCCGTTTTCAAATGTTTTATTTTTGAACGTCAGTTCACATTTGTAGGTGGATCATCAGTGTTAGAGCTAAAATTAGCATGTTTAAAGTGATTTTCATGCTTCCAGGGGCTCGGGAAGTTAATTAAATACCATTTGGAGGCATTTAATGTTCGAGCAAAAACGGCTGATTTTCGACAAAAGAGATAACACCCCCCCATTACGTCATGCTTCAGAAATGTGGAAAATGGTCCGTTTTCAAATGTTTTATTTTTGAACGTCAGTTCACATTTGTAGGTGGATCATCAGTGTTAGAGCTAAAATTAGCATGTTTAAAGTGATTTTCATGCTTCCAGGGGCTCGGGAAGTGAAATAAATACCATTTGGAGGCATTTAATGTTCGAGCAAAAACGGCTGATTTTCGACAAAAGAGATAACACCCCCCCATTACGTCATGCTTCAGAAATGTGGAAAATGGTCCGTTTTCAAATGTTTTATTTTTGAACGTCAGTTCACATTTGTAGGTGGATCATCAGTGTTAGAGCTAAAATTAGCATGTTTAAAGTGATTTTCATGCTTCCAGGGGCTCGGGAAGTAAAATAAATACCATTTGGAGGCATTTAATGTTCGAACAAAAACGGCTGATTTTCGACAAAAGAGATAACACCCCCCCATTACGTCATGCTTCAGAAATGTGGAAAATGGTCCGTTTTCAAATGTTTTATTTTTGAACGTCAGTTCACATTTGTAGGTGGATCATCAGTGTTAGAGCTAAAATTAGCATGTTTAAAGTGATTTTCATGCTTCCAGGGGCTCGGGAAGTTAATTAAATACCATTTGGAGGCATTTAATGTTCGAGCAAAAACGGCTGATTTTCGACAAAAGAGATAACACCCCCCCCATTACGTCATGCTTCAGAAATGTGGAAAATGGTCCGTTTTCAAATGTTTTATTTTTGAACGTCAGTTCACATTTGTAGGTGGATCATCAGTGTTAGAGCTAAAATTAGCATGTTTAAAGTGATTTTCATGCTTCCAGGGGCCCAAAACACAAGATTTATGGAATGGTTAAAAGTGCATGAAAATGGCCAATTTACTCACTCTGAGTTCTCAAAAAGGGTTTCTTCACCCCGGGAAGTTAATTAAATACCATTTGGAGGCATTTAATGTTCGAGCAAAAACGGCTGATTTTCGACAAAAGAGATAACACCCCCCCATTACGTCATGCTTCAGAAATGTGGAAAATGGTCCGTTTTCAAATGTTTTATTTTTGAACGTCAGTTCACATTTGTAGGTGGATCATCAGTGTTAGAGCTAAAATTAGCATGTTTAAAGTGATTTTCATGCTTCCAGGGGCTCGGGAAGTTAATTAAATACCATTTGGAGGCATTTAATGTTCGAGCAAAAACGGCTGATTTTCGACAAAAGAGATAACACCCCCCCATTACGTCATGCTTCAGAAATGTGGAAAATGGTCCGTTTTCAAATGTTTTATTTTTGAACGTCAGTTCACATTTGTAGGTGGATCATCAGTGTTAGAGCTAAAATTAGCATGTTTAAAGTGATTTTCATGCTTCCAGGGGCTCGGGAAGTGAAATAAATACCATTTGGAGGCATTTAATGTTCGAGCAAAAACGGCTGATTTTCGACAAAAGAGATAACACCCCCCCATTACGTCATGCTTCAGAAATGTGGAAAATGGTCCGTTTTCAAATGTTTTATTTTTGAACGTCAGTTCACATTTGTAGGTGGATCATCAGTGTTAGAGCTAAAATTAGCATGTTTAAAGTGATTTTCATGCTTCCAGGGGCCCAAAACACAAGATTTATGGAATGGTTAAAAGTGCATGAAAATGGCCAATTTACTCACTCTGAGTTCTTAAAAAGGGTTTCTTCACCCCGGGAAGTTAATTAAATACCATTTGGAGGCATTTAATGTTCGAGCAAAAACGGCTGATTTTCGACAAAAGAGATAACACCCCCCCATTACGTCATGCTTCAGAAATGTGGAAAATGGTCCGTTTTCAAATGTTTTATTTTTGAACGTCAGTTCACATTTGTAGGTGGATCATCAGTGTTAGAGCTAAAATTAGCACGTTTAAAGTGATTTTCATGCTTCCAGGGGCTCGGGAAGCTAATTAAATACCATTTGGAGGCATTTAATGTTCGAGCAAAAACGGCTGATTTTCGACAAAAGAGATAACACCCCCCCATTACGTCATGCTTCAGAAATGTGGAAAATGGTCCGTTTTCAAATGTTTTATTTTTGAACGTCAGTTCACATTTGTAGGTGGATCATCAGTGTTAGAGCTAAAATTAGCATGTTTAAAGTGATTTTCATGCTTCCAGGGGCTCGGGAAGTTAATTAAATACCATTTGGAGGCATTTAATGTTCGAGCAAAAACGGCTGATTTTCGACAAAAGAGATAACACCCCCCCATTACGTCATGCTTCAGAAATGTGGAAAATGGTCCGTTTTCAAATGTTTTATTTTTGAACGTCAGTTCACATTTGTAGGTGGATCATCAGTGTTAGAGCTAAAATTAGCATGTTTAAAGTGATTTTCATGCTTCCAGGGGCCCAAAACACAAGATTTATGGAATGGTTAAAAGTGCATGAAAATGGCCAATTTACTCACTCTGAGTTCTCAAAAAGGGTTTCTTCACCCCGGGAAGTTAATTAAATACCATTTGGAGGCATTTAATGTTCGAGCAAAAACGGCTGATTTTCGACAAAAGAGATAACACCCCCCCATTACGTCATGCTTCAGAAATGTGGAAAATGGTCCGTTTTCAAATGTTTTATTTTTGAACGTCAGTTCACATTTGTAGGTGGATCATCAGTGTTAGAGCTAAAATTAGCATGTTTAAAGTGATTTTCATGCTTCCAGGGGCTCGGGAAGTTAATTAAATACCATTTGGAGGCATTTAATGTTCGAGCAAAAACGGCTGATTTTCGACAAAAGAGATAACACCCCCCCATTACGTCATGCTTCAGAAATGTGGAAAATGGTCCGTTTTCAAATGTTTTATTTTTGAACGTCAGTTCACATTTGTAGGTGGATCATCAGTGTTAGAGCTAAAATTAGCATGTTTAAAGTGATTTTCATGCTTCCAGGGGCCCAAAACACAAGATTTATGGAATGGTTAAAAGTGCATGAAAATGGCCAATTTACTCACTCTGAGTTCTCAAAAAGGGTTTCTTCACCCCGGGAAGTTAATTAAATACCATTTGGAGGCATTTAATGTTCGAGCAAAAACGGCTGATTTTCGACAAAAGAGATAACACCCCCCCATTACGTCATGCTTCAGAAATGTGGAAAATGGTCCGTTTTCAAATGTTTTATTTTTGAACGTCAGTTCACATTTGTAGGTGGATCATCAGTGTTAGAGCTAAAATTAGCATGTTCAAAGTGATTTTCATGCTTCCAGGGGCTCGGGAAGGTAATTAAATACCATTTGGAGGCATTTAATGTTCGAGCAAAAACGGCTGATTTTCGACAAAAGAGATAACACCCCCCCATTACGTCATGCTTCAGAAATGTGGAAAATGGTCCGTTTTCAAATGTTTTATTTTTGAACGTCAGTTCACATTTGTAGGTGGATCATCAGTGTTAGAGCTAAAATTAGCATGTTTAAAGTGATTTTCATGCTTCCAGGGGCTCGGGAAGTAAAATAAATACCATTTGGAGGCATTTAATGTTCGAGCAAAAACGGCTGATTTTCGACAAAAGAGATAACACCCCCCCATTACGTCATGCTTCAGAAATGTGGAAAATGGTCCGTTTTCAAATGTTTTATTTTTGAACGTCAGTTCACATTTGTAGGTGGATCATCAGTGTTAGAGCTAAAATTAGCATGTTTAAAGTGATTTTCATGCTTCCAGGGGCTCGGGAAGTTAATTAAATACCATTTGGAGGCATTTAATGTTCGAGCAAAAACGGCTGATTTTCGACAAAAGAGATAACACCCCCCCATTACGTCATGCTTCAGAAATGTGGAAAATGGTCCGTTTTCAAATGTTTTATTTTTGAACGTCAGTTCACATTTGTAGGTGGATCATCAGTGTTAGAGCTAAAATTAGCAAGTTTAAAGTGATTTTCATGCTTCCAGGTGCCCAAAACACAAGATTTATGGAATGGTTAAAAGTGCATGAAAATGGCCAATTTACTCACTCTGAGTTCTCAAAAAGGGTTTCTTCACCCCGGGAAGTTAATTAAATACCATTTGGAGGCATTTAATGTTCGAGCAAAAACGGCTGATTTTCGACAAAAGAGATAACACCCCCCCATTACGTCATGCTTCAGAAATGTGGAAAATGGTCCGTTTTCAAATGTTTTATTTTTGAACGTCAGTTCACATTTGTAGGTGGATCATCAGTGTTAGAGCTAAAATTAGCATGTTTAAAGTGATTTTCATGCTTCCAGGGGCTCGGGAAGTTAATTAAATACCATTTGGAGGCATTTAATGTTCGAGCAAAAACGGCTGATTTTCGACAAAAGAGATAACATCCCCCCCATTACGTCATGCTTCAGAAATGTGGAAAATGGTCCGTTTTCAAATGTTTTATTTTTGAACGTCAGTTCACATTTGTAGGTGGATCATCAGTGTTAGAGCTAAAATTAGCATGTTTAAAGTGATTTTCATGCTTCCAGGGGCTCGGGAAGTAAAATAAATACCATTTGGAGGCATTTAATGTTCGAACAAAAACGGCTGATTTTCGACAAAAGAGATAACACCCCCCCATTACGTCATGCTTCAGAAATGTGGAAAATGGTCCGTTTTCAAATGTTTTATTTTTGAACGTCAGTTCACATTTGTAGGTGGATCATCAGTGTTAGAGCTAAAATTAGCATGTTTAAAGTGATTTTCATGCTTCCAGGGGCTCGGGAAGTTAATTAAATACCATTTGGAGGCATTTAATGTTCGAGCAAAAACGGCTGATTTTCGACAAAAGAGATAACACCCCCCCCATTACGTCATGCTTCAGAAATGTGGAAAATGGTCCGTTTTCAAATGTTTTATTTTTGAACGTCAGTTCACATTTGTAGGTGGATCATCAGTGTTAGAGCTAAAATTAGCATGTTTAAAGTGATTTTCATGCTTCCAGGGGCCCAAAACACAAGATTTATGGAATGGTTAAAAGTGCATGAAAATGGCCAATTTACTCACTCTGAGTTCTCAAAAAGGGTTTCTTCACCCCGGGAAGTTAATTAAATACCATTTGGAGGCATTTAATGTTCGAGCAAAAACGGCTGATTTTCGACAAAAGAGATAACACCCCCCCATTACGTCATGCTTCAGAAATGTGGAAAATGGTCCGTTTTCAAATGTTTTATTTTTGAACGTCAGTTCACATTTGTAGGTGGATCATCAGTGTTAGAGCTAAAATTAGCATGTTTAAAGTGATTTTCATGCTTCCAGGGGCTCGGGAAGTTAATTAAATACCATTTGGAGGCATTTAATGTTCGAGCAAAAACGGCTGATTTTCGACAAAAGAGATAACACCCCCCCATTACGTCATGCTTCAGAAATGTGGAAAATGGTCCGTTTTCAAATGTTTTATTTTTGAACGTCAGTTCACATTTGTAGGTGGATCATCAGTGTTAGAGCTAAAATTAGCATGTTTAAAGTGATTTTCATGCTTCCAGGGGCTCGGGAAGTGAAATAAATACCATTTGGAGGCATTTAATGTTCGAGCAAAAACGGCTGATTTTCGACAAAAGAGATAACACCCCCCCATTACGTCATGCTTCAGAAATGTGGAAAATGGTCCGTTTTCAAATGTTTTATTTTTGAACGTCAGTTCACATTTGTAGGTGGATCATCAGTGTTAGAGCTAAAATTAGCATGTTTAAAGTGATTTTCATGCTTCCAGGGGCCCAAAACACAAGATTTATGGAATGGTTAAAAGTGCATGAAAATGGCCAATTTACTCACTCTGAGTTCTCAAAAAGGGTTTCTTCACCCCGGGAAGTTAATTAAATACCATTTGGAGGCATTTAATGTTCGAGCAAAAACGGCTGATTTTCGACAAAAGAGATAACACCCCCCCATTACGTCATGCTTCAGAAATGTGGAAAATGGTCCGTTTTCAAATGTTTTATTTTTGAACGTCAGTTCACATTTGTAGGTGGATCATCAGTGTTAGAGCTAAAATTAGCAGGTTTAAAGTGATTTTCATGCTTCCAGGGGCTCGGGAAGCTAATTAAATACCATTTGGAGGCATTTAATGTTCGAGCAAAAACGGCTGATTTTCGACAAAAGAGATAACACCCCCCCCATTACGTCATGCTTCAGAAATGTGGAAAATGGTCCGTTTTCAAATGTTTTATTTTTGAACGTCAGTTCACATTTGTAGGTGGATCATCAGTGTTAGAGCTAAAATTAGCATGTTTAAAGTGATTTTCATGCTTCCAGGGGCTCGGGAAGTTAATTAAATACCATTTGGAGGCATTTAATGTTCGAGCAAAAACGGCTGATTTTCGACAAAAGAGATAACACCCCCCCATTACGTCATGCTTCAGAAATGTGGAAAATGGTCCGTTTTCAAATGTTTTATTTTTGAACGTCAGTTCACATTTGTAGGTGGATCATCAGTGTTAGAGCTAAAATTAGCATGTTTAAAGTGATTTTCATGCTTCCAGGGGCCCAAAACACAAGATTTATGGAATGGTTAAAAGTGCATGAAAATGGCCAATTTACTCACTCTGAGTTCTCAAAAAGGGTTTCTTCACCCCGGGAAGTTAATTAAATACCATTTGGAGGCATTTAATGTTCGAGCAAAAACGGCTGATTTTCGACAAAAGAGATAACACCCCCCCATTACGTCATGCTTCAGAAATGTGGAAAATGGTCCGTTTTCAAATGTTTTATTTTTGAACGTCAGTTCACATTTGTAGGTGGATCATCAGTGTTAGAGCTAAAATTAGCATGTTTAAAGTGATTTTCATGCTTCCAGGGGCTCGGGAAGTTAATTAAATACCATTTGGAGGCATTTAATGTTCGAGCAAAAACGGCTGATTTTCGACAAAAGAGATAACACCCCCCCATTACGTCATGCTTCAGAAATGTGGAAAATGGTCCGTTTTCAAATGTTTTATTTTTGAACGTCAGTTCACATTTGTAGGTGGATCATCAGTGTTAGAGCTAAAATTAGCATGTTTAAAGTGATTTTCATGCTTCCAGGGGCCCAAAACACAAGATTTATGGAATGGTTAAAAGTGCATGAAAATGGCCAATTTACTCACTCTGAGTTCTCAAAAAGGGTTTCTTCACCCCGGGAAGTTAATTAAATACCATTTGGAGGCATTTAATGTTCGAGCAAAAACGGCTGATTTTCGACAAAAGAGATAACACCCCCCCATTACGTCATGCTTCAGAAATGTGGAAAATGGTCCGTTTTCAAATGTTTTATTTTTGAACGTCAGTTCACATTTGTAGGTGGATCATCAGTGTTAGAGCTAAAATTAGCATGTTTAAAGTGATTTTCATGCTTCCAGGGGCTCGGGAAGTTAATTAAATACCATTTGGAGGCATTTAATGTTCGAGCAAAAACGGCTGATTTTCGACAAAAGAGATAACACCCCCCCATTACGTCATGCTTCAGAAATGTGGAAAATGGTCCGTTTTCAAATGTTTTATTTTTGAACGTCAGTTCACATTTGTAGGTGGATCATCAGTGTTAGAGCTAAAATTAGCATGTTCAAAGTGATTTTCATGCTTCCAGGGGCTCGGGAAGGTAATTAAATACCATTTGGAGGCATTTAATGTTCGAGCAAAAACGGCTGATTTTCGACAAAAGAGATAACACCCCCCCATTACGTCATGCTTCAGAAATGTGGAAAATGGTCCGTTTTCAAATGTTTTATTTTTGAACGTCAGTTCACATTTGTAGGTGGATCATCAGTGTTAGAGCTAAAATTAGCATGTTTAAAGTGATTTTCATGCTTCCAGGGGCTCGGGAAGTAAAATAAATACCATTTGGAGGCATTTAATGTTCGAGCAAAAACGGCTGATTTTCGACAAAAGAGATAACACCCCCCCATTACGTCATGCTTCAGAAAAGTGGAAAATGGTCCGTTTTCAAATGTTTTATTTTTGAACGTCAGTTCACATTTGTAGGTGGATCATCAGTGTTAGAGCTAAAATTAGCATGTTTAAAGTGATTTTCATGCTTCCAGGGGCTCGGGAAGTTAATTAAATACCATTTGGAGGCATTTAATGTTCGAGCAAAAACGGCTGATTTTCGACAAAAGAGATAACACCCCCCCATTACGTCATGCTTCAGAAATGTGGAAAATGGTCCGTTTTCAAATGTTTTATTTTTGAACGTCAGTTCACATTTGTAGGTGGATCATCAGTGTTAGAGCTAAAATTAGCATGTTTAAAGTGATTTTCATGCTTCCAGGGGCTCGGGAAGTTAATTAAATACCATTTGGAGGCATTTAATGTTCGAGCAAAAACGGCTGATTTTCGACAAAAGAGATAACACCCCCCCATTACGTCATGCTTCAAAAATGTGGAAAATGGTCCGTTTTCAAATGTTTTATTTTTGAACGTCAGTTCACATTTGTAGGTGGATCATCAGTGTTAGAGCTAAAATTAGCATGTTTAAAGTGATTTTCATGCTTCCAGGGGCCCAAAACACAAGATTTATGGAATGGTTAAAAGTGCATGAAAATGGCCAATTTACTCACTCTGAGTTCTCAAAAAGGGTTTCTTCACCCCGGGAAGTTAATTAAATACCATTTGGAGGCATTTAATGTTCGAGCAAAAACGGCTGATTTTCGACAAAAGAGATAACACCCCCCCATTACGTCATGCTTCAGAAATGTGGAAAATGGTCCGTTTTCAAATGTTTTATTTTTGAACGTCAGTTCACATTTGTAGGTGGATCATCAGTGTTAGAGCTAAAATTAGCATGTTTAAAGTGATTTTCATGCTTCCAGGGGCTCGGGAAGGTAATTAAATACCATTTGGAGGCATTTAATGTTCGAGCAAAAACGGCTGATTTTCGACAAAAGAGATAACACCCCCCCATTACGTCATGCTTCAGAAATGTGGAAAATGGTCCGTTTTCAAATGTTTTATTTTTGAACGTCAGTTCACATTTGTAGGTGGATCATCAGTGTTAGAGCTAAAATTAGCATGTTTAAAGTGATTTTCATGCTTCCAGGGGCTCGGGAAGTAAAATAAATACCATTTGGAGGCATTTAATGTTCGAGCAAAAACGGCTGATTTTCGACAAAAGAGATAACACCCCCCCATTACGTCATGCTTCAGAAATGTGGAAAATGGTCCGTTTTCAAATGTTTTATTTTTGAACGTCAGTTCACATTTGTAGGTGGATCATCAGTGTTAGAGCTAAAATTAGCATGTTTAAAGTGATTTTCATGCTTCCAGGGGCTCGGGAAGTTAATTAAATACCATTTGGAGGCATTTAATGTTCGAGCAAAAACGGCTGATTTTCGACAAAAGAGATAACACCCCCCCATTACGTCATGCTTCAGAAATGTGGAAAATGGTCCGTTTTCAAATGTTTTATTTTTGAACGTCAGTTCACATTTGTAGGTGGATCATCAGTGTTAGAGCTAAAATTAGCATGTTTAAAGTGATTTTCATGCTTCCAGGGGCTCGGGAAGTTAATTAAATACCATTTGGAGGCATTTAATGTTCGAGCAAAAACGGCTGATTTTCGACAAAAGAGATAACACCCCCCCATTACGTCATGCTTCAGAAATGTGGAAAATGGTCCGTTTTCAAATGTTTTATTTTTGAACGTCAGTTCACATTTGTAGGTGGATCATCAGTGTTAGAGCTAAAATTAGCATGTTTAAAGTGATTTTCATGCTTCCAGGGGCCCAAAACACAAGATTTATGGAATGGTTAAAAGTGCATGAAAATGGCCAATTTACTCACTCTGAGTTCTCAAAAAGGGTTTCTTCACCCCGGGAAGTTAATTAAATACCATTTGGAGGCATTTAATGTTCGAGCAAAAACGGCTGATTTTCGACAAAAGAGATAACACCCCCCCCATTACGTCATGCTTCAGAAATGTGGAAAATGGTCCGTTTTCAAATGTTTTATTTTTGAACGTCAGTTCACATTTGTAGGTGGATCATCAGTGTTAGAGCTAAAATTAGCATGTTTAAAGTGATTTTCATGCTTCCAGGGGCTCGGGAAGTTAATTAAATACCATTTGGAGGCATTTATTGTTCGAGCAAAAACGGCTGATTTTCGACAAAAGAGATAACACCCCCCCATTACGTCATGCTTCAGAAATGTGGAAAATGGTCCGTTTTCAAATGTTTTATTTTTGAACGTCAGTTCACATTTGTAGGTGGATCATCAGTGTTAGAGCTAAAATTAGCATGTTTAAAGTGATTTTCATGCTTCCAGGGGCTCGGGAAGGTAATTAAATACCATTTGGAGGCATTTAATGTTCGAGCAAAAACGGCTGATTTTCGACAAAAGAGATAACACCCCCCCATTACGTCATGCTTCAGAAATGTGGAAAATGGTCCGTTTTCAAATGTTTTATTTTTGAACGTCAGTTCACATTTGTAGGTGGATCATCAGTGTTAGAGCTAAAATTAGCATGTTTAAAGTGATTTTCATGCTTCCAGGGGCTCGGGAAGTAAAATAAATACCATTTGGAGGCATTTAATGTTCGAGCAAAAACGGCTGATTTTCGACAAAAGAGATAACACCCCCCCATTACGTCATGCTTCAGAAATGTGGAAAATGGTCCGTTTTCAAATGTTTTATTTTTGAACGTCAGTTCACATTTGTAGGTGGATCATCAGTGTTAGAGCTAAAATTAGCATGTTTAAAGTGATTTTCATGCTTCCAGGGGCTCGGGAAGTTAATTAAATACCATTTGGAGGCATTTAATGTTCGAGCAAAAACGGCTGATTTTCGACAAAAGAGATAACACCCCCCCATTACGTCATGCTTCAGAAATGTGGAAAATGGTCCGTTTTCAAATGTTTTATTTTTGAACGTCAGTTCACATTTGTAGGTGGATCATCAGTGTTAGAGCTAAAATTAGCATGTTTAAAGTGATTTTCATGCTTCCAGGGGCTCGGGAAGTTAATTAAATACCATTTGGAGGCATTTAATGTTCGAGCAAAAACGGCTGATTTTCGACAAAAGAGATAACACCCCCCCATTACGTCATGCTTCAGAAATGTGGAAAATGGTCCGTTTTCAAATGTTTTATTTTTGAACGTCAGTTCACATTTGTAGGTGGATCATCAGTGTTAGAGCTAAAATTAGCATGTTTAAAGTGATTTTCATGCTTCCAGGGGCCCAAAACACAAGATTTATGGAATGGTTAAAAGTGCATGAAAATGGCCAATTTACTCACTCTGAGTTCTCAAAAAGGGTTTCTTCACCCCGGGAAGGTAATTAAATACCATTTGGAGGCATTTAATGTTCGAGCAAAAACGGCTGATTTTCGACAAAAGAGATAACACCCCCCCCATTACGTCATGCTTCAGAAATGTGGAAAATGGTCCGTTTTCAAATGTTTTATTTTTGAACGTCAGTTCACATTTGTAGGTGGATCATCAGTGTTAGAGCTAAAATTAGCATGTTTAAAGTGATTTTCATGCTTCCAGGGGCTCGGGAAGTTAATTAAATACCATTTGGAGGCATTTATTGTTCGAGCAAAAACGGCTGATTTTCGACAAAAGAGATAACACCCCCCCCATTACGTCATGCTTCAGAAATGTGGAAAATGGTCCGTTTTCAAATGTTTTATTTTTGAACGTCAGTTCACATTTGTAGGTGGATCATCAGTGTTAGAGCTAAAATTAGCATGTTTAAAGTGATTTTCATGCTTCCAGGGGCCCAAAACACAAGATTTATGGAATGGTTAAAAGTGCATGAAAATGGCCAATTTACTCACTCTGAGTTCTCAAAAAGGGTTTCTTCACCCCGGGAAGTTAATTAAATACCATTTGGAGGCATTTAATGTTCGAGCAAAAACGGCTGATTTTCGACAAAAGAGATAACACCCCCCCATTACGTCATGCTTCAGAAATGTGGAAAATAGTCCGTTTTCAAATGTTTTATTTTTGAACGTCAGTTCACATTTGTAGGTGGATCATCAGTGTTAGAGCTAAAATTAGCATGTTTAAAGTGATTTTCATGCTTCCAGGGGCTCGGGAAGTTAATTAAATACCATTTGGAGGCATTTAATGTTCGAGCAAAAACGGCTGATTTTCGACAAAAGAGATAACACCCCCCCATTACGTCATGCTTCAGAAATGTGGAAAATGGTCCGTTTTCAAATGTTTTATTTTTGAACGTCAGTTCACATTTGTAGGTGGATCATCAGTGTTAGAGCTAAAATTAGCATGTTTAAAGTGATTTTCATGCTTCCAGGGGCTCGGGAAGTAAAATAAATACCATTTGGAGGCATTTAATGTTCGAGCGAAAACGGCTGATTTTCGACAAAAGAGATAACACCCCCCCATTACGTCATGCTTCAGAAATGTGGAAAATGGTCCGTTTTCAAATGTTTTATTTTTGAACGTCAGTTCACATTTGTAGGTGGATCATCAGTGTTAGAGCTAAAATTAGCATGTTTAAAGTGATTTTCATGCTTCCAGGGGCTCGGGAAGTTAATTAAATACCATTTGGAGGCATTTAATGTTCGAGCAAAAACGGCTGATTTTCGACAAAAGAGATAACACCCCCCATTACGTCATGCTTCAGAAATGTGGAAAATGGTCCGTTTTCAAATGTTTTATTTTTGAACGTCAGTTCACATTTGTAGGTGGATCATCAGTGTTAGAGCTAAAATTAGCATGTTTAAAGTGATTTTCATGCTTCCAGGGGCTCGGGAAGTGAAATAAATACCATTTGGAGGCATTTAATGTTCGAGCAAAAACGGCTGATTTTCGACAAAAGAGATAACACCCCCCCATTACGTCATGCTTCAGAAATGTGGAAAATGGTCCGTTTTCAAATGTTTTATTTTTGAACGTCAGTTCACATTTGTAGGTGGATCATCAGTGTTAGAGCTAAAATTAGCATGTTTAAAGTGATTTTCATGCTTCCAGGGGCCCAAAACACAAGATTTATGGAATGGTTAAAAGTGCATAAAAATGGCCAATTTACTCACTCTGAGTTCTCAAAAAGGGTTTCTTCACCCCGGGAAGTTAATTAAATACCATTTGGAGGCATTTAATGTTCGAGCAAAAACGGCTGATTTTCGACAAAAGAGATAACACCCCCCCCATTACGTCATGCTTCAGAAATGTGGAAAATGGTCCGTTTTCAAATGTTTTATTTTTGAACGTCAGTTCACATTTGTAGGTGGATCATCAGTGTTAGAGCTAAAATTAGCATGTTTAAAGTGATTTTCATGCTTCCAGGGGCTCGGGAAGCTAATTAAATACCATTTGGAGGCATTTAATGTTCGAGCAAAAACGGCTGATTTTCGACAAAAGAGATAACACCCCCCCATTACGTCATGCTTCAGAAATGTGGAAAATGGTCCGTTTTCAAATGTTTTATTTTTGAACGTCAGTTCACATTTGTAGGTGGATCATCAGTGTTAGAGCTAAAATTAGCATGTTTAAAGTGATTTTCATGCTTCCAGGGGCTCGGGAAGTTACTTAAATACCATTTGGAGGCATTTAATGTTCGAGCAAAAACGGCTGATTTTCGACAAAAGAGATAACACCCCCCCATTACGTCATGCTTCAGAAATGTGGAAAATGGTCCGTTTTCAAATGTTTTATTTTTGAACGTCAGTTCACATTTGTAGGTGGATCATCAGTGTTAGAGCTAAAATTAGCATGTTTAAAGTGATTTTCATGCTTCCAGGGGCCCAAAACACAAGATTTATGGAATGGTTAAAAGTGCATGAAAATGGCCAATTTACTCACTCTGAGTTCTCAAAAAGGGTTTCTTCACCCCGGGAAGTTAATTAAATACCATTTGGAGGCATTTAATGTTCGAGCAAAAACGGCTGATTTTCGACAAAAGAGATAACACCCCCCCATTACGTCATGCTTCAGAAATGTGGAAAATGGTCCGTTTTCAAATGTTTTATTTTTGAACGTCAGTTCACATTTGTAGGTGGATCATCAGTGTTAGAGCTAAAATTAGCATGTTTAAAGTGATTTTCATGCTTCCAGGGGCTCGGGAAGTTAATTAAATACCATTTGGAGGCATTTAATGTTCGAGCAAAAACGGCTGATTTTCGACAAAAGAGATAACACCCCCCCATTACGTCATGCTTCAGAAATGTTGAAAATGGTCCGTTTTCAAATGTTTTATTTTTTAACGTCAGTTCACATTTGTAGGTGGATCATCAGTGTTAGAGCTAAAATTAGCATGTTTAAAGTGATTTTCATGCTTCCAGGGGCCCAAAACACAAGATTTATGGAATGGTTAAAAGTGCATGAAAATGGCCAATTTACTCACTCTGAGTTCTCAAAAAGGGTTTCTTCACCCCGGGAAGTTAATTAAACACCATTTGGAGGCATTTAATGTTCAAGCAAAAACGGCTGATTTTCGACAAAAGAGATAACACCCCCCCATTACGTCATGCTTCAGAAATGTGGAAAATGGTCCGTTTTCAAATGTTTTATTTTTGAACGTCAGTTCACATTTGTAGGTGGATCATCAGTGTTAGAGCTAAAATTAGCATGTTTAAAGTGATTTTCATGCTTCCAGGGGCTCGGGAAGTTAATTAAATACCATTTGGAGGCATTTAATGTTCGAGCAAAAACGGCTGATTTTCGACAAAAGAGATAACACCCCCCCATTACGTCATGCTTCAGAAATGTGGAAAATGGTCCGTTTTCAAATGTTTTATTTTTGAACGTCAGTTCACATTTGTAGGTGGATCATCAGTGTTAGAGCTAAAATTAGCATGTTTAAAGTGATTTTCATGCTTCCAGGGGCTCGGGAAGTTAATTAAATACCATTTGGAGGCATTTAATGTTCGAGCAAAAACGGCTGATTTTCGACAAAACAGATAACACCCCCCCATTACGTCATGCTTCAGAAATGTGGAAAATGGTCCGTTTTCAAATGTTTTATTTTTGAACGTCAGTTCACATTTGTAGGTGGATCATCAGTGTTAGAGCTAAAATTAGCATGTTTAAAGTGATTTTCATGCTTCCAGGGGCCCAAAACACAAGATTTATGGAATGGTTAAAAGTGCATGAAAATGGCCAATTTACTCACTCTGAGTTCTCAAAAAGGGTTTCTTCACCCCGGGAAGTTAATTAAATACCATTTGGAGGCATTTAATGTTCGAGCAAAAACGGCTGATTTTCGACAAAAGAGATAACACCCCCCCATTACGTCATGCTTCAGAAATGTGGAAAATGGTCCGTTTTCAAATGTTTTATTTTTGAACGTCAGTTCACATTTGTAGGTGGATCATCAGTGTTAGAGCTAAAATTAGCATGTTTAAAGTGATTTTCATGCTTCCAGGGGCTCGGGAAGTTAATTAAATACCATTTGGAGGCATTTAATGTTCGAGCAAAAACGGCTGATTTTCGACAAAAGAGATAACACCCCCCCATTACGTCATGCTTCAGAAATGTGGAAAATGGTCCGTTTTCAAATGTTTTATTTTTGAACGTCAGTTCACATTTGTAGGTGGATCATCAGTGTTAGAGCTAAAATTAGCATGTTTAAAGTGATTTTCATGCTTCCAGGGGCTCGGGAAGTAAAATAAATACCATTTGGAGGTATTTAATGTTCGAGCAAAAACGGCTGATTTTCGACAAAAGAGATAACACCCCCCCATTACGTCATGCTTCAGAAATGTGGAAAATGGTCCGTTTTCAAATGTTTTATTTTTGAACGTCAGTTCACATTTGTAGGTGGATCATCAGTGTTAGAGCTAAAATTAGCATGTTTAAAGTGATTTTCATGCTTCCAGGGGCTCGGGAAGTTAATTAAATACCATTTGGAGGCATTTAATGTTCGAGCAAAAACGGCTGATTTTCGACAAAAGAGATAACACCCCCCCATTACGTAATGCTTCAGAAATGTGGAAAATGGTCCGTTTTCAAATGTTTTATTTTTGAACGTCAGTTCACATTTGTAGGTGGATCATCAGTGTTAGAGCTAAAATTAGCATGTTTAAAGTGATTTTCATGCTTCCAGGGGCTCGGGAAGTTATTTAAATACCATTTGGAGGCATTTAATGTTCGAGCAAAAACGGCTGATTTTCGACAAAAGAGATAACACCCCCCCATTACGTCATGCTTCAGAAATGTGGAAAATGGTCCGTTTTCAAATGTTTTATTTTTGAACGTCAGTTCACATTTGTAGGTGGATCATCAGTGTTAGAGCTAAAATTAGCATGTTTAAAGTGATTTTCATGCTTCCAGGGGCCCAAAACACAAGATTTATGGAATGGTTAAAAGTGCATGAAAATGGCCAATTTACTCACTCTGAGTTCTCAAAAAGGGTTTCTTCACCCCGGGAAGTTAATTAAATACCATTTGGAGGCATTTAATGTTCGAGCAAAAACGGCTGATTTTCGACAAAAGAGATAACACCCCCCCATTACGTCATGCTTCAGAAATGTGGAAAATGGTCCGTTTTCAAATGTTTTATTTTTGAACGTCAGTTCACATTTGTAGGTGGATCATCAGTGTTAGAGCTAAAATTAGCATGTTTAAAGTGATTTTCATGCTTCCAGGGGCCCAAAACACAAGATTTATGGAATGGTTAAAAGTGCATGAAAATGGCCAATTTACTCACTCTGAGTTCTCAAAAAGGGTTTCTTCACCCCGGGAAGTTAATTAAATACCATTTGGAGGCATTTAATGTTCGAGCAAAAACGGCTGATTTTCGACAAAAGAGATAACACCCCCCCATTACGTCATGCTTCAGAAATGTGGAAAATGGTCCGTTTTCAAATGTTTTATTTTTGAACGTCAGTTCACATTTGTAGGTGGATCATCAGTGTTAGAGCTAAAATTAGCATGTTTAAAGTGATTTTCATGCTTCCAGGGGCTCGGGAAGTTAATTAAATACCATTTGGAGGCATTTAATGTTCGAGCAAAAACGGCTGATTTTCGACAAAAGAGATAACACCCCCCCATTACGTCATGCTTCAGAAATGTGGAAAATGGTCCGTTTTCAAATGTTTTATTTTTGAACGTCAGTTCACATTTGTAAGTGGATCATCAGTGTTAGAGCTAAAATTAGCATGTTTAAAGTGATTTTCATGCTTCCAGGGGCTCGGGAAGTGAAATAAATACCATTTGGAGGCATTTAATGTTCGAGCAAAAACGGCTGATTTTCGACAAAAGAGATAACACCCCCCCATTACGTCATGCTTCAGAAATGTGGAAAATGGTCCGTTTTCAAATGTTTTATTTTTGAACGTCAGTTCACATTTGTAGGTGGATCATCAGTGTTAGAGCTAAAATTAGCATGTTTAAAGTGATTTTCATGCTTCCAGGGGCCCAAAACACAAGATTTATGGAATGGTTAAAAGTGCATAAAAATGGCCAATTTACTCACTCTGAGTTCTCAAAAAGGGTTTCTTCACCCCGGGAAGTTAATTAAATACCATTTGGAGGCATTTAATGTTCGAGCAAAAACGGCTGATTTTCGACAAAAGAGATAACACCCCCCCATTACGTCATGCTTCAGAAATGTGGAAAATGGTCCGTTTTCAAATGTTTTATTTTTGAACGTCAGTTCACATTTGTAGGTGGATCATCAGTGTTAGAGCTAAAATTAGCATGTTTAAAGTGATTTTCATGCTTCCAGGGGCTCGGGAAGCTAATTAAATACCATTTGGAGGCATTTAATGTTCGAGCAAAAACGGCTGATTTTCGACAAAAGAGATAACACCCCCCCATTACGTCATGCTTCAGAAATGTGGAAAATGGTCCATTTTCAAATGTTTTATTTTTGAACGTCAGTTCACATTTGTAGGTGGATCATCAGTGTTAGAGCTAAAATTAGCATGTTTAAAGTGATTTTCATGCTTCCAGGGGCTCGGGAAGTTAATTAAATACCATTTGGAGGCATTTAATGTTCGAGCAAAAACGGCTGATTTTCGACAAAAGAGATAACACCCCCCCATTACGTCATGCTTCAGAAATGTGGAAAATGGTCCGTTTTCAAATGTTTTATTTTTGAACGTCAGTTCACATTTGTAGGTGGATCATCAGTGTTAGAGCTAAAATTAGCATGTTTAAAGTGATTTTCATGCTTCCAGGGGCCCAAAACACAAGATTTATGGAATGGTTAAAAGTGCATGAAAATGGCCAATTTACTCACTCTGAGTTCTCAAAAAGGGTTTCTTCACCCCGGGAAGTTAATTAAATACCATTTGGAGGCATTTAATGTTCGAGCAAAAACGGCTGATTTTCGACAAAAGAGATAACACCCCCCCATTACGTCATGCTTCAGAAATGTGGAAAATGGTCCGTTTTCAAATGTTTTATTTTTGAACGTCAGTTCACATTTGTAGGTGGATCATCAGTGTTAGAGCTAAAATTAGCATGTTTAAAGTGATTTTCATGCTTCCAGGGGCTCGGGAAGTTAATTAAATACCATTTGGAGGCATTTAATGTTCGAGCAAAAACGGCTGATTTTCGACAAAAGAGATAACACCCCCCCATTACGTCATGCTTCAGAAATGTTGAAAATGGTCCGTTTTCAAATGTTTTATTTTTGAACGTCAGTTCACATTTGTAGGTGGATCATCAGTGTTAGAGCTAAAATTAGCATGTTTAAAGTGATTTTCATGCTTCCAGGGGCCCAAAACACAAGATTTATGGAATGGTTAAAAGTGCATGAAAATGGCCAATTTACTCACTCTGAGTTCTCAAAAAGGGTTTCTTCACCCCGGGAAGTTAATTAAACACCATTTGGAGGCATTTAATGTTCAAGCAAAAACGGCTGATTTTCGACAAAAGAGATAACACCCCCCCATTACGTCATGCTTCAGAAATGTGGAAAATGGTCCGTTTTCAAATGTTTTATTTTTGAACGTCAGTTGACATTTGTAGGTGGATCATCAGTGTTAGAGCTAAAATTAGCATGTTTAAAGTGATTTTCATGCTTCCAGGGGCTCGGGAAGTTAATTAAATACCATTTGGAGGCATTTAATGTTCGAGCAAAAACGGCTGATTTTCGACAAAAGAGATAACACCCCCCCATTACGTCATGCTTCAGAAATGTGGAAAATGGTCCGTTTTCAAATGTTTTATTTTTGAACGTCAGTTCACATTTGTAGGTGGATCATCAGTGTTAGAGCTAAAATTAGCATGTTTAAAGTGATTTTCATGCTTCCAGGGGCTCGGGAAGTTAATTAAATACCATTTGGAGGCATTTAATGTTCGAGCAAAAACGGCTGATTTTCGACAAAACAGATAACACCCCCCCATTACGTCATGCTTCTGAAATGTGGAAAATGGTCCGTTTTCAAATGTTTTATTTTTGAACGTCAGTTCACATTTGTAGGTGGATCATCAGTGTTAGAGCTAAAATTAGCATGTTTAAAGTGATTTTCATGCTTCCAGGGGCCCAAAACACAAGATTTATGGAATGGTTAAAAGTGCATGAAAATGGCCAATTTACTCACTCTGAGTTCTCAAAAAGGGTTTCTTCACCCCGGGAAGTTAATTAAATACCATTTGGAGGCATTTAATGTTCGAGCAAAAACGGCTGATTTTCGACAAAAGAGATAACACCCCCCCATTACGTCATGCTTCAGAAATGTGGAAAATGGTCCGTTTTCAAATGTTTTATTTTTGAACGTCAGTTCACATTTGTAGGTGGATCATCAGTGTTAGAGCTAAAATTAGCATGTTTAAAGTGATTTTCATGCTTCCAGGGGCTCGGGAAGTTAATTAAATACCATTTGGAGGCATTTAATGTTCGAGCAAAAACGGCTGATTTTCGACAAAAGAGATAACACCCCCCCATTACGTCATGCTTCAGAAATGTGGAAAATGGTCCGTTTTCAAATGTTTTATTTTTGAACGTCAGTTCACATTTGTAGGTGGATCATCAGTGTTAGAGCTAAAATTAGCATGTTTAAAGTGATTTTCATGCTTCCAGGGGCTCGGGAAGTAAAATAAATACCATTTGGAGGTATTTAATGTTCGAGCAAAAACGGCTGATTTTCGACAAAAGAGATAACACCCCCCCATTACGTCATGCTTCAGAAATGTGGAAAATGGTCCGTTTTCAAATGTTTTATTTTTGAACGTCAGTTCACATTTGTAGGTGGATCATCAGTGTTAGAGCTAAAATTAGCATGTTTAAAGTGATTTTCATGCTTCCAGGGGCTCGGGAAGTTAATTAAATACCATTTGGAGGCATTTAATGTTCGAGCAAAAACGGCTGATTTTCGACAAAAGAGATAACACCCCCCCATTACGTCATGCTTCAGAAATGTGGAAAATGGTCCGTTTTCAAATGTTTTATTTTTGAACGTCAGTTCACATTTGTAGGTGGATCATCAGTGTTAGAGCTAAAATTAGCATGTTTAAAGTGATTTTCATGCTTCCAGGGGCTCGGGAAGTTAATTAAATACCATTTGGAGGCATTTAATGTTCGAGCAAAAACGGCTGATTTTCGACAAAACAGATAACACCCCCCCATTACGTCATGCTTCAGAAATGTGGAAAATGGTCCGTTTTCAAATGTTTTATTTTTGAACGTCAGTTCACATTTGTAGGTGCATCATCAGTGTTAGAGCTAAAATTAGCATGTTTAAAGTGATTTTCATGCTTCCAGGGGCCCAAAACACAAGATTTATGGAATGGTTAAAAGTGCATGAAAATGGCCAATTTACTCACTCTGAGTTCTCAAAAAGGGTTTCTTCACCCCGGGAAGTTAATTAAATACCATTTGGAGGCATTTAATGTTCGAGCAAAAACGGCTGATTTTCGACAAAAGAGATAACACCCCCCCATTACGTCATGCTTCAGAAATGTGGAAAATGGTCCGTTTTCAAATGTTTTATTTTTGAACGTCAGTTCACATTTGTAGGTGGATCATCAGTGTTAGAGCTAAAATTAGCATGTTTAAAGTGATTTTCATGCTTCCAGGGGCTCGGGAAGTTAATTAAATACCATTTGGAGGCATTTAATGTTCGAGCAAAAACGGCTGATTTTCGACAAAAGAGATAACACCCCCCCATTACGTCATGCTTCAGAAATGTGGAAAATGGTCCGTTTTCAAATGTTTTATTTTTGAACGTCAGTTCACATTTGTAGGTGGATCATCAGTGTTAGAGCTAAAATTAGCATGTTTAAAGTGATTTTCATGCTTCCAGGGGCTCGGGAAGTAAAATAAATACCATTTGGAGGTATTTAATGTTCGAGCAAAAACGGCTGATTTTCGACAAAAGAGATAACACCCCCCCATTACGTCATGCTTCAGAAATGTGGAAAATGGTCCGTTTTCAAATGTTTTATTTTTGAACGTCAGTTCACATTTGTAGGTGGATCATCAGTGTTAGAGCTAAAATTAGCATGTTTAAAGTGATTTTCATGCTTCCAGGGGCTCGGGAAGTTAATTAAATACCATTTGGAGGCATTTAATGTTCGAGCAAAAACGGCTGATTTTCGACAAAAGAGATAACACCCCCCCATTACGTAATGCTTCAGAAATGTGGAAAATGGTCCGTTTTCAAATGTTTTATTTTTGAACGTCAGTTCACATTTGTAGGTGGATCATCAGTGTTAGAGCTAAAATTAGCATGTTTAAAGTGATTTTCATGCTTCCAGGGGCTCGGGAAGTTAATTAAATACCATTTGGAGGCATTTAATGTTCGAGCAAAAACGGCTGATTTTCGACAAAAGAGATAACACCCCCCCATTACGTCATGCTTCAGAAATGTGGAAAATGGTCCGTTTTCAAATGTTTTATTTTTGAACGTCAGTTCACATTTGTAGGTGGATCATCAGTGTTAGAGCTAAAATTAGCATGTTTAAAGTGATTTTCATGCTTCCAGGGGCCCAAAACACAAGATTTATGGAATGGTTAAAAGTGCATGAAAATGGCCAATTTACTCACTCTGAGTTCTCAAAAAGGGTTTCTTCACCCCGGGAAGTTAATTAAATACCATTTGGAGGCATTTAATGTTCGAGCAAAAACGGCTGATTTTCGACAAAAGAGATAACACCCCCCCATTACGTCATGCTTCAGAAATGTGGAAAATGGTCCGTTTTCAAATGTTTTATTTTTGAACGTCAGTTCACATTTGTAGGTGGATCATCAGTGTTAGAGCTAAAATTAGCATGTTTAAAGTGATTTTCATGCTTCCAGGGGCCCAAAACACAAGATTTATGGAATGGTTAAAAGTGCATGAAAATGGCCAATTTACTCACTCTGAGTTCTCAAAAAGGGTTTCTTCACCCCGGGAAGTTAATTAAATACCATTTGGAGGCATTTAATGTTCGAGCAAAAACGGCTGATTTTCGACAAAAGAGATAACACCCCCCCATTACGTCATGCTTCAGAAATGTGGAAAATGGTCCGTTTTCAAATGTTTTATTTTTGAACGTCAGTTCACATTTGTAGGTGGATCATCAGTGTTAGAGCTAAAATTAGCATGTTTAAAGTGATTTTCATGCTTCCAGGGGCTCGGGAAGTTAATTAAATACCATTTGGAGGCATTTAATGTTCGAGCAAAAACGGCTGATTTTCGACAAAAGAGATAACACCCCCCCATTACGTCATGCTTCAGAAATGTGGAAAATGGTCCGTTTTCAAATGTTTTATTTTTGAACGTCAGTTCACATTTGTAAGTGGATCATCAGTGTTAGAGCTAAAATTAGCATGTTTAAAGTGATTTTCATGCTTCCAGGGGCCCAAAACACAAGATTTATGGAATGGTTAAAAGTGCATAAAAATGGCCAATTTACTCACTCTGAGTTCTCAAAAAGGGTTTCTTCACCCCGGGAAGTTAATTAAATACCATTTGGAGGCATTTAATGTTCGAGCAAAAACGGCTGATTTTCGACAAAAGAGATAACACCCCCCCATTACGTCATGCTTCAGAAATATGGAAAATGGTCCGTTTTCAAATGTTTTATTTTTGAACGTCAGTTCACATTTGTAGGTGGATCATCAGTGTTAGAGCTAAAATTAGCATGTTTAAAGTGATTTTCATGCTTCCAGGGGCTCGGGAAGCTAATTAAATACCATTTGGAGGCATTTAATGTTCGAGCAAAAACGGCTGATTTTCGACAAAAGAGATAACACCCCCCCATTACGTCATGCTTCAGAAATGTGGAAAATGGTCCATTTTCAAATGTTTTATTTTTGAACGTCAGTTCACATTTGTAGGTGGATCATCAGTGTTAGAGCTAAAATTAGCATGTTTAAAGTGATTTTCATGCTTCCAGGGGCTCGGGAAGTTAATTAAATACCATTTGGAGGCATTTAATGTTCGAGCAAAAACGGCTGATTTTCGACAAAAGAGATAACACCCCCCCATTACGTCATGCTTCAGAAATGTGGAAAATGGTCCGTTTTCAAATGTTTTATTTTTGAACGTCAGTTCACATTTGTAGGTGGATCATCAGTGTTAGAGCTAAAATTAGCATGTTTAAAGTGATTTTCATGCTTCCAGGGGCCCAAAACACAAGATTTATGGAATGGTTAAAAGTGCATGAAAATGGCCAATTTACTCACTCTGAGTTCTCAAAAAGGGTTTCTTCACCCCGGGAAGTTAATTAAATACCATTTGGAGGCATTTAATGTTCGAGCAAAAACAGCTGATTTTCGACAAAAGAGATAACACCCCCCCATTACGTCATGCTTCAGAAATGTGGAAAATGGTCCGTTTTCAAATGTTTTATTTTTGAACGTCAGTTCACATTTGTAGGTGGATCATCAGTGTTAGAGCTAAAATTAGCATGTTTAAAGTGATTTTCATGCTTCCAGGGGCTCGGGAAGTTAATTAAATACCATTTGGAGGCATTTAATGTTCGAGCAAAAACGGCTGATTTTCGACAAAAGAGATAACACCCCCCCATTACGTCATGCTTCAGAAATGTTGAAAATGGTCCGTTTTCAAATGTTTTATTTTTGAACGTCAGTTCACATTTGTAGGTGGATCATCAGTGTTAGAGCTAAAATTAGCATGTTTAAAGTGATTTTCATGCTTCCAGGGGCCCAAAACACAAGATTTATGGAATGGTTAAAAGTGCATGAAAATGGCCAATTTACTCACTCTGAGTTCTCAAAAAGGGTTTCTTCACCCCGGGAAGTTAATTAAACACCATTTGGAGGCATTTAATGTTCAAGCAAAAACGGCTGATTTTCGACAAAAGAGATAACACCCCCCCATTACGTCATGCTTCAGAAATGTGGAAAATGGTCCGTTTTCAAATGTTTTATTTTTGAACGTCAGTTGACATTTGTAGGTGGATCATCAGTGTTAGAGCTAAAATTAGCATGTTTAAAGTGATTTTCATGCTTCCAGGGGCTCGGGAAGTTAATTAAATACCATTTGGAGGCATTTAATGTTCGAGCAAAAACGGCTGATTTTCGACAAAAGAGATAACACCCCCCCCATTACGTCATGCTTCAGAAATGTGGAAAATGGTCCGTTTTCAAATGTTTTATTTTTGAACGTCAGTTCACATTTGTAGGTGGATCATCAGTGTTAGAGCTAAAATTAGCATGTTTAAAGTGATTTTCATGCTTCCAGGGGCTCGGGAAGTTAATTAAATACCATTTGGAGGCATTTAATGTTCGAGCAAAAACGGCTGATTTTCGACAAAACAGATAACACCCCCCCATTACGTCATGCTTCAGAAATGTGGAAAATGGTCCGTTTTCAAATGTTTTATTTTTGAACGTCAGTTCACATTTGTAGGTGGATCATCAGTGTTAGAGCTAAAATTAGCATGTTTAAAGTGATTTTCATGCTTCCAGGGGCCCAAAACACAAGATTTATGGAATGGTTAAAAGTGCATGAAAATGGCCAATTTACTCACTCTGAGTTCTCAAAAAGGGTTTCTTCATCCCGGGAAGTTAATTAAATACCATTTGGAGGCATTTAATGTTCGAGCAAAAACGGCTGATTTTCGACAAAAGAGATAACACCCCCCCATTACGTCATGCTTCAGAAATGTGGAAAATGGTCCGTTTTCAAATGTTTTATTTTTGAACGTCAGTTCACATTTGTAGGTGGATCATCAGTGTTAGAGCTAAAATGAGCATGTTTAAAGTGATTTTCATGCTTCCAGGGGCTCGGGAAGTTAATTAAATACCATTTGGAGGCATTTAATGTTCGAGCAAAAACGGCTGATTTTCGACAAAAGAGATAACACCCCCCCATTACGTCATGCTTCAGAAATGTGGAAAATGGTCCGTTTTCAAATGTTTTATTTTTGAACGTCAGTTCACATTTGTAGGTGGATCATCAGTGTTAGAGCTAAAATTAGCATGTTTAAAGTGATTTTCATGCTTCCAGGGGCTCGGGAAGTAAAATAAATACCATTTGGAGGTATTTAATGTTCGAGCAAAAACGGCTGATTTTCGACAAAAGCGATAACACCCCCCCATTACGTCATGCTTCAGAAATGTGGAAAATGGTCCGTTTTCAAATGTTTTATTTTTGAACGTCAGTTCACATTTGTAGGTGGATCATCAGTGTTAGAGCTAAAATTAGCATGTTTAAAGTGATTTTCATGCTTCCAGGGGCTCGGGAAGTTAATTAAATACCATTTGGAGGCATTTAATGTTCGAGCAAAAACGGCTGATTTTCGACAAAAGAGATAACACCCCCCCATTACGTAATGCTTCAGAAATGTTGAAAATGGTCCGTTTTCAAATGTTTTATTTTTGAACGTCAGTTCACATTTGTAGGTGGATCATCAGTGTTAGAGCTAAAATTAGCATGTTTAAAGTGATTTTCATGCTTCCAGGGGCTCGGGAAGTTAATTAAATACCATTTGGAGGCATTTAATGTTCGAGCAAAAACGGCTGATTTTCGACAAAAGAGATAACACCCCCCCATTACGTCATGCTTCAGAAATGTGGAAAATGGTCCGTTTTCAAATGTTTTATTTTTGAACGTCAGTTCACATTTGTAGGTGGATCATCAGTGTTAGAGCTAAAATTAGCATGTTTAAAGTGATTTTCATGCTTCCAGGGGCCCAAAACACAAGATTTATGGAATGGTTAAAAGTGCATGAAAATGGCCAATTTACTCACTCTGAGTTCTCAAAAAGGGTTTCTTCACCCCGGGAAGTTAATTAAATACCATTTGGAGGCATTTAATGTTCGAGCAAAAACGGCTGATTTTCGACAAAAGAGATAACACCCCCCCATTACGTCATGCTTCAGAAATGTGGAAAATGGTCCGTTTTCAAATGTTTTATTTTTGAACGTCAGTTCACATTTGTAGGTGGATCATCAGTGTTAGAGCTAAAATTAGCATGTTTAAAGTGATTTTCATGCTTCCAGGGGCTCGGGAAGTTAATTAAATACCATTTGGAGGCATTTAATGTTCGAGCAAAAACGGCTGATTTTCGACAAAAGAGATAACACCCCCCCATTACGTCATGCTTCAGAAATGTGGAAAATGGTCCGTTTTCAAATGTTTTATTTTTGAACGTCAGTTCACATTTGTAGGTGGATCATCAGTGTTAGAGCTAAAATTAGCATGTTTAAAGTGATTTTCATGCTTCCAGGGGCTCGGGAAGTGAAATAAATACCATTTGGAGGCATTTAATGTTCGAGCAAAAACGGCTGATTTTCGACAAAAGAGATAACACCCCCCCATTACGTCATGCTTCAGAAATGTGGAAAATGGTCCGTTTTCAAATGTTTTATTTTTGAACGTCAGTTCACATTTGTAGGTGGATCATCAGTGTTAGAGCTAAAATTAGCATGTTTAAAGTGATTTTCATGCTTCCAGGGGCTCGGGAAGTTAATTAAATACCATTTGGAGGCATTTAATGTTCGAGCAAAAACGGCTGATTTTCGACAAAAGAGATAACACCCCCCCCCATTACGTCATGCTTCAGAAATGTGGAAAATGGTCCGTTTTCAAATGTTTTATTTTTGAACGTCAGTTCACATTTGTAGGTGGATCATCAGTGTTAGAGCTAAAATTAGCATGTTTAAAGTGATTTTCATGCTTCCAGGGGCCCAAAACACAAGATTTATGGAATGGTTAAAAGTGCATGAAAATGGCCAATTTACTCACTCTGAGTTCTCAAAAAGGGTTTCTTCACCCCGGGAAGTTAATTAAATACCATTTGGAGGCATTTAATGTTCGAGCAAAAACGGCTGATTTTCGACAAAAGAGATAACACCCCCCCATTACGTCATGCTTCAGAAATGTGGAAAATGGTCCGTTTTCAAATGTTTTATTTTTGAACGTCAGTTCACATTTGTAGGTGGATCATCAGTGTTAGAGCTAAAATTAGCATGTTTAAAGTGATTTTCATGCTTCCAGGGGCTCGGGAAGTTAATTAAATACCATTTGGAGGCATTTAATGTTCGAGCAAAAACGGCTGATTTTCGACAAAAGAGATAACACCCCCCCATTACGTCATGCTTCAGAAATGTGGAAAATGGTCCGTTTTCAAATGTTTTATTTTTGAACGTCAGTTCACATTTGTAGGTGGATCATCAGTGTTAGAGCTAAAATTAGCATGTTTAAAGTGATTTTCATGCTTCCAGGGGCTCGGGAAGTGAAATAAATACCATTTGGAGGCATTTAATGTTCGAGCAAAAACGGCTGATTTTCGACAAAAGAGATAACACCCCCCCATTACGTCATGCTTCAGAAATGTGGAAAATGGTCCGTTTTCAAATGTTTTATTTTTGAACGTCAGTTCACATTTGTAGGTGGATCATCAGTGTTAGAGCTAAAATTAGCATGTTCAAAGTGATTTTCATGCTTCCAGGGGCCCAAAACACAAGATTTATGGAATGGTTAAAAGTGCATGAAAATGGCCAATTTACTCACTCTGAGTTCTCAAAAAGGGTTTCTTCACCCCGGGAAGTTAATTAAATACCATTTGGAGGCATTTAATGTTCGAGCAAAAACGGCTGATTTTCGACAAAAGAGATAACACCCCCCCATTACGTCATGCTTCAGAAATGTGGAAAATGGTCCGTTTTCAAATGTTTTATTTTTGAACGTCAGTTCACATTTGTAGGTGGATCATCAGTGTTAGAGCTAAAATTAGCATGTTTAAAGTGATTTTCATGCTTCCAGGGGCTCGGGAAGCTAATTAAATACCATTTGGAGGCATTTAATGTTCGAGCAAAAACGGCTGATTTTCGACAAAAGAGATAACACCCCCCCATTACGTCATGCTTCAGAAATGTGGAAAATGGTCCGTTTTCAAATGTTTTATTTTTGAACGTCAGTTCACATTTGTAGGTGGATCATCAGTGTTAGAGCTAAAATTAGCATGTTTAAAGTGATTTTCATGCTTCCAGGGGCTCGGGAAGTTAATTAAATACCATTTGGAGGCATTTAATGTTCGAGCAAAAACGGCTGATTTTCGACAAAAGAGATAACACCCCCCCATTACGTCATGCTTCAGAAATGTGGAAAATGGTCCGTTTTCAAATGTTTTATTTTTGAACGTCAGTTCACATTTGTAGGTGGATCATCAGTGTTAGAGCTAAAATTAGCATGTTTAAAGTGATTTTCATGCTTCCAGGGGCCCAAAACACAAGATTTATGGAATGGTTAAAAGTGCATGAAAATGGCCAATTTACTCACTCTGAGTTCTCAAAAAGGGTTTCTTCACCCCGGGAAGTTAATTAAATACCATTTGGAGGCATTTAATGTTCGAGCAAAAACGGCTGATTTTCGACAAAAGAGATAACACCCCCCCATTACGTCATGCTTCAGAAATGTGGAAAATGGTCCGTTTTCAAATGTTTTATTTTTGAACGTCAGTTCACATTTGTAGGTGGATCATCAGTGTTAGAGCTAAAATTAGCATGTTTAAAGTGATTTTCATGCTTCCAGGGGCTCGGGAAGTTAATTAAATACCATTTGGAGGCATTTAATGTTCGAGCAAAAACGGCTGATTTTCGACAAAAGAGATAACACCCCCCCATTACGTCATGCTTCAGAAATGTGGAAAATGGTCCGTTTTCAAATGTTTTATTTTTGAACGTCAGTTCACATTTGTAGGTGGATCATCAGTGTTAGAGCTAAAATTAGCATGTTTAAAGTGATTTTCATGCTTCCAGGGGCCCAAAACACAAGATTTATGGAATGGTTAAAAGTGCATGAAAATGGCCAATTTACTCACTCTGAGTTCTCAAAAAGGGTTTCTTCACCCCGGGAAGTTAATTAAATACCATTTGGAGGCATTTAATGTTCGAGCAAAAACGGCTGATTTTCGACAAAAGAGATAACACCCCCCCATTACGTCATGCTTCAGAAATGTGGAAAATGGTCCGTTTTCAAATGTTTTATTTTTGAACGTCAGTTCACATTTGTAGGTGGATCATCAGTGTTAGAGCTAAAATTAGCATGTTTAAAGTGATTTTCATGCTTCCAGGGGCTCGGGAAGTTAATTAAATACCATTTGGAGGCATTTAATGTTCGAGCAAAAACGGCTGATTTTCGACAAAAGAGATAACACCCCCCCATTACGTCATGCTTCAGAAATGTGGAAAATGGTCCGTTTTCAAATGTTTTATTTTTGAACGTCAGTTCACATTTGTAGGTGGATCATCAGTGTTAGAGCTAAAATTAGCATGTTTAAAGTGATTTTCATGCTTCCAGGAGCCCAAAACACAAGATTTATGGAATGGTTAAAAGTGCATGAAAATGGCCAATTTACTCACTCTGAGTTCTCAAAGAGGGTTTCTTCACCCCGGGAAGTTAATTAAATACCATTTGGAGGCATTTAATGTTCGAGCAAAAACGGCTGATTTTCGACAAAAGAGATAACACCCCCCCATTACGTCATGCTTCAGAAATGTGGAAAATGGTCCGTTTTCAAATGTTTTATTTTTGAACGTCAGTTCACATTTGTAGGTGGATCATCAGTGTTAGAGCTAAAATTAGCATGTTCAAAGTGATTTTCATGCTTCCAGGGGCTCGGGAAGGTAATTAAATACCATTTGGAGGCATTTAATGTTCGAGCAAAAACGGCTGATTTTCGACAAAAGAGATAACACCCCCCCATTACGTCATGCTTCAGAAATGTGGAAAATGGTCCGTTTTCAAATGTTTTATTTTTGAACGTCAGTTCACATTTGTAGGTGGATCATCAGTGTTAGAGCTAAAATTAGCATGTTTAAAGTGATTTTCATGCTTCCAGGGGCTCGGGAAGTAAAATAAATACCATTTGGAGGCATTTAATGTTCGAGCAAAAACGGCTGATTTTCGACAAAAGAGATAACACCCCCCCATTACGTCATGCTTCAGAAAAGTGGAAAATGGTCCGTTTTCAAATGTTTTATTTTTGAACGTCAGTTCACATTTGTAGGTGGATCATCAGTGTTAGAGCTAAAATTAGCATGTTTAAAGTGATTTTCATGCTTCCAGGGGCTCGGGAAGTTAATTAAATACCATTTGGAGGCATTTAATGTTCGAGCAAAAACGGCTGATTTTCGACAAAAGAGATAACACCCCCCCATTACGTCATGCTTCAGAAATGTGGAAAATGGTCCGTTTTCAAATGTTTTATTTTTGAACGTCAGTTCACATTTGTAGGTGGATCATCAGTGTTAGAGCTAAAATTAGCATGTTTAAAGTGATTTTCATGCTTCCAGGGGCTCGGGAAGTTAATTAAATACCATTTGGAGGCATTTAATGTTCGAGCAAAAACGGCTGATTTTCGACAAAAGAGATAACACCCCCCCATTACGTCATGCTTCAAAAATGTGGAAAATGGTCCGTTTTCAAATGTTTTATTTTTGAACGTCAGTTCACATTTGTAGGTGGATCATCAGTGTTAGAGCTAAAATTAGCATGTTTAAAGTGATTTTCATGCTTCCAGGGGCCCAAAACACAAGATTTATGGAATGGTTAAAAGTGCATGAAAATGGCCAATTTACTCACTCTGAGTTCTCAAAAAGGGTTTCTTCACCCCGGGAAGTTAATTAAATACCATTTGGAGGCATTTAATGTTCGAGCAAAAACGGCTGATTTTCGACAAAAGAGATAACACCCCCCCATTACGTCATGCTTCAGAAATGTGGAAAATGGTCCGTTTTCAAATGTTTTATTTTTGAACGTCAGTTCACATTTGTAGGTGGATCATCAGTGTTAGAGCTAAAATTAGCATGTTTAAAGTGATTTTCATGCTTCCAGGGGCTCGGGAAGGTAATTAAATACCATTTGGAGGCATTTAATGTTCGAGCAAAAACGGCTGATTTTCGACAAAAGAGATAACACCCCCCCATTACGTCATGCTTCAGAAATGTGGAAAATGGTCCGTTTTCAAATGTTTTATTTTTGAACGTCAGTTCACATTTGTAGGTGGATCATCAGTGTTAGAGCTAAAATTAGCATGTTTAAAGTGATTTTCATGCTTCCAGGGGCTCGGGAAGTAAAATAAATACCATTTGGAGGCATTTAATGTTCGAGCAAAAACGGCTGATTTTCGACAAAAGAGATAACACCCCCCCATTACGTCATGCTTCAGAAATGTGGAAAATGGTCAGTTTTCAAATGTTTTATTTTTGAACGTCAGTTCACATTTGTAGGTGGATCATCAGTGTTAGAGCTAAAATTAGCATGTTTAAAGTGATTTTCATGCTTCCAGGGGCTCGGGAAGTTAATTAAATACCATTTGGAGGCATTTAATGTTCGAGCAAAAACGGCTGATTTTCGACAAAAGAGATAACACCCCCCCATTACGTCATGCTTCAGAAATGTGGAAAATGGTCCGTTTTCAAATGTTTTATTTTTGAACGTCAGTTCACATTTGTAGGTGGATCATCAGTGTTAGAGCTAAAATTAGCATGTTTAAAGTGATTTTCATGCTTCCAGGGGCTCGGGAAGTTAATTAAATACCATTTGGAGGCATTTAATGTTCGAGCAAAAACGGCTGATTTTCGACAAAAGAGATAACACCCCCCCATTACGTCATGCTTCAGAAATGTGGAAAATGGTCCGTTTTCAAATGTTTTATTTTTGAACGTCAGTTCACATTTGTAGGTGGATCATCAGTGTTAGAGCTAAAATTAGCATGTTTAAAGTGATTTTCATGCTTCCAGGGGCCCAAAACACAAGATTTATGGAATGGTTAAAAGTGCATGAAAATGGCCAATTTACTCACTCTGAGTTCTCAAAAAGGGTTTCTTCACCCCGGGAAGTTAATTAAATACCATTTGGAGGCATTTAATGTTCGAGCAAAAACGGCTGATTTTCGACAAAAGAGATAACACCCCCCCCATTACGTCATGCTTCAGAAATGTGGAAAATGGTCCGTTTTCAAATGTTTTATTTTTGAACGTCAGTTCACATTTGTAGGTGGATCATCAGTGTTAGAGCTAAAATTAGCATGTTTAAAGTGATTTTCATGCTTCCAGGGGCTCGGGAAGTTAATTAAATACCATTTGGAGGCATTTATTGTTCGAGCAAAAACGGCTGATTTTCGACAAAAGAGATAACACCCCCCCATTACGTCATGCTTCAGAAATGTGGAAAATGGTCCGTTTTCAAATGTTTTATTTTTGAACGTCAGTTCACATTTGTAGGTGGATCATCAGTGTTAGAGCTAAAATTAGCATGTTTAAAGTGATTTTCATGCTTCCAGGGGCCCAAAACACAAGATTTATGGAATGGTTAAAAGTGCATGAAAATGGCCAATTTACTCACTCTGAGTTCTCAAAAAGGGTTTCTTCACCCCGGGAAGTTAATTAAATACCATTTGGAGGCATTTAATGTTCGAGCAAAAACGGCTGATTTTCGACAAAAGAGATAACACCCCCCCATTACGTCATGCTTCAGAAATGTGGAAAATAGTCCGTTTTCAAATGTTTTATTTTTGAACGTCAGTTCACATTTGTAGGTGGATCATCAGTGTTAGAGCTAAAATTAGCATGTTTAAAGTGATTTTCATGCTTCCAGGGGCTCGGGAAGTTAATTAAATACCATTTGGAGGCATTTAATGTTCGAGCAAAAACGGCTGATTTTCGACAAAAGAGATAACACCCCCCCATTACGTCATGCTTCAGAAATGTGGAAAATGGTCCGTTTTCAAATGTTTTATTTTTGAACGTCAGTTCACATTTGTAGGTGGATCATCAGTGTTAGAGCTAAAATTAGCATGTTTAAAGTGATTTTCATGCTTCCAGGGGCTCGGGAAGTAAAATAAATACCATTTGGAGGCATTTAATGTTCGAGCAAAAACGGCTGATTTTCGACAAAAGAGATAACACCCCCCCATTACGTCATGCTTCAGAAATGTGGAAAATGGTCCGTTTTCAAATGTTTTATTTTTGAACGTCAGTTCACATTTGTAGGTGGATCATCAGTGTTAGAGCTAAAATTAGCATGTTTAAAGTGATTTTCATTCTTCCAGGGGCTCGGGAAGTTAATTAAATACCATTTGGAGGCATTTAATGTTCAAGCAAAAACGGCTGATTTTCGACAAAAGAGATAACACCCCCCCATTACGTCATGCTTCAGAAATGTGGAAAATGGTCCGTTTTCAAATGTTTTATTTTTGAACGTCAGTTCACATTTGTAGGTGGATCATCAGTGTTAGAGCTAAAATTAGCATGTTTAAAGTGATTTTCATGCTTCCAGGGGCTCGGGAAGTTAATTAAATACCATTTGGAGGCATTTAATGTTCGAGCAAAAACGGCTGATTTTCGACAAAAGAGATAACACCCCCCCATTACGTCATGCTTCAGAAATGTGGAAAATGGTCCGTTTTCAAATGTTTTATTTTTGAACGTCAGTTCACATTTGTAGGTGGATCATCAGTGTTAGAGCTAAAATTAGCATGTTTAAAGTGATTTTCATGCTTCCAGGGGCCTAAAACACAAGATTTATGGAATGGTTAAAAGTGCATGAAAATGGCCAATTTACTCACTCTGAGTTCTCAAAAAGGGTTTCTTCACCCCGGGAAGTTAATTAAATACCATTTGGAGGCATTTAATGTTCGAGCAAAAACGGCTGATTTTCGACAAAAGAGATAACACCCCCCCATTACGTCATGCTTCAGAAATGTGGAAAATGGTCCGTTTTCAAATGTTTTATTTTTGAACGTCAGTTCACATTTGTAGGTGGATCATCAGTGTTAGAGCTAAAATTAGCATGTTTAAAGTGATTTTCATGCTTCCAGGGGCTCGGGAAGTTAATTAAATACCATTTGGAGGCATTTAATGTTCGAGCAAAAACGGCTGATTTTCGACAAAAGAGATAACACCCCCCCATTACGTCATGCTTCAGAAATGTGGAAAATGGTCCGTTTTCAAATGTTTTATTTTTGAACGTCAGTTCACATTTGTAAGTGGATCATCAGTGTTAGAGCTAAAATTAGCATGTTTAAAGTGATTTTCATGCTTCCAGGGGCTCGGGAAGTGAAATAAATACCATTTGGAGGCATTTAATGTTCGAGCAAAAACGGCTGATTTTCGACAAAAGAGATAACACCCCCCCATTACGTCATGCTTCAGAAATGTGGAAAATGGTCCGTTTTCAAATGTTTTATTTTTGAACGTCAGTTCACATTTGTAGGTGGATCATCAGTGTTAGAGCTAAAATTAGCATGTTTAAAGTGATTTTCATGCTTCCAGGGGCCCAAAACACAAGATTTATGGAATGGTTAAAAGTGCATAAAAATGGCCAATTTACTCACTCTGAGTTCTCAAAAAGGGTTTCTTCACCCCGGGAAGTTAATTAAATACCATTTGGAGGCATTTAATGTTCGAGCAAAAACGGCTGATTTTCGACAAAAGAGATAACACCCCCCCATTACGTCATGCTTCAGAAATGTGGAAAATGGTCCGTTTTCAAATGTTTTATTTTTGAACGTCAGTTCACATTTGTAGGTGGATCATCAGTGTTAGAGCTAAAATGAGCATGTTTAAAGTGATTTTCATGCTTCCAGGGGCTCGGGAAGGTAATTAAATACCATTTGGAGGCATTTAATGTTCGAGCAAAAACGGCTGATTTTCGACAAAAGAGATAACACCCCCCCATTACGTCATGCTTCAGAAATGTTGAAAATGGTCCGTTTTCAAATGTTTTATTTTTGAACGTCAGTTCACATTTGTAGGTGGATCATCAGTGTTAGAGCTAAAATTAGCATGTTTAAAGTGATTTTCATGCTTCCAGGGGCCCAAAACACAAGATTTATGGAATGGTTAAAAGTGCATGAAAATGGCCAATTTACTCACTCTGAGTTCTCAAAAAGGGTTTCTTCACCCCGGGAAGTTAATTAAACACCATTTGGAGGCATTTAATGTTCAAGCAAAAACGGCTGATTTTCGACAAAAGAGATAACACCCCCCCATTACGTCATGCTTCAGAAATGTGGAAAATGGTCCGTTTTCAAATGTTTTATTTTTGAACGTCAGTTCACATTTGTAGGTGGATCATCAGTGTTAGAGCTAAAATTAGCATGTTTAAAGTGATTTTCATGCTTCCAGGGGCTCGGGAAGTTAATTAAATACCATTTGGAGGCATTTAATGTTCGAGCAAAAACGGCTGATTTTCGACAAAAGAGATAACACCCCCCCATTACGTCATGCTTCAGAAATGTGGAAAATGGTCCGTTTTCAAATGTTTTATTTTTGAACGTCAGTTCACATTTGTAGGTGGATCATCAGTGTTAGAGCTAAAATTAGCATGTTTAAAGTGATTTTCATGCTTCCAGGGGCTCGGGAAGTTAATTAAATACCATTTGGAGGCATTTAATGTTCGAGCAAAAACGGCTGATTTTCGACAAAAGAGATAACACCCCCCCATTACGTCATGCTTCAGAAATGTGGAAAATGGTCCGTTTTCAAATGTTTTATTTTTGAACGTCAGTTCACATTTGTAGGTGGATCATCAGTGTTAGAGCTAAAATTAGCATGTTTAAAGTGATTTTCATGCTTCCAGGGGCCCAAAACACAAGATTTATGGAATGGTTAAAAGTGCATGAAAATGGCCAATTTACTCATTCTGAGTTCTCAAAAAGGGTTTCTTCACCCCGGGAAGTTAATTAAATACCATTTGGAGGCATTTAATGTTCGAGCAAAAACGGCTGATTTTCGACAAAAGAGATAACACCCCCCCATTACGTCATGCTTCAGAAATGTGGAAAATGGTCCGTTTTCAAATGTTTTATTTTTGAACGTCAGTTCACATTTGTAGGTGGATCATCAGTGTTAGAGCTAAAATTAGCATGTTTAAAGTGATTTTCATGCTTCCAGGGGCTCGGGAAGTTAATTAAATACCATTTGGAGGCATTTAATGTTCGAGCAAAAACGGCTGATTTTCGACAAAAGAGATAACACCCCCCCATTACGTCATGCTTCAGAAATGTGGAAAATGGTCCGTTTTCAAATGTTTTATTTTTGAACGTCAGTTCACATTTGTAGGTGGATCATCAGTGTTAGAGCTAAAATTAGCATGTTTAACCCCTTCCATGCTGATGACGGCCCCCATCCGTCATGCATTACAGTGCTCGTGTGCTCATGACGGCTGGGGGCCGTCATAAAGCCATTGATTCTTTAATAAGCCTAGCACACGAGAAAAATCGGCCCAGCATGGAAGGGGTTAAAGTGATTTTCATGCTTCCAGGGGCTCGGGAAGTAAAATAAATACCATTTGGAGGTATTTAATGTTCGAGCAAAAACGGCTGATTTTCGACAAAAGAGATAACACCCCCCCATTACGTCATGCTTCAGAAATGTGGAAAATGGTCCGTTTTCAAATGTTTTATTTTTGAACGTCAGTTCACATTTGTAGGTGGATCATCAGTGCTAGAGCTAAAATTAGCATGTTTAAAGTGATTTTCATGCTTCCAGGGGCTCGGGAAGTTAATTAAATACCATTTGGAGGCATTTAATGTTCGAGCAAAAACGGCTGATTTTCGACAAAAGAGATAACACCCCCCCCATTACGTAATGCTTCAGAAATGTGGAAAATGGTCCGTTTTCAAATGTTTTATTTTTGAACGTCAGTTCACATTTGTAGGTGGATCATCAGTGTTAGAGCTAAAATTAGCATGTTTAAAGTGATTTTCATGCTTCCAGGGGCTCGGGAAGTTAATTAAATACCATTTGGAGGCATTTAATGTTCGAGCAAAAACGGCTGATTTTCGACAAAAGAGATAACACCCCCCCATTACATCATGCTTCAGAAATGTGGAAAATGGTCCGTTTTCAAATGTTTTATTTTTGAACGTCAGTTCACATTTGTAGGTGGATCATCAGTGTTAGAGCTAAAATTAGCATGTTTAAAGTGATTTTCATGCTTCCAGGGGCCCAAAACACAAGATTTATGGAATGGTTAAAAGTGCATGAAAATGGCCAATTTACTCACTCTGAGTTCTCAAAAAGGGTTTCTTCACCCCGGGAAGTTAATTAAATACCATTTGGAGGCATTTAATGTTCGAGCAAAAACGGCTGATTTTCGACAAAAGAGATAACACCCCCCCATTACGTCATGCTTCAGAAATGTGGAAAATGGTCCGATTTCAAATGTTTTATTTTTGAACGTCAGTTCACATTTGTAGGTGGATCATCAGTGTTAGAGCTAAAATTAGCATGTTTAAAGTGATTTTCATGCTTCCAGGGGCTCGGGAAGTTAATTAAATACCATTTGGAGGCATTTAATGTTCGAGCAAAAACGGCTGATTTTCGACAAAAGAGATAACACCCCCCCATTACGTCATGCTTCAGAAATGTGGAAAATGGTCCGTTTTCAAATGTTTTATTTTTGAACGTCAGTTCACATTTGTAGGTGGATCATCAGTGTTAGAGCTAAAATTAGCATGTTTAAAGTGATTTTCATGCTTCCAGGGGCTCGGGAAGTGAAATAAATACCATTTGGAGGCATTTAATGTTCGAGCAAAAACGGCTGATTTTCGACAAAAGAGATAACACCCCCCCATTACGTCATGCTTCAGAAATGTGGAAAATGGTCCGTTTTCAAATGTTTTATTTTTGAACGTCAGTTCACATTTGTAGGTGGATCATCAGTGTTAGAGCTAAAATTAGCATGTTTAAAGTGATTTTCATGCTTCCAGGGGCTCGGGAAGTTAATTAAATACCATTTGGAGGCATTTAATGTTCGAGCAAAAACGGCTGATTTTCGACAAAAGAGATAACACCCCCCCATTACGTCATGCTTCAGAAATGTGAAAAATGGTCCGTTTTCAAATGTTTTATTTTTGAACGTCAGTTCACATTTGTAGGTGGATCATCAGTGTTAGAGCTAAAATTAGCATGTTTAAAGTGATTTTCATGCTTCCAGGGGCTCGGGAAGTTAATTAAATACCATTTGGAGGCATTTAATGTTCGAGCAAAAACGGCTGATTTTCGACAAAAGAGATAACACCCCCCCATTACGTCATGCTTCAAAAATGTGGAAAATGGTCCGTTTTCAAATGTTTTATTTTTGAACGTCAGTTCACATTTGTAGGTGGATCATCAGTGTTAGAGCTAAAATTAGCATGTTTAAAGTGATTTTCATGCTTCCAGGGGCCCAAAACACAAGATTTATGGAATGGTTAAAAGTGCATGAAAATGGCCAATTTACTCACTCTGAGTTCTCAAAAAGGGTTTCTTCACCCCGGGAAGTTAATTAAATACCATTTGGAGGCATTTAATGTTCGAGCAAAAACGGCTGATTTTCGACAAAAGAGATAACACCCCCCCATTACGTCATGCTTCAGAAATGTGGAAAATGGTCCGTTTTCAAATGTTTTATTTTTGAACGTCAGTTCACATTTGTAGGTGGATCATCAGTGTTAGAGCTAAAATTAGCATGTTTAAAGTGATTTTCATGCTTCCAGGGGCTCGGGAAGGTAATTAAATACCATTTGGAGGCATTTAATGTTCGAGCAAAAACGGCAGATTTTCGACAAAAGAGATAACACCCCCCCATTACGTCATGCTTCAGAAATGTGGAAAATGGTCCGTTTTCAAATGTTTTATTTTTGAACGTCAGTTCACATTTGTAGGTGGATCATCAGTGTTAGAGCTAAAATTAGCATGTTTAAAGTGATTTTCATGCTTCCAGGGGCTCGGGAAGTAAAATAAATACCATTTGGAGGCATTTAATGTTCGAGCAAAAACGGCTGATTTTCGACAAAAGAGATAACACCCCCCCATTACGTCATGCTTCAGAAATGTGGAAAATGGTCCGTTTTCAAATGTTTTATTTTTGAACGTCAGTTCACATTTGTAGGTGGATCATCAGTGTTAGAGCTAAAATTAGCATGTTTAAAGTGATTTTCATGCTTCCAGGGGCTCGGGAAGTTAATTAAATACCATTTGGAGGCATTTAATGTTCGAGCAAAAACGGCTGATTTTCGACAAAAGAGATAACACCCCCCCATTACGTCATGCTTCAGAAATGTGGAAAATGGTCCGTTTTCAAATGTTTTATTTTTGAACGTCAGTTCACATTTGTAGGTGGATCATCAGTGTTAGAGCTAAAATTAGCATGTTTAAAGTGATTTTCATGCTTCCAGGGGCTCGGGAAGTTAATTAAATACCATTTGGAGGCATTTAATGTTCGAGCAAAAACGGCTGATTTTCGACAAAAGAGATAACACCCCCCATTACGTCATGCTTCAGAAATGTGGAAAATGGTCCGTTTTCAAATGTTTTATTTTTGAACGTCAGTTCACATTTGTAGGTGGATCATCAGTGTTAGAGCTAAAATTAGCATGTTTAAAGTGATTTTCATGCTTCCAGGGGCCCAAAACACAAGATTTATGGAATGGTTAAAAGTGCATGAAAATGGCCAATTTACTCACTCTGAGTTCTCAAAAAGGGTTTCTTCACCCCGGGAAGTTAATTAAATACCATTTGGAGGCATTTAATGTTCGAGCAAAAACGGCTGATTTTCGACAAAAGAGATAACACCCCCCCCATTACGTCATGCTTCAGAAATGTGGAAAATGGTCCGTTTTCAAATGTTTTATTTTTGAACGTCAGTTCACATTTGTAGGTGGATCATCAGTGTTAGAGCTAAAATTAGCATGTTTAAAGTGATTTTCATGCTTCCAGGGGCTCGGGAAGTTAATTAAATACCATTTGGAGGCATTTATTGTTCGAGCAAAAACGGCTGATTTTCGACAAAAGAGATAACACCCCCCCATTACGTCATGCTTCAGAAATGTGGAAAATGGTCCGTTTTCAAATGTTTTATTTTTGAACGTCAGTTCACATTTGTAGGTGGATCATCAGTGTTAGAGCTAAAATTAGCATGTTTAAAGTGATTTTCATGCTTCCAGGGGCCCAAAACACAAGATTTATGGAATGGTTAAAAGTGCATGAAAATGGCCAATTTACTCACTCTGAGTTCTCAAAAAGGGTTTCTTCACCCCGGGAAGTTAATTAAATACCATTTGGAGGCATTTAATGTTCGAGCAAAAACGGCTGATTTTCGACAAAAGAGATAACACCCCCCCATTACGTCATGCTTCAGAAATGTGGAAAATAGTCCGTTTTCAAATGTTTTATTTTTGAACGTCAGTTCACATTTGTAGGTGGATCATCAGTGTTAGAGCTAAAATTAGCATGTTTAAAGTGATTTTCATGCTTCCAGGGGCTCGGGAAGTTAATTAAATACCATTTGGAGGCATTTAATGTTCGAGCAAAAACGGCTGATTTTCGACAAAAGAGATAACACCCCCCCATTACGTCATGCTTCAGAAATGTGGAAAATGGTCCGTTTTCAAATGTTTTATTTTTGAACGTCAGTTCACATTTGTAGGTGGATCATCAGTGTTAGAGCTAAAATTAGCATGTTTAAAGTGATTTTCATGCTTCCAGGGGCTCGGGAAGTAAAATAAATACCATTTGGAGGCATTTAATGTTCGAGCAAAAACGGCTGATTTTCGACAAAAGAGATAACACCCCCCCATTACGTCATGCTTCAGAAATGTGGAAAATGGTCCGTTTTCAAATGTTTTATTTTTGAACGTCAGTTCACATTTGTAGGTGGATCATCAGTGTTAGAGCTAAAATTAGCATGTTTAAAGTGATTTTCATGCTTCCAGGGGCTCGGGAAGTTAATTAAATACCATTTGGAGGCATTTAATGTTCGAGCAAAAACGGCTGATTTTCGACAAAAGAGATAACACCCCCCCATTACGTCATGCTTCAGAAATGTGGAAAATGGTCCGTTTTCAAATGTTTTATTTTTGAACGTCAGTTCACATTTGTAGGTGGATCATCAGTGTTAGAGCTAAAATTAGCATGTTTAAAGTGATTTTCATGCTTCCAGGGGCTCGGGAAGTTAATTAAATACCATTTGGAGGCATTTAATGTTCGAGCAAAAACGGCTGATTTTCGACAAAAGAGATAACACCCCCCCATTACGTCATGCTTCAGAAATGTGGAAAATGGTCCGTTTTCAAATGTTTTATTTTTGAACGTCAGTTCACATTTGTAGGTGGATCATCAGTGTTAGAGCTAAAATTAGCATGTTTAAAGTGATTTTCATGCTTCCAGGGGCCCAAAACACAAGATTTATGGAATGGTTAAAAGTGCATGAAAATGGCCAATTTACTCACTCTGAGTTCTCAAAAAGGGTTTCTTCACCCCGGGAAGTTAATTAAATACCATTTGGAGGCATTTAATGTTCGAGCAAAAACGGCTGATTTTCGACAAAAGAGATAACACCCCCCCATTACGTCATGCTTCAGAAATGTGGAAAATGGTCCGTTTTCAAATGTTTTATTTTTGAACGTCAGTTCACATTTGTAGGTGGATCATCAGTGTTAGAGCTAAAATTAGCATGTTTAAAGTGATTTTCATGCTTCCAGGGGCTCGGGAAGTTAATTAAATACCATTTGGAGGCATTTAATGTTCGAGCAAAAACGGCTGATTTTCGACAAAAGAGATAACACCCCCCCATTACGTCATGCTTCAGAAATGTGGAAAATGGTCTGTTTTCAAATGTTTTATTTTTGAACGTCAGTTCACATTTGTAAGTGGATCATCAGTGTTAGAGCTAAAATTAGCATGTTTAAAGTGATTTTCATGCTTCCAGGGGCTCGGGAAGTGAAATAAATACCATTTGGAGGCATTTAATGTTCGAGCAAAAACGGCTGATTTTCGACAAAAGAGATAACACCCCCCCATTACGTCATGCTTCAGAAATGTGGAAAATGGTCCGTTTTCAAATGTTTTATTTTTGAACGTCAGTTCACATTTGTAGGTGGATCATCAGTGTTAGAGCTAAAATTAGCATGTTTAAAGTGATTTTCATGCTTCCAGGGGCCCAAAACACAAGATTTATGGAATGGTTAAAAGTGCATAAAAATGGCCAATTTACTCACTCTGAGTTCTCAAAAAGGGTTTCTTCACCCCGGGAAGTTAATTAAATACCATTTGGAGGCATTTAATGTTCGAGCAAAAACGGCTGATTTTCGACAAAAGAGATAACACCCCCCCATTACGTCATGCTTCAGAAATGTGGAAAATGGTCCGTTTTCAAATGTTTTATTTTTGAACGTCAGTTCACATTTGTAGGTGGATCATCAGTGTTAGAGCTAAAATTAGCATGTTTAAAGTGATTTTCATGCTTCCAGGGGCTCGGGAAGCTAATTAAATACCATTTGGAGGCATTTAATGTTCGAGCAAAAACGGCTGATTTTCGACAAAAGAGATAACACCCCCCCATTACGTCATGCTTCAGAAATGTGGAAAATGGTCCGTTTTCAAATGTTTTATTTTTGAACGTCAGTTCACATTTGTAGGTGGATCATCAGTATTAGAGCTAAAATTAGCATGTTTAAAGTGATTTTCATGCTTCCAGGGGCTCGGGAAGTTAATTAAATACCATTTGGAGGCATTTAATGTTCGAGCAAAAACGGCTGATTTTCGACAAAAGAGATAACACCCCCCCATTACGTCATGCTTCAGAAATGTGGAAAATGGTCCGTTTTCAAATGTTTTATTTTTGAACGTCAGTTCACATGTGTAGGTGGATCATCAGTGTTAGAGCTAAAATTAGCATGTTTAAATTGATTTTCATGCTTCCAGGGGCCCAAAACACAAGATTTATGGAATGGTTAAAAGTGCATGAAAATGGCCAATTTACTCACTCTGAGTTCTCAAAAAGGGTTTCTTCACCCCGGGAAGTTAATTAAATACCATTTGGAGGCATTTAATGTTCGAGCAAAAACGGCTGATTTTCGACAAAAGAGATAACACCCCCCCATTACGTCATGCTTCAGAAATGTGGAAAATGGTCCGTTTTCAAATGTTTTATTTTTGAACGTCAGTTCACATTTGTAGGTGGATCATCAGTGTTAGAGCTAAAATTAGCATGTTTAAAGTGATTTTCATGCTTCCAGGGGCTCGGGAAGTTAATTAAATACCATTTGGAGGCATTTAATGTTCGAGCAAAAACGGCTGATTTTCGACAAAAGAGATAACACCCCCCCATTACGTCATGCTTCAGAAATGTGGAAAATGGTCCGTTTTCAAATGTTTTATTTTTGAACGTCAGTTCACATTTGTAGGTGGATCATCAGTGTTAGAGCTAAAATTAGCATGTTTAAAGTGATTTTCATGCTTCCAGGGGCCCAAAACACAAGATTTATGGAATGGTTAAAAGTGCATGAAAATGGCCAATTTACTCACTCTGAGTTCTCAAAAAGGGTTTCTTCACCCCGGGAAGTTAATTAAACACCATTTGGAGGCATTTAATGTTCAAGCAAAAACGGCTGATTTTCGACAAAAGAGATAACACCCCCCCATTACGTCATGCTTCAGAAATGTGGAAAATGGTCCGTTTTCAAATGTTTTATTTTTGAACGTCAGTTCACATTTGTAGGTGGATCATCAGTGTTAGAGCTAAAATTAGCATGTTTAAAGTGATTTTCATGCTTCCAGGGGCTCGGGAAGTTAATTAAATACCATTTGGAGGCATTTAATGTTCGAGCAAAAACGGCTGATTTTCGACAAAAGAGATAACACCCCCCCATTACGTCATGCTTCAGAAATGTGGAAAATGGTCCGTTTTCAAATGTTTTATTTTTGAACGTCAGTTCACATTTGTAGGTGGATCATCAGTGTTAGAGCTAAAATTAGCATGTTTAAAGTGATTTTCATGCTTCCAGGGGCTCGGGAAGTTAATTAAATACCATTTGGAGGCATTTAATGTTCGAGCAAAAACGGCTGATTTTCGACAAAAGAGATAACACCCCCCCATTACGTCATGCTTCAGAAATGTGGAAAATGGTCCGTTTTCAAATGTTTTATTTTTGAACGTCAGTTCACATTTGTAGGTGGATCATCAGTGTTAGAGCTAAAATTAGCATGTTTAAAGTGATTTTCATGCTTCCAGGGGCCCAAAACACAAGATTTATGGAATGGTTAAAAGTGCATGAAAATGGCCAATTTACTCATTCTGAGTTCTCAAAAAGGGTTTCTTCACCCCGGGAAGTTAATTAAATACCATTTGGAGGCATTTAATGTTCGAGCAAAAACGGCTGATTTTCGACAAAAGAGATAACACCCCCCCATTACGTCATGCTTCAGAAATGTGGAAAATGGTCCGTTTTCAAATGTTTTATTTTTGAACGTCAGTTCACATTTGTAGGTGGATCATCAGTGTTAGAGCTAAAATTAGCATGTTTAAAGTGATTTTCATGCTTCCAGGGGCTCGGGAAGTTAATTAAATACCATTTGGAGGCATTTAATGTTCGAGCAAAAACGGCTGATTTTCGACAAAAGAGATAACACCCCCCCATTACGTCATGCTTCAGAAATGTGGAAAATGGTCCGTTTTCAAATGTTTTATTTTTGAACGTCAGTTCACATTTGTAGGTGGATCATCAGTGTTAGAGCTAAAATTAGCATGTTTAACCCCTTCCATGCTGATGACGGCCCCCATCCGTCATGCATTACAGTGCTCGTGTGCTCATGACGGCTGGGGGCCGTCATAAAGCCATTGATTCTTTAATAAGCCTAGCACACGAGAAAAATCGGCCCAGCATGGAAGGGGTTAAAGTGATTTTCATGCTTCCAGGGGCTCGGGAAGTAAAATAAATACCATTTGGAGGTATTTAATGTTCGAGCAAAAACGGCTGATTTTCGACAAAAGAGATAACACCCCCCCATTACGTCATGCTTCAGAAATGTGGAAAATGGTCCGTTTTCAAATGTTTTATTTTTGAACGTCAGTTCACATTTGTAGGTGGATCATCAGTGCTAGAGCTAAAATTAGCATGTTTAAAGTGATTTTCATGCTTCCAGGGGCTCGGGAAGTTAATTAAATACCATTTGGAGGCATTTAATGTTCGAGCAAAAACGGCTGATTTTCGACAAAAGAGATAACACCCCCCCCATTACGTAATGCTTCAGAAATGTGGAAAATGGTCCGTTTTCAAATGTTTTATTTTTGAACGTCAGTTCACATTTGTAGGTGGATCATCAGTGTTAGAGCTAAAATTAGCATGTTTAAAGTGATTTTCATGCTTCCAGGGGCTCGGGAAGTTAATTAAATACCATTTGGAGGCATTTAATGTTCGAGCAAAAACGGCTGATTTTCGACAAAAGAGATAACACCCCCCCATTACATCATGCTTCAGAAATGTGGAAAATGGTCCGTTTTCAAATGTTTTATTTTTGAACGTCAGTTCACATTTGTAGGTGGATCATCAGTGTTAGAGCTAAAATTAGCATGTTTAAAGTGATTTTCATGCTTCCAGGGGCCCAAAACACAAGATTTATGGAATGGTTAAAAGTGCATGAAAATGGCCAATTTACTCACTCTGAGTTCTCAAAAAGGGTTTCTTCACCCCGGGAAGTTAATTAAATACCATTTGGAGGCATTTAATGTTCGAGCAAAAACGGCTGATTTTCGACAAAAGAGATAACACCCCCCCATTACGTCATGCTTCAGAAATGTGGAAAATGGTCCGATTTCAAATGTTTTATTTTTGAACGTCAGTTCACATTTGTAGGTGGATCATCAGTGTTAGAGCTAAAATTAGCATGTTTAAAGTGATTTTCATGCTTCCAGGGGCTCGGGAAGTTAATTAAATACCATTTGGAGGCATTTAATGTTCGAGCAAAAACGGCTGATTTTCGACAAAAGAGATAACACCCCCCCATTACGTCATGCTTCAGAAATGTGGAAAATGGTCCGTTTTCAAATGTTTTATTTTTGAACGTCAGTTCACATTTGTAGGTGGATCATCAGTGTTAGAGCTAAAATTAGCATGTTTAAAGTGATTTTCATGCTTCCAGGGGCTCGGGAAGTGAAATAAATACCATTTGGAGGCATTTAATGTTCGAGCAAAAACGGCTGATTTTCGACAAAAGAGATAACACCCCCCCATTACGTCATGCTTCAGAAATGTGGAAAATGGTCCGTTTTCAAATGTTTTATTTTTGAACGTCAGTTCACATTTGTAGGTGGATCATCAGTGTTAGAGCTAAAATTAGCATGTTTAAAGTGATTTTCATGCTTCCAGGGGCTCGGGAAGTTAATTAAATACCATTTGGAGGCATTTAATGTTCGAGCAAAAACGGCTGATTTTCGACAAAAGAGATAACACCCCCCCATTACGTCATGCTTCAGAAATGTGAAAAATGGTCCGTTTTCAAATGTTTTATTTTTGAACGTCAGTTCACATTTGTAGGTGGATCATCAGTGTTAGAGCTAAAATTAGCATGTTTAAAGTGATTTTCATGCTTCCAGGGGCTCGGGAAGTTAATTAAATACCATTTGGAGGCATTTAATGTTCGAGCAAAAACGGCTGATTTTCGACAAAAGAGATAACACCCCCCCATTACGTCATGCTTCAAAAATGTGGAAAATGGTCCGTTTTCAAATGTTTTATTTTTGAACGTCAGTTCACATTTGTAGGTGGATCATCAGTGTTAGAGCTAAAATTAGCATGTTTAAAGTGATTTTCATGCTTCCAGGGGCCCAAAACACAAGATTTATGGAATGGTTAAAAGTGCATGAAAATGGCCAATTTACTCACTCTGAGTTCTCAAAAAGGGTTTCTTCACCCCGGGAAGTTAATTAAATACCATTTGGAGGCATTTAATGTTCGAGCAAAAACGGCTGATTTTCGACAAAAGAGATAACACCCCCCCATTACGTCATGCTTCAGAAATGTGGAAAATGGTCCGTTTTCAAATGTTTTATTTTTGAACGTCAGTTCACATTTGTAGGTGGATCATCAGTGTTAGAGCTAAAATTAGCATGTTTAAAGTGATTTTCATGCTTCCAGGGGCTCGGGAAGGTAATTAAATACCATTTGGAGGCATTTAATGTTCGAGCAAAAACGGCAGATTTTCGACAAAAGAGATAACACCCCCCCATTACGTCATGCTTCAGAAATGTGGAAAATGGTCCGTTTTCAAATGTTTTATTTTTGAACGTCAGTTCACATTTGTAGGTGGATCATCAGTGTTAGAGCTAAAATTAGCATGTTTAAAGTGATTTTCATGCTTCCAGGGGCTCGGGAAGTAAAATAAATACCATTTGGAGGCATTTAATGTTCGAGCAAAAACGGCTGATTTTCGACAAAAGAGATAACACCCCCCCATTACGTCATGCTTCAGAAATGTGGAAAATGGTCCGTTTTCAAATGTTTTATTTTTGAACGTCAGTTCACATTTGTAGGTGGATCATCAGTGTTAGAGCTAAAATTAGCATGTTTAAAGTGATTTTCATGCTTCCAGGGGCTCGGGAAGTTAATTAAATACCATTTGGAGGCATTTAATGTTCGAGCAAAAACGGCTGATTTTCGACAAAAGAGATAACACCCCCCCATTACGTCATGCTTCAGAAATGTGGAAAATGGTCCGTTTTCAAATGTTTTATTTTTGAACGTCAGTTCACATTTGTAGGTGGATCATCAGTGTTAGAGCTAAAATTAGCATGTTTAAAGTGATTTTCATGCTTCCAGGGGCTCGGGAAGTTAATTAAATACCATTTGGAGGCATTTAATGTTCGAGCAAAAACGGCTGATTTTCGACAAAAGAGATAACACCCCCCATTACGTCATGCTTCAGAAATGTGGAAAATGGTCCGTTTTCAAATGTTTTATTTTTGAACGTCAGTTCACATTTGTAGGTGGATCATCAGTGTTAGAGCTAAAATTAGCATGTTTAAAGTGATTTTCATGCTTCCAGGGGCCCAAAACACAAGATTTATGGAATGGTTAAAAGTGCATGAAAATGGCCAATTTACTCACTCTGAGTTCTCAAAAAGGGTTTCTTCACCCCGGGAAGTTAATTAAATACCATTTGGAGGCATTTAATGTTCGAGCAAAAACGGCTGATTTTCGACAAAAGAGATAACACCCCCCCCATTACGTCATGCTTCAGAAATGTGGAAAATGGTCCGTTTTCAAATGTTTTATTTTTGAACGTCAGTTCACATTTGTAGGTGGATCATCAGTGTTAGAGCTAAAATTAGCATGTTTAAAGTGATTTTCATGCTTCCAGGGGCTCGGGAAGTTAATTAAATACCATTTGGAGGCATTTATTGTTCGAGCAAAAACGGCTGATTTTCGACAAAAGAGATAACACCCCCCCATTACGTCATGCTTCAGAAATGTGGAAAATGGTCCGTTTTCAAATGTTTTATTTTTGAACGTCAGTTCACATTTGTAGGTGGATCATCAGTGTTAGAGCTAAAATTAGCATGTTTAAAGTGATTTTCATGCTTCCAGGGGCCCAAAACACAAGATTTATGGAATGGTTAAAAGTGCATGAAAATGGCCAATTTACTCACTCTGAGTTCTCAAAAAGGGTTTCTTCACCCCGGGAAGTTAATTAAATACCATTTGGAGGCATTTAATGTTCGAGCAAAAACGGCTGATTTTCGACAAAAGAGATAACACCCCCCCATTACGTCATGCTTCAGAAATGTGGAAAATAGTCCGTTTTCAAATGTTTTATTTTTGAACGTCAGTTCACATTTGTAGGTGGATCATCAGTGTTAGAGCTAAAATTAGCATGTTTAAAGTGATTTTCATGCTTCCAGGGGCTCGGGAAGTTAATTAAATACCATTTGGAGGCATTTAATGTTCGAGCAAAAACGGCTGATTTTCGACAAAAGAGATAACACCCCCCCATTACGTCATGCTTCAGAAATGTGGAAAATGGTCCGTTTTCAAATGTTTTATTTTTGAACGTCAGTTCACATTTGTAGGTGGATCATCAGTGTTAGAGCTAAAATTAGCATGTTTAAAGTGATTTTCATGCTTCCAGGGGCTCGGGAAGTAAAATAAATACCATTTGGAGGCATTTAATGTTCGAGCAAAAACGGCTGATTTTCGACAAAAGAGATAACACCCCCCCATTACGTCATGCTTCAGAAATGTGGAAAATGGTCCGTTTTCAAATGTTTTATTTTTGAACGTCAGTTCACATTTGTAGGTGGATCATCAGTGTTAGAGCTAAAATTAGCATGTTTAAAGTGATTTTCATGCTTCCAGGGGCTCGGGAAGTTAATTAAATACCATTTGGAGGCATTTAATGTTCGAGCAAAAACGGCTGATTTTCGACAAAAGAGATAACACCCCCCCATTACGTCATGCTTCAGAAATGTGGAAAATGGTCCGTTTTCAAATGTTTTATTTTTGAACGTCAGTTCACATTTGTAGGTGGATCATCAGTGTTAGAGCTAAAATTAGCATGTTTAAAGTGATTTTCATGCTTCCAGGGGCTCGGGAAGTTAATTAAATACCATTTGGAGGCATTTAATGTTCGAGCAAAAACGGCTGATTTTCGACAAAAGAGATAACACCCCCCCATTACGTCATGCTTCAGAAATGTGGAAAATGGTCCGTTTTCAAATGTTTTATTTTTGAACGTCAGTTCACATTTGTAGGTGGATCATCAGTGTTAGAGCTAAAATTAGCATGTTTAAAGTGATTTTCATGCTTCCAGGGGCCCAAAACACAAGATTTATGGAATGGTTAAAAGTGCATGAAAATGGCCAATTTACTCACTCTGAGTTCTCAAAAAGGGTTTCTTCACCCCGGGAAGTTAATTAAATACCATTTGGAGGCATTTAATGTTCGAGCAAAAACGGCTGATTTTCGACAAAAGAGATAACACCCCCCCATTACGTCATGCTTCAGAAATGTGGAAAATGGTCCGTTTTCAAATGTTTTATTTTTGAACGTCAGTTCACATTTGTAGGTGGATCATCAGTGTTAGAGCTAAAATTAGCATGTTTAAAGTGATTTTCATGCTTCCAGGGGCTCGGGAAGTTAATTAAATACCATTTGGAGGCATTTAATGTTCGAGCAAAAACGGCTGATTTTCGACAAAAGAGATAACACCCCCCCATTACGTCATGCTTCAGAAATGTGGAAAATGGTCTGTTTTCAAATGTTTTATTTTTGAACGTCAGTTCACATTTGTAAGTGGATCATCAGTGTTAGAGCTAAAATTAGCATGTTTAAAGTGATTTTCATGCTTCCAGGGGCTCGGGAAGTGAAATAAATACCATTTGGAGGCATTTAATGTTCGAGCAAAAACGGCTGATTTTCGACAAAAGAGATAACACCCCCCCATTACGTCATGCTTCAGAAATGTGGAAAATGGTCCGTTTTCAAATGTTTTATTTTTGAACGTCAGTTCACATTTGTAGGTGGATCATCAGTGTTAGAGCTAAAATTAGCATGTTTAAAGTGATTTTCATGCTTCCAGGGGCCCAAAACACAAGATTTATGGAATGGTTAAAAGTGCATAAAAATGGCCAATTTACTCACTCTGAGTTCTCAAAAAGGGTTTCTTCACCCCGGGAAGTTAATTAAATACCATTTGGAGGCATTTAATGTTCGAGCAAAAACGGCTGATTTTCGACAAAAGAGATAACACCCCCCCATTACGTCATGCTTCAGAAATGTGGAAAATGGTCCGTTTTCAAATGTTTTATTTTTGAACGTCAGTTCACATTTGTAGGTGGATCATCAGTGTTAGAGCTAAAATTAGCATGTTTAAAGTGATTTTCATGCTTCCAGGGGCTCGGGAAGCTAATTAAATACCATTTGGAGGCATTTAATGTTCGAGCAAAAACGGCTGATTTTCGACAAAAGAGATAACACCCCCCCATTACGTCATGCTTCAGAAATGTGGAAAATGGTCCGTTTTCAAATGTTTTATTTTTGAACGTCAGTTCACATTTGTAGGTGGATCATCAGTATTAGAGCTAAAATTAGCATGTTTAAAGTGATTTTCATGCTTCCAGGGGCTCGGGAAGTTAATTAAATACCATTTGGAGGCATTTAATGTTCGAGCAAAAACGGCTGATTTTCGACAAAAGAGATAACACCCCCCCATTACGTCATGCTTCAGAAATGTGGAAAATGGTCCGTTTTCAAATGTTTTATTTTTGAACGTCAGTTCACATGTGTAGGTGGATCATCAGTGTTAGAGCTAAAATTAGCATGTTTAAATTGATTTTCATGCTTCCAGGGGCCCAAAACACAAGATTTATGGAATGGTTAAAAGTGCATGAAAATGGCCAATTTACTCACTCTGAGTTCTCAAAAAGGGTTTCTTCACCCCGGGAAGTTAATTAAATACCATTTGGAGGCATTTAATGTTCGAGCAAAAACGGCTGATTTTCGACAAAAGAGATAACACCCCCCCATTACGTCATGCTTCAGAAATGTGGAAAATGGTCCGTTTTCAAATGTTTTATTTTTGAACGTCAGTTCACATTTGTAGGTGGATCATCAGTGTTAGAGCTAAAATTAGCATGTTTAAAGTGATTTTCATGCTTCCAGGGGCTCGGGAAGTTAATTAAATACCATTTGGAGGCATTTAATGTTCGAGCAAAAACGGCTGATTTTCGACAAAAGAGATAACACCCCCCCATTACGTCATGCTTCAGAAATGTGGAAAATGGTCCGTTTTCAAATGTTTTATTTTTGAACGTCAGTTCACATTTGTAGGTGGATCATCAGTGTTAGAGCTAAAATTAGCATGTTTAAAGTGATTTTCATGCTTCCAGGGGCCCAAAACACAAGATTTATGGAATGGTTAAAAGTGCACGAAAATGGCCAATTTACTCACTCTGAGTTCTCAAAAAGGGTTTCTTCACCCCGGGAAGTTAATTAAATACCATTTGGAGGCATTTAATGTTCAAGCAAAAACGGCTGATTTTCGACAAAAGAGATAACACCCCCCCATTACGTCATGCTTCAGAAATGTGGAAAATGGTCCGTTTTCAAATGTTTTATTTTTGAACGTCAGTTCACATTTGTAGGTGGATCATCAGTGTTAGAGCTAAAATTAGCATGTTTAAAGTGATTTTCATGCTTCCAGGGGCTCGGGAAGTTAATTAAATACCATTTGGAGGCATTTAATGTTCGAGCAAAAACGGCTGATTTTCGACAAAAGAGATAACACCCCCCCATTACGTCATGCTTCAGAAATGTGGAAAATGGTCCGTTTTCAAATGTTTTATTTTTGAACGTCAGTTCACATTTGTAGGTGGATCATCAGTGTTAGAGCTAAAATTAGCATGTTTAAAGTGATTTTCATGCTTCCAGGGGCTCGGGAAGTTAATTAAATACCATTTGGAGGCATTTAATGTTCGAGCAAAAACGGCTGATTTTCGACAAAAGAGATAACACCCCCCCATTACGTCATGCTTCAGAAATGTGGAAAATGGTCCGTTTTCAAATGTTTTATTTTTGAACGTCAGTTCACATTTGTAGGTGGATCATCAGTGTTAGAGCTAAAATTAGCATGTTTAAAGTGATTTTCATGCTTCCAGGGGCCCAAAACACAAGATTTATGGAATGGTTAAAAGTGCATGAAAATGGCCAATTTACTCACTCTGAGTTCTCAAAAAGGGTTTCTTCACCCCGGGAAGTTAATTAAATACCATTTGGAGGCATTTAATGTTCGAGCAAAAACGGCTGATTTTCGACAAAAGAGATAACACCCCCCCATTACGTCATGCTTCAGAAATGTGGAAAATGGTCCGTTTTCAAATGTTTTATTTTTGAACGTCAGTTCACATTTGTAGGTGGATCATCAGTGTTAGAGCTAAAATTAGCATGTTTAAAGTGATTTTCATGCTTCCAGGGGCTCGGGAAGTTAATTAAATACCATTTGGAGGCATTTAATGTTCGAGCAAAAACGGCTGATTTTCGACAAAAGAGATAACACCCCCCCATTACGTCATGCTTCAGAAATGTGGAAAATGGTCCGTTTTCAAATGTTTTATTTTTGAACGTCAGTTCACATTTGTAGGTGGATCATCAGTGTTAGAGCTAAAATTAGCATGTTTAAAGTGATTTTCATGCTTCCAGGGGCTCGGGAAGTAAAATAAATACCATTTGGAGGTATTTAATGTTCGAGCAAAAACGGCTGATTTTCGACAAAAGAGATAACACCCCCCCATTACGTCATGCTTCAGAAATGTGGAAAATGGTCCGTTTTCAAATGTTTTATTTTTGAACGTCAGTTCACATTTGTAGGTGGATCATCAGTGTTAGAGCTAAAATTAGCATGTTTAAAGTGATTTTCATGCTTCCAGGGGCTCGGGAAGTTAATTAAATACCATTTGGAGGCATTTAATGTTCGAGCAAAAACGGCTGATTTTCGACAAAAGAGATAACACCCCCCCATTACGTAATGCTTCAGAAATGTGGAAAATGGTCCGTTTTCAAATGTTTTATTTTTGAACGTCAGTTCACATTTGTAGGTGGATCATCAGTGTTAGAGCTAAAATTAGCATGTTTAAAGTGATTTTCATGCTTCCAGGGGCTCGGGAAGTTAATTAAATACCATTTGGAGGCATTTAATGTTCGAGCAAAAACGGCTGATTTTCGACAAAAGAGATAACACCCCCCCATTACGTCATGCTTCATAAATGTGGAAAATGGTCCGTTTTCAAATGTTTTATTTTTGAACGTCAGTTCACATTTGTAGGTGGATCATCAGTGTTAGAGCTAAAATTAGCATGTTTAAAGTGATTTTCATGCTTCCAGGGGCCCAAAACACAAGATTTATGGAATGGTTAAAAGTGCATGAAAATGGCCAATTTACTCACTCTGAGTTCTCAAAAAGGGTTTCTTCACCCCGGGAAGTTAATTAAATACCATTTGGAGGCATTTAATGTTCGAGCAAAAACGGCTGATTTTCGACAAAAGAGATAACACCCCCCCATTACGTCATGCTTCAGAAATGTGGAAAATGGTCCGTTTTCAAATGTTTTATTTTTGAACGTCAGTTCACATTTGTAGGTGGATCATCAGTGTTAGAGCTAAAATTAGCATGTTTAAAGTGATTTTCATGCTTCCAGGGGCTCGGGAAGTTAATTAAATACCATTTGGAGGCATTTAATGTTCGAGCAAAAACGGCTGATTTTCGACAAAAGAGATAACACCCCCCCATTACGTCATGCTTCAGAAATGTGGAAAATGGTCCGTTTTCAAATGTTTTATTTTTGAACGTCAGTTCACATTTGTAGGTGGATCATCAGTGTTAGAGCTAAAATTAGCATGTTTAAAGTGATTTTCATGCTTCCAGGGGCTCGGGAAGTGAAATAAATACCATTTGGAGGCATTTAATGTTTGAGCAAAAACGGCTGATTTTCGACAAAAGAGATAACACCCCCCCATTACGTCATGCTTCAGAAATGTGGAAAATGGTCCGTTTTCAAATGTTTTATTTTTGAACGTCAGTTCACATTTGTAGGTGGATCATCAGTGTTAGAGCTAAAATTAGCATGTTTAAAGTGATTTTCATGCTTCCAGGGGCTCGGGAAGTTAATTAAATACCATTTGGAGGCATTTAATGTTCGAGCAAAAACGGCTGATTTTCGACAAAAGAGATAACACCCCCCCATTACGTCATGCTTCAGAAATGTGGAAAATGGTCCGTTTTCAAATGTTTTATTTTTGAACGTCAGTTCACATTTGTAGGTGGATCATCAGTGTTAGAGCTAAAATTAGCATGTTTAAAGTGATTTTCATGCTTCCAGGGGCTCGGGAAGTTAATTAAATACCATTTGGAGGCATTTAATGTTCGAGCAAAAACGGCTGATTTTCGACAAAAGAGATAACACCCCCCCATTACGTCATGCTTCAGAAATGTGGAAAATGGTCCGTTTTCAAATGTTTTATTTTTGAACGTCAGTTCACATTTGTAGGTGGATCATCAGTGTTAGAGCTAAAATTAGCATGTTTAAAGTGATTTTCATGCTTCCAGGGGCCCAAAACACAAGATTTATGGAATGGTTAAAAGTGCATGAAAATGGCCAATTTACTCACTCTGAGTTCTCAAAAAGGGTTTCTTCACCCCGGGAAGTTAATTAAATACCATTTGGAGGCATTTAATGTTCGAGCAAAAACGGCTGATTTTCGACAAAAGAGATAACACCCCCCCATTACGTCATGCTTCAGAAATGTGGAAAATGGTCCGTTTTCAAATGTTTTATTTTTGAACGTCAGTTCACATTTGTAGGTGGATCATCAGTGTTAGAGCTAAAATTAGCATGTTTAAAGTGATTTTCATGCTTCCAGGGGCTCGGGAAGTTAATTAAATACCATTTGGAGGCATTTAATGTTCGAGCAAAAACGGCTGATTTTCGACAAAAGAGATAACACCCCCCCCATTACGTCATGCTTCAGAAATGTGGAAAATGGTCCGTTTTCAAATGTTTTATTTTTGAACGTCAGTTCACATTTGTAGGTGGATCATCAGTGTTAGAGCTAAAATTAGCATGTTTAAAGTGATTTTCATGCTTCCAGGGGCTCGGGAAGTAAAATAAATACCATTTGGAGGTATTTAATGTTCGAGCAAAAACGGCTGATTTTCGACAAAAGAGATAACACCCCCCCATTACGTCATGCTTCAGAAATGTGGAAAATGGTCCGTTTTCAAATGTTTTATTTTTGAACGTCAGTTCACATTTGTAGGTGGATCATCAGTGTTAGAGCTAAAATTAGCATGTTTAAAGTGATTTTCATGCTTCCAGGGGCTCGGGAAGTTAATTAAATACCATTTGGAGGCATTTAATGTTCGAGCAAAAACGGCTGATTTTCGACAAAAGAGATAACACCCCCCCATTACGTAATGCTTCAGAAATGTGGAAAATGGTCCGTTTTCAAATGTTTTATTTTTGAACGTCAGTTCACATTTGTAGGTGGATCATCAGTGTTAGAGCTAAAATTAGCATGTTTAAAGTGATTTTCATGCTTCCAGGGGCTCGGGAAGTTAATTAAATACCATTTGGAGGCATTTAATGTTCGAGCAAAAACGGCTGATTTTCGACAAAAGAGATAACACCCCCCCATTACGTCATGCTTCAGAAATGTGGAAAATGGTCCGTTTTCAAATGTTTTATTTTTGAACGTCAGTTCACATTTGTAGGTGGATCATCAGTGTTAGAGCTAAAATTAGCATGTTTAAAGTGATTTTCATGCTTCCAGGGGCCCAAAACACAAGATTTATGGAATGGTTAAAAGTGCATGAAAATGGCCAATTTACTCACTCTGAGTTCTCAAAAAGGGTTTCTTCACCCCGGGAAGTTAATTAAATACCATTTGGAGGCATTTAATGTTCGAGCAAAAACGGCTGATTTTCGACAAAAGAGATAACACCCCCCCATTACGTCATGCTTCAGAAATGTGGAAAATGGTCCGTTTTCAAATGTTTTATTTTTGAACGTCAGTTCACATTTGTAGGTGGATCATCAGTGTTAGAGCTAAAATTAGCATGTTTAAAGTGATTTTCATGCTTCCAGGGGCTCGGGAAGTTAATTAAATACCATTTGGAGGCATTTAATGTTCGAGCAAAAACGGCTGATTTTCGACAAAAGAGATAACACCCCCCCATTACGTCATGCTTCAGAAATGTGGAAAATGGTCCGTTTTCAAATGTTTTATTTTTGAACGTCAGTTCACATTTGTAGGTGGATCATCAGTGTTAGAGCTAAAATTAGCATGTTTAAAGTGTTTTTCATGCTTCCAGGGGCCCAAAACACAAGATTTATGGAATGGTTAAAAGTGCATGAAAATGGCCAATTTACTCACTCTGAGTTCTCAAAAAGGGTTTCTTCACCCCGGGAAGTTAATTAAATACCATTTGGAGGCATTTAATGTTCGAGCAAAAACGGCTGATTTTCGACAAAAGAGATAACACCCCCCCATTACGTCATGCTTCAGAAATGTGGAAAATGGTCCGTTTTCAAATGTTTTATTTTTGAACGTCAGTTCACATTTGTAGGTGGATCATCAGTGTTAGAGCTAAAATTAGCATGTTTAAAGTGATTTTCATGCTTCCAGGGGCTCGGGAAGTTAATTAAATACCATTTGGAGGCATTTAATGTTCGAGCAAAAACGGCTGATTTTCGACAAAAGAGATAACACCCCCCCATTACGTCATGCTTCAGAAATGTGGAAAATGGTCCGTTTTCAAATGTTTTATTTTTGAACGTCAGTTCACATTTGTAGGTGGATCATCAGTGTTAGAGCTAAAATTAGCATGTTTAAAGTGATTTTCATGCTTCCAGGGGCTCGGGAAGTAAAATAAATACCATTTGGAGGCATTTAATGTTCGAGCAAAAACGGCTGATTTTCGACAAAAGAGATAACACCCCCCCATTACGTCATGCTTCAGAAATGTGGAAAATGGTCCGTTTTCAAATGTTTTATTTTTGAACGTCAGTTCACATTTGTAGGTGGATCATCAGTGTTAGAGCTAAAATTAGCATGTTTAAAGTGATTTTCATGCTTCCAGGGGCTCGGGAAGTTAATTAAATACCATTTGGAGGCATTTAATGTTCGAGCAAAAACGGCTGATTTTCGACAAAAGAGATAACACCCCCCCATTACGTCATGCTTCAGAAATGTGGAAAATGGTCCGTTTTCAAATGTTTTATTTTTGAACGTCAGTTCACATTTGTAGGTGGATCATCAGTGTTAGAGCTAAAATTAGCATGTTTAAAGTGATTTTCATGCTTCCAGGGGCTCGGGAAGTTAATTAAATACCATTTGGAGGCATTTAATGTTCGAGCAAAAACGGCTGATTTTCGACAAAAGAGATAACACCCCCCCCATTACGTCATGCTTCAGAAATGTGGAAAATGGTCCGTTTTCAAATGTTTTATTTTTGAACGTCAGTTCACATTTGTAGGTGGATCATCAGTGTTAGAGCTAAAATTAGCATGTTTAAAGTGATTTTCATGCTTCCAGGGGCTCGGGAAGTTAATTAAATACCATTTGGAGGCATTTAATGTTCGAGCAAAAACGGCTGATTTTCGACAAAAGAGATAACACCCCCCCATTACGTCATGCTTCAGAAATGTGGAAAATGGTCCGTTTTCAAATGTTTTATTTCTGAACGTCAGTTCACATTTGTAGGTGGATCATCAGTGTTAGAGCTAAAATTAGCATGTTTAAAGTGATTTTCATGCTTCCAGGGGCTCGGGAAGTAAAATAAATACCATTTGGAGGTATTTAATGTTCGAGCAAAAACGGCTGATTTTCGACAAAAGAGATAACACCCCCCCATTACGTCATGCTTCAGAAATGTGGAAAATGGTCCGTTTTCAAATGTTTTATTTTTGATCGTCAGTTCACATTTGTAGGTGGATCATCAGTGTTAGAGCTAAAATTAGCATGTTTAAAGTGATTTTCATGCTTCCAGGGGCTCGGGAAGTTAATTAAATACCATTTGGAGGCATTTAATGTTCGAGCAAAAACGGCTGATTTTCGACAAAAGAGATAACACCCCCCCCATTACGTAATGCTTCAGAAATGTGGAAAATGGTCCGTTTTCAAATGTTTTATTTTTGAACGTCAGTTCACATTTGTAGGTGGATCATCAGTGTTAGAGCTAAAATTAGCATGTTTAAAGTGATTTTAATGCTTCCAGGGGCTCGGGAAGTTAATTAAATACCATTTGGAGGCATTTAATGTTCGAGCAAAAACGGCTGATTTTCGACAAAAGAGATAACACCCCCCCATTACGTCATGCTTCAGAAATGTGGAAAATGGTCCGTTTTCAAATGTTTTATTTTTGAACGTCAGTTCACATTTGTAGGTGGATCATCAGTGTTAGAGCTAAAATTAGCATGTTTAAAGTGATTTTCATGCTTCCAGGGGCCCAAAACACAAGATTTATGGAATGGTTAAAAGTGCATGAAAATGGCCAATTTACTCACTCTGAGTTCTCAAAAAGGGTTTCTTCACCCCGGGAAGTTAATTAAATACCATTTGGAGGCATTTAATGTTCGAGCAAAAACGGCTGATTTTCGACAAAAGAGATAACACCCCCCCATTACGTCATGCTTCAGAAATGTGGAAAATGGTCCGTTTTCAAATGTTTTATTTTTGAACGTCAGTTCACATTTGTAGGTGGATCATCAGTGTTAGAGCTAAAATTAGCATGTTTAAAGTGATTTTCATGCTTCCAGGGGCTCGGGAAGTTAATTAAATACCATTTGGAGGCATTTAATGTTCGAGCAAAAACGGCTGATTTTCGACAAAAGAGATAACACCCCCCCATTACGTCATGCTTCAGAAATGTGGAAAATGGTCCGTTTTCAAATGTTTTATTTTTGAACGTCAGTTCACATTTGTAGGTGGATCATCAGTGTTAGAGCTAAAATTAGCATGTTTAAAGTGATTTTCATGCTTCCAGGGGCTCGGGAAGTTAATTAAATACCATTTGGAGGCATTTAATGTTCGAGCAAAAACGGCTGATTTTCGACAAAAGAGATAACACCCCCCCATTACGTAATGCTTCAGAAATGTGGAAAATGGTCCGTTTTCAAATGTTTTATTTTTGAACGTCAGTTCACATTTGTAGGTGGATCATCAGTGTTAGAGCTAAAATTAGCATGTTTAAAGTGATTTTCATGCTTCCAGGGGCTCGGGAAGTTAATTAAATACCATTTGGAGGCATTTAATGTTCGAGCAAAAACGGCTGATTTTCGACAAAAGAGATAACACCCCCCCATTACGTCATGCTTCAGAAATGTGGAAAATGGTCCGTTTTCAAATGTTTTATTTTTGAACGTCAGTTCACATTTGTAGGTGGATCATCAGTGTTAGAGCTAAAATTAGCATGTTTAAAGTGATTTTCATGCTTCCAGGGGCCCAAAACACAAGATTTATGGAATGGTTAAAAGTGCATGAAAATGGCCAATTTACTCACTCTGAGTTCTCAAAAAGGGTTTCTTCACCCCGGGAAGTTAATTAAATACCATTTGGAGGCATTTAATGTTCGAGCAAAAACGGCTGATTTTCGACAAAAGAGATAACACCCCCCCATTACGTCATGCTTCAGAAATGTGGAAAATGGTCCGTTTTCAAATGTTTTATTTTTGAACGTCAGTTCACATTTGTAGGTGGATCATCAGTGTTAGAGCTAAAATTAGCATGTTTAAAGTGATTTTCATGCTTCCAGGGGCTCGGGAAGTTAATTAAATACCATTTGGAGGCATTTAATGTTCGAGCAAAAACGGCTGATTTTCGACAAAAGAGATAACACCTCCCCATTACGTCATGCTTCAGAAATGTGGAAAATGGTCCGTTTTCAAATGTTTTATTTTTGAACGTCAGTTCACATTTGTAGGTGGATCATCAGTGTTAGAGCTAAAATTAGCATGTTTAAAGTGATTTTCATGCTTCCAGGGGCTCGGGAAGCTAATTAAATACCATTTGGAGGCATTTAATGTTCGAGCAAAAACGGCTGATTTTCGACAAAAGAGATAACACCCCCCCATTACGTCATGCTTCAGAAATGTGGAAAATGGTCCGTTTTCAAATGTTTTATTTTTGAACGTCAGTTCACATTTGTAGGTGGATCATCAGTATTAGAGCTAAAATTAGCATGTTTAAAGTGATTTTCATGCTTCCAGGGGCTCGGGAAGTTAATTAAATACCATTTGGAGGCATTTAATGTTCGAGCAAAAACGGCTGATTTTCGACAAAAGAGATAACACCCCCCCATTACGTCATGCTTCAGAAATGTGGAAAATGGTCCGTTTTCAAATGTTTTATTTTTGAACGTCAGTTCACATGTGTAGGTGGATCATCAGTGTTAGAGCTAAAATTAGCATGTTTAAATTGATTTTCATGCTTCCAGGGGCCCAAAACACAAGATTTATGGAATGGTTAAAAGTGCATGAAAATGGCCAATTTACTCACTCTGAGTTCTCAAAAAGGGTTTCTTCACCCCGGGAAGTTAATTAAATACCATTTGGAGGCATTTAATGTTCGAGCAAAAACGGCTGATTTTCGACAAAAGAGATAACACCCCCCCATTACGTCATGCTTCAGAAATGTGGAAAATGGTCCGTTTTCAAATGTTTTATTTTTGAACGTCAGTTCACATTTGTAGGTGGATCATCAGTGTTAGAGCTAAAATTAGCATGTTTAAAGTGATTTTCATGCTTCCAGGGGCTCGGGAAGTTAATTAAATACCATTTGGAGGCATTTAATGTTCGAGCAAAAACGGCTGATTTTCGACAAAAGAGATAACACCCCCCCATTACGTCATGCTTCAGAAATGTGGAAAATGGTCCGTTTTCAAATGTTTTATTTTTGAACGTCAGTTCACATTTGTAGGTGGATCATCAGTGTTAGAGCTAAAATTAGCATGTTTAAAGTGATTTTCATGCTTCCAGGGGCCCAAAACACAAGATTTATGGAATGGTTAAAAGTGCACGAAAATGGCCAATTTACTCACTCTGAGTTCTCAAAAAGGGTTTCTTCACCCCGGGAAGTTAATTAAATACCATTTGGAGGCATTTAATGTTCAAGCAAAAACGGCTGATTTTCGACAAAAGAGATAACACCCCCCCATTACGTCATGCTTCAGAAATGTGGAAAATGGTCCGTTTTCAAATGTTTTATTTTTGAACGTCAGTTCACATTTGTAGGTGGATCATCAGTGTTAGAGCTAAAATTAGCATGTTTAAAGTGATTTTCATGCTTCCAGGGGCTCGGGAAGTTAATTAAATACCATTTGGAGGCATTTAATGTTCGAGCAAAAACGGCTGATTTTCGACAAAAGAGATAACACCCCCCCATTACGTCATGCTTCAGAAATGTGGAAAATGGTCCGTTTTCAAATGTTTTATTTTTGAACGTCAGTTCACATTTGTAGGTGGATCATCAGTGTTAGAGCTAAAATTAGCATGTTTAAAGTGATTTTCATGCTTCCAGGGGCTCGGGAAGTTAATTAAATACCATTTGGAGGCATTTAATGTTCGAGCAAAAACGGCTGATTTTCGACAAAAGAGATAACACCCCCCCATTACGTCATGCTTCAGAAATGTGGAAAATGGTCCGTTTTCAAATGTTTTATTTTTGAACGTCAGTTCACATTTGTAGGTGGATCATCAGTGTTAGAGCTAAAATTAGCATGTTTAAAGTGATTTTCATGCTTCCAGGGGCCCAAAACACAAGATTTATGGAATGGTTAAAAGTGCATGAAAATGGCCAATTTACTCACTCTGAGTTCTCAAAAAGGGTTTCTTCACCCCGGGAAGTTAATTAAATACCATTTGGAGGCATTTAATGTTCGAGCAAAAACGGCTGATTTTCGACAAAAGAGATAACACCCCCCCATTACGTCATGCTTCAGAAATGTGGAAAATGGTCCGTTTTCAAATGTTTTATTTTTGAACGTCAGTTCACATTTGTAGGTGGATCATCAGTGTTAGAGCTAAAATTAGCATGTTTAAAGTGATTTTCATGCTTCCAGGGGCTCGGGAAGTTAATTAAATACCATTTGGAGGCATTTAATGTTCGAGCAAAAACGGCTGATTTTCGACAAAAGAGATAACACCCCCCCATTACGTCATGCTTCAGAAATGTGGAAAATGGTCCGTTTTCAAATGTTTTATTTTTGAACGTCAGTTCACATTTGTAGGTGGATCATCAGTGTTAGAGCTAAAATTAGCATGTTTAAAGTGATTTTCATGCTTCCAGGGGCTCGGGAAGTAAAATAAATACCATTTGGAGGTATTTAATGTTCGAGCAAAAACGGCTGATTTTCGACAAAAGAGATAACACCCCCCCATTACGTCATGCTTCAGAAATGTGGAAAATGGTCCGTTTTCAAATGTTTTATTTTTGAACGTCAGTTCACATTTGTAGGTGGATCATCAGTGTTAGAGCTAAAATTAGCATGTTTAAAGTGATTTTCATGCTTCCAGGGGCTCGGGAAGTTAATTAAATACCATTTGGAGGCATTTAATGTTCGAGCAAAAACGGCTGATTTTCGACAAAAGAGATAACACCCCCCCATTACGTAATGCTTCAGAAATGTGGAAAATGGTCCGTTTTCAAATGTTTTATTTTTGAACGTCAGTTCACATTTGTAGGTGGATCATCAGTGTTAGAGCTAAAATTAGCATGTTTAAAGTGATTTTCATGCTTCCAGGGGCTCGGGAAGTTAATTAAATACCATTTGGAGGCATTTAATGTTCGAGCAAAAACGGCTGATTTTCGACAAAAGAGATAACACCCCCCCATTACGTCATGCTTCATAAATGTGGAAAATGGTCCGTTTTCAAATGTTTTATTTTTGAACGTCAGTTCACATTTGTAGGTGGATCATCAGTGTTAGAGCTAAAATTAGCATGTTTAAAGTGATTTTCATGCTTCCAGGGGCCCAAAACACAAGATTTATGGAATGGTTAAAAGTGCATGAAAATGGCCAATTTACTCACTCTGAGTTCTCAAAAAGGGTTTCTTCACCCCGGGAAGTTAATTAAATACCATTTGGAGGCATTTAATGTTCGAGCAAAAACGGCTGATTTTCGACAAAAGAGATAACACCCCCCCATTACGTCATGCTTCAGAAATGTGGAAAATGGTCCGTTTTCAAATGTTTTATTTTTGAACGTCAGTTCACATTTGTAGGTGGATCATCAGTGTTAGAGCTAAAATTAGCATGTTTAAAGTGATTTTCATGCTTCCAGGGGCTCGGGAAGTTAATTAAATACCATTTGGAGGCATTTAATGTTCGAGCAAAAACGGCTGATTTTCGACAAAAGAGATAACACCCCCCCATTACGTCATGCTTCAGAAATGTGGAAAATGGTCCGTTTTCAAATGTTTTATTTTTGAACGTCAGTTCACATTTGTAGGTGGATCATCAGTGTTAGAGCTAAAATTAGCATGTTTAAAGTGATTTTCATGCTTCCAGGGGCTCGGGAAGTGAAATAAATACCATTTGGAGGCATTTAATGTTTGAGCAAAAACGGCTGATTTTCGACAAAAGAGATAACACCCCCCCATTACGTCATGCTTCAGAAATGTGGAAAATGGTCCGTTTTCAAATGTTTTATTTTTGAACGTCAGTTCACATTTGTAGGTGGATCATCAGTGTTAGAGCTAAAATTAGCATGTTTAAAGTGATTTTCATGCTTCCAGGGGCTCGGGAAGTTAATTAAATACCATTTGGAGGCATTTAATGTTCGAGCAAAAACGGCTGATTTTCGACAAAAGAGATAACACCCCCCCATTACGTCATGCTTCAGAAATGTGGAAAATGGTCCGTTTTCAAATGTTTTATTTTTGAACGTCAGTTCACATTTGTAGGTGGATCATCAGTGTTAGAGCTAAAATTAGCATGTTTAAAGTGATTTTCATGCTTCCAGGGGCTCGGGAAGTTAATTAAATACCATTTGGAGGCATTTAATGTTCGAGCAAAAACGGCTGATTTTCGACAAAAGAGATAACACCCCCCCATTACGTCATGCTTCAGAAATGTGGAAAATGGTCCGTTTTCAAATGTTTTATTTTTGAACGTCAGTTCACATTTGTAGGTGGATCATCAGTGTTAGAGCTAAAATTAGCATGTTTAAAGTGATTTTCATGCTTCCAGGGGCCCAAAACACAAGATTTATGGAATGGTTAAAAGTGCATGAAAATGGCCAATTTACTCACTCTGAGTTCTCAAAAAGGGTTTCTTCACCCCGGGAAGTTAATTAAATACCATTTGGAGGCATTTAATGTTCGAGCAAAAACGGCTGATTTTCGACAAAAGAGATAACACCCCCCCATTACGTCATGCTTCAGAAATGTGGAAAATGGTCCGTTTTCAAATGTTTTATTTTTGAACGTCAGTTCACATTTGTAGGTGGATCATCAGTGTTAGAGCTAAAATTAGCATGTTTAAAGTGATTTTCATGCTTCCAGGGGCTCGGGAAGTTAATTAAATACCATTTGGAGGCATTTAATGTTCGAGCAAAAACGGCTGATTTTCGACAAAAGAGATAACACCCCCCCCATTACGTCATGCTTCAGAAATGTGGAAAATGGTCCGTTTTCAAATGTTTTATTTTTGAACGTCAGTTCACATTTGTAGGTGGATCATCAGTGTTAGAGCTAAAATTAGCATGTTTAAAGTGATTTTCATGCTTCCAGGGGCTCGGGAAGTAAAATAAATACCATTTGGAGGTATTTAATGTTCGAGCAAAAACGGCTGATTTTCGACAAAAGAGATAACACCCCCCCATTACGTCATGCTTCAGAAATGTGGAAAATGGTCCGTTTTCAAATGTTTTATTTTTGAACGTCAGTTCACATTTGTAGGTGGATCATCAGTGTTAGAGCTAAAATTAGCATGTTTAAAGTGATTTTCATGCTTCCAGGGGCTCGGGAAGTTAATTAAATACCATTTGGAGGCATTTAATGTTCGAGCAAAAACGGCTGATTTTCGACAAAAGAGATAACACCCCCCCATTACGTCATGCTTCAGAAATGTGGAAAATGGTCCGTTTTCAAATGTTTTATTTTTGAACGTCAGTTCACATTTGTAGGTGGATCATCAGTGTTAGAGCTAAAATTAGCATGTTTAAAGTGATTTTCATGCTTCCAGGGGCCCAAAACACAAGATTTATGGAATGGTTAAAAGTGCATGAAAATGGCCAATTTACTCACTCTGAGTTCTCAAAAAGGGTTTCTTCACCCCGGGAAGTTAATTAAATACCATTTGGAGGCATTTAATGTTCGAGCAAAAACGGCTGATTTTCGACAAAAGAGATAACACCCCCCCATTACGTCATGCTTCAGAAATGTGGAAAATGGTCCGTTTTCAAATGTTTTATTTTTGAACGTCAGTTCACATTTGTAGGTGGATCATCAGTGTTAGAGCTAAAATTAGCATGTTTAAAGTGATTTTCATGCTTCCAGGGGCTCGGGAAGTTAATTAAATACCATTTGGAGGCATTTAATGTTCGAGCAAAAACGGCTGATTTTCGACAAAAGAGATAACACCTCCCCATTACGTCATGCTTCAGAAATGTGGAAAATGGTCCGTTTTCAAATGTTTTATTTTTGAACGTCAGTTCACATTTGTAGGTGGATCATCAGTGTTAGAGCTAAAATTAGCATGTTTAAAGTGATTTTCATGCTTCCAGGGGCTCGGGAAGCTAATTAAATACCATTTGGAGGCATTTAATGTTCGAGCAAAAACGGCTGATTTTCGACAAAAGAGATAACACCCCCCCATTACGTCATGCTTCAGAAATGTGGAAAATGGTCCGTTTTCAAATGTTTTATTTTTGAACGTCAGTTCACATTTGTAGGTGGATCATCAGTATTAGAGCTAAAATTAGCATGTTTAAAGTGATTTTCATGCTTCCAGGGGCTCGGGAAGTTAATTAAATACCATTTGGAGGCATTTAATGTTCGAGCAAAAACGGCTGATTTTCGACAAAAGAGATAACACCCCCCCATTACGTCATGCTTCAGAAATGTGGAAAATGGTCCGTTTTCAAATGTTTTATTTTTGAACGTCAGTTCACATGTGTAGGTGGATCATCAGTGTTAGAGCTAAAATTAGCATGTTTAAATTGATTTTCATGCTTCCAGGGGCCCAAAACACAAGATTTATGGAATGGTTAAAAGTGCATGAAAATGGCCAATTTACTCACTCTGAGTTCTCAAAAAGGGTTTCTTCACCCCGGGAAGTTAATTAAATACCATTTGGAGGCATTTAATGTTCGAGCAAAAACGGCTGATTTTCGACAAAAGAGATAACACCCCCCCATTACGTCATGCTTCAGAAATGTGGAAAATGGTCCGTTTTCAAATGTTTTATTTTTGAACGTCGGTTCACTTTTGTAGGTGGATCATCAGTGTTAGAGCTAAAATTAGCATGTTTAAAGTGATTTTCATGCTTCCAGGGGCTCGGGAAGTTAATTAAATACCATTTGGAGGCATTTAATGTTCGAGCAAAAACGGCTGATTTTCGACAAAAGAGATAACACCCCCCCATTACGTCATGCTTCAGAAATGTGGAAAATGGTCCGTTTTCAAATGTTTTATTTTTGAACGTCAGTTCACATTTGTAGGTGGATCATCAGTGTTAGAGCTAAAATTAGCATGTTTAAAGTGATTTTCATGCTTCCAGGGGCCCAAAACACAAGATTTATGGAATGGTTAAAAGTGCACGAAAATGGCCAATTTACTCACTCTGAGTTCTCAAAAAGGGTTTCTTCACCCCGGGAAGTTAATTAAATACCATTTGGAGGCATTTAATGTTCAAGCAAAAACGGCTGATTTTCGACAAAAGAGATAACACCCCCCCATTACGTCATGCTTCAGAAATGTGGAAAATGGTCCGTTTTCAAATGTTTTATTTTTGAACGTCAGTTCACATTTGTAGGTGGATCATCAGTGTTAGAGCTAAAATTAGCATGTTTAAAGTGATTTTCATGCTTCCAGGGGCTCGGGAAGTTAATTAAATACCATTTGGAGGCATTTAATGTTCGAGCAAAAACGGCTGATTTTCGACAAAAGAGATAACACCCCCCCATTACGTCATGCTTCAGAAATGTGGAAAATGGTCCGTTTTCAAATGTTTTATTTTTGAACGTCAGTTCACATTTGTAGGTGGATCATCAGTGTTAGAGCTAAAATTAGCATGTTTAAAGTGATTTTCATGCTTCCAGGGGCTCGGGAAGTTAATTAAATACCATTTGGAGGCATTTAATGTTCGAGCAAAAACGGCTGATTTTCGACAAAAGAGATAACACCCCCCCATTACGTCATGCTTCAGAAATGTGGAAAATGGTCCGTTTTCAAATGTTTTATTTTTGAACGTCAGTTCACATTTGTAGGTGGATCATCAGTGTTAGAGCTAAAATTAGCATGTTTAAAGTGATTTTCATGCTTCCAGGGGCCCAAAACACAAGATTTATGGAATGGTTAAAAGTGCATGAAAATGGCCAATTTACTCACTCTGAGTTCTCAAAAAGGGTTTCTTCACCCCGGGAAGTTAATTAAATACCATTTGGAGGCATTTAATGTTCGAGCAAAAACGGCTGATTTTCGACAAAAGAGATAACACCCCCCCATTACGTCATGCTTCAGAAATGTGGAAAATGGTCCGTTTTCAAATGTTTTATTTTTGAACGTCAGTTCACATTTGTAGGTGGATCATCAGTGTTAGAGCTAAAATTAGCATGTTTAAAGTGATTTTCATGCTTCCAGGGGCTCGGGAAGTTAATTAAATACCATTTGGAGGCATTTAATGTTCGAGCAAAAACGGCTGATTTTCGACAAAAGAGATAACACCCCCCCATTACGTCATGCTTCAGAAATGTGGAAAATGGTCCGTTTTCAAATGTTTTATTTTTGAACGTCAGTTCACATTTGTAGGTGGATCATCAGTGTTAGAGCTAAAATTAGCATGTTTAAAGTGATTTTCATGCTTCCAGGGGCTCGGGAAGTAAAATAAATACCATTTGGAGGTATTTAATGTTCGAGCAAAAACGGCTGATTTTCGACAAAAGAGATAACACCCCCCCATTACGTCATGCTTCAGAAATGTGGAAAATGGTCCGTTTTCAAATGTTTTATTTTTGAACGTCAGTTCACATTTGTAGGTGGATCATCAGTGTTAGAGCTAAAATTAGCATGTTTAAAGTGATTTTCATGCTTCCAGGGGCTCGGGAAGTTAATTAAATACCATTTGGAGGCATTTAATGTTCGAGCAAAAACGGCTGATTTTCGACAAAAGAGATAACACCCCCCCATTACGTAATGCTTCAGAAATGTGGAAAATGGTCCGTTTTCAAATGTTTTATTTTTGAACGTCAGTTCACATTTGTAGGTGGATCATCAGTGTTAGAGCTAAAATTAGCATGTTTAAAGTGATTTTCATGCTTCCAGGGGCTCGGGAAGTTAATTAAATACCATTTGGAGGCATTTAATGTTCGAGCAAAAACGGCTGATTTTCGACAAAAGAGATAACACCCCCCCATTACGTCATGCTTCATAAATGTGGAAAATGGTCCGTTTTCAAATGTTTTATTTTTGAACGTCAGTTCACATTTGTAGGTGGATCATCAGTGTTAGAGCTAAAATTAGCATGTTTAAAGTGATTTTCATGCTTCCAGGGGCCCAAAACACAAGATTTATGGAATGGTTAAAAGTGCATGAAAATGGCCAATTTACTCACTCTGAGTTCTCAAAAAGGGTTTCTTCACCCCGGGAAGTTAATTAAATACCATTTGGAGGCATTTAATGTTCGAGCAAAAACGGCTGATTTTCGACAAAAGAGATAACACCCCCCCATTACGTCATGCTTCAGAAATGTGGAAAATGGTCCGTTTTCAAATGTTTTATTTTTGAACGTCAGTTCACATTTGTAGGTGGATCATCAGTGTTAGAGCTAAAATTAGCATGTTTAAAGTGATTTTCATGCTTCCAGGGGCTCGGGAAGTTAATTAAATACCATTTGGAGGCATTTAATGTTCGAGCAAAAACGGCTGATTTTCGACAAAAGAGATAACACCCCCCCATTACGTCATGCTTCAGAAATGTGGAAAATGGTCCGTTTTCAAATGTTTTATTTTTGAACGTCAGTTCACATTTGTAGGTGGATCATCAGTGTTAGAGCTAAAATTAGCATGTTTAAAGTGATTTTCATGCTTCCAGGGGCTCGGGAAGTGAAATAAATACCATTTGGAGGCATTTAATGTTTGAGCAAAAACGGCTGATTTTCGACAAAAGAGATAACACCCCCCCATTACGTCATGCTTCAGAAATGTGGAAAATGGTCCGTTTTCAAATGTTTTATTTTTGAACGTCAGTTCACATTTGTAGGTGGATCATCAGTGTTAGAGCTAAAATTAGCATGTTTAAAGTGATTTTCATGCTTCCAGGGGCTCGGGAAGTTAATTAAATACCATTTGGAGGCATTTAATGTTCGAGCAAAAACGGCTGATTTTCGACAAAAGAGATAACACCCCCCCATTACGTCATGCTTCAGAAATGTGGAAAATGGTCCGTTTTCAAATGTTTTATTTTTGAACGTCAGTTCACATTTGTAGGTGGATCATCAGTGTTAGAGCTAAAATTAGCATGTTTAAAGTGATTTTCATGCTTCCAGGGGCTCGGGAAGTTAATTAAATACCATTTGGAGGCATTTAATGTTCGAGCAAAAACGGCTGATTTTCGACAAAAGAGATAACACCCCCCCATTACGTCATGCTTCAGAAATGTGGAAAATGGTCCGTTTTCAAATGTTTTATTTTTGAACGTCAGTTCACATTTGTAGGTGGATCATCAGTGTTAGAGCTAAAATTAGCATGTTTAAAGTGATTTTCATGCTTCCAGGGGCCCAAAACACAAGATTTATGGAATGGTTAAAAGTGCATGAAAATGGCCAATTTACTCACTCTGAGTTCTCAAAAAGGGTTTCTTCACCCCGGGAAGTTAATTAAATACCATTTGGAGGCATTTAATGTTCGAGCAAAAACGGCTGATTTTCGACAAAAGAGATAACACCCCCCCATTACGTCATGCTTCAGAAATGTGGAAAATGGTCCGTTTTCAAATGTTTTATTTTTGAACGTCAGTTCACATTTGTAGGTGGATCATCAGTGTTAGAGCTAAAATTAGCATGTTTAAAGTGATTTTCATGCTTCCAGGGGCTCGGGAAGTTAATTAAATACCATTTGGAGGCATTTAATGTTCGAGCAAAAACGGCTGATTTTCGACAAAAGAGATAACACCCCCCCCATTACGTCATGCTTCAGAAATGTGGAAAATGGTCCGTTTTCAAATGTTTTATTTTTGAACGTCAGTTCACATTTGTAGGTGGATCATCAGTGTTAGAGCTAAAATTAGCATGTTTAAAGTGATTTTCATGCTTCCAGGGGCTCGGGAAGTAAAATAAATACCATTTGGAGGTATTTAATGTTCGAGCAAAAACGGCTGATTTTCGACAAAAGAGATAACACCCCCCCATTACGTCATGCTTCAGAAATGTGGAAAATGGTCCGTTTTCAAATGTTTTATTTTTGAACGTCAGTTCACATTTGTAGGTGGATCATCAGTGTTAGAGCTAAAATTAGCATGTTTAAAGTGATTTTCATGCTTCCAGGGGCTCGGGAAGTTAATTAAATACCATTTGGAGGCATTTAATGTTCGAGCAAAAACGGCTGATTTTCGACAAAAGAGATAACACCCCCCCATTACGTCATGCTTCAGAAATGTGGAAAATGGTCCGTTTTCAAATGTTTTATTTTTGAACGTCAGTTCACATTTGTAGGTGGATCATCAGTGTTAGAGCTAAAATTAGCATGTTTAAAGTGATTTTCATGCTTCCAGGGGCCCAAAACACAAGATTTATGGAATGGTTAAAAGTGCATGAAAATGGCCAATTTACTCACTCTGAGTTCTCAAAAAGGGTTTCTTCACCCCGGGAAGTTAATTAAATACCATTTGGAGGCATTTAATGTTCGAGCAAAAACGGCTGATTTTCGACAAAAGAGATAACACCCCCCCATTACGTCATGCTTCAGAAATGTGGAAAATGGTCCGTTTTCAAATGTTTTATTTTTGAACGTCAGTTCACATTTGTAGGTGGATCATCAGTGTTAGAGCTAAAATTAGCATGTTTAAAGTGATTTTCATGCTTCCAGGGGCTCGGGAAGTTAATTAAATACCATTTGGAGGCATTTAATGTTCGAGCAAAAACGGCTGATTTTCGACAAAAGAGATAACACCCCCCCATTACGTCATGCTTCAGAAATGTGGAAAATGGTCCGTTTTCAAATGTTTTATTTTTGAACGTCAGTTCACATTTGTAGGTGGATCATCAGTGTTAGAGCTAAAATTAGCATGTTTAAAGTGTTTTTCATGCTTCCAGGGGCCCAAAACACAAGATTTATGGAATGGTTAAAAGTGCATGAAAATGGCCAATTTACTCACTCTGAGTTCTCAAAAAGGGTTTCTTCACCCCGGGAAGTTAATTAAATACCATTTGGAGGCATTTAATGTTCGAGCAAAAACGGCTGATTTTCGACAAAAGAGATAACACCCCCCCATTACGTCATGCTTCAGAAATGTGGAAAATGGTCCGTTTTCAAATGTTTTATTTTTGAACGTCAGTTCACATTTGTAGGTGGATCATCAGTGTTAGAGCTAAAATTAGCATGTTTAAAGTGATTTTCATGCTTCCAGGGGCTCGGGAAGTTAATTAAATACCATTTGGAGGCATTTAATGTTCGAGCAAAAACGGCTGATTTTCGACAAAAGAGATAACACCCCCCCATTACGTCATGCTTCAGAAATGTGGAAAATGGTCCGTTTTCAAATGTTTTATTTTTGAACGTCAGTTCACATTTGTAGGTGGATCATCAGTGTTAGAGCTAAAATTAGCATGTTTAAAGTGATTTTCATGCTTCCAGGGGCTCGGGAAGTTAATTAAATACCATTTGGAGGCATTTAATGTTCGAGCAAAAACGGCTGATTTTCGACAAAAGAGATAACACCCCCCCATTACGTTATGCTTCAGAAATGTGGAAAATGGTCCGTTTTCAAATGTTTTATTTTTGAATGTCAGTTTACATTTGTAGGTGAATCATCAGTGTTAGAGCTAAAATTAGCATGTTTAAAGTGATTTTCATGCTTCCAGGGGCCCAAAACACAAGATTTATGGAATGGTTAAAAGTGCATGAAAATGGCCAATTTACTCACTCTGAGTTCTCAAAAAGGGTTTCTTCACCCCGGGAAGTGAAATAAATACCATTTGGAGGCATTTAATGTTCGAGCAAAAACGGCTGATTTTCGACAAAAGAGATAACACCCCCCCATTACGTCATGCTTCAGAAATGTGGAAAATGGTCCGTTTTCAAATGTTTTATTTTTGAACGTCAGTTCACATTTGTAGGTGGATCATCAGTGTTAGAGCTAAAATTAGCATGTTTAAAGTGATTTTCATGCTTCCAGGGGCTCGGGAAGTAAAATAAATACCATTTGGAGGCATTTAATGTTCGAGCAAAAACGGCTGATTTTCGACAAAAGAGATAACACCCCCCCATTACGTCATGCTTCAGAAATGTGGAAAATGGTCCGTTTTCAAATGTTTTATTTTTGAACGTCAGTTCACATTTGTAGGTGGATCATCAGTGTTAGAGCTAAAATTAGCATGTTTAAAGTGATTTTCATGCTTCCAGGGGCTCGGGAAGTTAATTAAATACCATTTGGAGGCATTTAATGTTCGAGCAAAAACGGCTGATTTTCGACAAAAGAGATAACACCCCCCCATTACGTCATGCTTCAGAAATGTGGAAAATGGTCCGTTTTCAAATGTTTTATTTTTGAACGTCAGTTCACATTTGTAGGTGGATCATCAGTGTTAGAGCTAAAATTAGCATGTTTAAAGTGATTTTCATGCTTCCAGGGGCTCGGGAAGTTAATTAAATACCATTTGGAGGCATTTAATGTTCGAGCAAAAACGGCTGATTTTCGACAAAAGAGATAACACCCCCCCCATTACGTAATGCTTCAGAAATGTGGAAAATGGTCCGTTTTCAAATGTTTTATTTTTGAACGTCAGTTCACATTTGTAGGTGGATCATCAGTGTTAGAGCTAAAATTAGCATGTTTAAAGTGATTTTCATGCTTCCAGGGGCTCGGGAAGTTAATTAAATACCATTTGGAGGCATTTAATGTTCGAGCAAAAACGGCTGATTTTCGACAAAAGAGATAACACCCCCCCATTACGTCATGCTTCAGAAATGTGGAAAATGGTCCGTTTTCAAATGTTTTATTTTTGAACGTCAGTTCACATTTGTAGGTGGATCATCAGTGTTAGAGCTAAAATTAGCATGTTTAAAGTGATTTTCATGCTTCCAGGGGCCCAAAACACAAGATTTATGGAATGGTTAAAAGTGCATGAAAATGGCCAATTTACTCACTCTGAGTTCTCAAAAAGGGTTTCTTCACCCCGGGAAGTTAATTAAATACCATTTGGAGGCATTTAATGTTCGAGCAAAAACGGCTGATTTTCGACAAAAGAGATAACACCCCCCCATTACGTCATGCTTCAGAAATGTGGAAAATGGTCCGTTTTCAAATGTTTTATTTTTGAACGTCAGTTCACATTTGTAGGTGGATCATCAGTGTTAGAGCTAAAATTAGCATGTTTAAAGTGATTTTCATGCTTCCAGGGGCTCGGGAAGTTAATTAAATACCATTTGGAGGCATTTAATGTTCGAGCAAAAACGGCTGATTTTCGACAAAAGAGATAACACCCCCCCATTACGTCATGCTTCAGAAATGTGGAAAATGGTCCGTTTTCAAATGTTTTATTTTTGAACGTCAGTTCACATTTGTAGGTGGATCATCAGTGTTAGAGCTAAAATTAGCATGTTTAAAGTGATTTTCATGCTTCCAGGGGCTCGGGAAGTGAAATAAATACCATTTGGAGGCATTTAATGTTCGAGCAAAAACGGCTGATTTTCGACAAAAGAGATAACACCCCCCCATTACGTCATGCTTCAGAAATGTGGAAAATGGTCCGTTTTCAAATGTTTTATTTTTGAACGTCAGTTCACATTTGTAGGTGGATCATCAGTGTTAGAGCTAAAATTAGCATGTTTAAAGTGATTTTCATGCTTCCAGGGGCTCGTGAAGTTAATTAAATACCATTTGGAGGCATTTAATGTTCGAGCAAAAACGGCTGATTTTCGACAAAAGAGATAACACCCCCCCATTACGTCATGCTTCAGAAATGTGGAAAATGGTCCGTTTTCAAATGTTTTATTTTTGAACGTCAGTTCACATTTGTAGGTGGATCATCAGTGTTAGAGCTAAAATTAGCATGTTTAAAGTGATTTTCATGCTTCCAGGGGCTCGGGAAGTTAATTAAATACCATTTGGAGGCATTTAATGTTCGAGCAAAAACGGCTGATTTTCGACAAAAGAGATAACACCCCCCCATTACGTCATGCTTCAGAAATGTGGAAAATGGTCCGTTTTCAAATGTTTTATTTTTGAACGTCAGTTCACATTTGTAGGTGGATCATCAGTGTTAGAGCTAAAATTAGCATGTTTAAAGTGATTTTCATGCTTCCAGGGGCCCAAAACACAAGATTTATGGAATGGTTAAAAGTGCATGAAAATGGCCAATTTACTCACTCTGAGTTCTCAAAAAGGGTTTCTTCACCCCGGGAAGTTAATTAAATACCATTTGGAGGCATTTAATGTTCGAGCAAAAACGGCTGATTTTCGACAAAAGAGATAACACCCCCCCATTACGTCATGCTTCAGAAATGTGGAAAATGGTCCGTTTTCAAATGTTTTATTTTTGAACGTCAGTTCACATTTGTAGGTGGATCATCAGTGTTAGAGCTAAAATTAGCATGTTTAAAGTGATTTTCATGCTTCCAGGGGCTCGGGAAGTTAATTAAATACCATTTGGAGGCATTTAATGTTCGAGCAAAAACGGCTGATTTTCGACAAAAGAGATAACACCCCCCCATTACGTCATGCTTCAGAAATGTGGAAAATGGTCCGTTTTCAAATGTTTTATTTTTGAACGTCAGTTCACATTTGTAGGTGGATCATCAGTGTTAGAGCTAAAATTAGCATGTTGAAAGTGATTTTCATGCTTCCAGGGGCTCGGGAAGTAAAATAAATACCATTTGGAGGTATTTAATGTTCGAGCAAAAACGGCTGATTTTCGACAAAAGAGATAACACCCCCCCATTACGTCATGCTTCAGAAATGTGGAAAATGGTCCGTTTTCAAATGTTTTATTTTTGAACGTCAGTTCACATTTGTAGGTGGATCATCAGTGTTAGAGCTAAAATTAGCATGTTTAAAGTGATTTTCATGCTTCCAGGGGCTCGGGAAGTTAATTAAATACCATTTGGAGGCATTTAATGTTCGAGCAAAAACGGCTGATTTTCGACAAAAGAGATAACACCCCCCCATTACGTAATGCTTCAGAAATTTGGAAAATGGTCCGTTTTCAAATGTTTTATTTTTGAACGTCAGTTCACATTTGTAGGTGGATCATCAGTGTTAGAGCTAAAATTAGCATGTTTAAAGTGATTTTCATGCTTCCAGGGGCTCGGGAAGTTAATTAAATACCATTTGGAGGCATTTAATGTTCGAGCAAAAACGGCTGATTTTCGACAAAAGAGATAACACCCCCCCATTACGTCATGCTTCAGAAATGTGGAAAATGGTCCGTTTTCAAATGTTTTATTTTTGAACGTCAGTTCACATTTGTAGGTGGATCATCAGTGTTAGAGCTAAAATTAGCATGTTTAAAGTGATTTTCATGCTTCCAGGGGCCCAAAACACAAGATTTATGGAATGGTTAAAAGTGCATGAAAATGGCCAATTTACTCACTCTGAGTTCTCAAAAAGGGTTTCTTCACCCCGGGAAGTTAATTAAATACCATTTGGAGGCATTTAATGTTCGAGCAAAAACGGCTGATTTTCGACAAAAGAGATAACACCCCCCCATTACGTCATGCTTCAGAAATGTGGAAAATGGTCCGTTTTCAAATGTTTTATTTTTGAACGTCAGTTCACATTTGTAGGTGGATCATCAGTGTTAGAGCTAAAATTAGCATGTTTAAAGTGATTTTCATGCTTCCAGGGGCTCGGGAAGTAAAATAAATACCATTTGGAGGCATTTAATGTTCGAGCAAAAACGGCTGATTTTCGACAAAAGAGATAACACCCCCCCATTACGTCATGCTTCAGAAATGTGGAAAATGGTCCGTTTTCAAATGTTTTATTTTTGAACGTCAGTTCACATTTGTAGGTGGATCATCAGTGTTAGAGCTAAAATTAGCATGTTTAAAGTGATTTTCATGCTTCCAGGGGCTCGGGAAGTTAATTAAATACCATTTGGAGGCATTTAATGTTCGAGCAAAAACGGCTGATTTTCGACAAAAGAGATAACACCCCCCCATTACGTCATGCTTCAGAAATGTGGAAAATGGTCCGTTTTCAAATGTTTTATTTCTGAACGTCAGTTCACATTTGTAGGTGGATCATCAGTGTTAGAGCTAAAATTAGCATGTTTAAAGTGATTTTCATGCTTCCAGGGGCTCGGGAAGTAAAATAAATACCATTTGGAGGTATTTAATGTTCGAGCAAAAACGGCTGATTTTCGACAAAAGAGATAACACCCCCCCATTACGTAATGCTTCAGAAATGTGGAAAATGGTCCGTTTTCAAATGTTTTATTTTTGAACGTCAGTTCACATTTGTAGGTGGATCATCAGTGTTAGAGCTAAAATTAGCATGTTTAAAGTGATTTTAATGCTTCCAGGGGCTCGGGAAGTTAATTAAATACCATTTGGAGGCATTTAATGTTCGAGCAAAAACGGCTGATTTTCGACAAAAGAGATAACACCCCCCCATTACGTCATGCTTCAGAAATGTGGAAAATGGTCCGTTTTCAAATGTTTTATTTTTGAACGTCAGTTCACATTTGTAGGTGGATCATCAGTGTTAGAGCTAAAATTAGCATGTTTAAAGTGATTTTCATGCTTCCAGGGGCCCAAAACACAAGATTTATGGAATGGTTAAAAGTGCATGAAAATGGCCAATTTACTCACTCTGAGTTCTCAAAAAGGGTTTCTTCACCCCGGGAAGTTAATTAAATACCATTTGGAGGCATTTAATGTTCGAGCAAAAACGGCTGATTTTCGACAAAAGAGATAACACCCCCCCATTACGTCATGCTTCAGAAATGTGGAAAATGGTCCGTTTTCAAATGTTTTATTTTTGAACGTCAGTTCACATTTGTAGGTGGATCATCAGTGTTAGAGCTAAAATTAGCATGTTTAAAGTGATTTTCATGCTTCCAGGGGCTCGGGAAGTTAATTAAATACCATTTGGAGGCATTTAATGTTCGAGCAAAAACGGCTGATTTTCGACAAAAGAGATAACACCCCCCCATTACGTCATGCTTCAGAAATGTGGAAAATGGTCCGTTTTCAAATGTTTTATTTTTGAACGTCAGTTCACATTTGTAGGTGGATCATCAGTGTTAGAGCTAAAATTAGCATGTTTAAAGTGATTTTCATGCTTCCAGGGGCTCGGGAAGTTAATTAAATACCATTTGGAGGCATTTAATGTTCGAGCAAAAACGGCTGATTTTCGACAAAAGAGATAACACCCCCCCATTACGTAATGCTTCAGAAATGTGGAAAATGGTCCGTTTTCAAATGTTTTATTTTTGAACGTCAGTTCACATTTGTAGGTGGATCATCAGTGTTAGAGCTAAAATTAGCATGTTTAAAGTGATTTTCATGCTTCCAGGGGCTCGGGAAGTTAATTAAATACCATTTGGAGGCATTTAATGTTCGAGCAAAAACGGCTGATTTTCGACAAAAGAGATAACACCCCCCCATTACGTCATGCTTCAGAAATGTGGAAAATGGTCCGTTTTCAAATGTTTTATTTTTGAACGTCAGTTCACATTTGTAGGTGGATCATCAGTGTTAGAGCTAAAATTAGCATGTTTAAAGTGATTTTCATGCTTCCAGGGGCCCAAAACACAAGATTTATGGAATGGTTAAAAGTGCATGAAAATGGCCAATTTACTCACTCTGAGTTCTCAAAAAGGGTTTCTTCACCCCGGGAAGTTAATTAAATACCATTTGGAGGCATTTAATGTTCGAGCAAAAACGGCTGATTTTCGACAAAAGAGATAACACCCCCCCATTACGTCATGCTTCAGAAATGTGGAAAATGGTCCGTTTTCAAATGTTTTATTTTTGAACGTCAGTTCACATTTGTAGGTGGATCATCAGTGTTAGAGCTAAAATTAGCATGTTTAAAGTGATTTTCATGCTTCCAGGGGCTCGGGAAGTTAATTAAATACCATTTGGAGGCATTTAATGTTCGAGCAAAAACGGCTGATTTTCGACAAAAGAGATAACACCCCCCCCATTACGTCATGCTTCAGAAATGTGGAAAATGGTCCGTTTTCAAATGTTTTATTTTTGAACGTCAGTTCACATTTGTAGGTGGATCATCAGTGTTAGAGCTAAAATTAGCATGTTGAAAGTGATTTTCATGCTTCCAGGGGCTCGGGAAGTAAAATAAATACCATTTGGAGGTATTTAATGTTCGAGCAAAAACGGCTGATTTTCGACAAAAGAGATAACACCCCCCCATTACGTCATGCTTCAGAAATGTGGAAAATGGTCCGTTTTCAAATGTTTTATTTTTGAACGTCAGTTCACATTTGTAGGTGGATCATCAGTGTTAGAGCTAAAATTAGCATGTTTAAAGTGATTTTCATGCTTCCAGGGGCTCGGGAAGTTAATTAAATACCATTTGGAGGCATTTAATGTTCGAGCAAAAACGGCTGATTTTCGACAAAAGAGATAACACCCCCCCATTACGTAATGCTTCAGAAATGTGGAAAATGGTCCGTTTTCAAATGTTTTATTTTTGAACGTCAGTTCACATTTGTAGGTGGATCATCAGTGTTAGAGCTAAAATTAGCATGTTTAAAGTGATTTTCATGCTTCCAGGGGCTCGGGAAGTTAATTAAATACCATTTGGAGGCATTTAATGTTCGAGCAAAAACGGCTGATTTTCGACAAAAGAGATAACACCCCCCCATTACGTCATGCTTCAGAAATGTGGAAAATGGTCCGTTTTCAAATGTTTTATTTTTGAACGTCAGTTCACATTTGTAGGTGGATCATCAGTGTTAGAGCTAAAATTAGCATGTTTAAAGTGATTTTCATGCTTCCAGGGGCCCAAAACACAAGATTTATGGAATGGTTAAAAGTGCATGAAAATGGCCAATTTACTCACTCTGAGTTCTCAAAAAGGGTTTCTTCACCCCGGGAAGTTAATTAAATACCATTTGGAGGCATTTAATGTTCGAGCAAAAACGGCTGATTTTCGACAAAAGAGATAACACCCCCCCATTACGTCATGCTTCAGAAATGTGGAAAATGGTCCGTTTTCAAATGTTTTATTTTTGAACGTCAGTTCACATTTGTAGGTGGATCATCAGTGTTAGAGCTAAAATTAGCATGTTTAAAGTGATTTTCATGCTTCCAGGGGCTCGGGAAGTTAATTAAATACCATTTGGAGGCATTTAATGTTCGAGCAAAAACGGCTGATTTTCGACAAAAGAGATAACACCCCCCCATTACGTCATGCTTCAGAAATGTGGAAAATGGTCCGTTTTCAAATGTTTTATTTTTGAACGTCAGTTCACATTTGTAGGTGGATCATCAGTGTTAGAGCTAAAATTAGCATGTTTAAAGTGTTTTTCATGCTTCCAGGGGCCCAAAACACAAGATTTATGGAATGGTTAAAAGTGCATGAAAATGGCCAATTTACTCACTCTGAGTTCTCAAAAAGGGTTTCTTCACCCCGGGAAGTTAATTAAATACCATTTGGAGGCATTTAATGTTCGAGCAAAAACGGCTGATTTTCGACAAAAGAGATAACACCCCCCCATTACGTCATGCTTCAGAAATGTGGAAAATGGTCCGTTTTCAAATGTTTTATTTTTGAACGTCAGTTCACATTTGTAGGTGGATCATCAGTGTTAGAGCTAAAATTAGCATGTTTAAAGTGATTTTCATGCTTCCAGGGGCTCGGGAAGTTAATTAAATACCATTTGGAGGCATTTAATGTTCGAGCAAAAACGGCTGATTTTCGACAAAAGAGATAACACCCCCCCATTACGTCATGCTTCAGAAATGTGGAAAATGGTCCGTTTTCAAATGTTTTATTTTTGAACGTCAGTTCACATTTGTAGGTGGATCATCAGTGTTAGAGCTAAAATTAGCATGTTTAAAGTGATTTTCATGCTTCCAGGGGCTCGGGAAGTAAAATAAATACCATTTGGAGGCATTTAATGTTCGAGCAAAAACGGCTGATTTTCGACAAAAGAGATAACACCCCCCCATTACGTCATGCTTCAGAAATGTGGAAAATGGTCCGTTTTCAAATGTTTTATTTTTGAACGTCAGTTCACATTTGTAGGTGGATCATCAGTGTTAGAGCTAAAATTAGCATGTTTAAAGTGATTTTCATGCTTCCAGGGGCTCGGGAAGTTAATTAAATACCATTTGGAGGCATTTAATGTTCGAGCAAAAACGGCTGATTTTCGACAAAAGAGATAACACCCCCCCATTACGTCATGCTTCAGAAATGTGGAAAATGGTCCGTTTTCAAATGTTTTATTTTTGAACGTCAGTTCACATTTGTAGGTGGATCATCAGTGTTAGAGCTAAAATTAGCATGTTTAAAGTGATTTTCATGCTTCCAGGGGCCCAAAACACAAGATTTATGGAATGGTTAAAAGTGCATGAAAATGGCCAATTTACTCACTCTGAGTTCTCAAAAAGGGTTTCTTCACCCCGGGAAGTTAATTAAATACCATTTGGAGGCATTTAATGTTCGAGCAAAAACGGCTGATTTTCGACAAAAGAGATAACACCCCCCCATTACGTCATGCTTCAGAAATGTGGAAAATGGTCCGTTTTCAAATGTTTTATTTTTGAACGTCAGTTCACATTTGTAGGTGGATCATCAGTGTTAGAGCTAAAATTAGCATGTTTAAAGTGATTTTCATGCTTCCAGGGGCTCGGGAAGTTAATTAAATACCATTTGGAGGCATTTAATGTTCGAGCAAAAACGGCTCATTTTCGACAAAAGAGATAACACCCCCCCATTACGTCATGCTTCAGAAATGTGGAAAATGGTCCGTTTTCAAATGTTTTATTTTTGAACGTCAGTTCACATTTGTAGGTGGATCATCAGTGTTAGAGCTAAAATTAGCATGTTTAAAGTGTTTTTCATGCTTCCAGGGGCCCAAAACACAAGATTTATGGAATGGTTAAAAGTGCATGAAAATGGCCAATTTACTCACTCTGAGTTCTCAAAAAGGGTTTCTTCACCCCGGGAAGTTAATTAAATACCATTTGGAGGCATTTAATGTTCGAGCAAAAACGGCTGATTTTCGACAAAAGAGATAACACCCCCCCATTACGTCATGCTTCAGAAATGTGGAAAATGGTCCGTTTTCAAATGTTTTATTTTTGAACGTCAGTTCACATTTGTAGGTGGATCATCAGTGTTAGAGCTAAAATTAGCATGTTTAAAGTGATTTTCATGCTTCCAGGGGCTCGGGAAGTTAATTAAATACCATTTGGAGGCATTTAATGTTCGAGCAAAAACGGCTGATTTTCGACAAAAGAGATAACACCCCCCCATTACGTCATGCTTCAGAAATGTGGAAAATGGTCCGTTTTCAAATGTTTTATTTTTGAACGTCAGTTCACATTTGTAGGTGGATCATCAGTGTTAGAGCTAAAATTAGCATGTTTAAAGTGATTTTCATGCTTCCAGGGGCTCGGGAAGTAAAATAAATACCATTTGGAGGCATTTAATGTTCGAGCAAAAACGGCTGATTTTCGACAAAAGAGATAACACCCCCCCATTACGTCATGCTTCAGAAATGTGGAAAATGGTCCGTTTTCAAATGTTTTATTTTTGAACGTCAGTTCACATTTGTAGGTGGATCATCAGTGTTAGAGCTAAAATTAGCATGTTTAAAGTGATTTTCATGCTTCCAGGGGCCCAAAACACAAGATTTATGGAATGGTTAAAAGTGCATGAAAATGGCCAATTTACTCACTCTGAGTTCTCAAAAAGGGTTTCTTCACCCCGGGAAGTTAATTAAATACCATTTGGAGGCATTTAATGTTCGAGCAAAAACGGCTGATTTTCGACAAAAGAGATAACACCCCCCCATTACGTCATGCTTCAGAAATGTGGAAAATGGTCTGTTTTCAAATGTTTTATTTTTGAACGTCAGTTCACATTTGTAGGTGGATCATCAGTGTTAGAGCTAAAATTAGCATGTTTAAAGTGATTTTCATGCTTCCAGGGGCTCGGGAAGTTAATTAAATACCATTTGGAGGCATTTAATGTTCGAGCAAAAACGGCTGATTTTCGACAAAAGAGATAACACCCCCCCATTACGTCATGCTTCAGAAATGTGGAAAATGGTCCGTTTTCAAATGTTTTATTTTTGAACGTCAGTTCACATTTGTAGGTGGATCATCAGTGTTAGAGCTAAAATTAGCATGTTTAAAGTGATTTTCATGCTTCCAGGGGCTCGGGAAGTGAAATAAATACCATTTGGAGGCATTTAATGTTCGAGCAAAAACGGCTGATTTTCGACAAAAGAGATAACACCCCCCCATTACGTCATGCTTCAGAAATGTGGAAAATGGTCCGTTTTCAAATGTTTTATTTTTGAACGTCAGTTGACATTTGTAGGTGGATCATCAGTGTTAGAGCTAAAATTAGCATGTTTAAAGTGATTTTCATGCTTCCAGGGGCTCGGGAAGCTAATTAAATACCATTTGGAGGCATTTAATGTTCGAGCAAAAACGGCTGATTTTCGACAAAAGAGATAACACCCCCCCATTACGTCATGCTTCAGAAATGTGGAAAATGGTCCGTTTTCAAATGTTTTATTTTTGAACGTCAGTTCACATTTGTAGGTGGATCATCAGTGTTAGAGCTAAAATTAGCATGTTTAAAGTGATTTTCATGCTTCCAGGGGCCCAAAACACAAGATTTATGGAATGGTTAAAAGTGCATGAAAATGGCCAATTTACTCACTCTGAGTTCTCAAAAAGGGTTTCTTCACCCCGGGAAGTTAATTAAATACCATTTGGAGGCATTTAATGTTCGAGCAAAAACGGCTGATTTTCGACAAAAGAGATAACACCCCCCCATTACGTCATGCTTCAGAAATGTGGAAAATGGTCCGTTTTCAAATGTTTTATTTTTGAACGTCAGTTCACATTTGTAGGTGGATCATCAGTGTTAGAGCTAAAATTAGCATGTTTAAAGTGATTTTCATGCTTCCAGGGGCTCGGGAAGTTAATTAAATACCATTTGGAGGCATTTAATGTTCGAGCAAAAACGGCTGATTTTCGACAAAAGAGATAACACCCCCCCCCATTACGTCATGCTTCAGAAATGTGGAAAATGGTCCGTTTTCAAATGTTTTATTTTTGAACGTCAGTTCACATTTGTAGGTGGATCATCAGTGTTAGAGCTAAAATTAGCATGTTTAAAGTGATTTTCATGCTTCCAGGGGCTCGGGAAGTGAAATAAATACCATTTGGAGGCATTTAATGTTCGAGCAAAAACGGCTGATTTTCGACAAAAGAGATAACACCCCCCCATTACGTCATGCTTCAGAAATGTGGAAAATGGTCCGTTTTCAAATGTTTTATTTTTGAACGTCAGTTCACATTTGTAGGTGGATCATCAGTGTTAGAGCTAAAATTAGCATGTTTAAAGTGATTTTCATGCTTCCAGGGGCCCAAAACACAAGATTTATGGAATGGTTAAAAGTGCATGAAAATGGCCAATTTACTCACTCTGAGTTCTCAAAAAGGGTTTCTTCACCCCGGGAAGTTAATTAAATACCATTTGGAGGCATTTAATGTTCCAGCAAAAACGGCTGATTTTCGACAAAAGAGATAACACCCCCCCATTACGTCATGCTTCAGAAATGTGGAAAATGGTCCGTTTTCAAATGTTTTATTTTTGAACGTCAGTTCACATTTGTAGGTGGATCATCAGTGTTAGAGCTAAAATTAGCATGTTTAAAGTGATTTTCATGCTTCCAGGGGCTCGGGAAGCTAATTAAATACCATTTGGAGGCATTTAATGTTCGAGCAAAAACGGCTGATTTTCGACAAAAGAGATAACACCCCCCCATTACGTCATGCTTCAGAAATGTGGAAAATGGTCCGTTTTCAAATGTTTTATTTTTGAACGTCAGTTCACATTTGTAGGTGGATCATCAGTGTTAGAGCTAAAATTAGCATGTTTAAAGTGATTTTCATGCTTCCAGGGGCTCGGGAAGTTAATTAAATACCATTTGGAGGCATTTAATGTTCGAGCAAAAACGGCTGATTTTCGACAAAAGAGATAACACCCCCCCCATTACGTCATGCTTCAGAAATGTGGAAAATGGTCCGTTTTCAAATGTTTTATTTTTGAACGTCAGTTCACATTTGTAGGTGGATCATCAGTGTTAGAGCTAAAATTAGCATGTTTAAAGTGATTTTCATGCTTCCAGGGGCCCAAACCACAAGATTTATGGAATGGTTAAAAGTGCATGAAAATGGCCAATTTACTCACTCTGAGTTCTCAAAAAGGGTTTCTTCACCCCGGGAAGTTAATTAAATACCATTTGGAGGCATTTAATGTTCGAGCAAAAACGGCTGATTTTCGACAAAAGAGATAACACCCCCCCATTACGTCATGCTTCAGAAATGTGGAAAATGGTCCGTTTTCAAATGTTTTATTTTTGAACGTCAGTTCACATTTGTAGGTGGATCATCAGTGTTAGAGCTAAAATTAGCATGTTTAAAGTGATTTTCATGCTTCCAGGGGCCCAAAACACAAGATTTATGGAATGGTTAAAAGTGCATGAAAATGGCCAATTTACTCACTCTGAGTTCTCAAAAAGGGTTTCTTCACCCCAGGAAGTTAATTAAATACCATTTGGAGGCATTTAATGTTCGAGCAAAAACGGCTGATTTTCGACAAAAGAGATAACACCCCCCCATTACGTCATGCTTCAGAAATGTGGAAAATGGTCCGTTTTCAAATGTTTTATTTTTGAACGTCAGTTCACATTTGTAGGTGGATCATCAGTGTTCGAGCTAAAATTAGCATGTTTAAAGTGATTTTCATGCTTCCAGGGGCTCGGGAAGTTAATTAAATACCATTTGGAGGCATTTAATGTTCGAGCAAAAACGGCTGATTTTCGACAAAAGAGATAACACCCCCCCATTACGTCATGCTTCAGAAATGTGGAAAATGGTCCGTTTTCAAATGTTTTATTTTTGAACGTCAGTTCACATTTGTAGGTGGATCATCAGTGTTAGAGCTAAAATTAGCATGTTTAAAGTGATTTTCATGCTTCCAGGGGCTCGGGAAGTTAATTAAATACCATTTGGAGGCATTTAATGTTCGAGCAAAAACGGCTGATTTTCGACAAAAGAGATAACACCCCCCCATTACGTCATGCTTCAGAAATGTGGAAAATGGTCCGTTTTCAAATGTTTTATTTTTGAACGTCAGTTCACATTTGTAGGTGGATCATCAGTGTTAGAGCTAAAATTAGCATGTTTAAAGTGATTTTCATGCTTCCAGGGGCTCGGGAAGTAAAATAAATACCATTTGGAGGCATTTAATGTTCGAGCAAAAACGGCTGATTTTCGACAAAAGAGATAACACCCCCCCATTACGTCATGCTTCAGAAATGTGGAAAATGGTCCGTTTTCAAATGTTTTATTTTTGAACGTCAGTTCACATTTGTAGGTGGATCATCAGTGTTAGAGCTAAAATTACCATGTTTAAAGTGATTTTCATGCTTCCAGGGGCTCGGGAAGTTAATTAAATACCATTTGGAGGCATTTAATGTTCGAGCAAAAACGGCTGATTTTCGACAAAAGAGATAACACCCCCCCATTACGTCATGCTTCAGAAATGTGGAAAATGGTCCGTTTTCAAATGTTTTATTTTTGAACGTCAGTTCACATTTGTAGGTGGATCATCAGTGTTAGAGCTAAAATTAGCATGTTTAAAGTGATTTTCATGCTTCCAGGGGCTCAGGAAGTTAATTAAATACCATTTGGAGGCATTTAATGTTCGAGCAAAAACGGCTGATTTTCGACAAAAGAGATAACACCCCCCCATTACGTCATGCTTCAGAAATGTGGAAAATGGTCCGTTTTCAAATGTTTTATTTTTGAACGTCAGTTCACATTTGTAGGTGGATCATCAGTGTTAGAGCTAAAATTAGCATGTTTAAAGTGATTTTCATGCTTCCAGGGGCCCAAAACACAAGATTTATGGAATGGTTAAAAGTGCATGAAAATGGCCAATTTACTCACTCTGAGTTCTCAAAAAGGGTTTCTTCACCCCGGGAAGTTAATTAAATACCATTTGGAGGCATTTAATGTTCGAGCAAAAACGGCTGATTTTCGACAAAAGAGATAACACCCCCCCATTACGTCATGCTTCAGAAATGTGGAAAATGGTCCGTTTTCAAATGTTTTATTTTTGAACGTCAGTTCACATTTGTAGGTGGATCATCAGTGTTAGAGCTAAAATTAGCATGTTTAAAGTGATTTTCATGCTTCCAGGGGCTCGGGAAGTTAATTAAATACCATTTGGAGGCATTTAATGTTCGAGCAAAAACGGCTGATTTTCGACAAAAGAGATAACACCCCCCCCCATTACGTCATGCTTCAGAAATGTGGAAAATGGTCCGTTTTCAAATGTTTTATTTTTGAACGTCAGTTCACATTTGTAGGTGGATCATCAGTGTTAGAGCTAAAATTAGCATGTTTAAAGTGATTTTCATGCTTCCAGGGGCTCGGGAAGTGAAATAAATACCATTTGGAGGCATTTAATGTTCGAGCAAAAACGGCTGATTTTCGACAAAAGAGATAACACCCCCCCATTACGTCATGCTTCAGAAATGTGGAAAATGGTCCGTTTTCAAATGTTTTATTTTTGAACGTCAGTTCACATTTGTAGGTGGATCATCAGTGTTAGAGCTAAAATTAGCATGTTTAAAGTGATTTTCATGCTTCCAGGGGCCCAAAACACAAGATTTATGGAATGGTTAAAAGTGCATGAAAATGGCCAATTTACTCACTCTGAGTTCTCAAAAAGGGTTTCTTCACCCCGGGAAGTTAATTAAATACCATTTGGAGGCATTTAATGTTCGAGCAAAAACGGCTGATTTTCGACAAAAGAGATAACACCCCCCCATTACGTCATGCTTCAGAAATGTGGAAAATGGTCCGTTTTCAAATGTTTTATTTTTGAACGTCAGTTCACATTTGTAGGTGGATCATCAGTGTTAGAGCTAAAATTAGCATGTTTAAAGTGATTTTCATGCTTCCAGGGGCCCAAAACACAAGATTTATGGAATGGTTAAAAGTGCATGAAAATGGCCAATTTACTCACTCTGAGTTCTCAAAAAGGGTTTCTTCACCCCGGGAAGTTAATTAAATACCATTTGGAGGCATTTAATGTTCCAGCAAAAACGGCTGATTTTCGACAAAAGAGATAACACCCCCCCATTACGTCATGCTTCAGAAATGTGGAAAATGGTCCGTTTTCAAATGTTTTATTTTTGAACGTCAGTTCACATTTGTAGGTGGATCATCAGTGTTAGAGCTAAAATTAGCATGTTTAAAGTGATTTTCATGCTTCCAGGGGCTCGGGAAGCTAATTAAATACCATTTGGAGGCATTTAATGTTCGAGCAAAAACGGCTGATTTTCGACAAAAGAGATAACACCCCCCCATTACGTCATGCTTCAGAAATGTGGAAAATGGTCCGTTTTCAAATGTTTTATTTTTGAACGTCAGTTCACATTTGTAGGTGGATCATCAGTGTTAGAGCTAAAATTAGCATGTTTAAAGTGATTTTCATGCTTCCAGGGGCTCGGGAAGTTAATTAAATACCATTTGGAGGCATTTAATGTTCGAGCAAAAACGGCTGATTTTCGACAAAAGAGATAACACCCCCCCCATTACGTCATGCTTCAGAAATGTGGAAAATGGTCCGTTTTCAAATGTTTTATTTTTGAACGTCAGTTCACATTTGTAGGTGGATCATCAGTGTTAGAGCTAAAATTAGCATGTTTAAAGTGATTTTCATGCTTCCAGGGGCCCAAACCACAAGATTTATGGAATGGTTAAAAGTGCATGAAAATGGCCAATTTACTCACTCTGAGTTCTCAAAAAGGGTTTCTTCACCCCGGGAAGTTAATTAAATACCATTTGGAGGCATTTAATGTTCGAGCAAAAACGGCTGATTTTCGACAAAAGAGATAACACCCCCCCATTACGTCATGCTTCAGAAATGTGGAAAATGGTCCGTTTTCAAATGTTTTATTTTTGAACGTCAGTTCACATTTGTAGGTGGATCATCAGTGTTAGAGCTAAAATTAGCATGTTTAAAGTGATTTTCATGCTTCCAGGGGCCCAAAACACAAGATTTATGGAATGGTTAAAAGTGCATGAAAATGGCCAATTTACTCACTCTGAGTTCTCAAAAAGGGTTTCTTCACCCCAGGAAGTTAATTAAATACCATTTGGAGGCATTTAATGTTCGAGCAAAAACGGCTGATTTTCGACAAAAGAGATAACACCCCCCCATTACGTCATGCTTCAGAAATGTGGAAAATGGTCCGTTTTCAAATGTTTTATTTTTGAACGTCAGTTCACATTTGTAGGTGGATCATCAGTGTTCGAGCTAAAATTAGCATGTTTAAAGTGATTTTCATGCTTCCAGGGGCTCGGGAAGTTAATTAAATACCATTTGGAGGCATTTAATGTTCGAGCAAAAACGGCTGATTTTCGACAAAAGAGATAACACCCCCCCATTACGTCATGCTTCAGAAATGTGGAAAATGGTCCGTTTTCAAATGTTTTATTTTTGAACGTCAGTTCACATTTGTAGGTGGATCATCAGTGTTAGAGCTAAAATTAGCATGTTTAAAGTGATTTTCATGCTTCCAGGGGCTCGGGAAGTTAATTAAATACCATTTGGAGGCATTTAATGTTCGAGCAAAAACGGCTGATTTTCGACAAAAGAGATAACACCCCCCCATTACGTCATGCTTCAGAAATGTGGAAAATGGTCCGTTTTCAAATGTTTTATTTTTGAACGTCAGTTCACATTTGTAGGTGGATCATCAGTGTTAGAGCTAAAATTAGCATGTTTAAAGTGATTTTCATGCTTCCAGGGGCCCAAAACACAAGATTTATGGAATGGTTAAAAGTGCATGAAAATGGCCAATTTACTCACTCTGAGTTCTCAAAAAGGGTTTCTTCACCCCGGGAAGTTAATTAAATACCATTTGGAGGCATTTAATGTTCGAGCAAAAACGGCTGATTTTCGACAAAAGAGATAACACCCCCCCATTACGTCATGCTTCAGAAATGTGGAAAATGGTCCGTTTTCAAATGTTTTATTTTTGAACGTCAGTTCACATTTGTAGGTGGATCATCAGTGTTAGAGCTAAAATTAGCATGTTTAAAGTGATTTTCATGCTTCCAGGGGCTCGGGAAGTTAATTAAATACCATTTGGAGGCATTTAATGTTCGAGCAAAAACGGCTGATTTTTGACAAAAGAGATAACACCCCTCCATTACGTCATGCTTCAGAAATGTGGAAAATGGTCCGTTTTCAAATGTTTTATTTTTGAACGTCAGTTCACATTTGTAGGTGGATCATCAGTGTTAGAGCTAAAATTAGCATGTTTAAAGTGATTTTCATGCTTCCAGGGGCTCGGGAAGTAAAATAAATACCATTTGGAGGCATTTAATGTTCGAGCAAAAACGGCTGATTTTCGACAAAAGAGATAACACCCCCCCATTACGTCATGCTTCAGAAATGTGGAAAATGGTCCGTTTTCAAATGTTTTATTTTTGAACGTCAGTTCACATTTGTAGGTGGATCATCAGTGTTAGAGCTAAAATTAGCATGTTTAAAGTGATTTTCATGCTTCCAGGGGCTCGGGAAGTTAATTAAATACCATTTGGAGGCATTTAATGTTCGAGCAAAAACGGCTGATTTTCGACAAAAGAGATAACACCCACCCATTACGTCATGCTTCAGAAATGTGGAAAATGGTCCGTTTTCAAATGTTTTATTTTTGAACGTCAGTTCACATTTGTAGGTGGATCATCAGTGTTAGAGCTAAAATTAGCATGTTTAAAGTGATTTTCATGCTTCCAGGGGCTCGGGAAGTGAAATAAATACCATTTGGAGGCATTTAATGTTCGAGCAAAAACGGCTGATTTTCGACAAAAGAGATAACACCCCCCCATTACGTCATGCTTCAGAAATGTGGAAAATGGTCCGTTTTCAAATGTTTTATTTTTGAACGTCAGTTCACATTTGTAGGTGGATCATCAGTGTTAGAGCTAAAATTAGCATGTTTAAAGTGATTTTCATGCTTCCAGGGGCCCAAAACACAAGATTTATGGAATGGTTAAAAGTGCATGAAAATGGCCAATTTACTCACTCTGAGTTCTCAATAAGGGTTTCTTCACCCCGGGAAGTTAATTAAATACCATTTGGAGGCATTTAATGTTCGAGCAAAAACGGCTGATTTTCGACAAAAGAGATAACACCCCCCCATTACGTCATGCTTCAGAAATGTGGAAAATGGTCCGTTTTCAAATGTTTTATTTTTGAACGTCAGTTCACATTTGTAGGTGGATCATCAGTGTTAGAGCTAAAATTAGCATGTTTAAAGTGATTTTCATGCTTCCAGGGGCTCGGGAAGCTAATTAAATACCATTTGGAGGCATTTAATGTTCGAGCAAAAACGGCTGATTTTCGACAAAAGAGATAACACCCCCCCATTACGTCATGCTTCAGAAATGTGGAAAATGGTCCGTTTTCAAATGTTTTATTTTTGAACGTCAGTTCACATTTGTAGGTGGATCATCAGTGTTAGAGCTAAAATTAGCATGTTTAAAATGATTTTCATGCTTCCAGGGGCTCGGGAAGTTAATTAAATACCATTTGGAGGCATTTAATGTTCGAGCAAAAACGGCTGATTTTCGACAAAAGAGATAACACCCCCCCATTACGTCATGCTTCAGAAATGTGGAAAATGGTCCGTTTTCAAATGTTTTATTTTTGAACGTCAGTTCACATTTGTAGGTGGATCATCAGTGTTAGAGCTAAAATTAGCATGTTTAAAGTGATTTTCATGCTTCCAGGGGCCCAAAACACAAGATTTATGGAATGGTTAAAAGTGCATGAAAATGGCCAATTTACTCACTCTGAGTTCTCAAAAAGGGTTTCTTCACCCCGGGAAGTTAATTAAATACCATTTGGAGGCATTTAATGTTCGAGCAAAAACGGCTGATTTTCGACAAAAGAGATAACACCCCCCCATTACGTCATGCTTCAGAAATGTGGAAAATGGTCCGTTTTCAAATGTTTTATTTTTGAACGTCAGTTCACATTTGTAGGTGGATCATCAGTGTTAGAGCTAAAATTAGCATGTTTAAAGTGATTTTCATGCTTCCAGGGGCTCGGGAAGTTAATTAAATACCATTTGGAGGCATTTAATGTTCGAGCAAAAACGGCTGATTTTCGACAAAAGAGATAACACCCCCCCATTACGTCATGCTTCAGAAATGTGGAAAATGGTCCGTTTTCAAATGTTTTATTTTTGAACGTCAGTTCACATTTGTAGGTGGATCATCAGTGTTAGAGCTAAAATTAGCATGTTTAAAGTGATTTTCATGCTTCCAGGGGCCCAAAACACAAGATTTATGGAATGGTTAAAAGTGCATGAAAATGGCCAATTTACTCACTCTGAGTTCTCAAAAAGGGTTTCTTCACCCCGGGAAGTTAATTAAATACCATTTGGAGGCATTTAATGTTCGAGCAAAAACGGCTGATTTTCGACAAAAGAGATAACACCCCCCCATTACGTCATGCTTCAGAAATGTGGAAAATGGTCCGTTTTCAAATGTTTTATTTTTGAACGTCAGTTCACATTTGTAGGTGGATCATCAGTGTTAGAGCTAAAATTAGCATGTTTAAAGTGATTTTCATGCTTCCAGGGGCTCGGGAAGTTAATTAAATACCATTTGGAGGCATTTAATGTTCGAGCAAAAACGGCTGATTTTCGACAAAAGAGATAACACCCCCCCCATTACGTCATGCTTCAGAAATGTGGAAAATGGTCCGTTTTCAAATGTTTTATTTTTGAACGTCAGTTCACATTTGTAGGTGGATCATCAGTGTTAGAGCTAAAATTAGCATGTTTAAAGTGATTTTCATGCTTCCAGGGGCTCGGGAAGTGAAATAAATACCATTTGGAGGCATTTAATGTTCGAGCAAAAACGGCTGATTTTCGACAAAAGAGATAACACCCCCCCATTACATCATGCTTCAGAAATGTGGAAAATTGTCCGTTTTCAAATGTTTTATTTTTGAACGTCAGTTCACATTTGTAGGTGGATCATCAGTGTTAGAGCTAAAATTAGCATGTTTAAAGTGATTTTCATGCTTCCAGGGGCCCAAAACACAAGATTTATGGAATGGTTAAAAGTGCATGAAAATGGCCAATTTACTCACTCTGAGTTCTCAAAAAGGGTTTCTTCACCCCGGGAAGTTAATTAAATACCATTTGGAGGCATTTAATGTTCGAGCAAAAACGGCTGATTTTCGACAAAAGAGATAACACCCCCCCCATTACGTCATGCTTCAGAAATGTGGAAAATGGTCCGTTTTCAAATGTTTTATTTTTGAATGTCAGTTCACATTTGTAGGTGGATCATCAGTGTTAAAGCTAAAATTAGCATGTTTAAAGTGATTTTCATGCTTCCAGGGGCTCGGGAAGCTAATTAAATACCATTTGGAGGCATTTAATGTTCAAGCAAAAACGGCTGATTTTCGACAAAAGAGATAACACCCCCCCATTACGTCATGCTTCAGAAATGTGGAAAATGGTCCGTTTTCAAATGTTTTATTTTTGAACGTCAGTTCACATTTGTAGGTGGATCATCAGTGTTAGAGCTAAAATTAGCATGTTTAAAGTGATTTTCATGCTTCCAGGGGCTCGGGAAGTTAATTAAATACCATTTGGAGGCATTTAATGTTCGAGCAAAAACGGCTGATTTTCGACAAAAGAGATAACACCCCCCCATTACGTCATGCTTCAGAAATGTGGAAAATGGTCCGTTTTCAAATGTTTTATTTTTGAACGTCAGTTCACATTTGTAGGTGGATCATCAGTGTTAGAGCTAAAATTAGCATGTTTAAAGTGATTTTCATGCTTCCAGGGGCCCAAACCACAAGATTTATGGAATGGTTAAAAGTGCATGAAAATGGCCAATTTACTCACTCTGAGTTCTCAAAAAGGGTTTCTTCACCCCGTGAAGTTAATTAAATACCATTTGGAGGCATTTAATGTTCGAGCAAAAACGGCTGATTTTCGACAAAAGAGATAACACCCCCCCATTACGTCATGCTTCAGAAATGTGGAAAATGGTCCGTTTTCAAATGTTTTATTTTTGAACGTCAGTTCACATTTGTAGGTGGATCATCAGTGTTAGAGCTAAAATTAGCATGTTTAAAGTGATTTTCATGCTTCCAGGGGCTCGGGAAGTTAATTAAATACCATTTGGAGGCATTTAATGTTCGAGCAAAAACGGCTGATTTTCGACAAAAGAGATAACACCCCCCCATTACGTCATGCTTCAGAAATGTGGAAAATGGTCCGTTTTCAAATGTTTTATTTTTGAACGTCAGTTCACATTTGTAGGTGGATCATCAGTGTTAGAGCTAAAATTAGCATGTTTAAAGTGATTTTCATGCTTCCAGGGGCCCAAAACACAAGATTTATGGAATGGTTAAAAGTGCATGAAAATGGCCAATTTACTCACTCTGAGTTCTCAAAAAGGGTTTCTTCACCCCGGGAAGTTAATTAAATACCATTTGGAGGCATTTAATGTTCGAGCAAAAACGGCTGATTTTCGACAAAAGAGATAACACCCCCCCATTACGTCATGCTTCAGAAATGTGGAAAATGGTCCGTTTTCAAATGTTTTATTTTTGAACGTCAGTTCACATTTGTAGGTGGATCATCAGTGTTAGAGCTAAAATTAGCATGTTTAAAGTGATTTTCATGCTTCCAGGGGCTCGGGAAGTTAATTAAATACCATTTGGAGGCATTTAATGTTCGAGCAAAAACGGCTGATTTTCGACAAAAGAGATAACACCCCCCCATTACGTCATGCTTCAGAAATGTGGAAAATGGTCCGTTTTCAAATGTTTTATTTTTGAACGTCAGTTCACATTTGTAGGTGGATCATCAGTGTTAGAGCTAAAATTAGCATGTTTAAAGTGATTTTCATGCTTCCAGGGGCTCGGGAAGTTAATTAAATACCATTTGGAGGCATTTAATGTTCGAGCAAAAACGGCTGATTTTCGACAAAAGAGATAACACCCCCCCATTACGTCATGCTTCAGAAATGTGGAAAATGGTCCGTTTTCAAATGTTTTATTTTTGAACGTCAGTTCACATTTGTAGGTGGATCATCAGTGTTAGAGCTAAAATTAGCATGTTTGAAGTGATTTTCATGCTTCCAGGGGCCCAAAACACAAGATTTATGGAATGGTTAAAAGTGCATGAAAATGGCCAATTTACTCACTCTGAGTTCTCAAAAAGGGTTTCTTCACCCCGGGAAGTTAATTAAATACCATTTGGAGGCATTTAATGTTCGAGCAAAAACGGCTGATTTTCGACAAAAGAGATAACACCCCCCCATTACGTCATGCTTCAGAAATGTGGAAAATGGTCCGTTTTCAAATGTTTTATTTTTGAACGTCAGTTCACATTTGTAGGTGGATCATCAGTGTTAGAGCTAAAATTAGCATGTTTAAAGTGATTTTCATGCTTCCAGGGGCTCGGGAAATTAATTAAATACCATTTGGAGGCATTTAATGTTCGAGCAAAAACGGCTGATTTTCGACAAAAGAGATAACACCCCCCCATTACGTCATGCTTCAGAAATGTGGAAAATGGTCCGTTTTCAAATGTTTTATTTTTGAACGTCAGTTCACATTTGTAGGTGGATCATCAGTGTTAGAGCTAAAATTAGCATGTTTAAAGTGATTTTCATGCTTCCAGGGGCTCGGGAAGTTAATTAAATACCATTTGGAGGCATTTAATGTTCGAGCAAAAACGGCTGATTTTCGACAAAAGAGATAACACCCCCCCATTACGTCATGCTTCAGAAATGTGGAAAATGGTCCGTTTTCAAATGTTTTATTTTTGAACGTCAGTTCACATTTGTAGGTGGATCATCAGTGTTAGAGCTAAAATTAGCATGTTTAAAGTGATTTTCATGCTTCCAGGGGCCCAAAACACAAGATTTATGGAATGGTTAAAAGTGCATGAAAATGGCCAATTTACTCACTCTGAGTTCTCAAAAAGGGTTTCTTCACCCCGGGAAGTTAATTAAATACCATTTGGAGGCATTTAATGTTCGAGCAAAAACGGCTGATTTTCGACAAAAGAGATAACACCCCCCCATTACGTCATGCTTCAGAAATGTGGAAAATGGTCCGTTTTCAAATGTTTTATTTTTGAACGTCAGTTCACATTTGTAGGTGGATCATCAGTGTTAGAGCTAAAATTAGCATGTTTAAAGTGATTTTCATGCTTCCAGGGGCTCGGGAAGTTAATTAAATACCATGTGGAGGCATTTAATGTTCGAGCAAAAACGGCTGATTTTCGACAAAAGAGATAACACCCCCCCATTACGTCATGCTTCAGAAATGTGGAAAATGGTCCGTTTTCAAATGTTTTATTTTTGAACGTCAGTTCACATTTGTAGGTGGATCATCAGTGTTAGAGCTAAAATTAGCATGTTTAAAGTGATTTTCATGCTTCCAGGGGCTCGGGAAGTAAAATAAATACCATTTGGAGGCATTTAATGTTCGAGCAAAAACGGCTGATTTTCGACAAAAGAGATAACACCCCCCCATTACGTCATGCTTCAGAAATGTGGAAAATGGTCCGTTTTCAAATGTTTTATTTTTGAACGTCAGTTCACATTTGTAGGTGGATCATCAGTGTTAGAGCTAAAATTAGCATGTTTAAAGTGATTTTCATGCTTCCAGGGGCTCGGGAAGTTAATTAAATACCATTTGGAGGCATTTAATGTTCGAGCAAAAACGGCTGATTTTCGACAAAAGAGATAACACCCCCCCATTACGTCATGCTTCAGAAATGTGGAAAATGGTCCGTTTTCAAATGTTTTATTTTTGAACGTCAGTTCACATTTGTAGGTGGATCATCAGTGTTAGAGCTAAAATTAGCATGTTTAAAGTGATTTTCATGCTTCCAGGGGCTCGGGAAGTTAATTAAATACCATTTGGAGGCATTTAATGTTCGAGCAAAAACGGCTGATTTTCGACAAAAGAGATAACACCCCCCCATTACGTCATGCTTCAGAAATGTGGAAAATGGTCCGTTTTCAAATGTTTTATTTTTGAACGTCAGTTCACATTTGTAGGTGGATCATCAGTGTTAGAGCTAAAATTAGCATGTTTAAAGTGATTTTCATGCTTCCAGGGGCCCAAAACACAAGATTTATGGAATGGTTAAAAGTGCATGAAAATGGCCAATTTACTCACTCTGAGTTCTCAAAAAGGGTTTCTTCACCCCGGGAAGTTAATTAAATACCATGTGGAGGCATTTAATGTTCGAGCAAAAATGGCTGATTTTCGACAAAAGAGATAACACCCCCCCATTACGTCATGCTTCAGAAATGTGGAAAATGGTCCGTTTTCAAATGTTTCATTTTTGAACGTCAGTTCACATTTGTAGGTGGATCATCAGTGTTAGAGCTAAAATTAGCATGTTTAAAGTGATTTTCATGCTTCCAGGGGCTCGGGAAGTTAATTAAATACCATTTGGAGGCATTTAATGTTCGAGCAAAAACGGCTGATTTTCGACAAAAGAGATAACACCCCCCCATTACGTCATGCTTCAGAAATGTGGAAAATGGTCCGTTTTCAAATGTTTTATTTTTGAACGTCAGTTCACATTTGTAGGTGGATCATCAGTGTTAGAGCTAAAATTAGCATGTTTAAAGTGATTTTCATGCTTCCAGGGGCTCGGGAAGTGAAATAAATACCATTTGGAGGCATTTAATGTTCGAGCAAAAACGGCTGATTTTCGACAAAAGAGATAACACCCCCCCATTACGTCATGCTTCAGAAATGTGGAAAATGGTCCGTTTTCAAATGTTTTATTTTTGAACGTCAGTTCACATTTGTAGGTGGATCATCAGTGTTAGAGCTAAAATTAGCATGTTTAAAGTGATTTTCATGCTTCCAGGGGCCCAAAACACAAGATTTATGGAATGGTTAAAAGTGCATGAAAATGGCCAATTTACTCACTCTGAGTTCTCAAAAAGGGTTTCTTCACCCCGGGAAGTTAATTAAATACCATTTGGAGGCATTTAATGTTCGAGCAAAAACGGCTGATTTTCGACAAAAGAGATAGCACCCCCCCATTACGTCATGCTTCAGAAATGTGGAAAATGGTCCGTTTTCAAATGTTTTATTTTTGAACGTCAGTTCACATTTGTAGGTGGATCATCAGTGTTAGAGCTAAAATTAGCATGTTTAAAGTGATTTTCATGCTTCCAGGGGCTCGGGAAGCTAATTAAATACCATTTGGAGGCATTTAATGTTCGAGCAAAAACGGCTGATTTTCGACAAAAGAGATAACACCCCCCCATTACGTCATGCTTCAGAAATGTGGAAAATGGTCCGTTTTCAAATGTTTTATTTTTGAACGTCAGTTCACATTTGTAGGTGGATCATCAATGTTAGAGCTAAAATTAGCATGTTTAAAGTGATTTTCATGCTTCCAGGGGCCCAAAACACAAGATTTATGGAATGGTTAAAAGTGCATGAAAATGGCCAATTTACTCACTCTGAGTTCTCAAAAAGGGTTTCTTCACCCCGGGAAGTTAATTAAATACCATTTGGAGGCATTTAATGTTCGAGCAAAAACGGCTGATTTTCGACAAAAGAGATAACACCCCCCCATTACGTCATGCTTCAGAAATGTGGAAAATGGTCCGTTTTCAAATGTTTTATTTTTGAACGTCAGTCCACATTTGTAGGTGGATCATCAGTGCTAGAGCTAAAATTAGCATGTTTAAAGTGATTTTCATGCTTCCAGGGGCCCAAAACACAAGATTTATGGAATGGTTAAAAGTGCATGAAAATGGCCAATTTACTCACTCTGAGTTCTCAAAAAGGGTTTCTTCAGCCCGGGAAGTTAATTAAATACCATTTGGAGGCATTTAATGTTCGAGCAAAAACGGCTGATTTTCGACAAAAGAGATAACACCCCCCCATTACGTCATGCTTCAGAAATGTGGAAAATGGTCCGTTTTCAAATGTTTTATTTTTGAACGTCAGTCCACATTTGTAGGTGGATCATCAGTGTTAGAGCTAAAATTAGCATGTTTAAAGTGATTTTCATGCTTCCAGGGGCTCGGGAAGTTAATTAAATACCATTTGGAGGCATTTAATGTTCGAGCAAAAACGGCTGATTTTCGACAAAAGAGATAACACCCCCCCATTACGTCATGCTTCAGAAATGTGGAAAATGGTCCGTTTTCAAATGTTTTATTTTTGAACGTCAGTTCACATTTGTAGGTGGATCATCAGTGTTAGAGCTAAAATTAGCATGTTTAAAGTGATTTTCATGCTTCCAGGGGCCCAAAACACAAGATTTATGGAATGGTTAAAAGTGCATGAAAATGGCCAATTTACTCACTCTGAGTTCTCAAAAAGGGTTTCTTCACCCCGGGAAGTTAATTAAATACCATTTGGAGGCATTTAATGTTCGAGCAAAAACAGCTGATTTTCGACAAAAGAGATAACACCCCCCCATTACGTCATGCTTCAGAAATGTGGAAAATGGTCCGTTTTCAAATGTTTTATTTTTGAACGTCAGTTCACATTTGTAGGTGGATCATCAGTGTTAGAGCTAAAATTAGCATGTTTAAAGTGATTTTCATGCTTCCAGGGGCTCGGGAAGTTAATTAAATACCATTTGGAGGCATTTAATGTTCGAGCAAAAACGGCTGATTTTCGACAAAAGAGATAACACCCCCCCATTACGTCATGCTTCAGAAATGTGGAAAATGGTCCGTTTTCAAATGTTTTATTTTTGAACGTCAGTTCACATTTGTAGGTGGATCATCAGTGTTAGAGCTAAAATTAGCATGTTTAAAGTGATTTTCATGCTTCCAGGGGCTCGGGAAGTGAAATAAATACCATTTGGAGGCATTTAATGTTCGAGCAAAAACGGCTGATTTTCGACAAAAGAGATAACACCCCCCCATTACGTCATGCTTCAGAAATGTGGAAAATGGTCCGTTTTCAAATGTTTTATTTTTGAACGTCAGTTCACATTTGTAGGTGGATCATCAGTGTTAGAGCTAAAATTAGCATGTTTAAAGTGATTTTCATGCTTCCAGGGGCCCAAAACACAAGATTTATGGAATGGTTAAAAGTGCATGAAAATGGCCAATTTACTCACTCTGAGTTCTCAAAAAGGGTTTCTTCACCCCGGGAAGTTAATTAAATACCATTTGGAGGCATTTAATGTTCGAGCAAAAACGGCTGATTTTCGACAAAAGAGATAACACCCCCCCATTACGTCATGCTTCAGAAATGTGGAAAATGGTCCGTTTTCAAATGTTTTATTTTTGAACGTCAGTTCACATTTGTAGGTGGATCATCAGTGTTAGAGCTAAAATTAGCATGTTTAAAGTGATTTTCATGCTTCCAGGGGCTCGGGAAGCTAATTAAATACCATTTGGAGGCATTTAATGTTCGAGCAAAAACGGCTGATTTTCGACAAAAGAGATAACACCCCCCCATTACGTCATGCTTCAGAAATGTGGAAAATGGTCCGTTTTCAAATGTTTTATTTTTGAACGTCAGTTCACATTTGTAGGTGGATCATCAGTGTTAGAGCTAAAATTAGCATGTTTAAAGTGATTTTCATGCTTCCAGGGGCTCGGGAAGTTAATTAAATACCATTTGGAGGCATTTAATGTTCGAGCAAAAACGGCTGATTTTCGACAAAAGAGATAACACCCCCCCATTACGTCATGCTTCAGAAATGTGGAAAATGGTCCGTTTTCAAATGTTTTATTTTTGAACGTCAGTTCACATTTGTAGGTGGATCATCAGTGTTAGAGCTAAAATTAGCATGTTTAAAGTGATTTTCATGCTTCCAGGGGCCCAAACCACAAGATTTATGGAATGGTTAAAAGTGCATGAAAATGGCCAATTTACTCACTCTGAGTTCTCAAAAAGGGTTTCTTCACCCCGGGAAGTTAATTAAATACCATTTGGAGGCATTTAATGTTCGAGCAAAAACGGCTGATTTTCGACAAAAGAGATAACACCCCCCCATTACGTCATGCTTCAGAAATGTGGAAAATGGTCCGTTTTCAAATGTTTTATTTTTGAACGTCAGTTCACATTTGTAGGTGGATCATCAGTGTTAGAGCTAAAATTAGCATGTTTAAAGTGATTTTCATGCTTCCAGGGGCCCAAAACACAAGATTTATGGAATGGTTAAAAGTGCATGAAAATGGCCAATTTACTCACTCTGAGTTCTCAAAAAGGGTTTCTTCACCCGGGAAGTTAATTAAATACCATTTGGAGGCATTTAATGTTCGAGCAAAAACGGCTGATTTTCGACAAAAGAGATAACACCCCCCCATTACGTCATGCTTCAGAAATGTGGAAAATGGTCCGTTTTCAAATGTTTTATTTTTGAACGTCAGTTCACATTTGTAGGTGGATCATCAGTGTTAGAGCTAAAATTAGCATGTTTAAAGTGATTTTCATGCTTCCAGGGGCTCGGGAAGTTAATTAAATACCATTTGGAGGCATTTAATGTTCGAGCAAAAACGGCTGATTTTCGACAAAAGAGATAACACCCCCCCATTACGTCATGCTTCAGAAATGTGGAAAATGGTCCGTTTTCAAATGTTTTATTTTTGAACGTCAGTTCACATTTGTAGGTGGATCATCAGTGTTAGAGCTAAAATTAGCATGTTTAAAGTGATTTTCATGCTTCCAGGGGCCCAAAACACAAGATTTATGGAATGGTTAAAAGTGCATGAAAATGGCCAATTTACTCACTCTGAGTTCTCAAAAAGGGTTTCTTCACCCCGGGAAGTTAATTAAATACCATGTGGAGGCATTTAATGTTCGAGCAAAAATGGCTGATTTTCGACAAAAGAGATAACACCCCCCCATTACGTCATGCTTCAGAAATGTGGAAAATGGTCCGTTTTCAAATGTTTTATTTTTGAACGTCAGTTCACATTTGTAGGTGGATCATCAGTGTTAGAGCTAAAATTAGCATGTTTAAAGTGATTTTCATGCTTCCAGGGGCTCGGGAAGTTAATTAAATACCATTTGGAGGCATTTAATGTTCGAGCAAAAACGGCTGATTTTCGACAAAAGAGATAACACCCCCCCATTACGTCATGCTTCAGAAATGTGGAAAATGGTCCGTTTTCAAATGTTTTATTTTTGAACGTCAGTTCACATTTGTAGGTGGATCATCAGTGTTAGAGCTAAAATTAGCATGTTTAAAGTGATTTTCATGCTTCCAGGGGCTCGGGAAGTGAAATAAATACCATTTGGAGGCATTTAATGTTCGAGCAAAAACGGCTGATTTTCGACAAAAGAGATAACACCCCCCCATTACGTCATGCTTCAGAAATGTGGAAAATGGTCCGTTTTCAAATGTTTTATTTTTGAACGTCAGTTCACATTTGTAGGTGGATCATCAGTGTTAGAGCTAAAATTAGCATGTTTAAAGTGATTTTCATGCTTCCAGGGGCCCAAAACACAAGATTTATGGAATGGTTAAAAGTGCATGAAAATGGCCAATTTACTCACTCTGAGTTCTCAAAAAGGGTTTCTTCACCCCGGGAAGTTAATTAAATACCATTTGGAGGCATTTAATGTTCGAGCAAAAACGGCTGATTTTCGACAAAAGAGATAGCACCCCCCCATTACGTCATGCTTCAGAAATGTGGAAAATGGTCCGTTTTCAAATGTTTTATTTTTGAACGTCAGTTCACATTTGTAGGTGGATCATCAGTGTTAGAGCTAAAATTAGCATGTTTAAAGTGATTTTCATGCTTCCAGGGGCTCGGGAAGCTAATTAAATACCATTTGGAGGCATTTAATGTTCGAGCAAAAACGGCTGATTTTCGACAAAAGAGATAACACCCCCCCATTACGTCATGCTTCAGAAATGTGGAAAATGGTCCGTTTTCAAATGTTTTATTTTTGAACGTCAGTTCACATTTGTAGGTGGATCATCAATGTTAGAGCTAAAATTAGCATGTTTAAAGTGATTTTCATGCTTCCAGGGGCCCAAAACACAAGATTTATGGAATGGTTAAAAGTGCATGAAAATGGCCAATTTACTCACTCTGAGTTCTCAAAAAGGGTTTCTTCACCCCGGGAAGTTAATTAAATACCATTTGGAGGCATTTAATGTTCGAGCAAAAACGGCTGATTTTCGACAAAAGAGATAACACCCCCCCATTACGTCATGCTTCAGAAATGTGGAAAATGGTCCGTTTTCAAATGTTTTATTTTTGAACGTCAGTCCACATTTGTAGGTGGATCATCAGTGCTAGAGCTAAAATTAGCATGTTTAAAGTGATTTTCATGCTTCCAGGGGCCCAAAACACAAGATTTATGGAATGGTTAAAAGTGCATGAAAATGGCCAATTTACTCACTCTGAGTTCTCAAAAAGGGTTTCTTCAGCCCGGGAAGTTAATTAAATACCATTTGGAGGCATTTAATGTTCGAGCAAAAACGGCTGATTTTCGACAAAAGAGATAACACCCCCCCATTACGTCATGCTTCAGAAATGTGGAAAATGGTCCGTTTTCAAATGTTTTATTTTTGAACGTCAGTCCACATTTGTAGGTGGATCATCAGTGTTAGAGCTAAAATTAGCATGTTTAAAGTGATTTTCATGCTTCCAGGGGCTCGGGAAGTTAATTAAATACCATTTGGAGGCATTTAATGTTCGAGCAAAAACGGCTGATTTTCGACAAAAGAGATAACACCCCCCCATTACGTCATGCTTCAGAAATGTGGAAAATGGTCCGTTTTCAAATGTTTTATTTTTGAACGTCAGTTCACATTTGTAGGTGGATCATCAGTGTTAGAGCTAAAATTAGCATGTTTAAAGTGATTTTCATGCTTCCAGGGGCCCAAAACACAAGATTTATGGAATGGTTAAAAGTGCATGAAAATGGCCAATTTACTCACTCTGAGTTCTCAAAAAGGGTTTCTTCACCCCGGGAAGTTAATTAAATACCATTTGGAGGCATTTAATGTTCGAGCAAAAACAGCTGATTTTCGACAAAAGAGATAACACCCCCCCATTACGTCATGCTTCAGAAATGTGGAAAATGGTCCGTTTTCAAATGTTTTATTTTTGAACGTCAGTTCACATTTGTAGGTGGATCATCAGTGTTAGAGCTAAAATTAGCATGTTTAAAGTGATTTTCATGCTTCCAGGGGCTCGGGAAGTTAATTAAATACCATTTGGAGGCATTTAATGTTCGAGCAAAAACGGCTGATTTTCGACAAAAGAGATAACACCCCCCCATTACGTCATGCTTCAGAAATGTGGAAAATGGTCCGTTTTCAAATGTTTTATTTTTGAACGTCAGTTCACATTTGTAGGTGGATCATCAGTGTTAGAGCTAAAATTAGCATGTTTAAAGTGATTTTCATGCTTCCAGGGGCTCGGGAAGTGAAATAAATACCATTTGGAGGCATTTAATGTTCGAGCAAAAACGGCTGATTTTCGACAAAAGAGATAACACCCCCCCATTACGTCATGCTTCAGAAATGTGGAAAATGGTCCGTTTTCAAATGTTTTATTTTTGAACGTCAGTTCACATTTGTAGGTGGATCATCAGTGTTAGAGCTAAAATTAGCATGTTTAAAGTGATTTTCATGCTTCCAGGGGCCCAAAACACAAGATTTATGGAATGGTTAAAAGTGCATGAAAATGGCCAATTTACTCACTCTGAGTTCTCAAAAAGGGTTTCTTCACCCCGGGAAGTTAATTAAATACCATTTGGAGGCATTTAATGTTCGAGCAAAAACGGCTGATTTTCGACAAAAGAGATAACACCCCCCCATTACGTCATGCTTCAGAAATGTGGAAAATGGTCCGTTTTCAAATGTTTTATTTTTGAACGTCAGTTCACATTTGTAGGTGGATCATCAGTGTTAGAGCTAAAATTAGCATGTTTAAAGTGATTTTCATGCTTCCAGGGGCTCGGGAAGCTAATTAAATACCATTTGGAGGCATTTAATGTTCGAGCAAAAACGGCTGATTTTCGACAAAAGAGATAACACCCCCCCATTACGTCATGCTTCAGAAATGTGGAAAATGGTCCGTTTTCAAATGTTTTATTTTTGAACGTCAGTTCACATTTGTAGGTGGATCATCAGTGTTAGAGCTAAAATTAGCATGTTTAAAGTGATTTTCATGCTTCCAGGGGCTCGGGAAGTTAATTAAATACCATTTGGAGGCATTTAATGTTCGAGCAAAAACGGCTGATTTTCGACAAAAGAGATAACACCCCCCCATTACGTCATGCTTCAGAAATGTGGAAAATGGTCCGTTTTCAAATGTTTTATTTTTGAACGTCAGTTCACATTTGTAGGTGGATCATCAGTGTTAGAGCTAAAATTAGCATGTTTAAAGTGATTTTCATGCTTCCAGGGGCCCAAACCACAAGATTTATGGAATGGTTAAAAGTGCATGAAAATGGCCAATTTACTCACTCTGAGTTCTCAAAAAGGGTTTCTTCACCCCGGGAAGTTAATTAAATACCATTTGGAGGCATTTAATGTTCGAGCAAAAACGGCTGATTTTCGACAAAAGAGATAACACCCCCCCATTACGTCATGCTTCAGAAATGTGGAAAATGGTCCGTTTTCAAATGTTTTATTTTTGAACGTCAGTTCACATTTGTAGGTGGATCATCAGTGTTAGAGCTAAAATTAGCATGTTTAAAGTGATTTTCATGCTTCCAGGGGCCCAAAACACAAGATTTATGGAATGGTTAAAAGTGCATGAAAATGGCCAATTTACTCACTCTGAGTTCTCAAAAAGGGTTTCTTCACCCGGGAAGTTAATTAAATACCATTTGGAGGCATTTAATGTTCGAGCAAAAACGGCTGATTTTCGACAAAAGAGATAACACCCCCCCATTACGTCATGCTTCAGAAATGTGGAAAATGGTCCGTTTTCAAATGTTTTATTTTTGAACGTCAGTTCACATTTGTAGGTGGATCATCAGTGTTAGAGCTAAAATTAGCATGTTTAAAGTGATTTTCATGCTTCCAGGGGCTCGGGAAGTTAATTAAATACCATTTGGAGGCATTTAATGTTCGAGCAAAAACGGCTGATTTTCGACAAAAGAGATAACACCCCCCCATTACGTCATGCTTCAGAAATGTGGAAAATGGTCCGTTTTCAAATGTTTTATTTTTGAACGTCAGTTCACATTTGTAGGTGGATCATCAGTGTTAGAGCTAAAATTAGCATGTTTAAAGTGATTTTCATGCTTCCAGGGGCTCGGGAAGTTAATTAAATACCATTTGGAGGCATTTAATGTTCGAGCAAAAACGGCTGATTTTCGACAAAAGAGATAACACCCCCCCATTACGTCATGCTTCAGAAATGTGGAAAATGGTCCGTTTTCAAATGTTTTATTTTTGAACGTCAGTTCACATTTGTAGGTGGATCATCAGTGTTAGAGCTAAAATTAGCATGTTTAAAGTGATTTTCATGCTTCCAGGGGCCCAAAACACAAGATTTATGGAATGGTTAAAAGTGCATGAAAATGGCCAATTTACTCACTCTGAGTTCTCAAAAAGGGTTTCTTCACCCCGGGAAGTTAATTAAATACCATTTGGAGGCATTTAATGTTCGAGCAAAAACGGCTGATTTTCGACAAAAGAGATAACACCCCCCCCATTACGTCATGCTTCAGAAATGTGGAAAATGGTCCGTTTTCAAATGTTTTATTTTTGAACGTCAGTTCACATTTGTAGGTGGATCATCAGTGTTAGAGCTAAAATTAGCATGTTTAAAGTGATTTTCATGCTTCCAGGGGCTCGGGAAGTTAATTAAATACCATTTGGAGGCATTTAATGTTCGAGCAAAAACAGCTGATTTTCGACAAAAGAGATAACACCCCCCCATTACGTCATGCTTCAGAAATGTGGAAAATGGTCCGTTTTCAAATGTTTTATTTTTGAACGTCAGTTCACATTTGTAGGTGGATCATCAGTGTTAGAGCTAAAATTAGCATGTTTAAAGTGATTTTCATGCTTCCAGGGGCTCGGGAAGTAAAATAAATACCATTTGGAGGCATTTAATGTTCGAGCAAAAACGGCTGATTTTCGACAAAAGAGATAACACCCCCCCATTACGTCATGCTTCAGAAATGTGGAAAATGGTCCGTTTTCAAATGTTTTATTTTTGAACGTCAGTTCACATTTGTAGGTGGATCATCAGTGTTAGAGCTAAAATTAGCATGTTTAAAGTGATTTTCATGCTTCCAGGGGCTCGGGAAGTTAATTAAATACCATTTGGAGGCATTTAATGTTCGAGCAAAAACGGCTGATTTTCGACAAAAGAGATAACACCCCCCCATTACGTAATGCTTCAGAAATGTGGAAAATGGTCCGTTTTCAAATGTTTTATTTTTGAACGTCAGTTCACATTTGTAGGTGGATCATCAGTGTTAGAGCTAAAATTAGCATGTTTAAAGTGATTTTCATGCTTCCAGGGGCTCGGGAAGTAAAATAAATACCATTTGGAGGCATTTAATGTTCGAGCAAAAACGGCTGATTTTCGACAAAAGAGATAACACCCCCCCATTACGTCATGCTTCAGAAATGTGGAAAATGGTCCGTTTTCAAATGTTTTATTTTTGAACGTCAGTTAACATTTGTAGGTGGATCATCAGTGTTAGAGCTAAAATTAGCATGTTTAAAGTGATTTTCATGCTTCCAGGGGCTCGGGAAGTTAATTAAATACCATTTGGAGGCATTTAATGTTCGAGCAAAAACGGCTGATTTTCGACAAAAGAGATAACACCCCCCCATTACGTAATGCTTCAGAAATGTGGAAAATGGTCCGTTTTCAAATGTTTTATTTTTGAACGTCAGTTCACATTTGTAGGTGGATCATCAGTGTTAGAGCTAAAATTAGCATGTTTAAAGTGATTTTCATGCTTCCAGGGGCTCGGGAAGTTAATTAAATACCATTTGGAGGCATTTAATGTTCGAGCAAAAACGGCTGATTTTCGACAAAAGAGATAACACCCCCCCATTACGTCATGCTTCAGAAATGTGGAAAATGGTCCGTTTTCAAATGTTTTATTTTTGAACGTCAGTTCACATTTGTAGGTGGATCATCAGTGTTAGAGCTAAAATTAGCATGTTTAAAGTGATTTTCATGCTTCCAGGGGCCCAAAACACAAGATTTATGGAATGGTTAAAAGTGCATGAAAATGGCCAATTTACTCACTCTGAGTTCTCAAAAAGGGTTTCTTCACCCCGGGAAGTTAATTAAATACCATTTGGAGGCATTTAATGTTCGAGCAAAAACGGCTGATTTTCGACAAAAGGGATAACACCCCCCCATTACGTCATGCTTCAGAAATGTGGAAAATGGTCCGTTTTCAAATGTTTTATTTTTGAACGTCAGTTCAAATTTGTAGGTGGATCATCAGTGTTAGAGCTAAAATTAGCATGTTTAAAGTGATTCTCATGCTTCCAGGGGCTCGGGAAGTTAATTAAATACCATTTGGAGGCATTTAATGTTCGAGCAAAAACGGCTGATTTTCGACAAAAGAGATAACACCCCCCCATTACGTCATGCTTCAGAAATGTGGAAAATGGTCAGTTTTCAAATGTTTTATTTTTGAACGTCAGTTCACATTTGTAGGTGGATCATCAGTGTTAGAGCTAAAATTAGCATGTTTAAAGTGATTTTCATGCTTCCAGGGGCCCAAAACACAAGATTTATGGAATGGTTAAAAGTGCATGAAAATGGCCAATTTACTCACTCTGAGTTCTCAAAAAGGGTTTCTTCACCCCGGGAAGTTAATTAAATACCATTTGGAGGCATTTAATGTTCGAGCAAAAACGGCTGATTTTCGACAAAAGAGATAACACCCCCCCATTACGTCATGCTTCAGAAATGTGGAAAATGGTCCGTTTTCAAATGTTTTATTTTTGAACGTCAGTTCACATTTGTAGGTGGATCATCAGTGTTAGAGCTAAAATTAGCATGTTTAAAGTGATTTTCATGCTTCCAGGGGCTCGGGAAGTTAATTAAATACCATTTGGAGGCATTTAATGTTCGAGCAAAAACGGCTGATTTTCGACAAAAGAGATAACACCCCCCCATTACGTCATGCTTCAGAAATGTGGAAAATGGTCCGTTTTCAAATGTTTTATTTTTGAACGTCAGTTCACATTTGTAGGTGGATCATCAGTGTTAGAGCTAAAATTAGCATGTTTAAAGTGATTTTCATGCTTCCAGGGGCCCAAAACACAAGATTTATGGAATGGTTAAAAGTGCATGAAAATGGCCAATTTACTCACTCTGAGTTCTCAAAAAGGGTTTCTTCACCCCGGGAAGTTAATTAAATACCATTTGGAGGCATTTAATGTTCGAGCAAAAACGGCTGATTTTCGACAAAAGAGATAACACCCCCCCATTACGTCATGCTTCAGAAATGTGGAAAATGGTCCGTTTTCAAATGTTTTATTTTTGAACGTCAGTTCACATTTGTAGGTGGATCATCAGTGTTAGAGCTAAAATTAGCATGTTTAAAGTGATTTTCATGCTTCCAGGGGCTCGGGAAGTTAATTAAATACCATTTGGAGGCATTTAATGTTCGAGCAAAAACGGCTGATTTTCGACAAAAGAGATAACACCCCCCATTACGTCATGCTTCAGAAATGTGGAAAATGGTCCGTTTTCAAATGTTTTATTTTTGAACGTCAGTTCACATTTGTAGGTGGATCATCAGTGTTAGAGCTAAAATTAGCATGTTTAAAGTGATTTTCATGCTTCCAGGGGCCCAAAACACAAGATTTATGGAATGGTTAAAAGTGCATGAAAATGGCCAATTTACTCACTCTGAGTTCTCAAAAAGGGTTTCTTCACCCCGGGAAGTTAATTAAATACCATTTGGAGGCATTTAATGTTCGAGCAAAAACGACTGATTTTCGACAAAAGAGATAACACCCCACCATTACGTCATGCTTCAGAAATGTGGAAAATGGTCCGTTTTCAAATGTTTTATTTTTGAACGTCAGTTCACATTTGTAGGTGGATCATCAGTGTTAGAGCTAAAATTAGCATGTTTAAAGTGATTTTCATGCTTCCAGGGGCTCGGGAAGCTAATTAAATACCATTTGGAGGCATTTAATGTTCGAGCAAAAACGGCTGATTTTCGACAAAAGAGATAACACCCCCCCATTACGTCATGCTTCAGAAATGTGGAAAATGGTCCGTTTTCAAATGTTTTATTTTTGAACGTCAGTTCACATTTGTAGGTGGATCATCAGTGTTAGAGCTAAAATTAGCATGTTTAAAATGATTTTCATGCTTCCAGGGGCTCGGGAAGTTAATTAAATACCATTTGGAGGCATTTAATGTTCGAGCAAAAACGGCTGATTTTCGACAAAAGAGATAACACCCCCCCATTACGTCATGCTTCAGAAATGTGGAAAATGGTCCGTTTTCAAATGTTTTATTTTTGAACGTCAGTTCACATTTGTAGGTGGATCATCAGTGTTAGAGCTAAAATTAGCATGTTTAAAGTGATTTTCATGCTTCCAGGGGCCCAAAACACAAGATTTATGGAATGGTTAAAAGTGCATGAAAATGGCCAATTTACTCACTCTGAGTTCTCAAAAAGGGTTTCTTCACCCCGGGAAGTTAATTAAATACCATTTGGAGGCATTTAATGTTCGAGCAAAAACGGCTGATTTTCGACAAAAGAGATAACACCCCCCCATTACGTCATGCTTCAGAAATGTGGATAATGGTCCGTTTTCAAATGTTTTATTTTTGAACGTCAGTTCACATTTGTAGGTGGATCATCAGTGTTAGAGCTAAAATTAGCATGTTTAAAGTGATTTTCATGCTTCCAGGGGCCCAAAACACAAGATTAATGGAATGGTTAAAAGTGCATGAAAATGGCCAATTTACTCACTCTGAGTTCTCAAAAAGGGTTTCTTCACCCCGGGAAGTTAATTAAATACCATTTGGAGGCATTTAATGTTCGAGCAAAAACGGCTGATTTTCGACAAAAGAGATAACACCCCCCCATTACGTCATGCTTCAGAAATGTGGAAAATGGTCCGTTTTCAAATGTTTTATTTTTGAACGTCAGTTCACATTTGTAGGTGGATCATCAGTGTTAGAGCTAAAATTAGCATGTTTAAAGTGATTTTCATGCTTCCAGGGGCCCAAAACACAAGATTTATGGAATGGTTAAAAGTGCATGAAAATGGCCAATTTACTCACTCTGAGTTCTCAAAAAGGGTTTCTTCACCCCGGGAAGTTAATTAAATACCATTTGGAGGCATTTAATGTTCGAGCAAAAACGGCTGATTTTCGACAAAAGAGATAACACCCCCCCATTACGTCATGCTTCAGAAATGTGGAAAATGGTCCGTTTTCAAATGTTTTATTTTTGAACGTCAGTTCACATTTGTAGGTGGATCATCAGTGTTAGAGCTAAAATTAGCATGTTTAAAGTGATTTTCATGCTTCCAGGGGCCCAAAACACAAGATTTATGGAATGGTTAAAAGTGCATGAAAATGGCCAATTTACTTACTCTGAGTTCTCAAAAAGGGTTTCTTCACCCCGGGAAGTTAATTAAATACCATTTGGAGGCATTTAATGTTCGAGCAAAAACGGCTGATTTTCGACAAAAGAGATAACACCCCCCCATTACGTCATGCTTCAGAAATGTGGAAAATGGTCCGTTTTCAAATGTTTTATTTTTGAACGTCAGTTCACATTTGTAGGTGGATCATCAGTGTTAGAGCTAAAATTAGCATGTTTAAAGTGATTTTCATGCTTCCAGGGGCTCGGGAAGCTAATTAAATACCATTTGGAGGCATTTAATGTTCGAGCAAAAACGGCTGATTTTCGACAAAAGAGATAACACCCCCCCATTACGTCATGCTTCAGAAATGTGGAAAATGGTCCGTTTTCAAATGTTTTATTTTTGAACGTCAGTTCACATTTGTAGGTGGATCATCAGTGTTAGAGCTAAAATTAGCATGTTTAAAGTGATTTTCATGCTTCCAGGGGCTCGGGAAGTTAATTAAATACCATTTGGAGGCATTTAATGTTCGAGCAAAAACGGCTGATTTTCGACAAAAGAGATAACACCCCCCCATTACGTCATGCTTCAGAAATGTGGAAAATGGTCCGTTTTCAAATGTTTTATTTTTGAACGTCAGTTCACATTTGTAGGTGGATCATCAGTGTTAGAGCTAAAATTAGCATGTTTAAAGTGATTTTCATGCTTCTAGGGGCCCAAAACACAAGATTTATGGAATGGTTAAAAGTGCATGAAAATGGCCAATTTACTCACTCTGAGTTCTCAAAAAGGGTTTCTTCACCCCGGGAAGTTAATTAAATACCATTTGGAGGCATTTAATGTTCGAGCAAAAACGGCTGATTTTCGACCAAAGAGATAACACCCCCCCATTACGTCATGCTTCAGAAATGTGGAAAATGGTCCGTTTTCAAATGTTTTATTTTTGAACGTCAGTTCACATTTGTAGGTGGATCATCAGTGTTAGAGCTAAAATTAGCATGTTTAAAGTGATTTCCATGCTTCCAGGGGCTCGGGAAGTTAATTAAATACCATTTGGAGGCATTTAATGTTCGAGCAAAAACGGCTGATTTTCGACAAAAGAGATAACACCCCCCCATTACGTCATGCTTCAGAAATGTGGAAAATGGTCCGTTTTCAAATGTTTTATTTTTGAACGTCAGTTCACATTTGTAGGTGGATCATCAGTGTTAGAGCTAAAATTAGCATGTTTAAAGTGATTTTCATGCTTCCAGGGGCTCGGGAAGTGAAATAAATACCATTTGGAGGCATTTAATGTTCGAGCAAAAACGGCTGATTTTCGACAAAAGAGATAACACCCCCCCATTACGTCATGCTTCAGAAATGTGGAAAATGGTCCGTTTTCAAATGTTTTATTTTTGAACGTCAGTTCACATTTGTAGGTGGATCATCAGTGTTAGAGCTAAAATTAGCATGTTTAAAGTGATTTTCATGCTTCCAGGGGCCCAAAACACAAGATTTATGGAATGGTTAAAAGTGCATGAAAATGGCCAATTTACTCACTCTGAGTTCTCAAAAAGGGTTTCTTCACCCCGGGAAGTTAATTAAATACCATTTGGAGGCATTTAATGTTCGAGCAAAAACGGCTGATTTTCGACAAAAGAGATAACACCCCACCATTACGTCATGCTTCAGAAATGTGGAAAATGGTCCGTTTTCAAATGTTTTATTTTTGAACGTCAGTTCACATTTGTAGGTGGATCATCAGTGTTAGAGCTAAAATTAGCATGTTTAAAGTGATTTTCATGCTTCCAGGGGCTCGGGAAGCTAATTAAATACCATTTGGAGGCATTTAATGTTCGAGCAAAAACGGCTGATTTTCGACAAAAGAGATAACACCCCCCCATTACGTCATGCTTCAGAAATGTGGAAAATGGTCCGTTTTCAAATGTTTTATTTTTGAACGTCAGTTCACATTTGTAGGTGGATCATCAGTGTTAGAGCTAAAATTAGCATGTTTAAAGTGATTTTCATGCTTCCAGGGGCTCGGGAAGTTAATTAAATACCATTTGGAGGCATTTAATGTTCGAGCAAAAACGGCTGATTTTCGACAAAAGAGATAACACCCCCCCATTACGTCATGCTTCAGAAATGTGGAAAATGGTCCGTTTTCAAATGTTTTATTTTTGAACGTCAGTTCACATTTGTAGGTGGATCATCAGTGTTAGAGCTAAAATTAGCATGTTTAAAGTGATTTTCATGCTTCCAGGGGCCCAAAACACAAGATTTATGGAATGGTTAAAAGTGCATGAAAATGGCCAATTTACTCACTCTGAGTTCTCAAAAAGGGTTTCTTCACCCCGGGAAGTTAATTAAATACCATTTGGAGGCATTTAATGTTCGAGCAAAAACGGCTGATTTTCGACAAAAGAGATAACACCCCCCCCATTACGTCATGCTTCAGAAATGTGGAAAATGGTCCGTTTTCAAATGTTTTATTTTTGAACGTCAGTTTACATTTGTAGGTGGATCATCAGTGTTAGAGCTAAAATTAGCATGTTTAAAGTGATTTTCATGCTTCCAGGGGCTCGGGAAGTTAATTAAATACCATTTGGAGGCATTTAATGTTCGAGCAAAAACGGCTGATTTTCGACAAAAGAGATAACACCCCCCCATTACGTCATGCTTCAGAAATGTGGAAAATGGTCCGTTTTCAAATGTTTTATTTTTGAACGTCAGTTCACATTTGTAGGTGGATCATCAGTGTTAGAGCTAAAATTAGCATGTTTAAAGTGATTTTCATGCTTCCAGGGGCTCGGGAAGTAAAATAAATACCATTTGGAGGCATTTAATGTTCGAGCAAAAACGGCTGATTTTCGACAAAAGAGATAACACCCCCCCATTACGTCATGCTTCAGAAATGTGGAAAATGGTCCGTTTTCAAATGTTTTATTTTTGAACGTCAGTTCACATTTGTAGGTGGATCATCAGTGTTAGAGCTAAAATTAGCATGTTTAAAGTGATTTTCATGCTTCCAGGGGCTCGGGAAGTTAATTAAATACCATTTGGAGGCATTTAATGTTCGAGCAAAAACGGCTGATTTTCGACAAAAGAGATAACACCCCCCCATTACGTAATGCTTCAGAAATGTGGAAAATGGTCCGTTTTCAAATGTTTTATTTTTGAACGTCAGTTCACATTTGTAGGTGGATCATCAGTGTTAGAGCTAAAATTAGCATGTTTAAAGTGATTTTCATGCTTCCAGGGGCTCGGGAAGTAAAATAAATACCATTTGGAGGCATTTAATGTTCGAGCAAAAACGGCTGATTTTCGACAAAAGAGATAACACCCCCCCATTACGTCATGCTTCAGAAATGTGGAAAATGGTCCGTTTTCAAATGTTTTATTTTTGAACGTCAGTTCACATTTGTAGGTGGATCATCAGTGTTAGAGCTAAAATTAGCATGTTTAAAGTGATTTTCATGCTTCCAGGGGCTCGGGAAGTTAATTAAATACCATTTGGAGGCATTTAATGTTCGAGCAAAAACGGCTGATTTTCGACAAAAGAGATAACACCCCCCCATTACGTAATGCTTCAGAAATGTGGAAAATGGTCCGTTTTCAAATGTTTTATTTTTGAACGTCAGTTCACATTTGTAGGTGGATCATCAGTGTTAGAGCTAAAATTAGCATGTTTAAAGTGATTTTCATGCTTCCAGGGGCTCGGGAAGTTAATTAAATACCATTTGGAGGCATTTAATGTTCGAGCAAAAACGGCTGATTTTCGACAAAAGAGATAACACCCCCCCATTACGTCATGCTTCAGAAATGTGGAAAATGGTCCGTTTTCAAATGTTTTATTTTTGAACGTCAGTTCACATTTGTAGGTGGATCATCAGTGTTAGAGCTAAAATTAGCATGTTTAAAGTGATTTTCATGCTTCCAGGGGCCCAAAACACAAGATTTATGGAATGGTTAAAAGTGCATGAAAATGGCCAATTTACTCACTCTGAGTTCTCAAAAAGGGTTTCTTCACCCCGGGAAGTTAATTAAATACCATTTGGAGGCATTTAATGTTCGAGCAAAAACGGCTGATTTTCGACAAAAGGGATAACACCCCCCCATTACGTCATGCTTCAGAAATGTGGAAAATGGTCCGTTTTCAAATGTTTTATTTTTGAACGTCAGTTCAAATTTGTAGGTGGATCATCAGTGTTAGAGCTAAAATTAGCATGTTTAAAGTGATTCTCATGCTTCCAGGGGCTCGGGAAGTTAATTAAATACCATTTGGAGGCATTTAATGTTCGAGCAAAAACGGCTGATTTTCGACAAAAGAGATAACACCCCCCCATTACGTCATGCTTCAGAAATGTGGAAAATGGTCCGTTTTCAAATGTTTTATTTTTGAACGTCAGTTCACATTTGTAGGTGGATCATCAGTGTTAGAGCTAAAATTAGCATGTTTAAAGTGATTTTCATGCTTCCAGGGGCCCAAAACACAAGATTTATGGAATGGTTAAAAGTGCATGAAAATGGCCAATTTACTCACTCTGAGTTCTCAAAAAGGGTTTCTTCACCCCGGGAAGTTAATTAAATACCATTTGGAGGCATTTAATGTTCGAGCAAAAACGGCTGATTTTCGACAAAAGAGATAACACCCCCCCATTACGTCATGCTTCAGAAATGTGGAAAATGGTCCGTTTTCAAATGTTTTATTTTTGAACGTCAGTTCACATTTGTAGGTGGATCATCAGTGTTAGAGCTAAAATTAGCATGTTTAAAGTGATTTTCATGCTTCCAGGGGCTCGGGAAGTTAATTAAATACCATTTGGAGGCATTTAATGTTCGAGCAAAAACGGCTGATTTTCGACAAAAGAGATAACACCCCCCCATTACGTCATGCTTCAGAAATGTGGAAAATGGTCCGTTTTCAAATGTTTTATTTTTGAACGTCAGTTCACATTTGTAGGTGGATCATCAGTGTTAGAGCTAAAATTAGCATGTTTAAAGTGATTTTCATGCTTCCAGGGGCCCAAAACACAAGATTTATGGAATGGTTAAAAGTGCATGAAAATGGCCAATTTACTCACTCTGAGTTCTCAAAAAGGGTTTCTTCACCCCGGGAAGTTAATTAAATACCATTTGGAGGCATTTAATGTTCGAGCAAAAATGGCTGATTTTCGACAAAAGAGATAACACCCCCCCATTACGTCATGCTTCAGAAATGTGGAAAATGGTCCGTTTTCAAATGTTTTATTTTTGAACGTCAGTTCACATTTGTAGGTGGATCATCAGTGTTAGAGCTAAAATTAGCATGTTTAAAGTGATTTTCATGCTTCCAGGGGCTCGGGAAGTTAATTAAATACCATTTGGAGGCATTTAATGTTCGAGCAAAAACGGCTGATTTTCGACAAAAGAGATAACACCCCCCATTACGTCATGCTTCAGAAATGTGGAAAATGGTCCGTTTTCAAATGTTTTATTTTTGAACGTCAGTTCACATTTGTAGGTGGATCATCAGTGTTAGAGCTAAAATTAGCATGTTTAAAGTGATTTTCATGCTTCCAGGGGCCCAAAACACAAGATTTATGGAATGGTTAAAAGTGCATGAAAATGGCCAATTTACTCACTCTGAGTTCTCAAAAAGGGTTTCTTCACCCCGGGAAGTTAATTAAATACCATTTGGAGGCATTTAATGTTCGAGCAAAAACGACTGATTTTCGACAAAAGAGATAACACCCCACCATTACGTCATGCTTCAGAAATGTGGAAAATGGTCCGTTTTCAAATGTTTTATTTTTGAACGTCAGCTCACATTTGTAGGTGGATCATCAGTGTTAGAGCTAAAATTAGCATGTTTAAAGTGATTTTCATGCTTCCAGGGGCTCGGGAAGCTAATTAAATACCATTTGGAGGCATTTAATGTTCGAGCAAAAACGGCTGATTTTCGACAAAAGAGATAACACCCCCCCATTACGTCATGCTTCAGAAATGTGGAAAATGGTCCGTTTTCAAATGTTTTATTTTTGAACGTCAGTTCACATTTGTAGGTGGATCATCAGTGTTAGAGCTAAAATTAGCATGTTTAAAATGATTTTCATGCTTCCAGGGGCTCGGGAAGTTAATTAAATACCATTTGGAGGCATTTAATGTTCGAGCAAAAACGGCTGATTTTCGACAAAAGAGATAACACCCCCCCATTACGTCATGCTTCAGAAATGTGGAAAATGGTCCGTTTTCAAATGTTTTATTTTTGAACGTCAGTTCACATTTGTAGGTGGATCATCAGTGTTAGAGCTAAAATTAGCATGTTTAAAGTGATTTTCATGCTTCCAGGGGCCCAAAACACAAGATTTATGGAATGGTTAAAAGTGCATGAAAATGGCCAATTTACTCACTCTGAGTTCTCAAAAAGGGTTTCTTCACCCCGGGAAGTTAATTAAATACCATTTGGAGGCATTTAATGTTCGAGCAAAAACGGCTGATTTTCGACAAAAGAGATAACACCCCCCCATTACGTCATGCTTCAGAAATGTGGATAATGGTCCGTTTTCAAATGTTTTATTTTTGAACGTCAGTTCACATTTGTAGGTGGATCATCAGTGTTAGAGCTAAAATTAGCATGTTTAAAGTGATTTTCATGCTTCCAGGGGCCCAAAACACAAGATTAATGGAATGGTTAAAAGTGCATGAAAATGGCCAATTTACTCACTCTGAGTTCTCAAAAAGGGTTTCTTCACCCCGGGAAGTTAATTAAATACCATTTGGAGGCATTTAATGTTCGAGCAAAAACGGCTGATTTTCGACAAAAGAGATAACACCCCCCCATTACGTCATGCTTCAGAAATGTGGAAAATGGTCCGTTTTCAAATGTTTTATTTTTGAACGTCAGTTCACATTTGTAGGTGGATCATCAGTGTTAGAGCTAAAATTAGCATGTTTAAAGTGATTTTCATGCTTCCAGGGGCCCAAAACACAAGATTTATGGAATGGTTAAAAGTGCATGAAAATGGCCAATTTACTCACTCTGAGTTCTCACAAAGGGTTTCTTCACCCCGGGAAGTTAATTAAATACCATTTGGAGGCATTTAATGTTCGAGCAAAAACGGCTGATTTTCGACAAAAGAGATAACACCCCCCCATTACGTCATGCTTCAGAAATGTGGAAAATGGTCCGTTTTCAAATGTTTTATTTTTGAACGTCAGTTCACATTTGTAGGTGGATCATCAGTGTTAGAGCTAAAATTAGCATGTTTAAAGTGATTTTCATGCTTCCAGGGGCCCAAAACACAAGATTTATGGAATGGTTAAAAGTGCATGAAAATGGCCAATTTACTCACTCTGAGTTCTCAAAAAGGGTTTCTTCACCCCGGGAAGTTAATTAAATACCATTTGGAGGCATTTAATGTTCGAGCAAAAACGGCTGATTTTCGACCAAAGAGATAACACCCCCCCATTACGTCATGCTTCAGAAATGTGGAAAATGGTCCGTTTTCAAATGTTTTATTTTTGAACGTCAGTTCACATTTGTAGGTGGATCATCAGTGTTAGAGCTAAAATTAGCATGTTTAAAGTGATTTCCATGCTTCCAGGGGCTCGGGAAGTTAATTAAATACCATTTGGAGGCATTTAATGTTCGAGCAAAAACGGCTGATTTTCGACAAAAGAGATAACACCCCCCCATTACGTCATGCTTCAGAAATGTGGAAAATGGTCCGTTTTCAAATGTTTTATTTTTGAACGTCAGTTCACATTTGTAGGTGGATCATCAGTGTTAGAGCTAAAATTAGCATGTTTAAAGTGATTTTCATGCTTCCAGGGGCTCGGGAAGTGAAATAAATACCATTTGGAGGCATTTAATGTTCGAGCAAAAACGGCTGATTTTCGACAAAAGAGATAACACCCCCCCATTACGTCATGCTTCAGAAATGTGGAAAATGGTCCGTTTTCAAATGTTTTATTTTTGAACGTCAGTTCACATTTGTAGGTGGATCATCAGTGTTAGAGCTAAAATTAGCATGTTTAAAGTGATTTTCATGCTTCCAGGGGCCCAAAACACAAGATTTATGGAATGGTTAAAAGTGCATGAAAATGGCCAATTTACTCACTCTGAGTTCTCAAAAAGGGTTTCTTCACCCCGGGAAGTTAATTAAATACCATTTGGAGGCATTTAATGTTCGAGCAAAAACGGCTGATTTTCGACAAAAGAGATAACACCCCACCATTACGTCATGCTCTTCAGAAATGTGGAAAATGGTCCGTTTTCAAATGTTTTATTTTTGAACGTCAGTTCACATTTGTAGGTGGATCATCAGTGTTAGAGCTAAAATTAGCATGTTTAAAGTGATTTTCATGCTTCCAGGGGCTCGGGAAGCTAATTAAATACCATTTGGAGGCATTTAATGTTCGAGCAAAAACGGCTGATTTTCGACAAAAGAGATAACACCCCCCCATTACGTCATGCTTCAGAAATGTGGAAAATGGTCCGTTTTCAAATGTTTTATTTTTGAACGTCAGTTCACATTTGTAGGTGGATCATCAGTGTTAGAGCTAAAATTAGCATGTTTAAAATGATTTTCATGCTTCCAGGGGCTCGGGAAGTTAATTAAATACCATTTGGAGGCATTTAATGTTCGAGCAAAAACGGCTGATTTTCGACAAAAGAGATAACACCCCCCCCATTACGTCATGCTTCAGAAATGTGGAAAATGGTCCGTTTTCAAATTTTTTATTTTTGAACGTCAGTTCACATTTGTAGGTGGATCATCAGTGTTAGAGCTAAAATTAGCATGTTTAAAGTGATTTTCATGCTTCCAGGGGCCCAAACACAAGATTTATGGAATGGTTAAAAGTGCATGAAAATGGCCAATTTACTCACTCTGAGTTCTCAAAAAGGGTTTCTTCACCCCGGGAAGTTAATTAAATACCATTTGGAGGCATTTAATGTTCGAGCAAAAACGGCTGATTTTCGACAAAAGAGATAACACCCCCCCATTACGTCATGCTTCAGAAATGTGGAAAATGGTCCGTTTTCAAATGTTTTATTTTTGAACGTCAGTTCACATTTGTAGGTGGATCATCAGTGTTAGAGCTAAAATTAGCATGTTTAAAGTGATTTTCATGCTTCCAGGGGCCCAAAACACAAGATTAATGGAATGGTTAAAAGTGCATGAAAATGGCCAATTTACTCACTCTGAGTTCTCAAAAAGGGTTTCTTCACCCGGGAAGTTAATTAAATACCATTTGGAGGCATTTAATGTTCGAGCAAAAACGGCTGATTTTCGACAAAAGAGATAACACCCCCCATTACGTCATGCTTCAGAAATGTGGAAAATGGTCCGTTTTCAAATGTTTTATTTTTGAACGTCAGTTCACATTTGTAGGTGGATCATCAGTGTTAGAGCTAAAATTAGCATGTTTAAAGTGATTTTCATGCTTCCAGGGGCCCAAAACACAAGATTAATGGAATGGTTAAAAGTGCATGAAAATGGCCAATTTACTCACTCTGAGTTCTCAAAAAGGGTTTCTTCACCCCGGGAAGTTAATTAAATACCATTTGGAGGCATTTAATGTTCGAGCAAAAACGGCTGATTTTCGACAAAAGAGATAACACCCCCCCCATTACGTCATGCTTCAGAAATGTGGAAAATGGTCCGTTTTCAAATGTTTTATTTTTGAACGTCAGTTCACATTTGTAGGTGGATCATCAGTGTTAGAGCTAAAATTAGCATGTTTAAAGTGATTTTCATGCTTCCAGGGGCCCAAAACACAAGATTAATGGAATGGTTAAAAGTGCATGAAAATGGCCAATTTACTCACTCTGAGTTCTCAAAAAGGGTTTCTTCACCCCGGGAAGTTAATTAAAATACCATTTGGAGGCATTTAATGTTCGAGCAAAAACGGCTGATTTTCGACAAAAGAGATAACACCCCCCCATTACGTCATGCTTCAGAAATGTGGAAAATGGTCCGTTTTCAAATGTTTTATTTTGAACGTCAGTTCACATTTGTAGGTGGATCATCAGTGTTAGAGCTAAAATTAGCATGTTTAAAGTGATTTTCATGCTTCCAGGGGCTCGGGAAGTGAAATAAATACCATTTGGAGGCATTTAATGTTCGAGCAAAAACGGCTGATTTTCGACAAAAGAGATAACACCCCCCCATTACGTCATGCTTCAGAAATGTGGAAAATGGTCCGTTTTCAAATGTTTTATTTTTGAACGTCAGTTCACATTTGTAGGTGGATCATCAGTGTTAGAGCTAAAATTAGCATGTTTAAAGTGATTTTCATGCTTCCAGGGGCCCAAAACACAAGATTTATGGAATGGTTAAAAGTGCATGAAAATGGCCAATTTACTCACTCTGAGTTCTCAAAAAGGGTTTCTTCACCCCGGGAAGTTAATTAAATACCATTTGGAGGCATTTAATGTTCGAGCAAAAACGGCTGATTTTCGACAAAAGAGATAACACCCCACCATTACGTCATGCTTCAGAAATGTGGAAAAATGGTCCGTTTTCAAATGTTTTATTTTTGAACGTCAGTTCACATTTGTAGGTGGATCATCAGTGTTAGAGCTAAAATTAGCATGTTTAAAGTGATTTTCATGCTTCCAGGGGCTCGGGAAGCTAATTAAATACCATTTGGAGGCATTTAATGTTCGAGCAAAAACGGCTGATTTTCGACAAAAGAGATAACACCCCCCCATTACGTCATGCTTCAGAAATGTGGAAAATGGTCCGTTTTCAAATGTTTTATTTTTGAACGTCAGTTCACATTTGTAGGTGGATCATCAGTGTTAGAGCTAAAATTAGCATGTTTAAAATGATTTTCATGCTTCCAGGGGCTCGGGAAGTTAATTAAATACCATTTGGAGGCATTTAATGTTCGAGCAAAAACGGCTGATTTTCGACAAAAGAGATAACACCCCCCCATTACGTCATGCTTCAGAAATGTGGAAAATGGTCCGTTTTCAAATGTTTTATTTTTGAACGTCAGTTCACATTTGTAGGTGGATCATCAGTGTTAGAGCTAAAATTAGCATGTTTAAAGTGATTTTCATGCTTCCAGGGGCCCAAAACACAAGATTTATGGAATGGTTAAAAGTGCATGAAAATGGCCAATTTACTCACTCTGAGTTCTCAAAAAGGGTTTCTTCACCCCGGGAAGTTAATTAAATACCATTTGGAGGCATTTAATGTTCGAGCAAAAACGGCTGATTTTCGACAAAAGAGATAACACCCCCCATTACGTCATGCTTCAGAAATGTGGAAAATGGTCCGTTTTCAAATGTTTTATTTTTGAACGTCAGTTCACATTTGTAGGTGGATCATCAGTGTTAGAGCTAAAATTAGCATGTTTAAAATGATTTTCATGCTTCCAGGGCTCGGGAAGTTAATTAAATACCATTTGGAGGCATTTAATGTTCGAGCAAAAACGGCTGATTTTCGACAAAAGAGATAACACCCCCCCATTACGTCATGCTTCAGAAATGTGGAAAATGGTCCGTTTTCAAATGTTTTATTTTTGAACGTCAGTTCACATTTGTAGGTGGATCATCAGTGTTAGAGCTAAAATTAGCATGTTTAAAGTGATTTTCATGCTTCCAGGGGCCCAAAACACAAGATTTATGGAATGGTTAAAAGTGCATGAAAATGGCCAATTTACTCACTCTGAGTTCTCAAAAAGGGTTTCTTCACCCGGGAAGTTAATTAAATACCATTTGGAGGCATTTAATGTTCGAGCAAAAACGGCTGATTTTCGACAAAAGAGATAACACCCCCCCATTACGTCATGCTTCAGAAATGTGGAAAATTGGTCCGTTTTCAAATGTTTTATTTTTGAACGTCAGTTCACATTTGTAGGTGGATCATCAGTGTTAGAGCTAAAATTAGCATGTTTAAAATGATTTTCATGCTTCCAGGGGCTCGGGAAGTTAATTAAATACCATTTGGAGGCATTTAATGTTCGAGCAAAAACGGCTGATTTTCGACAAAAGAGATAACACCCCCCCATTACGTCATGCTTCAGAAATGTGGAAAATGGTCCGTTTTCAAATGTTTTATTTTTGAACGTCAGTTCACATTTGTAGGTGGATCATCAGTGTTAGAGCTAAAATTAGCATGTTTAAAGTGATTTTCATGCTTCCAGGGGCCCAAAACACAAGATTTATGGAATGGTTAAAAGTGCATGAAAATGGCCAATTTACTCACTCTGAGTTCTCAAAAAGGGTTTCTTCACCCCGGGAAGTTAATTAAATACCATTTGGAGGCATTTAATGTTCGAGCAAAAACGGCTGATTTTCGACAAAAGAGATAACACCCCCCATTACGTCATGCTTCAGAAATGTGGATAATGGTCCGTTTTCAAATGTTTTATTTTTGAACGTCAGTTCACATTTGTAGGTGGATCATCAGTGTTAGAGCTAAAATTAGCATGTTTAAAGTGATTTTCATGCTTCCAGGGGCCCAAAACACAAGATTAATGGAATGGTTAAAAGTGCATGAAAATGGCCAATTTACTCACTCTGAGTTCTCAAAAAGGGTTTCTTCACCCCGGGAAGTTAATTAAATACCATTTGGAGGCATTTAATGTTCGAGCAAAAACGGCTGATTTTCGACAAAAGAGATAACACCCCCCCATTACGTCATGCTTCAGAAATGTGGAAAATGGTCCGTTTTCAAATGTTTTATTTTTGAACGTCAGTTCACATTTGTAGGTGGATCATCAGTGTTAGAGCTAAAATTAGCATGTTTAAAGTGATTTTCATGCTTCCAGGGGCCCAAAACACAAGATTTATGGAATGGTTAAAAGTGCATGAAAATGGCCAATTTACTCACTCTGAGTTCTCAAAAAGGGTTTCTTCACCCCGGGAAGTTAATTAAATACCATTTGGAGGCATTTAATGTTCGAGCAAAAACGGCTGATTTTCGACAAAAGAGATAACACCCCCCCATTACGTCATGCTTCAGAAATGTGGAAAATGGTCCGTTTTCAAATGTTTTATTTTTGAACGTCAGTTCACATTTGTAGGTGGATCATCAGTGTTAGAGCTAAAATTAGCATGTTTAAAGTGATTTTCATGCTTCCAGGGGCCCAAAACACAAGATTTATGGAATGGTTAAAAGTGCATGAAAATGGCCAATTTACTTACTCTGAGTTCTCAAAAAGGGTTTCTTCACCCCGGGAAGTTAATTAAATACCATTTGGAGGCATTTAATGTTCGAGCAAAAACGGCTGATTTTCGACAAAAGAGATAACACCCCCCCCATTACGTCATGCTTCAGAAATGTGGAAAATGGTCCGTTTTCAAATGTTTTATTTTTGAACGTCAGTTCACATTTGTAGGTGGATCATCAGTGTTAGAGCTAAAATTAGCATGTTTAAAGTGATTTTCATGCTTCCAGGGGCTCGGGAAGCTAATTAAATACCATTTGGAGGCATTTAATGTTCGAGCAAAAACGGCTGATTTTCGACAAAAGAGATAACACCCCCCCATTACGTCATGCTTCAGAAATGTGGAAAATGGTCCGTTTTCAAATGTTTTATTTTTGAACGTCAGTTCACATTTGTAGGTGGATCATCAGTGTTAGAGCTAAAATTAGCATGTTTAAAGTGATTTTCATGCTTCCAGGGGCTCGGGAAGTTAATTAAATACCATTTGGAGGCATTTAATGTTCGAGCAAAAACGGCTGATTTTCGACAAAAGAGATAACACCCCCCCATTACGTCATGCTTCAGAAATGTGGAAAATGGTCCGTTTTCAAATGTTTTATTTTTGAACGTCAGTTCACATTTGTAGGTGGATCATCAGTGTTAGAGCTAAAATTAGCATGTTTAAAGTGATTTTCATGCTTCCAGGGGCCCAAAACACAAGATTTATGGAATGGTTAAAAGTGCATGAAAATGGCCAATTTACTCACTCTGAGTTCTCAAAAAGGGTTTCTTCACCCCGGGAAGTTAATTAAATACCATTTGGAGGCATTTAATGTTCGAGCAAAAACGGCTGATTTTCGACCAAAGAGATAACACCCCCCCATTACGTCATGCTTCAGAAATGTGGAAAATGGTCCGTTTTCAAATGTTTTATTTTTGAACGTCAGTTCACATTTGTAGGTGGATCATCAGTGTTAGAGCTAAAATTAGCATGTTTAAAGTGATTTCCATGCTTCCAGGGGCTCGGGAAGTTAATTAAATACCATTTGGAAGGCATTTAATGTTCGAGCAAAAACGGCTGATTTTCGACAAAAGAGATAACACCCCCCCATTACGTCATGCTTCAGAAATGTGGAAAATGGTCCGTTTTCAAATGTTTTATTTTTGAACGTCAGTTCACATTTGTAGGTGGATCATCAGTGTTAGAGCTAAAATTAGCATGTTTAAAGTGATTTTCATGCTTCCAGGGGCTCGGGAAGTGAAATAAATACCATTTGGAGGCATTTAATGTTCGAGCAAAAACGGCTGATTTTCGACAAAAGAGATAACACCCCCCCATTACGTCATGCTTCAGAAATGTGGAAAATGGTCCGTTTTCAAATGTTTTATTTTTGAACGTCAGTTCACATTTGTAGGTGGATCATCAGTGTTAGAGCTAAAATTAGCATGTTTAAAGTGATTTTCATGCTTCCAGGGGCCCAAAACACAAGATTTATGGAATGGTTAAAAGTGCATGAAAATGGCCAATTTACTCACTCTGAGTTCTCAAAAAGGGTTTCTTCACCCCGGGAAGTTAATTAAATACCATTTGGAGGCATTTAATGTTCGAGCAAAAACGGCTGATTTTCGACAAAAGAGATAACACCCCACCATTACGTCATGCTTCAGAAATGTGGAAAATGGTCCGTTTTCAAATGTTTTATTTTTGAACGTCAGTTCACATTTGTAGGTGGATCATCAGTGTTAGAGCTAAAATTAGCATGTTTAAAGTGATTTTCATGCTTCCAGGGGCTCGGGAAGCTAATTAAATACCATTTGGAGGCATTTAATGTTCGAGCAAAAACGGCTGATTTTCGACAAAAGAGATAACACCCCCCATTACGTCATGCTTCAGAAATGTGGAAAATGGTCCGTTTTCAAATGTTTTATTTTTGAACGTCAGTTCACATTTGTAGGTGGATCATCAGTGTTAGAGCTAAAATTAGCATGTTTAAAGTGATTTTCATGCTTCCAGGGGCTCGGGAAGTTAATTAAATACCATTTGGAGGCATTTAATGTTCGAGCAAAAACGGCTGATTTTCGACAAAAGAGATAACACCCCCCCATTACGTCATGCTTCAGAAATGTGGAAAATGGTCCGTTTTCAAATGTTTTATTTTTGAACGTCAGTTCACATTTGTAGGTGGATCATCAGTGTTAGAGCTAAAATTAGCATGTTTAAAGTGATTTTCATGCTTCCAGGGGCCCAAAACACAAGATTTATGGAATGGTTAAAAGTGCATGAAAATGGCCAATTTACTCACTCTGAGTTCTCAAAAAGGGTTTCTTCACCCCGGGAAGTTAATTAAATACCATTTGGAGGCATTTAATGTTCGAGCAAAAACGGCTGATTTTCGACAAAAGAGATAACACCCCCCCCATTACGTCATGCTTCAGAAATGTGGAAAATGGTCCGTTTTCAAATGTTTTATTTTTGAACGTCAGTTTACATTTGTAGGTGGATCATCAGTGTTAGAGCTAAAATTAGCATGTTTAAAGTGATTTTCATGCTTCCAGGGGCTCGGGAAGTTAATTAAATACCATTTGGAGGCATTTAATGTTCGAGCAAAAACGGCTGATTTTCGACAAAAGAGATAACACCCCCCCATTACGTCATGCTTCAGAAATGTGGAAAATGGTCCGTTTTCAAATGTTTTATTTTTGAACGTCAGTTCACATTTGTAGGTGGATCATCAGTGTTAGAGCTAAAATTAGCATGTTTAAAGTGATTTTCATGCTTCCAGGGGCTCGGGAAGTAAAATAAATACCATTTGGAGGCATTTAATGTTCGAGCAAAAACGGCTGATTTTCGACAAAAGAGATAACACCCCCCCATTACGTCATGCTTCAGAAATGTGGAAAATGGTCCGTTTTCAAATGTTTTATTTTTGAACGTCAGTTCACATTTGTAGGTGGATCATCAGTGTTAGAGCTAAAATTAGCATGTTTAAAGTGATTTTCATGCTTCCAGGGGCTCGGGAAGTTAATTAAATACCATTTGGAGGCATTTAATGTTCGAGCAAAAACGGCTGATTTTCGACAAAAGAGATAACACCCCCCCATTACGTAATGCTTCAGAAATGTGGAAAATGGTCCGTTTTCAAATGTTTTATTTTTGAACGTCAGTTCACATTTGTAGGTGGATCATCAGTGTTAGAGCTAAAATTAGCATGTTTAAAGTGATTTTCATGCTTCCAGGGGCTCGGGAAGTAAAATAAATACCATTTGGAGGCATTTAATGTTCGAGCAAAAACGGCTGATTTTCGACAAAAGAGATAACACCCCCCCATTACGTCATGCTTCAGAAATGTGGAAAATGGTCCGTTTTCAAATGTTTTATTTTTGAACGTCAGTTCACATTTGTAGGTGGATCATCAGTGTTAGAGCTAAAATTAGCATGTTTAAAGTGATTTTCATGCTTCCAGGGGCTCGGGAAGTTAATTAAATACCATTTGGAGGCATTTAATGTTCGAGCAAAAACGGCTGATTTTCGACAAAAGAGATAACACCCCCCCATTACGTAATGCTTCAGAAATGTGGAAAATGGTCCGTTTTCAAATGTTTTATTTTTGAACGTCAGTTCACATTTGTAGGTGGATCATCAGTGTTAGAGCTAAAATTAGCATGTTTAAAGTGATTTTCATGCTTCCAGGGGCTCGGGAAGTTAATTAAATACCATTTGGAGGCATTTAATGTTCGAGCAAAAACGGCTGATTTTCGACAAAAGAGATAACACCCCCCCATTACGTCATGCTTCAGAAATGTGGAAAATGGTCCGTTTTCAAATGTTTTATTTTTGAACGTCAGTTCACATTTGTAGGTGGATCATCAGTGTTAGAGCTAAAATTAGCATGTTTAAAGTGATTTTCATGCTTCCAGGGGCCCAAAACACAAGATTTATGGAATGGTTAAAAGTGCATGAAAATGGCCAATTTACTCACTCTGAGTTCTCAAAAAGGGTTTCTTCACCCCGGGAAGTTAATTAAATACCATTTGGAGGCATTTAATGTTCGAGCAAAAACGGCTGATTTTCGACAAAAGGGATAACACCCCCCCATTACGTCATGCTTCAGAAATGTGGAAAATGGTCCGTTTTCAAATGTTTTATTTTTGAACGTCAGTTCAAATTTGTAGGTGGATCATCAGTGTTAGAGCTAAAATTAGCATGTTTAAAGTGATTCTCATGCTTCCAGGGGCTCGGGAAGTTAATTAAATACCATTTGGAGGCATTTAATGTTCGAGCAAAAACGGCTGATTTTCGACAAAAGAGATAACACCCCCCCATTACGTCATGCTTCAGAAATGTGGAAAATGGTCCGTTTTCAAATGTTTTATTTTTGAACGTCAGTTCACATTTGTAGGTGGATCATCAGTGTTAGAGCTAAAATTAGCATGTTTAAAGTGATTTTCATGCTTCCAGGGGCCCAAAACACAAGATTTATGGAATGGTTAAAAGTGCATGAAAATGGCCAATTTACTCACTCTGAGTTCTCAAAAAGGGTTTCTTCACCCCGGGAAGTTAATTAAATACCATTTGGAGGCATTTAATGTTCGAGCAAAAACGGCTGATTTTCGACAAAAGAGATAACACCCCCCCATTACGTCATGCTTCAGAAATGTGGAAAATGGTCCGTTTTCAAATGTTTTATTTTTGAACGTCAGTTCACATTTGTAGGTGGATCATCAGTGTTAGAGCTAAAATTAGCATGTTTAAAGTGATTTTCATGCTTCCAGGGGCTCGGGAAGTTAATTAAATACCATTTGGAGGCATTTAATGTTCGAGCAAAAACGGCTGATTTTCGACAAAAGAGATAACACCCCCCCATTACGTCATGCTTCAGAAATGTGGAAAATGGTCCGTTTTCAAATGTTTTATTTTTGAACGTCAGTTCACATTTGTAGGTGGATCATCAGTGTTAGAGCTAAAATTAGCATGTTTAAAGTGATTTTCATGCTACCAGGGGCCCAAAACACAAGATTTATGGAATGGTTAAAAGTGCATGAAAATGGCCAATTTACTCACTCTGAGTTCTCAAAAAGGGTTTCTTCACCCCGGGAAGTTAATTAAATACCATTTGGAGGCATTTAATGTTCGAGCAAAAATGGCTGATTTTCGACAAAAGAGATAACACCCCCCCATTACGTCATGCTTCAGAAATGTGGAAAATGGTCCGTTTTCAAATGTTTTATTTTTGAACGTCAGTTCACATTTGTAGGTGGATCATCAGTGTTAGAGCTAAAATTAGCATGTTTAAAGTGATTTTCATGCTTCCAGGGGCTCGGGAAGTTAATTAAATACCATTTGGAGGCATTTAATGTTCGAGCAAAAACGGCTGATTTTCGACAAAAGAGATAACACCCCCCATTACGTCATGCTTCAGAAATGTGGAAAATGGTCCGTTTTCAAATGTTTTATTTTTGAACGTCAGTTCACATTTGTAGGTGGATCATCAGTGTTAGAGCTAAAATTAGCATGTTTAAAGTGATTTTCATGCTTCCAGGGGCCCAAAACACAAGATTTATGGAATGGTTAAAAGTGCATGAAAATGGCCAATTTACTCACTCTGAGTTCTCAAAAAGGGTTTCTTCACCCCGGGAAGTTAATTAAATACCATTTGGAGGCATTTAATGTTCGAGCAAAAACGACTGATTTTCGACAAAAGAGATAACACCCCACCATTACGTCATGCTTCAGAAATGTGGAAAATGGTCCGTTTTCAAATGTTTTATTTTTGAACGTCAGTTCACATTTGTAGGTGGATCATCAGTGTTAGAGCTAAAATTAGCATGTTTAAAGTGATTTTCATGCTTCCAGGGGCTCGGGAAGCTAATTAAATACCATTTGGAGGCATTTAATGTTCGAGCAAAAACGGCTGATTTTCGACAAAAGAGATAACACCCCCCCATTACGTCATGCTTCAGAAATGTGGAAAATGGTCCGTTTTCAAATGTTTTATTTTTGAACGTCAGTTCACATTTGTAGGTGGATCATCAGTGTTAGAGCTAAAATTAGCATGTTTAAAATGATTTTCATGCTTCCAGGGGCTCGGGAAGTTAATTAAATACCATTTGGAGGCATTTAATGTTCGAGCAAAAACGGCTGATTTTCGACAAAAGAGATAACACCCCCCCATTACGTCATGCTTCAGAAATGTGGAAAATGGTCCGTTTTCAAATGTTTTATTTTTGAACGTCAGTTCACATTTGTAGGTGGATCATCAGTGTTAGAGCTAAAATTAGCATGTTTAAAGTGATTTTCATGCTTCCAGGGGCCCAAAACACAAGATTTATGGAATGGTTAAAAGTGCATGAAAATGGCCAATTTACTCACTCTGAGTTCTCAAAAAGGGTTTCTTCACCCCGGGAAGTTAATTAAATACCATTTGGAGGCATTTAATGTTCGAGCAAAAACGGCTGATTTTCGACAAAAGAGATAACACCCCCCCATTACGTCATGCTTCAGAAATGTGGATAATGGTCCGTTTTCAAATGTTTTATTTTTGAACGTCAGTTCACATTTGTAGGTGGATCATCAGTGTTAGAGCTAAAATTAGCATGTTTAAAGTGATTTTCATGCTTCCAGGGGCCCAAAACACAAGATTAATGGAATGGTTAAAAGTGCATGAAAATGGCCAATTTACTCACTCTGAGTTCTCAAAAAGGGTTTCTTCACCCCGGGAAGTTAATTAAATACCATTTGGAGGCATTTAATGTTCGAGCAAAAACGGCTGATTTTCGACAAAAGAGATAACACCCCCCCATTACGTCATGCTTCAGAAATGTGGAAAATGGTCCGTTTTCAAATGTTTTATTTTTGAACGTCAGTTCACATTTGTAGGTGGATCATCAGTGTTAGAGCTAAAATTAGCATGTTTAAAGTGATTTTCATGCTTCCAGGGGCCCAAAACACAAGATTTATGGAATGGTTAAAAGTGCATGAAAATGGCCAATTTACTCACTCTGAGTTCTCACAAAGGGTTTCTTCACCCCGGGAAGTTAATTAAATACCATTTGGAGGCATTTAATGTTCGAGCAAAAACGGCTGATTTTCGACAAAAGAGATAACACCCCCCCCATTACGTCATGCTTCAGAAATGTGGAAAATGGTCCGTTTTCAAATGTTTTATTTTTGAACGTCAGTTCACATTTGTAGGTGGATCATCAGTGTTAGAGCTAAAATTAGCATGTTTAAAGTGATTTTCATGCTTCCAGGGGCCCAAAACACAAGATTTATGGAATGGTTAAAAGTGCATGAAAATGGCCAATTTACTCACTCTGAGTTCTCAAAAAGGGTTTCTTCACCCCGGGAAGTTAATTAAATACCATTTGGAGGCATTTAATGTTCGAGCAAAAACGGCTGATTTTCGACCAAAGAGATAACACCCCCCCATTACGTCATGCTTCAGAAATGTGGAAAATGGTCCGTTTTCAAATGTTTTATTTTTGAACGTCAGTTCACATTTGTAGGTGGATCATCAGTGTTAGAGCTAAAATTAGCATGTTTAAAGTGATTTCCATGCTTCCAGGGGCTCGGGAAGTTAATTAAATACCATTTGGAGGCATTTAATGTTCGAGCAAAAACGGCTGATTTTCGACAAAAGAGATAACACCCCCCCATTACGTCATGCTTCAGAAATGTGGAAAATGGTCCGTTTTCAAATGTTTTATTTTTGAACGTCAGTTCACATTTGTAGGTGGATCATCAGTGTTAGAGCTAAAATTAGCATGTTTAAAGTGATTTTCATGCTTCCAGGGGCTCGGGAAGTGAAATAAATACCATTTGGAGGCATTTAATGTTCGAGCAAAAACGGCTGATTTTCGACAAAAGAGATAACACCCCCCCATTACGTCATGCTTCAGAAATGTGGAAAATGGTCCGTTTTCAAATGTTTTATTTTTGAACGTCAGTTCACATTTGTAGGTGGATCATCAGTGTTAGAGCTAAAATTAGCATGTTTAAAGTGATTTTCATGCTTCCAGGGGCCCAAAACACAAGATTTATGGAATGGTTAAAAGTGCATGAAAATGGCCAATTTACTCACTCTGAGTTCTCAAAAAGGGTTTCTTCACCCCGGGAAGTTAATTAAATACCATTTGGAGGCATTTAATGTTCGAGCAAAAACGGCTGATTTTCGACAAAAGAGATAACACCCCACCATTACGTCATGCTTCAGAAATGTGGAAAATGGTCCGTTTTCAAATGTTTTATTTTTGAACGTCAGTTCACATTTGTAGGTGGATCATCAGTGTTAGAGCTAAAATTAGCATGTTTAAAGTGATTTTCATGCTTCCAGGGGCTCGGGAAGCTAATTAAATACCATTTGGAGGCATTTAATGTTCGAGCAAAAACGGCTGATTTTCGACAAAAGAGATAACACCCCCCCATTACGTCATGCTTCAGAAATGTGGAAAATGGTCCGTTTTCAAATGTTTTATTTTTGAACGTCAGTTCACATTTGTAGGTGGATCATCAGTGTTAGAGCTAAAATTAGCATGTTTAAAATGATTTTCATGCTTCCAGGGGCTCGGGAAGTTAATTAAATACCATTTGGAGGCATTTAATGTTCGAGCAAAAACGGCTGATTTTCGACAAAAGAGATAACACCCCCCCATTACGTCATGCTTCAGAAATGTGGAAAATGGTCCGTTTTCAAATTTTTTATTTTTGAACGTCAGTTCACATTTGTAGGTGGATCATCAGTGTTAGAGCTAAAATTAGCATGTTTAAAGTGATTTTCATGCTTCCAGGGGCCCAAAACACAAGATTTATGGAATGGTTAAAAGTGCATGAAAATGGCCAATTTACTCACTCTGAGTTCTCAAAAAGGGTTTCTTCACCCCGGGAAGTTAATTAAATACCATTTGGAGGCATTTAATGTTCGAGCAAAAACGGCTGATTTTCGACAAAAGAGATAACACCCCCCCATTACGTCATGCTTCAGAAATGTGGAAAATGGTCCGTTTTCAAATGTTTTATTTTTGAACGTCAGTTCACATTTGTAGGTGGATCATCAGTGTTAGAGCTAAAATTAGCATGTTTAAAGTGATTTTCATGCTTCCAGGGGCCCAAAACACAAGATTAATGGAATGGTTAAAAGTGCATGAAAATGGCCAATTTACTCACTCTGAGTTCTCAAAAAGGGTTTCTTCACCCCGGGAAGTTAATTAAATACCATTTGGAGGCATTTAATGTTCGAGCAAAAACGGCTGATTTTCGACAAAAGAGATAACACCCCCCCATTACGTCATGCTTCAGAAATGTGGAAAATGGTCCGTTTTCAAATGTTTTATTTTTGAACGTCAGTTCACATTTGTAGGTGGATCATCAGTGTTAGAGCTAAAATTAGCATGTTTAAAGTGATTTTCATGCTTCCAGGGGCCCAAAACACAAGATTAATGGAATGGTTAAAAGTGCATGAAAATGGCCAATTTACTCACTCTGAGTTCTCAAAAAGGGTTTCTTCACCCCGGGAAGTTAATTAAATACCATTTGGAGGCATTTAATGTTCGAGCAAAAACGGCTGATTTTCGACAAAAGAGATAACACCCCCCCATTACGTCATGCTTCAGAAATGTGGAAAATGGTCCGTTTTCAAATGTTTTATTTTTGAACGTCAGTTCACATTTGTAGGTGGATCATCAGTGTTAGAGCTAAAATTAGCATGTTTAAAGTGATTTTCATGCTTCCAGGGGCCCAAAACACAAGATTAATGGAATGGTTAAAAGTGCATGAAAATGGCCAATTTACTCACTCTGAGTTCTCAAAAAGGGTTTCTTCACCCCGGGAAGTTAATTAAATACCATTTGGAGGCATTTAATGTTCGAGCAAAAACGGCTGATTTTCGACAAAAGAGATAACACCCCCCCATTACGTCATGCTTCAGAAATGTGGAAAATGGTCCGTTTTCAAATGTTTTATTTTTGAACGTCAGTTCACATTTGTAGGTGGATCATCAGTGTTAGAGCTAAAATTAGCATGTTTAAAGTGATTTTCATGCTTCCAGGGGCTCGGGAAGTGAAATAAATACCATTTGGAGGCATTTAATGTTCGAGCAAAAACGGCTGATTTTCGACAAAAGAGATAACACCCCCCCATTACGTCATGCTTCAGAAATGTGGAAAATGGTCCGTTTTCAAATGTTTTATTTTTGAACGTCAGTTCACATTTGTAGGTGGATCATCAGTGTTAGAGCTAAAATTAGCATGTTTAAAGTGATTTTCATGCTTCCAGGGGCCCAAAACACAAGATTTATGGAATGGTTAAAAGTGCATGAAAATGGCCAATTTACTCACTCTGAGTTCTCAAAAAGGGTTTCTTCACCCCGGGAAGTTAATTAAATACCATTTGGAGGCATTTAATGTTCGAGCAAAAACGGCTGATTTTCGACAAAAGAGATAACACCCCACCATTACGTCATGCTTCAGAAATGTGGAAAATGGTCCGTTTTCAAATGTTTTATTTTTGAACGTCAGTTCACATTTGTAGGTGGATCATCAGTGTTAGAGCTAAAATTAGCATGTTTAAAGTGATTTTCATGCTTCCAGGGGCTCGGGAAGCTAATTAAATACCATTTGGAGGCATTTAATGTTCGAGCAAAAACGGCTGATTTTCGACAAAAGAGATAACACCCCCCCATTACGTCATGCTTCAGAAATGTGGAAAATGGTCCGTTTTCAAATGTTTTATTTTTGAACGTCAGTTCACATTTGTAGGTGGATCATCAGTGTTAGAGCTAAAATTAGCATGTTTAAAATGATTTTCATGCTTCCAGGGGCTCGGGAAGTTAATTAAATACCATTTGGAGGCATTTAATGTTCGAGCAAAAACGGCTGATTTTCGACAAAAGAGATAACACCCCCCCATTACGTCATGCTTCAGAAATGTGGAAAATGGTCCGTTTTCAAATGTTTTATTTTTGAACGTCAGTTCACATTTGTAGGTGGATCATCAGTGTTAGAGCTAAAATTAGCATGTTTAAAGTGATTTTCATGCTTCCAGGGGCCCAAAACACAAGATTTATGGAATGGTTAAAAGTGCATGAAAATGGCCAATTTACTCACTCTGAGTTCTCAAAAAGGGTTTCTTCACCCCGGGAAGTTAATTAAATACCATTTGGAGGCATTTAATGTTCGAGCAAAAACGGCTGATTTTCGACAAAAGAGATAACACCCCCCCATTACGTCATGCTTCAGAAATGTGGAAAATGGTCCGTTTTCAAATGTTTTATTTTTGAACGTCAGTTCACATTTGTAGGTGGATCATCAGTGTTAGAGCTAAAATTAGCATGTTTAAAATGATTTTCATGCTTCCAGGGGCTCGGGAAGTTAATTAAATACCATTTGGAGGCATTTAATGTTCGAGCAAAAACGGCTGATTTTCGACAAAAGAGATAACACCCCCCCATTACGTCATGCTTCAGAAATGTGGAAAATGGTCCGTTTTCAAATGTTTTATTTTTGAACGTCAGTTCACATTTGTAGGTGGATCATCAGTGTTAGAGCTAAAATTAGCATGTTTAAAGTGATTTTCATGCTTCCAGGGGCCCAAAACACAAGATTAATGGAATGGTTAAAAGTGCATGAAAATGGCCAATTTACTCACTCTGAGTTCTCAAAAAGGGTTTCTTCACCCCGGGAAGTTAATTAAATACCATTTGGAGGCATTTAATGTTCGAGCAAAAACGGCTGATTTTCGACAAAAGAGATAACACCCCCCCATTACGTCATGCTTCAGAAATGTGGAAAATGGTCCGTTTTCAAATGTTTTATTTTTGAACGTCAGTTCACATTTGTAGGTGGATCATCAGTGTTAGAGCTAAAATTAGCATGTTTAAAGTGATTTTCATGCTTCCAGGGGCCCAAAACACAAGATTAATGGAATGGTTAAAAGTGCATGAAAATGGCCAATTTACTCACTCTGAGTTCTCAAAAAGGGTTTCTTCACCCCGGGAAGTTAATTAAATACCATTTGGAGGCATTTAATGTTCGAGCAAAAACGGCTGATTTTCGACAAAAGAGATAACACCCCCCCATTACGTCATGCTTCAGAAATGTGGAAAATGGTCCGTTTTCAAATGTTTTATTTTTGAACGTCAGTTCACATTTGTAGGTGGATCATCAGTGTTAGAGCTAAAATTAGCATGTTTAAAGTGATTTTCATGCTTCCAGGGGCTCGGGAAGTGAAATAAATACCATTTGGAGGCATTTAATGTTCGAGCAAAAACGGCTGATTTTCGACAAAAGAGATAACACCCCCCCATTACGTCATGCTTCAGAAATGTGGAAAATGGTCCGTTTTCAAATGTTTTATTTTTGAACGTCAGTTCACATTTGTAGGTGGATCATCAGTGTTAGAGCTAAAATTAGCATGTTTAAAGTGATTTTCATGCTTCCAGGGGCCCAAAACACAAGATTTATGGAATGGTTAAAAGTGCATGAAAATGGCCAATTTACTCACTCTGAGTTCTCAAAAAGGGTTTCTTCACCCCGGGAAGTTAATTAAATACCATTTGGAGGCATTTAATGTTCGAGCAAAAACGGCTGATTTTCGACAAAAGAGATAACACCCCCCCATTACGTCATGCTTCAGAAATGTGGAAAATGGTCCGTTTTCAAATGTTTTATTTTTGAACGTCAGTTCACATTTGTAGGTGGATCATCAGTGTTAGAGCTAAAATTAGCATGTTTAAAGTGATTTTCATGCTTCCAGGGGCCCAAAACACAAGATTAATGGAATGGTTAAAAGTGCATGAAAATGGCCAATTTACTCACTCTGAGTTCTCAAAAAGGGTTTCTTCACCCCGGGAAGTTAATTAAATACCATTTGGAGGCATTTAATGTTCGAGCAAAAACGGCTGATTTTCGACAAAAGAGATAACACCCCCCCCATTACGTCATGCTTCAGAAATGTGGAAAATGGTCCGTTTTCAAATGTTTTATTTTTGAACGTCAGTTCACATTTGTAGGTGGATCATCAGTGTTAGAGCTAAAATTAGCATGTTTAAAGTGATTTTCATGCTTCCAGGGGCCCAAAACACAAGATTAATGGAATGGTTAAAAGTGCATGAAAATGGCCAATTTACTCACTCTGAGTTCTCAAAAAGGGTTTCTTCACCCCGGGAAGTTAATTAAATACCATTTGGAGGCATTTAATGTTCGAGCAAAAACGGCTGATTTTCGACAAAAGAGATAACACCCCCCCATTACGTCATGCTTCAGAAATGTGGAAAATGGTCCGTTTTCAAATGTTTTATTTTTGAACGTCAGTTCACATTTGTAGGTGGATCATCAGTGTTAGAGCTAAAATTAGCATGTTTAAAGTGATTTTCATGCTTCCAGGGGCCCAAAACACAAGATTAATGGAATGGTTAAAAGTGCATGAAAATGGCCAATTTACTCACTCTGAGTTCTCAAAAAGGGTTTCTTCACCCCGGGAAGTTAATTAAATACCATTTGGAGGCATTTAATGTTCGAGCAAAAACGGCTGATTTTCGACAAAAGAGATAACACCCCCCCATTACGTCATGCTTCAGAAATGTGGAAAATGGTCCGTTTTCAAATGTTTTATTTTTGAACGTCAGTTCACATTTGTAGGTGGATCATCAGTGTTAGAGCTAAAATTAGCATGTTTAAATTGATTTTCATGCTTCCAGGGGCCCAAAACACAAGATTAATGGAATGGTTAAAAGTGCATGAAAATGGCCAATTTACTCACTCTGAGTTCTCAAAAAGGGTTTCTTCACCCCGGGAAGTTAATTAAATACCATTTGGAGGCATTTAATGTTCGAGCAAAAACGGCTGATTTTCGACAAAAGAGATAACACCCCCCCATTACGTCATGCTTCAGAAATGTGGAAAATGGTCAGTTTTCAAATGTTTTATTTTTGAACGTCAGTTCACATTTGTAGGTGGATCATCAGTGTTAGAGCTAAAATTAGCATGTTTAAAGTGATTTTCATGCTTCCAGCGGCCCAAAACACAAGATTTATGGAATGGTTAAAAGTGCATGAAAATGGCCAATTTACTCACTCTGAGTTCTCAAAAAGGGTTTCTTCACCCCGGGAAGTTAATTAAATACCATTTGGAGGCATTTAATGTTCGAGCCAAAACGGCTGATTTTCGACAAAAGAGATAACACCCCCCCATTACGTCATGCTTCAGAAATGTGGAAAATGGTCCGTTTTCAAATGTTTTATTTTTGAACGTCAGTTCACATTTGTAGGTGGATCATCAGTGTTAGAGCTAAAATTAGCATGTTTAAAGTGATTTTCATGCTTCCAGGGGCCCAAAACACAAGATTTATGGAATGGTTAAAAGTGCATGAAAATGGCCAATTTACTCACTCTGAGTTCTCAAAAAGGGTTTCTTCACCCCGGGAAGTTAATTAAATACCATTTGGAGGCATTTAATGTTCGAGCAAAAACGGCTGATTTTCGACAAAAGAGATAACACCCCCCCATTACGTCATGCTTCAGAAATGTGGAAAATGGTCCGTTTTCAAATGTTTTATTTTTGAACGTCAGTTCACATTTGTAGGTGGATCATCAGTGTTAGAGCTAAAATTAGCATGTTTAAAGTGATTTTCATGCTTCCAGGGGCTCGGGAAGTTAATTAAATACCATTTGGAGGCATTTAATGTTCGAGCAAAAACGGCTGATTTTCGACAAAAGAGATAACACCCCCCCATTACGTCATGCTTCAGAAATGTGGAAAATGGTCCGTTTTCAAATGTTTTATTTTTGAACGTCAGTTCACATTTGTAGGTGGATCATCAGTGTTAGAGCTAAAATTAGCATGTTTAAAGTGATTTTCATGCTTCCAGGGGCCCAAAACACAAGATTAATGGAATGGTTAAAAGTGCATGAAAATGGCCAATTTACTCACTCTGAGTTCTCAAAAAGGGTTTCTTCACCCCGGGAAGTTAATTAAATACCATTTGGAGGCATTTAATGTTCGAGCAAAAACGGCTGATTTTCGACAAAAGAGATAACACCCCCCCATTACGTCATGCTTCAGAAATGTGGAAAATGGTCCGTTTTCAAATGTTTTATTTTTGAACGTCAGTTCACATTTGTAGGTGGATCATCAGTGTTAGAGCTAAAATTAGCATGTTTAAAGTGATTTTCATGCTTCCAGGGGCCCAAAACACAAGATTAATGGAATGGTTAAAAGTGCATGAAAATGGCCAATTTACTCACTCTGAGTTCTCAAAAAGGGTTTCTTCACCCCGGGAAGTTAATTAAATACCATTTGGAGGCATTTAATGTTCGAGCAAAAACGGCTGATTTTCGACAAAAGAGATAACACCCCCCCATTACGTCATGCTTCAGAAATGTGGAAAATGGTCCGTTTTCAAATGTTTTATTTTTGAACGTCAGTTCACATTTGTAGGTGGATCATCAGTGTTAGAGCTAAAATTAGCATGTTTAAAGTGATTTTCATGCTTCCAGGGGCCCAAAACACAAGATTTATGGAATGGTTAAAAGTGCATGAAAATGGCCAATTTACTCACTCTGAGTTCTCAAAAAGGGTTTCTTCACCCCGGGAAGTTAATTAAATACCATTTGGAGGCATTTAATGTTCGAGCAAAAACGGCTGATTTTCGACAAAAGAGATAACACCCCCCCATTACGTCATGCTTCAGAAATGTGGAAAATGGTCCGTTTTCAAATGTTTTATTTTTGAACGTCAGTTCACATTTGTAGGTGGATCATCAGTGTTAGAGCTAAAATTAGCATGTTTAAAGTGATTTTCATGCTTCCAGGGGCCCAAAACACAAGATTTATGGAATGGTTAAAAGTGCATGAAAATGGCCAATTTACTCACTCTGAGTTCTCAAAAAGGGTTTCTTCACCCCGGGAAGTTAATTAAATACCATTTGGAGGCATTTAATGTTCGAGCAAAAACGGCTGATTTTCGACAAAAGAGATAACACCCCCCCATTACGTCATGCTTCAGAAATGTGGAAAATGGTCCGTTTTCAAATGTTTTATTTTTGAACGTCAGTTCACATTTGTAGGTGGATCATCAGTGTTAGAGCTAAAATTAGCATGTTTAAAGTGATTTTCATGCTTCCAGGGGCTCGGGAAGCTAATTAAATACCATTTGGAGGCATTTAATGTTCGAGCAAAAACGGCTGATTTTCGACAAAAGAGATAACACCCCCCCATTACGTCATGCTTCAGAAATGTGGAAAATGGTCCGTTTTCAAATGTTTTATTTTTGAACGTCAGTTCACATTTGTAGGTGGATCATCAGTGTTAGAGCTAAAATTAGCATGTTTAAAGTGATTTTCATGCTTCCAGGGGCTCGGGAAGTTAATTAAATACCATTTGGAGGCATTTAATGTTCGAGCAAAAACGGCTGATTTTCGACAAAAGAGATAACACCCCCCCATTACGTCATGCTTCAGAAATGTGGAAAATGGTCCGTTTTCAAATGTTTTATTTTTGAACGTCAGTTCACATTTGTAGGTGGATCATCAGTGTTAGAGCTAAAATTAGCATGTTTAAAGTGATTTTCATGCTTCCAGGGGCTCGGGAAGTTAATTAAATACCATTTGGAGGCATTTAATGTTCGAGCAAAAACGGCTGATTTTCGACAAAAGAGATAACACCCCCCCATTACGTCATGCTTCAGAAATGTGGAAAATGGTCCGTTTTCAAATGTTTTATTTTTGAACGTCAGTTCACATTTGTAGGTGGATCATCAGTGTTAGAGCTAAAATTAGCATGTTTAAAGTGATTTTCATGCTTCCAGGGGCCCAAAACACAAGATTAATGGAATGGTTAAAAGTGCATGAAAATGGCCAATTTACTCACTCTGAGTTCTCAAAAAGGGTTTCTTCACCCCGGGAAGTTAATTAAATACCATTTGGAGGCATTTAATGTTCGAGCAAAAACGGCTGATTTTCGACAAAAGAGATAACACCCCCCCATTACGTCATGCTTCAGAAATGTGGAAAATGGTCCGTTTTCAAATGTTTTATTTTTGAACGTCAGTTCACATTTGTAGGTGGATCATCAGTGTTAGAGCTAAAATTAGCATGTTTAAAGTGATTTTCATGCTTCCAGGGGCCCAAAACACAAGATTAATGGAATGGTTAAAAGTGCATGAAAATGGCCAATTTGCTCACTCTGAGTTCTCAAAAAGGGTTTCTTCACCCCGGGAAGTGAAATAAATACCATTTGGAGGCCTTTAATGTTCGAGCAAAAACGGCTGATTTTCGACAAAAGAGATAACACCCCCCCATTACGTCATGCTTCAGAAATGTGGAAAATGGTCCGTTTTCAAATGTTTTATTTTTGAACGTCAGTTCACATTTGTAGGTGGATCATCAGTGTTAGAGCTAAAATTAGCATGTTTAAAGTGATTTTCATGCTTCCAGGGGCTCGGGAAGTGAAATAAATACCATTTGGAGGCATTTAATGTTCGAGCAAAAACGGCTGATTTTTGACAAAAGAGATAACACCCCCCCATTACGTCATGCTTCAGAAATGTGGAAAATGGTCCGTTTTCAAATGTTTTATTTTTGAACGTCAGTTCACATTTGTAGGTGGATCATCAGTGTTAGAGCTAAAATTAGCATGTTTAAAGTGATTTTCATGCTTCCAGGGGCCCGGGAAGTTAATTAAATACCATTTGGAGGCATTTAATGTTCGAGCAAAAACGGCTGATTTTCGACAAAAGAGATAACACCCCCCCATTACGTCATGCTTCAGAAATGTGGAAAATGGTCCGTTTTCAAATGTTTTATTTTTGAACGTCAGTTCACATTTGTAGGTGGATCATCAGTGTTAGAGCTAAAATTAGCATGTTTAAAGTGATTTTCATGCTTCCAGGGGCCCAAAACACAAGATTTATGGAATGGGTAAAAGTGCATGAAAATGGCCAATTTACTCACTCTGAGTTCTCAAAAAGGGTTTCTTCACCCCGGGAAGTGAATTAAATACCATTTGGAGGCATTTAATGTGCGAGCAAAAACGGCTGATTTTCGACAAAAGAGATAACACCCCCCCATTACGTCATGCTTCAGAAATGTGGAAAATGGTCCGTTTTCAAATGTTTTATTTTTGAACGTCAGTTCACATTTGTAGGTGGATCATCAGTGTTAGAGCTAAAATTAGCATGTTTAAAGTGATTTTCATGCTTCCAGGGGCCCAAAACACAAGATTAATGGAATGGTTAAAAGTGCATGAAAATGGCCAATTTACTCACTCTGAGTTCTCAAAAAGGGTTTCTTCACCCCGGGAAGTGAAATAAATACCATTTGGAGGCATTTAATGTTCGAGCAAAAACGGCTGATTTTCGACAAAAGAGATAACACCCCCCCATTACGTCATGCTTCAGAAATGTGGAAAATGGTCCGTTTTCAAATGTTTTATTTTTGAACGTCAGTTCACATTTGTAGGTGGATCATCAGTGTTAGAGCTAAAATTAGCATGTTTAAAGTGATTTTCATGCTTCCAGGGGCTCGGGAAGTTAATTAAATACCATTTGGAGGCATTTAATGTTCGAGCAAAAACGGCTGATTTTCAACAAAAGAGATAACACCCCCCCATTACGTCATGCTTCAGAAATGTGGAAAATGGTCAGTTTTCAAATGTTTTATTTTTGAACGTCAGTTCACATTTGTAGGTGGATCATCAGTGTTAGAGCTAAAATTAGCATGTTTAAAGTGATTTTCATGCTTCCAGGGACCCAAAACACAAGATTAATGGAATGGTTAAAAGTGCATGAAAATGGCCAATTTACTCACTCTGAGTTCTCAAAAAGGGTTTCTTCACCCCGGGAAGTGAAATAAATACCATTTGGGGCATTTAATGTTCGAGCAAAAACGGCTGATTTTCGACAAAAGAGATAACACCCCCCCATTACGTCATGCTTCAGAAATGTGGAAAATGGTCCGTTTTCAAATGTTTTATTTTTGAACGTCAGTTCACATTTGTAGGTGGATCATCAGTGTTAGAGCTAAAATTAGCATGTTTAAAGTGATTTTCATGCTTCCAGGGGCTCGGGAAGTTAATTAAATACCATTTGGAGGCATTTAATGTTTGAGCAAAAACGGCTGATTTTCGACAAAAGAGATAACACCCCCCCATTACGTCATGCTTCAGAAATGTGGAAAATGGTCCGTTTTCAAATGTTTTATTTTTGAACGTCAGTTCACATTTGTAGGTGGATCATCAGTGTTAGAGCTAAAATTAGCATGTTTAAAGTGATTTTCATGCTTCCAGGGGCCCAAAACACAAGATTTATGGAATGGTTAAAAGTGCATGAAAATGGCCAATTTACTCACTCTGAGTTCTCAAAAAGGGTTTCTTCACCCCGGGAAGTGAAATAAATACCATTTGGAGGCATTTAATGTTCGAGCAAAAACGGCTGATTTTCGACAAAAGAGATAACACCCCCCCATTACGTCATGCTTCAGAAATGTGGAAATGGTCCGTTTTCAAATGTTTTATTTTTGAACGTCAGTTCACATTTGTAGGTGGATCATCAGTGTTAGAGCTAAAATTAGCATGTTTAAAGTGATTTTCATGCTTCCAGGGGCTCGGGAAGTTAATTAAATACCATTTGGAGGCATTTAATGTTCGAGCAAAAACGGCTGATTTTCGACAAAAAAGATAACACCCCCCCATTACGTCATGCTTCAGAAATGTGGAAAATGGTCCGTTTTCAAATGTTTTATTTTTGAACATCAGTTCACATTTGTAGGTGGATCATCAGTGTTAGAGCTATAATTAGCATGTTTAAAGTGATTTTCATGCTTCCAGGGGCTCGGGAAGTTAATTAAATACCATTTGGAGGCATTTAATGTTCGAGCAAAAACGGCTGATTTTCGATAAAAGAGATAACACCCCCCCATTACGTCATGCTTCAGAAATGTGGAAAATGGTCCGTTTTCAAATGTTTTATTTTTGAACGTCAGTTCACATTTGTAGGTAGATCATCAGTGTTAGAGCTAAAATTAGCATGTTTAAAGTGATTTTCATGCTTCCAAGGGCTCGGGAAGTTAATTAAATACCATTTGGAGGCATTTAATGTTCGAGCAAAAACGGCTGATTTTCGACAAAAGAGATAACACACCCCCATTACGTCATGCTTCAGAAATGTGGAAAATGGTCCGTTTTCAAATGTTTTATTTTTGAACGTCAGTTCACATTTGTAGGTGGATCATCAGTGTTAGAGCTAAAATTAGCATGTTTAAAGTGATTTTCATGCTTCCAGGGGCTCGGGAAGTTGATTAAATACCATTTGGAGGCATTTAATGTTCGAGCAAAAACGGCAGATTTTCGACAAAAGAGATAACACCCCCCCATTACGTCATGCTTCAGAAATGTGGAAAATGGTCCGTTTTCAAATGTTTTATTTTTGAACGTCAGTTCACATTTGTAGGTGGATCATCAGTGTTAGAGCTAAAATTAGCATGTTTAAAGTGATTTTCATGCTTCCAGGGGCCCAAAACACAAGATTAATGGAATGGTTAAAAGTGCATGAAAATGGCCAATTTACTCACTCTGAGTTCTCAAAAAGGGTTTCTTCACCCCGGGAAGTGAAATAAATACCATTTGGAGGCATTTAATGTTCGAGCAAAAACGGCTGATTTTCGACAAAAGAGATAACACCCCCCCATTACGTCATGCTTCAGAAATGTGGAAAATGGTCCGTTTTCAAATGTTTTATTTTTGAACGTCAGTTCACATTTGTAGGTGGATCATCAGTGTTAGAGCTAAAATTAGCATGTTTAAAGTGATTTTCATGCTTCCAGGGGCTCGGGAAGTTAATTAAATACCATTTGGAGGCATTTAATGTTCGAGCAAAAACGGCTGATTTTCGACAAAAGAGATAACACCCCCCCATTACGTCATGCTTTAGAAATGTGGAAAATGGTCCGTTTTCAAATGTTTTATTTTTGAACGTCAGTTCACATTTGTAGGTGGATCATCAGTGTTAGAGCTAAAATTAGCATGTTTAAAGTGATTTTCATGCTTCCAGGGGCTCGGGAAGTGAATTAAATACCATTTGGAGGCATTTAATGTTCGAGCAAAAACGGCTGATTTTCGACAAAAGAGATAACACCCCCCCATTACGTCATGCTTCAGAAATGTGGAAAATGATCCGTTTTCAAATGTTTTATTTTTGAACGTCAGTTCACATTTGTAGGTGGATCATCAGTATTAGAGCTAAAATTAGCATGTTTAAAGTGATTTTCATGCTTCCAGGGGCTCGGGAAGTGAATTAAATACCATTTGGAGGCATTTAATGTTCGAGCAAAAACGGCTGATTTTCGACAAAAGAGATAACACCCCCCTATTACGTCATGCTTCAGAAATGTGGAAAATGGTCCGTTTTCAAATGTTTTATTTTTGAACGTCAGTTCACATTTGTAGGTGGATCATCAGTGTTAGAGCTAAAATTAGCATGTTTAAAGTGATTTTCATGCTTCCAGGGGCTCGGGAAGTTAATTAAATACCATTTGGAGGCATTTAATGTTCGAGCAAAAACGGCTGATTTTCGACAAAAGAGATAACACCCCCCCATTACGTCATGCTTCAGAAATGTGGAAAATGGTCCGTTTTCAAATGTTTTATTTTTGAACGTCAGTTCACATTTGTAGGTGGATCATCAGTGTTAGAGCTAAAATTAGCATGTTTAAAGTGATTTTCATGCTTCCAGGGGCCCAAAACACAAGATTAATGGAATGGTTAAAAGTGCATGAAAATGGCCAATTTACTCACTCTGAGTTCTCAAAAAGGGTTTCTTCACCCCGGGAAGTTAATTAAATACCATTTGGAGGCATTTACTGTTCGAGCAAAAACGGCTGATTTTCGACAAAAGAGATAACACCCCCCCATTACGTCATGCTTCAGAAATGTGGAAAATGGTCCGTTTTCAAATGTTTTATTTTTGAACGTCAGTTCACATTTGTAGGTGGATCATCAGTGTTAGAGCTAAAATTAGCATGTTTAAAGTGATTTTCATGCTTCCAGGGGCCCAAAACACAAGATTTATGGAATGGTTAAAAGTGCATGAAAATGGCCAATTTACTCACTCTGAGTTCTCAAAAAGGGTTTCTTCACCCCGGGAAGTTAATTAAATACCATTTGGAGGCATTTAATGTTCGAGCAAAAACGGCTGATTTTCGACAAAATAGATAACACCCCCCCCATTACGTCATGCTTCAGAAATGTGGAAAATGGTCCGTTTTCAAATGTTTTATTTTTTAACGTCAGTTCACATTTGTAGGTGGATCATCAGTGTTAGAGCTAAAATTAGCATGTTTAAAGTGATTTTCATGCTTCCAGGGGCCCAAAACACAAGATTTATGGAATGGTTAAAAGTGCATGAAAATGGCCAATTTACTCACTCTGAGTTCTCAAAAAGGGTTTCTTCACCCCGGGAAGTTAATTAAATACCATTTGGAGGCATTTAATGTTCGAGCAAAAACGGCAGATTTTCGACAAAAGAGATAACACCCCCCCATTACGTCATGCTTCAGAAATGTGGAAAATGGTCCGTTTTCAAATGTTTTATTTTTGAACGTCAGTTCACATTTGTAGGTGGATCATCAGTGTTAGAGCTAAAATTAGCATGTTTAAAGTGATTTTCATGCTTCCAGGGGCTCGGGAAGCTAATTAAATACCATTTGGAGGCATTTAATGTTCGAGCAAAAACGGCTGATTTTCGACAAAAGAGATAACACCCCCCCATTACGTCATGCTTCAGAAATGTGGAAAATGGTCCGTTTTCAAATGTTTTATTTTTGAACGTCAGTTCACATTTGTAGGTGGATCATCAGTGTTAGAGCTAAAATTAGCATGTTTAAAGTGATTTTCATGCTTCCAGGGGCTCGGGAAGTTAATTAAATACCATTTGGAGGCATTTAATGTTCGAGCAAAAACGGCTGATTTTCGACAAAAGAGATAACACCCCCCCATTACGTCATGCTTCAGAAATGTGGAAAATGGTCCGTTTTCAAATGTTTTATTTTTGAACGTCAGTTCACATTTGTAGGTGGATCATCAGTGTTAGAGCTAAAATTAGCATGTTTAAAGTGATTTTCATGCTTCCAGGGGCCCAAAACACAAGATTTATGGAATGGTTAAAAGTGCATGAAAATGGCCAATTTACTCACTCTGAGTTCTCAAAAAGGGTTTCTTCACCCCGGGAAGTTAATTAAATACCATTTGGAGGCATTTAATGTTCGAGCAAAAATGGCTGATTTTCGACAAAAGAGATAACACCCCCCCATTACGTCATGCTTCAGAAATGTGGAAAATGGTCCGTTTTCAAATGTTTTATTTTTGAACGTCAGTTCACATTTGTAGGTGGATCATCAGTGTTAGAGCTAAAATTTGCATGTTTAAAGTTATTTTCATGCTTCCAGGGGCTCGGGAAGTTAATTAAATACCATTTGGAGGCATTTAATGTTCGAGCAAAAACGGCTGATTTTCGACAAAAGAGATAACACCCCCCCATTACGTCATGCTTCAGAAATGTGGAAAATGGTCCGTTTTCAAATGTTTTATTTTTGAACGTCAGTTCACATTTGTAGGTGGATCATCAGTGTTAGAGCTAAAATTAGCATGTTTAAAGTGATTTTCATGCTTCCAGGGGCCCTAAACACAAGATTTATGGAATGGTTAAAAGTGCATGAAAATGGCCAATTTACTCACTCTGAGTTCTCAAAAAGGGTTTCTTCACCCCGGGAAGTTAATTAAATACCATTTGGAGGCATTTAATGTTCGAGCAAAAACGGCTGATTTTCGACAAAAGAGATAACACCCCCCCATTACGTCATGCTTCAGAAATGTTGAAAATGGTCCGTTTTCAAATGTTTTATTTTTGAACGTCAGTTCACATTTGTAGGTGGATCATCAGTGTTAGAGCTAAAATTAGCATGTTTAAAGTGATTTTCATGCTTCCAGGGGCCCTAAACACAAGATTTATGGAATGGTTAAAAGTGCATGAAATGGCCAATTTACTCACTCTGAGTTCTCAAAAAGGGTTTCTTCACCCCGGGAAGTTAATTAAATACCATTTGGAGGCATTTAATGTTCGAGCAAAAACGGCTGATTTTCGACAAAAGAGATAACACCCCCCCATTACGTCATGCTTCAGAAATGTGGAAAATGGTCCGTTTTCAAATGTTTTTTTTTTTAACGTCAGTTCACATTTGTAGGTGGATCATCAGTGTTAGAGCTAAAATTAGCAGGTTTAAAGTGATTTTCATGCTTCCAGGGGCCCTAAACACAAGATTTATGGAATGGTTAAAAGTGCATGAAATGGCCAATTTACTCACTCTGAGTTCTCAAAAAGGGTTTCTTCACCCCGGGAAGTTAATTAAATACCATTTAGAGGCATTTAATGTTCGAGCAAAAACGACTGATTTTCGACAAAAGAGATAACACCCCCCCATTACGTCATGCTTCAGAAATGTGGAAAATGGTCCGTTTTCAAATGTTTTATTTTTGAACGTCAGTTCACATTTGTAGGTGGATCATCAGTGTTAGAGCTAAAATTAACATGTTTAAAGTGATTTTCATGCTTCCAGGGGCTCAGGAAGTTAATTAAATACCATTTGGAGGCCTTTAATGTTCGAGCAAAAACAGCTGATTTTCGACAAGAGAGATAACACACCCCCATTACGTCATGCTTCAGAAATGTGGAAAATGGTCAGTTTTCAAATGTTTTTTTTTTTAACGTCAGTTCACATTTGTAGGTGGATCATCAGTGTTAGAGCTAAAATTAGCATGTTTAAAGTGATTTTCATGCTTCCAGGGGCCCTAAACACAAGATTTATGGAATGGTTAAAAGTGCATGAAATGGCCAATTTACTCACTCTGAGTTCTCAAAAAGGGTTTCTTCACCCCGGGAAGTTAATTAAATACCATTTGGAGGCATTTAATGTTCGAGCAAAAACGGCTGATTTTCGACAAAAGAGATAACACCCCCCCATTACGTCATGCTTCAGAAATGTGGAAAATGGTCCGTTTTCAAATGTTTTATTTTTGAACGTCAGTTCACATTTGTAGGTGGATCATCAGTGTTAGAGCTAAAATTAGCATGTTTAAAGTGATTTTCATGCTTCCAGGGGCTCGGAAAGTTAATTAAATACCATTTGGAGGCATTTAATGTTCGAGCAAAAACGGCTGATTTTCGACAAAAGAGATAACACCCCCCCATTTCGTCATGCTTCAGAAATGTGGAAAATGGTCCGTTTTCAAATGTTTTATTTTTGAACGTCAGTTCACATTTGTAGGTGGATCATCAGTGTTAGAGCTAAAATTAGCATGTTTAAAGTGATTTTCATGCTTCCAGGGGCCCTAAACACAAGATTTATGGAATGGGTAAAAGTGCATGAAAATGGCCAATTTACTCACTCTGAGTTCTCAAAAAGTGTTTCTTCACCCCGGGAAGCTAATTAAATACCATTTGGAGGCATTTAATGTTCAAGCAATGACAGCTGATTTTCGACAAAAGAGATAACACCCCCCCATTACGTCATGCTTCAGAAATGTTCAAAATGTTCCGTTTTCAAATGTTTTATTTTTGAACGTCAGTTCACATTTGTAGGTGGATCATCAGTGTTAGAGCTAAAATTAGCATGTTTAAAGTGATTTTCATGCTTCCAGGGGCCCTAAACACAAGATTTATGGAATGGTTAAAAGTGCATGAAAATGGCCAATTTACTCACTCTGAGTTCTCAAAAAGGGTTTCTTCACCCCGGGAAGTTAATTAAATACCATTTGGAGGCATTTAATGTTCGAGCAAAAACGGCTGATTTTCGACAAAAGAGATAACACCCCCCCATTACGTCATGCTTCAGAAATGTGGAAAATGGTCCGTTTTCAAATGTTTTATTTTTGAACGTCAGTTCACATTTGTAGGTGGATCATCAGTGTTAGAGCTAAAATTAGCATGTTTAAAGTGATTTTCATGCTTCCAGGGGCCCAAAACACAAGATTTATGGAATGGTTAAAAGTGCATGAAAATGGCCAATTTACTCACTCTGAGTTCTCAAAAAGGGTTTCTTCACCCCGGGAAGTTAATTAAATACCATTTGGAGGCATTTAATGTTCGAGCAAAAACGGCTGATTTTCGACAAAAGAGATAACACCCCCCCATTACGTCATGCTTCAGAAATGTGGAAAATGGTCCGTTTTCAAATGTTTTATTTTTGAACGTCAGTTCACATTTGTAGGTGGATCATCAGTGTTAGAGCTAAAATTAGCATGTTTAAAGTGATTTTCATGCTTCCAGGGGCCCTAAACACAAAATTTATGGAATGGTTAAAAGTGCATGAAAATGGCCAATTTACTCACTCTGAGTTCTCAAAAAGGGTTTCTTCACCCCGGGAAGTTAATTAAATACCATTTGGAGGCATTTCTTGTTCGAGCAAAAACGGCTGATTTTCGACAAAAGGGATAACACCCCCCATTACGTCATGCTTCAGAAATGTGGAAAATGGTCCGTTTTCAAATGTTTTATTTTTGAATGTCAGTTCACATTTGTAGGTGGATCATCAGTGTTAGAGCTAAAATTAGCATGTTTAAAGTGATTTTCATGCTTCCAGGGGCCCTAAACACAAGATTTATGGAATGGTTAAAAGTGCATGAAAATGGCCAATTTACTCACTCTGAGTTCTCAAAAAGGGTTTCTTCACCCTGGGAAGTTAATTAAATACCATTTGGAGGCATTTAATGTTCGAGCAAAAACGGCTGATTTTCGACAAAAGAGATAACCCCCCCATTACGTCATGCTTCAGAAATGTGGAAAATGGTCCGTTTTCAAATGTTTTATTTTTGAACGTCATTTCACATTTGTAGGTGGATCATCAGTGTTAGAGCTAATATTAGCATGTTTAAAGTGATTTTCATGCTTCCAGGGGCCCTAAACACAAGATTTATGGAATGGTTAAAAGTGCATGAAAATGGCCAATTTACTCACTCTGAGTTCTCTAAAAGGGTTTCTTCACCCAGGGAAGTTAATTAAATACCATTTGGAGGCATTTAATGTTCGAGCAAAAACGGCTGATTTTCGACAAAAGAGATAACACCCCCCCATTACGTCATGCTTCAGAAATGTGGAAAATGGTCCGTTTTCAAATGTTTTATTTTTGAACGTCAGTTCACATTTGTAGGTGGATCATCAGTGTTAGAGCTAAAATTAGCATGTTTAAAGTGATTTTCATGCTTCCAGGGGCTCGGGAAGTGAAATAAATACCATTTGGAGGCATTTAATGTTCAAGCAAAAACGGCTGATTTTCGACAAAAGAGATAACACCCCCCCATTACATCATGCTTCAGAAATGTGGAAAATGGTCCGTTTTCAAATGTTTTATTTTTGAACGTCAGTTCACATTTGTAGGTGGATCATCAGTGTTAGAGCTAAAATTAGCATGTTTAAAGTGATTTTCATGCTTCCAGGGGCTCGGGAAGTTAATTAAATACCATTTGGAGGCATTTAATGTTCGAGGAAAAACGGCTGATTTTCGACAAAAGAGATAACACCCCCCCATTACGTCATGCTTCAGAAATGTGGAAAATGGTCCGTTTTCAAATGTTTTATTTTTGAACGTCAGTTCACATTTGTAGGTGGATCATCAGTGTTAGAGCTAAAATTAGCATGTTTAAAGTGATTTTCATGCTTCCAGGGGCTCGGGAAGTTAATTAAATACCATTTGGAGGCATTTAATGTTCGAGCAAAAACGGCTGATTTCCGACAAAAGAGATAACACCCCCCCATTACGTCATGCTTCAGAAATGTGGAAAATGGTCCGTTTTCAAATGTTTTATTTTTGAACGTCAGTTCACATTTGTAGGTGGATCATCAGTGTTAGAGCTAAAATTAGTATGTTTAAAGTGATTTTCATGCTTCCAGGGGCTCGGGAAGTTAATTAAATACCATTTGGAGGCATTTAATGTTCGAGCAAAAACGGCTGACTTTCGACAAAAGAGATAACAACCCCCCATTACGTCATGCTTCAGAAATGTGGAAAATGGTGCGTTTTCAAATGTTTTATTTTTGAACGTCAGTTCACATTTGTAGGTGGATCATCAGTGTTAGAGCTAAAATTAGCATGTTTAAAGGGATTTTCATGCTTCCAGGGGCCCTGAACACAAGATTTATGGAATTGTTAAAAGTGCATGAAAATGGCCAATTTACTCACTCTGAGTTCTCAAAAAGGGTTTCTTCACCCCGGGAAGTTAATTAAATACCATTTGGAGGCATTTAATGTTCGAGCAAAAACGGCTGATTTTCGACAAAAGAGATAACACCCCCCCATTACGTCATGCTTCAGAAATGTGGAAAATGGTCCGTTTTCAAATGTTTTATTTTTGAACGTCAGTTCACATTTGTAGGTGGATCATCAGTGTTAGAGCTAAAATTAGCATGTTTAAAGTGATTTTCATGCTTCCAGGGGCTCGGGAAGTTAATTAAATACCATTTGGAGGCATTTAATGTTCGAGCAAAAACGGCTGATTTTCGACAAAAGAGATAACAACCCCCCCTTACGTCATGCTTCAGAAATGTGGAAAATGGTGCGTTTTCAAATGTTTTATTTTTGAACGTCAGTTCACATTTGTAGGTGGATCATCAGTGTTAGAGCTAAAATTAGCATGTTTAAAGGGATTTTCATGCTTCCAGGGGCCCTAAACACAAGATTTATGGAATGGTTAAAAGTGCATGAAAATGGCCAATTTACTCACTCTGAGTTCTCAAAAAGGGTTTCTTCACCCCGGGAAGTTAATTAAATACCATTTGGAGGCATTTAATGTTCGAGCAAAAACGGCTGATTTTCGACAAAAGAGATAACACCCCCCCCATTACGTCATGCTTCAGAAATGTGGAAAATGGTCCGTTTTCAAATGTTTTATTTTTGAACGTCAGTTCACATTTGTAGGTGGATCATCAGTGTTAGAGCTAAAATTAGCATGTTTAAAGTGATTTTCATGCTTCCAGGGGCTCGGGAAGTTAATTAAATACCATTTGGAGGCATTTAATGTTCGAGCAAAAACGGCAGATTTTCGACAAAAGAGATAACACCCCCCCATTACGTCATGCTTCAGAAATGTGGAAAATGGTCCGTTTTCAAATGTTTTATTTTTGAACGTCAGTTCACATTTGTAGGTGGATCATCAGTGTTAGAGCTAAAATTAGCATGTTTAAAGTGATTTTCATGCTTCCAGGGGCTCAGGAAGTTAATTAAATACCATTTGGAGGCATTTAATGTTCGAGCAAAAACAGCTGATTTTCGACAAAAGAGATAACACCCCCCCATTACGTCATGCTTCAGAAATGTGGAAAATGGTCCGTTTTCAAATGTTTTTTTTTTTAACGTCAGTTCACATTTGTAGGTGGATCATCAGTGTTAGAGCTAAAATTAGCATGTTTAAAGTGATTTTCATGCTTCCAGGGGCCCTAAACACAAGATTTATGGAATGGTTAAAAGTGCATGAAATGGCCAATTTACTCACTCTGAGTTCTCAAAAAGGGTTTCTTCACCCTGGGAAGTTAATTAAATACCATTTGGAGGCATTTAATGTTCGAGCAAAAACGGCTGATTTTCGACAAAAGAGATAACACCCCCCCATTACGTCATGCTTCAGAAATGTGGAAAATGGTCCGTTTTCAAATGTTTGATTTTTGAACGTCAGTTCACATTTGTAGGTGGATCATCAGTGTTAGAGCTAAAATTAGCATGTTTAAAGTGATTTTCATGCTTCCAGGGGCTCGGAAAGTTAATTAAATACCATTTGGAGGCATTTAATGTTCGAGCAAAAACGGCTGATTTTCGACAAAAGAGATAACACCCCCCCATTACGTCATGCTTCAGAAATGTGGAAAATGTTCCGTTTTCAAATGTTTTATTTTTGAACGTCAGTTCACATTTGTAGGTGGATCATCAGTGTTAGAGCTAAAATTAGCATGTTTAAAGTGATTTTCATGCTTCCAGGGGCCCTAAACACAAGATTTATGGAATGGGTAAAAGTGCATGAAAATGGCCAATTTACTCACTCTGAGTTCTCAAAAAGTGTTTCTTCACCCCGGGAAGCTAATTAAATACCATTTGGAGGCATTTAATGTTCAAGCAATGACAGGTGATTTTCGACAAAAGAGATAACACCCCCCCCCCCATTACGTCATGCTTCAGAAATGTGGAAAATGTTCAGTTTTCAAATGTTTTATTTTTGAACGTCAGTTCACATTTGTAGGTGGATCATCAGTGTTAGAGCTAAAATTAGCATGTTTAAAGTGATTTTCATGCTTCCAGGGGCCCTAAACACAAGATTTATGGAATGGTTAAAAGTGCATGAAAATGGCCAATTTACTCACTCTGAGTTCTCAAAAAGGGTTTCTTCACCCCGGGAAGTTAATTAAATACCATTTGGAGGCATTTATTGTTCGAGCAAAAATGGCTGATTTTCGACAAAAGAGATAACACCCCCCCATTACGTCATGCTTCAGAAATGTGGAAAATGGTCCGTTTTCAAATGTTTTATTTTTGAACGTCAGTTCACATTTGTAGGTGGATCATCAGTGTTAGAGCTAAAATTAGCATGTTTAAAGTGATTTTCATGCTTCCAGGGGCTCGGGAAGTTAATTAAATACCATTTGGAGGCATTTAATGTTCGAGCAAAAACGGCTGATTTTCGACAAAAGAGATAACACCCCCCCATTACGTCATGCTTCAGAAATGTGGAAAATGGTCCGTTTTCAAATGTTTTATTTTTGAACGTCAGTTCACATTTGTAGGTGGATCATCAGTGTTAGAGCTAAAATTAGCATGTTTAAAGTGATTTTCATGCTTCCAGGGGCTCGGGAAGTTAATTAAATACCATTTGGAGGCATTTAATGTTCGAGCAAAAACGGCTGATTTTCGACAAAAGAGATAACACCCCCCCATTACGTCATGCTTCAGAAATGTGGAAAATGGTCCGTTTTCAAATGTTTTATTTTTGAACGTCAGTTCACATTTGTAGGTGGATCATCAGTGTTAGAGCTAAAATTAGCATGTTTAAAGTGATTTTCATGCTTCCAGGGGCTCGGGAAGTGAAATAAATACCATTTGGAGGCATTTAATGTTCAAGCAAAAACGGCTGATTTTCGACAAAAGAGATAACACCCCCCCCATTACATCATGCTTCAGAAATGTGGAAAATGGTCCGTTTTCAAATGTTTTATTTTTGAACGTCAGTTCACATTTGTAGGTGGATCATCAGTGTTAGAGCTAAAATTAGCATGTTTAAAGTGATTTTCATGCTTCCAGGGGCTCGGGAAGTTAATTAAATACCATTTGGAGGCATTTAATGTTCGAGCAAAAACGGCTGATTTTCGACAAAAGAGATAACAACCCCCCCTTACGTCATGCTTCAGAAATGTGGAAAATGGTGCGTTTTCAAATGTTTTATTTTTGAACGTCAGTTCACATTTGTAGGTGGATCATCAGTGTTAGAGCTAAAATTAGCATGTTTAAAGGGATTTTCATGCTTCCAGGGGCCCTAAACACAAGATTTATGGAATGGTTAAAAGTGCATGAAAATGGCCAATTTACTCACTCTGAGTTCTCAAAAAGGGTTTCTTCACCCCGGGAAGTTAATTAAATACCATTTGGAGGCATTTAATGTTCGAGCAAAAACGGCTGATTTTCGACAAAAGAGATAACACCCCCCCCATTACGTCATGCTTCAGAAATGTGGAAAATGGTCCGTTTTCAAATGTTTTATTTTTGAACGTCAGTTCACATTTGTAGGTGGATCATCAGTGTTAGAGCTAAAATTAGCATGTTTAAAGTGATTTTCATGCTTCCAGGGGCTCGGGAAGTTAATTAAATACCATTTGGAGGCATTTAATGTTCGAGCAAAAACGGCAGATTTTCGACAAAAGAGATAACACCCCCCCATTACGTCATGCTTCAGAAATGTGGAAAATGGTCCGTTTTCAAATGTTTTATTTTTGAACGTCAGTTCACATTTGTAGGTGGATCATCAGTGTTAGAGCTAAAATTAGCATGTTTAAAGTGATTTTCATGCTTCCAGGGGCTCAGGAAGTTAATTAAATACCATTTGGAGGCATTTAATGTTCGAGCAAAAACAGCTGATTTTCGACAAAAGAGATAACACCCCCCCATTACGTCATGCTTCAGAAATGTGGAAAATGGTCCGTTTTCAAATGTTTTTTTTTTTAACGTCAGTTCACATTTGTAGGTGGATCATCAGTGTTAGAGCTAAAATTAGCATGTTTAAAGTGATTTTCATGCTTCCAGGGGCCCTAAACACAAGATTTATGGAATGGTTAAAAGTGCATGAAATGGCCAATTTACTCACTCTGAGTTCTCAAAAAGGGTTTCTTCACCCTGGGAAGTTAATTAAATACCATTTGGAGGCATTTAATGTTCGAGCAAAAACGGCTGATTTTCGACAAAAGAGATAACACCCCCCCATTACGTCATGCTTCAGAAATGTGGAAAATGGTCCGTTTTCAAATGTTTTATTTTTGAACGTCAGTTCACATTTGTAGGTGGATCATCAGTGTTAGAGCTAAAATTAGCATGTTTAAAGTGATTGTCATGCTTCCAGGGGCTCGGGAAGTTAATTAAATACCATTTGGAGGCATTTAATGTTCAAGCAATGGCAGGTGATTTTCGACAAAAGAGATAACACCCCCCCCCCATTACGTCATGCTTCAGAAATGTGGAAAATGTTCCGTTTTCAAATGTTTTATTTTTGAACGTCAGTTCACATTTGTAGGTGGATCATCAGTGTTAGAGCTAAAATTAGCATGTTTAAAGTGATTTTCATGCTTCCAGGGGCCCTAAACACAAGATTTATGGAATGGTTAAAAGTGCATGAAAATGGCCAATTTACTCACTCTGAGTTCTCTAAAAGGGTTTATTCACCCCGGGAAGTTAATTAAATACCATTTGGAGGCATTTAATGTTCAAGCAATGACAGCTGATTTTCGACAAAAGAGATAACACCCCCCCATTACGTCATGCTTCAGAAATGTGGAATGGTTAAAAGTGCATGAAAATGGCCAATTTACTCACTCTGAGTTCTCTAAAAGGGTTTATTCACCCCGGGAAGTTAATTAAATACCATTTGGAGGCATTTAATGTTCGAGCAAAAACGGCTGATTTTCGACAAAAGAGATAACACCCCCCCATTACGTCATGCTTCAGAAATGTGGAAAATGGTCCGTTTTCAAATGTTTTATTTTTGAACGTCAGTTCACATTTGTAGGTGGATCATCAGTGTTAGAGCTAAAATTAGCATGTTTAAAGTGATTTTCATGCTTCCAGGGGCCCTAAACACAAGATTTATGGAATGGTTAAAAGTGCATGAAAATGGCCAATTTACTCACTCTGAGTTCTCTAAAAGGGTTTATTCACCCCGGGAAGTTAATTAAATACCATTTGGAGGCATTTAATGTTCAAGCAATGACAGCTGATTTTCGACAAAAGAGATAACACCCCCCCATTACGTCATGCTTCAGAAATGTGGAAAATGGTCTGTTTTCAAATGTTTTATTTTTGAACGTCAGTTCACATTTGTAGGTGGATCATCAGTGTTAGAGCTAAAATTCGCATGTTTAAAGTGATTTTCATGCTTCCAGGGGCTCGGGAAGTGAAATAAATACCATTTGGAGGCATTTAATGTTCGAGCAAAAACGGCTGATTTTCGACAAAAGAGATAACACCCCCCCATTACGTCATGCTTCAGAAATGTGGAAAATGGTCCGTTTTCAAATGTTTTATTTTTGAACGTCAGTTCACATTTGTAGGTGGATCATCAGTGTTAGAGCTAAAATTAGCATGTTTAAAGTGATTTTCATGCTTCCAGGGGCTCGGGAAGTTAATTAAATACCATTTGGAGGCATTTAATGTTCGAGCAAAAACGGCTGATTTTCGACAAAAGAGATAACACCCCCCATTACGTCATGCTTCAGAAATGTGGAAAATGGTCCGTTTTCAAATGTTTTATTTTTGAACGTGAGTTCACATTTGTAGGTGGATCATCAGTGTTAGAGCTAAATTTAGCATGTTTAAAGTGATTTTCATGCTTCCAGGGGCTCGGGAAGTTAATTAAATACCATTTGGAGGCATTTAATGTTCGAGCAAAAACGGCTGATTTTCGACAAAAGAGATAACACCCCCCCATTACGTCATGCTTCAGAAATGTGGAAAATGGTGCGTTTTCAAATGTTTTATTTTTGAACGTCAGTTCACATTTGTAGGTGGATCATCAGTGTTAGAGCTAAAATTAGCATGTTTAAAGTGATTTTCATGCTTCCAGGGGCTCGGGAAGTTAATTAAATACCATTTGGAGGCATTTAATGTTCGAGCAAAAACGGCTGATTTTCGACAAAAGAGATAACACCCCCCCATTACGTCATGCTTCAGAAATGTGGAAAATGGTCCGTTTTCAAATGTTTTATTTTTGAACGTCAGTTCACATTTGTAGGTGGATCATCAGTGTTAGAGCTAAAATTAGCATGTTTAAAGTGATTTTCATGCTTCCAGGGGCTCGGGAAGTTAATTAAATACCGTTTGGAGGCATTTAATGTTCGAGCAAAAACGGCTGATTTTCGACAAAAGAGATAACAACCCCCCATTACGTCATGCTTCAGAAATGTGGAAAATGGTGCGTTTTTAAATGTTTTATTTTTGAACGTCAGTTCACATTTGTAGGTGGATCATCAGTGTTAGAGCTAAAATTAGCATGTTTAAAGGGATTTTCATGCTTCCAGGGGCCCTAAACACAAGATTTATGGAATGGTTAAAAGTGCATGAAAATGGCCAATTTACTCACTCTGAGTTCTCAAAAAGGGTTTCTTCACCCCGGGAAGTTAATTAAATACCATTTGGAGGCATTTAATGTTCGAGCAAAAACGGCTGATTTTCGACAAAAGAGATAACACCCCCCCCATTACGTCATGCTTCAGAAATGTGGAAAATGGTCCGTTTTCAAATGTTTTATTTTTGAACGTCAGTTCACATTTGTAGGTGGATCATCAGTGTTAGAGCTAAAATTAGCATGTTTAAAGTGATTTTCATGCTTCCAGGGGCTCGGGAAGTTAATTAAATACCATTTGGAGGCATTTAATGTTCGAGCAAAAACAGCAGATTTTCGACAAAAGAGATAACACCCCCCCATTACGTCATGCTTCAGAAATGTGGAAAATGGTCCGTTTTCAAATGTTTTATTTTTGAACGTCAGTTCACATTTGTAGGTGGATCATCAGTGTTAGAGCTAAAATTAGCATGTTTAACCACTTGGCTGCTAAGGCAATATTTTACTTTTCATTGAATTTCCATTGAAATCAATGGAAAGTCCATGACGAGTTACCCTTGTCATTAGCGGCGAAGAGGTTAAAGTGATTTTCATGCTTCCAGGGGCTCAGGAAGTTAATTAAATACCATTTGGAGGCATTTAATGTTCGAGCAAAAACAGCTGATTTTCGACAAAAGAGATAACACCCCCCCATTACGTCATGCTTCAGAAATGTGGAAAATGGTCCGTTTTCAAATGTTTTTTTTTTTAACGTCAGTTTACATTTGTAGGTGGATCATCAGTGTTAGAGCTAAAATTAGCATGTTTAAAGTGATTTTCATGCTTCCAGGGGCCCTAAACACAAGATTTATGGAATGGTTAAAAGTGCATGAAATGGCCAATTTACTCACTCTGAGTTCTCAAAAAGGGTTTCTTCACCCTGGGAAGTTAATTAAATACCATTTGGAGGCATTTAATGTTCGAGCAAAAACGGCTGATTTTCGACAAAAGAGATAACACCCCCCCATTACGTCATGCTTCAGAAATGTGGAAAATGGTCCGTTTTCAAATGTTTTATTTTTGAACGTCAGTTCACATTTGTAGGTGGATCATCAGTGTTAGAGCTAAAATTAGCATGTTTAAAGTTATTTTCATGCTTCCAGGGGCCCGGGAAGTTAATTAAATACCATTTGGAGGCATTTAATGTTCGAGCAAAAACGGCTGATTTTCGACAAAAGAGATAACACCCCCCCATTACGTCATGCTTCAGAAATGTGGAAAATGGTCCGTTTTCAAATGTTTTATTTTTGAACGTCAGTTCACATTTGTAGGTGGATCATCAGTGTTAGAGCTAAAATTAGCATGTTTAAAGTGATTTTCATGCTTCCAGGGGCCCTAAACACAAGATTTATGGAATGGTTAAAAGTGCATGAAAATGGCCAATTTACTCACTCTGAGTTCTCAAAAAGGGTTTCTTCACCCCGGGAAGTTAATTAAATACCATTTGGAGGCATTTAATGTTCGAGCAAAAACTGCTGATTTTCGACAAAAGAGATAACACCCCCCCATTACGTCATGCTTCAGAAATGTGGAAAATGGTCCGTTTTCAAATGTTTTATTTTTGAACGTCAGTTCACATTTGTAGGTGGATCATCAGTGTTAGAGCTAAAATTAGCATGTTTAAAGTGATTTTCATGCTTCCAGGGGCCCTAAACACAAGATTTATGGAATGGTTAAAAGTGCATGAAAATGGCCAATTTACTCACTCTGAGTTCTCAAAAAGGGTTTCTTCACCCCGGGAAGTTAATTAAATACCATTTGGAGGCATTTCTTGTTCGAGCAAAAACGGCTGATTTTCGACAAAAGGGATAACACCCCCCCATTACGTCATGCTTCAGAAATGTGGAAAATGGTCCGTTTTCAAATGTTTTATTTTTGAATGTCAGTTCACATTTGTAGGTGGATCATCAGTGTTAGAGCTAAAATTAGCATGTTTAAAGTGATTTTCATGCTTCCAGGGGCCCTAAACACAAGATTTATGGAATGGTTAAAAGTGCATGAAAATGGCCAATTTACTCACTCTGAGTTCTCTAAAAGGGTTTATTCACCCCGGGAAGTTAATTAAATACCATTTGGAGGCATTTAATGTTCAAGCAATGACAGCTGATTTTCGACAAAAGAGATAACACCCCCCCATTACGTCATGCTTCAGAAATGTGGAAAATGGTCCGTTTTCAAATGTTTTATTTTTGAACGTCAGTTCACATTTGTAGGTGGATCATCAGTGTTAGAGCTAAAATTTGCATGTTTAAAGTGATTTTCATGCTTCCAGGGGCTCGGGAAGTGAAATAAATACCATTTGGAGGCATTTAATGTTCGAGCAAAAACGGCTGATTTTCGACAAAAGAGATAACACCCCCCCATTACGTCATGCTTCAGAAATGTGGAAAATGGTCCGTTTTCAAATGTTTTATTTTTGAACGTCAGTTCACATTTGTAGGTGGATCATCAGTGTTAGAGCTAAAATTAGCATGTTTAAAGTGATTTTCATGCTTCCAGGGGCTCGGGAACTTAATTAAATACCATTTGGAGGCATTTAATGTTCGAGCAAAAACGGCTGATTTTAGACAAAAGAGATAACAACCCCCCATTACGTCATGCTTCAGAAATGTGGAAAATGGTGCGTTTTCAAATGTTTTATTTTTGAACGTCAGTTCACATTTGTGGGTGGATCATCAGTGTTAGAGCTAAAATTAGCATGTTTAAAGGGATTTTCATGCTTCCAGGGGCCCTAAACACAAGATTTATGGAATGGTTAAAAGTGCATGAAAATGGCCAATTTACTCACTCTGAGTTCTCAAAAAGGGTTTCTTCACCCCGGGAAGTTAATTAAATACCATTTGGAGGCATTTAATGTTCGAGCAAAAACGGCTGATTTTCGACAAAAGAGATAACACCCCCCCATTACGTCATGCTTCAGAAATGTGGAAAACGGTCCGTTTTCAAATTTTTATTTTTGAATGTCAGTTCACATTTGTAGGTGGATCATCAGTGTTAGAGTTAAAATTAGCATGTTTAAAGTGATTTTCATGCTTCCAGGGGCTCGGGAAGTTAATTAAATACCATTTGGAGGCATTTAATGTTCGAGCAAAAACGGCTGATTTTCGACAAAAGAGATAACACCCCCCCATTACGTCATGCTTCAGAAATGTGGAAAATGGTCCGTTTTCAAATGTTTTATTTTTGAACGTCAGTTCACATTTGTAGGTGGATCATCAGTGTTAGAGCTAAAATTAGAATGTTTAAAGTGATTTTCATGCTTCCAGGGGCTCAGGAAGTTAATTAAATACCATCTGGAGGCATTTAATGTTCGAGCAAAAACAGCTGATTTTCGACAAAAGAGTTAACACCCCCCCCATTACGTCATGCTTCAGAAATGTGGAAAATGGTCCGTTTTCAAATGTTTTTTTTTTTTAACGTCAGTTCACATTTGTAGGTGGATCATCAGTGTTAGAGCTAAAATTAGCATGTTTAAAGTGATTTTCATGCTTCCAGGGGCCCTAAACACCAGATTTATGGAATGGTTAAAAGTGCATGAAATGGCCAATTTACTCACTCTGAGTTCTCAAAAAGGGTTTCTTCACCCCGGGAAGTTAATTAAATACCATTTGGAGGCATTTAATGTTCGAGCAAAAACGGCTGATTTTCGACAAAAGAGATAACACCCCCCCATTACGTCATGCTTCAGAAATGTGGAAAATGGTCCGTTTTCAAATGTTTTATTTTTGAACGTCAGTTCACATTTGTAGGTGGATCATCAGTGTTAGAGCTAAAATTAGCATGTTTAAAGTGATTTTCATGCTTCCAGGGGCTCGGGAAGTTAATTAAATACCATTTGGAGGCATTTAATGTTCGAGCAAAAACGGCAGATTTTCGACAAAAGAGATAACACCCCCCCATTACGTCATGCTTCAGAAATGTGGAAAATGGTCCGTTTTCAAATGTTTTATTTTTGAACGTCAGTTCACATTTGTAGGTGGATCATCAGTGTTAGAGCTAAAATTAGCATGTTTAAAGTGATTTTCATGCTTCCAGGGGCTCGGGAAGTTAATTAAATACCATTTGGAGGCATTTAATGTTCGAGCAAAAACGGCTGATTTTCGACAAAAGAGATAACACCCCCCCATTACGTCATGCTTCAGAAATGTGGAAAATGGTCCGTTTTCAAATGTTTTATTTTTGAACGTCAGTTCACATTTGTAGGTGGATCATCAGTGTTAGAGCTAAAATTAGCATGTTTAAAGTGATTTTCATGCTTCCAGGGGCTCGGGAAGTTAATTAAATGCCATTTAGAGGCATTTAATGTTCGAGCAAAAACGGCTGATTTTCGACAAAAGAGATAACACCCCCCATTACGTCATTCTTCAGAAATGTGGAAAATGGTCCATTTTCAAATGTTTTATTTTTGAACGTCAGTTCACATTTGTAGGTGGATCATCAGTGTTAGAGCTAAAATTAGCATGTTTAAAGTGATTTTCATGCTTCCAGGGGCCCTAAACACAAGATTTATGGAATGGTTAAAAGTGCATGAAACTGGCCAATTTACTCACTCTGAGTTCTCAAAAAGTGTTTCTTCACCCCAGGAAGCTAATTAAATACCATTTGGAGGCATTTAATGTTCAAGCAATGACAGGTGATTTTCGACAAAAGAGATAACACCCCCCCCCATTACGTCATGCTTCAGAAATGTGGAAAATGTTCCGTTTTCAAATGTTTTATTTTTGAACGTCAGTTCACATTTGTAGGTGGATCATCAGTGTTAGAGCTAAAATTAGCATGTTTAAGGTGATTTTCATGCTTCCAGGGGCCCTAAACACAAGATTTATGGAATGGTTAAAAGTGCATGAAAATGGCCAATTTACTCACTCTGAGTTCTCAAAAAGGGTTTCTTCACCCCGGGAAGTTAATTAAATACCATTTGGAGGCATTTATTGTTCGAGCAAAAATGGCTGATTTTCGACAAAAGAGATAACACCCCCCCATTACGTCATGCTTCAGAAATGTGGAAAATGGTCAGTTTTCAAATGTTTTATTTTTGAACGTCAGTTCACATTTGTAGGTGGATCATCAGTGTTAGAGCTAAAATTAGCATGTTTAAAGTGATTTTCATGCTTCCAGGGGCCCAAAACACAAGATTTATGGAATGGTTAAAAGTGCATGAAAATGGCCAATTTACTCACTCTGAGTTCTCAAAAAGGGTTTCTTCACCCCGGGAAGTTAATTAAATACCATTTGGAGGCATTTAATGTTCGAGCAAAAACGGCTGATTTTCGACAAAAGAGATAACACCCCCCCCATTACGTCATGCTTCAGAAATGTGGAAAATGGTCCGTTTTCAAATGTTTTATTTTTGAACGTCAGTTCACATTTGTAGGTGGATCATCAGTGTTAGAGCTAAAATTAGCATGTTTAAAGTGATTTTCATGCTTCCAGGGGCTCGGGAAGTTAATTAAATACCATTTGGAGGCATTTAATGTTCGAGCAAAAACAGCAGATTTTCGACAAAAGAGATAACACCCCCCCATTACGTCATGCTTCAGAAATGTGGAAAATGGTCCGTTTTCAAATGTTTTATTTTTGAACGTCAGTTCACATTTGTAGGTGGATCATCAGTGTTAGAGCTAAAATTAGCATGTTTAAAGTGATTTTCATGCTTCCAGGGGCTCAGGAAGTTAATTAAATACCATTTGGAGGCATTTAATGTTCGAGCAAAAACAGCTGATTTTCGCCAAAAGAGATAACACCCCCCCATTACGTCATGCTTCAGAAATGTGGAAAATGGTCCGTTTTCAAATGTTTTTTTTTTTAACGTCAGTTTACATTTGTAGGTGGATCATCAGTGTTAGAGCTAAAATTAGCATGTTTAAAGTGATTTTCATGCTTCCAGGGGCCCTAAACACAAGATTTATGGAATGGTTAAAAGTGCATGAAATGGCCAATTTACTCACTCTGAGTTCTCAAAAAGGGTTTCTTCACCCTGGGAAGTTAATTAAATACCATTTGGAGGCATTTAATGTTCGAGCAAAAACGGCTGATTTTCGACAAAAGAGATAACACCCCCCCATTACGTCATGCTTCAGAAATGTGGAAAATGGTCCGTTTTCAAATGTTTTATTTTTGAACGTCAGTTCACATTTGTAGGTGGATCATCAGTGTTAGAGCTAAAATTAGCATGTTTAAAGTGATTTTCATGCTTCCAGGGGCTCGGGAAGTTAATTAAATACCATTTGGAGGCATTTAATGTTCGAGCAAAAACGGCTGATTTTCGACAAAAGAGATAACACCCCCCCATTACGTCATGCTTCAGAAATGTGGAAAATGGTCCGTTTTCAAATGTTTTATTTTTGAACGTCAGTTCACATTTGTAGGTGGATCATCAGTGTTAGAGCTAAAATTAGCATGTTTAAAGTGATTTTCATGCTTCCAGGGGCCCTAAACACAAGATTTATGGAATGGGTAAAAGTGCATGAAAATGACCAATTTACTCACTCTGAGTTCTCAAAAAGTGTTTCTTCACCCCGGGAAGCTAATTAAATACCATTTGGAGGCATTTAATGTTCAAGCAATGACAGGTGATTTTCGACAAAAGAGATAACACCCCCCCCATTACGTCATGCTTCAGAAATGTGGAAAATGTTCCGTTTTCAAATGTTTTATTTTTGAACGTCAGTTCACATTTGTAGGTGGATCATTAGTGTTAGAGCTAAAATTAGCATGTTTAAAGTGATTTTCATGCTTCCAGGGGCCCTAAACACAAGATTTATGGAATGGTTAAAAGTGCATGAAAATGGCCAATTTACTTACTCTGAGTTCTCAAAAAGGGTTTCTTCACCCCGGGAAGTTAATTAAATACCATTTGGAGGCATTTAATGTTCGAGCAAAAACTGCTGATTTTCGACAAAAGAGATAACACCCCCCCATTACGTCATGCTTCAGAAATGTGGAAAATGGTCCGTTTTCAAATGTTTTATTTTTGAACGTCAGTTCACATTTGTAGGTGGATCATCAGTGTTAGAGCTAAAATTAGCATGTTTAAAGTGATTTTCATGCTTCCAGGGGCCCTAAACACAAGATTTATGGAATGGTTAAAAGTGCATGAAAATGGCCAATTTACTCACTCTGAGTTCTCAAAAAGGGTTTCTTCACCCCGGGAAGTTAATTAAATACCATTTGGAGGCATTTCTTGTTCGAGCAAAAACGGCTGATTTTTGACAAAAGGGATAACACCCCCCCATTACGTCATGCTTCAGAAATGTGGAAAATGGTCCGTTTTCAAATGTTTTATTTTTGAATGTCAGTTCACATTTGTAGGTGGATCATCGGTGTTAGAGCTAAAATTAGCATGTTTAAAGTGATTTTCATGCTTCCAGGGGCCCTAAACACAAGATTTATGGAATGGTTAAAAGTGCATGAAAATGGCCAATTTACTCACTCTGAGTTCTCTAAAAGGGTTTATTCACCCCGGGAAGTTAATTAAATACCATTTGGAGGCATTTAATGTTCAAGCAATGACAGCTGATTTTCGACAAAAGAGATAACACCCCCCCATTACGTCATGCTTCAGAAATGTGGAAAATGGTCCGTTTTCAAATGTTTTATTTTTGAACGTCAGTTCACATTTGTAGGTGGATCATCAGTGTTAGAGCTAAAATTCGCATGTTTAAAGTGATTTTCATGCTTCCAGGGGCTCGGGAAGTGAAATAAATACCATTTGGAGGCATTTAATGTTCGAGCAAAAACGGCTGATTTTCGACAAAAGAGATAACACCCCCCCATTACGTCATGCTTCAGAAATGTGGAAAATGGTCCGTTTTCAAATGTTTTATTTTTGAACGTCAGTTCACATTTGTAGGTGGATCATCAGTGTTAGAGCTAAAATTAGCATGTTTAAAGTGATTTTCATGCTTCCAGGGGCTCGGGAAGTTAATTAAATACCATTTGGAGGCATTTAATGTTCGAGCAAAAACGGCTGATTTTCGACAAAAGAGATAACACCCCCCATTACGTCATGCTTCAGAAATGTGGAAAATGGTCCGTTTTCAAATGTTTTATTTTTGAACGTCAGTTCACATTTGTAGGTGGATCATCAGTGTTAGAGCTAAATTTAGCATGTTTAAAGTGATTTTCATGCTTCCAGGGGCTCAGGAAGTTAATTAAATACCATTTGGAGGCATTTAATGTTCGAGCAAAAACGGCTGATTTTCGACAAAAGAGATAACAACCCCCCATTACGTCATGCTTCAGAAATGTGGAAAATGGTGCGTTTTCAAATGTTTTATTTTTGAACGTCAGTTCACATTTGTAGGTGGATCATCAGTGTTAGAGCTAAAATTAGCATGTTTAAAGGGATTTTCATGCTTCCAGGGGCCCTAAACACAAGATTTATGGAATGGTTAAAAGTGCATGAAAATGGCCAATTTACTCACTCTGAGTTCTCAAAAAGGGTTTCTTCACCCCGGGAAGTTAATTAAATACCATTTGGAGGCATTTAATGTTCGAGCAAAAACGGCTGATTTTCGACAAAAGAGATAACACCCCCCCATTACGTCATGCTTCAGAAATGTGGAAAATGGTCCGTTTTCAAATTTTTATTTTTGAACGTCAGTTCACATTTGTAGGTGGATCATCAGTGTTAGAGCTAAAATTAGCATGTTTAAAGTGATTTTCATGCTTCCAGGGGCTCGGGAAGTTAATTAAATACCATTTGGAGGCATTTAATGTTCGAGCAAAAACGGCTGATTTTCGACAAAAGAGATAACACCCCCCCATTACGTCATGCTTCAGAAATGTGGAAAATGGTCCGTTTTCAAATGTTTTATTTTTGAACGTCAGTTCACATTTGTAGGTGGATCATCAGTGTTAGAGCTAAAATTAGAATGTTTAAAGTGATTTTCATGCTTCCAGGGGCTCAGGAAGTTAATTAAATACCATTTGGAGCCATTTAATGTTCGAGCAAAAACAGCTGATTTTCGACAAAAGAGATAACACCCCCCCCATTACGTCATGCTTCAGAAATGTGGAAAATGGTCCGTTTTCAAATGTTTTTTTTTTTAACGTCAGTTCACATTTGTAGGTGGATCATCAGTGTTAGAGCTAAAATTAGCATGTTTAAAGTGATTTTCATGCTTCCAGGGGCCCTAAACACCAGATTTATGGAATGGTTAAAAGTGCATGAAATGGCCAATTTACTCACTCTGAGTTCTCAAAAAGGGTTTCTTCACCCCGGGAAGTTAATTAAATACCATTTGGAGGCATTTAATGTTCGAGCAAAAACAGCTGATTTTCGACAAAAGAGATAACACCCCCCCATTACGTCATGCTTCAGAAATGTGGAAAATGGTCCGTTTTCAAATGTTTTTTTTTTTAACGTCAGTTCACATTTGTAGGTGGATCATCAGTGTTAGAGCTAAAATTAGCATGTTTAAAGTGATTTTCATGCTTCCAGGGGCCCTAAACACAAGATTTATGGAATGGTTAAAAGTGCATGAAATGGCCAATTTACTCACTCTGAGTTCTCAAAAAGGGTTTCTTCACCCCGGGAAGTTAATTAAATACCATTTGGAGGCATTTAATGTTCGAGCAAAAACGGCTGATTTTCGACAAAAGAGATAACACCCCCCCATTACGTCATGCTTCAGAAATGTGGAAAATGGTCCGTTTTCAAATGTTTTATTTTTGAACGTCAGTTCACATTTGTAGGTGGATCATCAGTGTTAGAGCTAAAATTAGCATGTTTAAAGTGATTTTCATGCTTCCAGGGGCTCGGGAAGTTAATTAAATACCATTTAGAGGCATTTAATGTTCGAGCAAAAACGGCTGATTTTCGACAAAAGAGATAACACCCCCCCATTACGTCATTCTTCAGAAATGTGGAAAATGGTCCATTTTCAAATGTTTTATTTTTGAACGTCAGTTCACATTTGTAGGTGGATCATCAGTGTTAGAGCTAAAATTAGCATGTTTAAAGTGATTTTCATGCTTCCAGGGACCCTAAACACAAGATTTATGGAATGGTTAAAAGTGCATGAAAATGGCCAATTTACTCACTCTGAGTTCTCAAAAAGTGTTTCTTCACCCCGGGAAGCTAATTAAATACCATTTGGAGGCATTTAATGTTCAAGCAATGACAGGTGATTTTCGACAAAAGAGATAACACCCCCCCCCATTACGTCATGCTTCAGAAATGTGGAAAATGTTCCGTTTTCAAATGTTTTATTTTTGAACGTCAGTTCACATTTGTAGGTGGATCATCAGTGTTAGAGCTAAAATTAGCATGTTTAAAGTGATTTTCATGCTTCCAGGGGCCCTAAACACAAGATTTATGGAATGGTTAAAAGTGCATGAAAATGGCCAATTTACTCACTCTGAGTTCTCAAAAAGGGTTTCTTCACCCCGGGAAGTTAATTAAATACCATTTGGAGGCATTTATTGTTCGAGCAAAAATGGCTGATTTTCGACAAAAGAGATAACACCCCCCCATTACGTCATGCTTCAGAAATGTGGAAAATGGTCCGTTTTCAAATGTTTTATTTTTGAACGTCAGTTCACATTTGTAGGTGGATCATCAGTGTTAGAGCTAAAATTAGCATGTTTAAAGTGATTTTCATGCTTCCAGGGGCCCTAAACACAAGATTTATGGAATGGTTAAAAGTGCATGAAAATGGCCAATTTACTCACTCTGAGTTCTCAAAAAGGGTTTCTTCACCCCGGGAAGTTAATTAAATACCATTTGGAGGCATTTCTTGTTCGAGCAAAAACGGCTGATTTTCGACAAAAGGGATAACACCCCCCCATTACGTCATGCTTCAGAAATGTGGAAAATGGTCCGTTTTCAAATGTTTTATTTTTGAATGTCAGTTCACATTTGTAGGTGGATCATCAGTGTTAGAGCTAAAATTAGCATGTTTAAAGTGATTTTCATGCTTCCAGGGGCCCTAAACACAAGATTTATGGAATGGTTAAAAGTGCATGAAAATGGCCAATTTACTCACTCTGAGTTCTCTAAAAGGGTTTATTCACCCCGGGAAGTTAATTAAATACCATTTGGAGGCATTTAATGTTCAAGCAATGACAGCTGATTTTCGACAAAAGAGATAACACCCCCCCCCATTACGTCATGCTTCAGAAATGTGGAAAATGGTCCGTTTTCAAATGTTTTATTTTTGAACGTCAGTTCACATTTGTAGGTGGATCATCAGTGTTAGAGCTAAAATTAGCATGTTTAAAGTGATTTTCATGCTTCCAGGGGCTCGGGAAGTTAATTAAATACCATTTGGAGGCATTTAATGTTCGAGCAAAAACAGCAGATTTTCGACAAAAGAGATAACACCCCCCCATTACGTCATGCTTCAGAAATGTGGAAAATGGTCCGTTTTCAAATGTTTTATTTTTGAACGTCAGTTCACATTTGTAGGTGGATCATCAGTGTTAGAGCTAAAATTAGCATGTTTAACCACTTGGCTGCTAAGGCAATATTTTACTTTTCATTGAATTTCCATTGAAATCAATGGAAAGTCCATGACGAGTTACCCTTGTCATTAGTGGCGAAGAGGTTAAAGTGATTTTCATGCTTCCAGGGGCTCAGGAAGTTAATTAAATACCATTTGGAGGCATTTAATGTTCGAGCAAAAACAGCTGATTTTCGACAAAAGAGATAACACCCCCCCATTACGTCATGCTTCAGAAATGTGGAAAATGGTCCGTTTTCAAATGTTTTTTTTTTTAACGTCAGTTTACATTTGTAGGTGGATCATCAGTGTTAGAGCTAAAATTAGCATGTTTAAAGTGATTTTCATGCTTCCAGGGGCCCTAAACACAAGATTTATGGAATGGTTAAAAGTGCATGAAATGGCCAATTTACTCACTCTGAGTTCTCAAAAAGGGTTTCTTCACCCTGGGAAGTTAATTAAATACCATTTGGAGGCATTTAATGTTCGAGCAAAAACGGCAGATTTTCGACAAAAGAGATAACACCCCCCCATTACGTCATGCTTCAGAAATGTGGAAAATGGTCCGTTTTCAAATGTTTTATTTTTGAACGTCAGTTCACATTTGTAGGTGGATCATCAGTGTTAGAGCTAAAATTAGCATGTTTAAAGTTATTTTCATGCTTCCAGGGGCCCGGGAAGTTAATTAAATACCATTTGGAGGCATTTAATGTTCGAGCAAAAACGGCTGATTTTCGACAAAAGAGATAACACCCCCCCATTACGTCATGCTTCAGAAATGTGGAAAATGGTCCGTTTTCAAATGTTTTATTTTTGAACGTCAGTTCACATTTGTAGGTGGATCATCAGTGTTAGAGCTAAAATTAGCATGTTTAAAGTGATTTTCATGCTTCCAGGGGCCCTAAACACAAGATTTATGGAATGGTTAAAAGTGCATGAAAATGGCCAATTTACTCACTCTGAGTTCTCAAAAAGGGTTTCTTCACCCCGGGAAGTTAATTAAATACCATTTGGAGGCATTTAATGTTCGAGCAAAAACTGCTGATTTTCGACAAAAGAGATAACACCCCCCCATTACGTCATGCTTCAGAAATGTGGAAAATGGTCCGTTTTCAAATGTTTTATTTTTGAACGTCAGTTCACATTTGTAGGTGGATCATCAGTGTTAGAGCTAAAATTAGCATGTTTAAAGTGATTTTCATGCTTCCAGGGGCCCTAAACACAAGATTTATGGAATGGTTAAAAGTGCATGAAAATGGCCAATTTACTCACTCTGAGTTCTCAAAAAGGGTTTCTTCACCCCGGGAAGTTAATTAAATACCATTTGGAGGCATTTCTTGTTCGAGCAAAAACGGCTGATTTTCGACAAAAGGGATAACACCCCCCCATTACGTCATGCTTCAGAAATGTGGAAAATGGTCCGTTTTCAAATGTTTTATTTTTGAATGTCAGTTCACATTTGTAGGTGGATCATCAGTGTTAGAGCTAAAATTAGCATGTTTAAAGTGATTTTCATGCTTCCAGGGGCCCTAAACACAAGATTTATGGAATGGTTAAAAGTGCATGAAAATGGCCAATTTACTCACTCTGAGTTCTCTAAAAGGGTTTATTCACCCCGGGAAGTTAATTAAATACCATTTGGAGGCATTTAATGTTCAAGCAATGACAGCTGATTTTCGACAAAAGAGATAACACCCCCCCATTACGTCATGCTTCAGAAATGTGGAAAATGGTCCGTTTTCAAATGTTTTATTTTTGAACGTCAGTTCACATTTGTAGGTGGATCATCAGTGTTAGAGCTAAAATTTGCATGTTTAAAGTGATTTTCATGCTTCCAGGGGCTCGGGAAGTGAAATAAATACCATTTGGAGGCATTTAATGTTCGAGCAAAAACGGCTGATTTTCGACAAAAGAGATAACACCCCCCCATTACGTCATGCTTCAGAAATGTGGAAAATGGTCCGTTTTCAAATGTTTTATTTTTGAACGTCAGTTCACATTTGTAGGTGGATCATCAGTGTTAGAGCTAAAATTAGCATGTTTAAAGTGATTTTCATGCTTCCAGGGGCTCGGGAACTTAATTAAATACCATTTGGAGGCATTTAATGTTCGAGCAAAAACGGCTGATTTTAGACAAAAGAGATAACAACCCCCCATTACGTCATGCTTCAGAAATGTGGAAAATGGTGCGTTTTCAAATGTTTTATTTTTGAACGTCAGTTCACATTTGTAGGTGGACCATCAGTGTTAGAGCTAAAATTAGCATGTTTAAAGGGATTTTCATGCTTCCAGGGGCCCTAAACACAAGATTTATGGAATGGTTAAAAGTGCATGAAAATGGCCAATTTACTCACTCTGAGTTCTCAAAAAGGGTTTCTTCACCCCGGGAAGTTAATTAAATACCATTTGGAGGCATTTAATGTTCGAGCAAAAACGGCTGATTTTCGACAAAAGAGATAACACCCCCCCATTACGTCATGCTTCAGAAATGTGGAAAACGGTCCGTTTTCAAATTTTTATTTTTGAATGTCAGTTCACATTTGTAGGTGGATCATCAGTGTTAGAGTTAAAATTAGCATGTTTAAAGTGATTTTCATGCTTCCAGGGGCTCGGGAAGTTAATTAAATACCATTTGGAGGCATTTAATGTTCGAGCAAAAACGGCTGATTTTCGACAAAAGAGATAACACCCCCCCATTACGTCATGCTTCAGAAATGTGGAAAATGGTCCGTTTTCAAATGTTTTATTTTTGAACGTCAGTTCACATTTGTAGGTGGATCATCAGTGTTAGAGCTAAAATTAGAATGTTTAAAGTGATTTTCATGCTTCCAGGGGCTCAGGAAGTTAATTAAATACCATTTGGAGGCATTTAATGTTCGAGCAAAAACAGCTGATTTTCGACAAAAGAGATAACACCCCCCCCATTACGTCATGCTTCAGAAATGTGGAAAATGGTCCGTTTTCAAATGTTTTTTTTTTTTAACGTCAGTTCACATTTGTAGGTGGATCATCAGTGTTAGAGCTAAAATTAGCATGTTTAAAGTGATTTTCATGCTTCCAGGGGCCCTAAACACCAGATTTATGGAATGGTTAAAAGTGCATGAAATGGCCAATTTACTCACTCTGAGTTCTCAAAAAGGGTTTCTTCACCCCGGGAAGTTAATTAAATACCATTTGGAGGCATTTAATGTTCGAGCAAAAACGGCTGATTTTCGACAAAAGAGATAACACCCCCCCATTACGTCATGCTTCAGAAATGTGGAAAATGGTCCGTTTTCAAATGTTTTATTTTTGAACGTCAGTTCACATTTGTAGGTGGATCATCAGTGTTAGAGCTAAAATTAGCATGTTTAAAGTGATTTTCATGCTTCCAGGGGCTCGGGAAGTTAATTAAATACCATTTGGAGGCATTTAATGTTCGAGCAAAAACGGCAGATTTTCGACAAAAGAGATAACACCCCCCCATTACGTCATGCTTCAGAAATGTGGAAAATGGTCCGTTTTCAAATGTTTTATTTTTGAACGTCAGTTCACATTTGTAGGTGGATCATCAGTGTTAGAGCTAAAATTAGCATGTTTAAAGTGATTTTCATGCTTCCAGGGGCTCGGGAAGTTAATTAAATACCATTTGGAGGCATTTAATGTTCGAGCAAAAACGGCTGATTTTCGACAAAAGAGATAACACCCCCCCATTACGTCATGCTTCAGAAATGTGGAAAATGGTCCGTTTTCAAATGTTTTATTTTTGAACGTCAGTTCACATTTGTAGGTGGATCATCAGTGTTAGAGCTAAAATTAGCATGTTTAAAGTGATTTTCATGCTTCCAGGGGCTCGGGAAGTTAATTAAATGCCATTTAGAGGCATTTAATGTTCGAGCAAAAACGGCTGATTTTCGACAAAAGAGATAACACCCCCCATTACGTCATTCTTCAGAAATGTGGAAAATGGTCCATTTTCAAATGTTTTATTTTTGAACGTCAGTTCACATTTGTAGGTGGATCATCAGTGTTAGAGCTAAAATTAGCATGTTTAAAGTGATTTTCATGCTTCCAGGGGCCCTAAACACAAGATTTATGGAATGGTTAAAAGTGCATGAAACTGGCCAATTTACTCACTCTGAGTTCTCAAAAAGTGTTTCTTCACCCCAGGAAGCTAATTAAATACCATTTGGAGGCATTTAATGTTCAAGCAATGACAGGTGATTTTCGACAAAAGAGATAACACCCCCCCCCATTACGTCATGCTTCAGAAATGTGGAAAATGTTCCGTTTTCAAATGTTTTATTTTTGAACGTCAGTTCACATTTGTAGGTGGATCATCAGTGTTAGAGCTAAAATTAGCATCTTTAAGGTGATTTTCATGCTTCCAGGGGCCCTAAACACAAGATTTATGGAATGGTTAAAAGTGCATGAAAATGGCCAATTTACTCACTCTGAGTTCTCAAAAAGGGTTTCTTCACCCCGGGAAGTTAATTAAATACCATTTGGAGGCATTTATTGTTCGAGCAAAAATGGCTGATTTTCGACAAAAGAGATAACACCCCCCCATTACGTCATGCTTCAGAAATGTGGAAAATGGTCAGTTTTCAAATGTTTTATTTTTGAACGTCAGTTCACATTTGTAGGTGGATCATCAGTGTTAGAGCTAAAATTAGCATGTTTAAAGTGATTTTCATGCTTCCAGGGGCCCAAAACACAAGATTTATGGAATGGTTAAAAGTGCATGAAAATGGCCAATTTACTCACTCTGAGTTCTCAAAAAGGGTTTCTTCACCCCGGGAAGTTAATTAAATACCATTTGGAGGCATTTAATGTTCGAGCAAAAACGGCTGATTTTCGACAAAAGAGATAACACCCCCCCATTACGTCATGCTTCAGAAATGTGGAAAATGGTCCGTTTTCAAATGTTTTATTTTTGAACGTCAGTTCACATTTGTAGGTGGATCATCAGTGTTAGAGCTAAAATTAGCATGTTTAAAGTGATTTTCATGCTTCCAGGGGCTCGGGAAGTTAATTAAATACCATTTGGAGGCATTTAATGTTCGAGCAAAAACAGCAGATTTTCGACAAAAGAGATAACACCCCCCCATTACGTCATGCTTCAGAAATGTGGAAAATGGTCCGTTTTCAAATGTTTTATTTTTGAACGTCAGTTCACATTTGTAGGTGGATCATCAGTGTTAGAGCTAAAATTAGCATGTTTAAAGTGATTTTCATGCTTCCAGGGGCTCAGGAAGTTAATTAAATACCATTTGGAGGCATTTAATGTTCGAGCAAAAACAGCTGATTTTCGCCAAAAGAGATAACACCCCCCCATTACGTCATGCTTCAGAAATGTGGAAAATGGTCCGTTTTCAAATGTTTTTTTTTTTAACGTCAGTTTACATTTGTAGGTGGATCATCAGTGTTAGAGCTAAAATTAGCATGTTTAAAGTGATTTTCATGCTTCCAGGGGCCCTAAACACAAGATTTATGGAATGGTTAAAAGTGCATGAAATGGCCAATTTACTCACTCTGAGTTCTCAAAAAGGGTTTCTTCACCCTGGGAAGTTAATTAAATACCATTTGGAGGCATTTAATGTTCGAGCAAAAACGGCTGATTTTCGACAAAAGAGATAACACCCCCCCATTACGTCATGCTTCAGAAATGTGGAAAATGGTCCGTTTTCAAATGTTTTATTTTTGAACGTCAGTTCACATTTGTAGGTGGATCATCAGTGTTAGAGCTAAAATTAGCATGTTTAAAGTGATTTTCATGCTTCCAGGGGCTCGGGAAGTTAATTAAATACCATTTGGAGGCATTTAATGTTCGAGCAAAAACGGCTGATTTTCGACAAAAGAGATAACACCCCCCCATTACGTCATGCTTCAGAAATGTGGAAAATGGTCCGTTTTCAAATGTTTTATTTTTGAACGTCAGTTCACATTTGTAGGTGGATCATCAGTGTTAGAGCTAAAATTAGCATGTTTAAAGTGATTTTCATGCTTCCAGGGGCCCTAAACACAAGATTTATGGAATGGGTAAAAGTGCATGAAAATGACCAATTTACTCACTCTGAGTTCTCAAAAAGTGTTTCTTCACCCCGGGAAGCTAATTAAATACCATTTGGAGGCATTTAATGTTCAAGCAATGACAGGTGATTTTCGACAAAAGAGATAACACCCCCCCCATTACGTCATGCTTCAGAAATGTGGAAAATGTTCCGTTTTCAAATGTTTTATTTTTGAACGTCAGTTCACATTTGTAGGTGGATCATTAGTGTTAGAGCTAAAATTAGCATGTTTAAAGTGATTTTCATGCTTCCAGGGGCCCTAAACACAAGATTTATGGAATGGTTAAAAGTGCATGAAAATGGCCAATTTACTTACTCTGAGTTCTCAAAAAGGGTTTCTTCACCCCGGGAAGTTAATTAAATACCATTTGGAGGCATTTAATGTTCGAGCAAAAACTGCTGATTTTCGACAAAAGAGATAACACCCCCCCATTACGTCATGCTTCAGAAATGTGGAAAATGGTCCGTTTTCAAATGTTTTATTTTTGAACGTCAGTTCACATTTGTAGGTGGATCATCAGTGTTAGAGCTAAAATTAGCATGTTTAAAGTGATTTTCATGCTTCCAGGGGCCCTAAACACAAGATTTATGGAATGGTTAAAAGTGCATGAAAATGGCCAATTTACTCACTCTGAGTTCTCAAAAAGGGTTTCTTCACCCCGGGAAGTTAATTAAATACCATTTGGAGGCATTTCTTGTTCGAGCAAAAACGGCTGATTTTTGACAAAAGGGATAACACCCCCCCATTACGTCATGCTTCAGAAATGTGGAAAATGGTCCGTTTTCAAATGTTTTATTTTTGAATGTCAGTTCACATTTGTAGGTGGATCATCGGTGTTAGAGCTAAAATTAGCATGTTTAAAGTGATTTTCATGCTTCCAGGGGCCCTAAACACAAGATTTATGGAATGGTTAAAAGTGCATGAAAATGGCCAATTTACTCACTCTGAGTTCTCTAAAAGGGTTTATTCACCCCGGGAAGTTAATTAAATACCATTTGGAGGCATTTAATGTTCAAGCAATGACAGCTGATTTTCGACAAAAGAGATAACACCCCCCCATTACGTCATGCTTCAGAAATGTGGAAAATGGTCCGTTTTCAAATGTTTTATTTTTGAACGTCAGTTCACATTTGTAGGTGGATCATCAGTGTTAGAGCTAAAATTCGCATGTTTAAAGTGATTTTCATGCTTCCAGGGGCTCGGGAAGTGAAATAAATACCATTTGGAGGCATTTAATGTTCGAGCAAAAACGGCTGATTTTCGACAAAAGAGATAACACCCCCCCATTACGTCATGCTTCAGAAATGTGGAAAATGGTCCGTTTTCAAATGTTTTATTTTTGAACGTCAGTTCACATTTGTAGGTGGATCATCAGTGTTAGAGCTAAAATTAGCATGTTTAAAGTGATTTTCATGCTTCCAGGGGCTCGGGAAGTTAATTAAATACCATTTGGAGGCATTTAATGTTCGAGCAAAAACGGCTGATTTTCGACAAAAGAGATAACACCCCCCATTACGTCATGCTTCAGAAATGTGGAAAATGGTCCGTTTTCAAATGTTTTATTTTTGAACGTCAGTTCACATTTGTAGGTGGATCATCAGTGTTAGAGCTAAATTTAGCATGTTTAAAGTGATTTTCATGCTTCCAGGGGCTCAGGAAGTTAATTAAATACCATTTGGAGGCATTTAATGTTCGAGCAAAAACGGCTGATTTTCGACAAAAGAGATAACAACCCCCCATTACGTCATGCTTCAGAAATGTGGAAAATGGTGCGTTTTCAAATGTTTTATTTTTGAACGTCAGTTCACATTTGTAGGTGGATCATCAGTGTTAGAGCTAAAATTAGCATGTTTAAAGGGATTTTCATGCTTCCAGGGGCCCTAAACACAAGATTTATGGAATGGTTAAAAGTGCATGAAAATGGCCAATTTACTCACTCTGAGTTCTCAAAAAGGGTTTCTTCACCCCGGGAAGTTAATTAAATACCATTTGGAGGCATTTAATGTTCGAGCAAAAACGGCTGATTTTCGACAAAAGAGATAACACCCCCCCATTACGTCATGCTTCAGAAATGTGGAAAATGGTCCGTTTTCAAATTTTTATTTTTGAACGTCAGTTCACATTTGTAGGTGGATCATCAGTGTTAGAGCTAAAATTAGCATGTTTAAAGTGATTTTCATGCTTCCAGGGGCTCGGGAAGTTAATTAAATACCATTTGGAGGCATTTAATGTTCGAGCAAAAACGGCTGATTTTCGACAAAAGAGATAACACCCCCCCATTACGTCATGCTTCAGAAATGTGGAAAATGGTCCGTTTTCAAATGTTTTATTTTTGAACGTCAGTTCACATTTGTAGGTGGATCATCAGTGTTAGAGCTAAAATTAGAATGTTTAAAGTGATTTTCATGCTTCCAGGGGCTCAGGAAGTTAATTAAATACCATTTGGAGCCATTTAATGTTCGAGCAAAAACAGCTGATTTTCGACAAAAGAGATAACACCCCCCCCATTACGTCATGCTTCAGAAATGTGGAAAATGGTCCGTTTTCAAATGTTTTTTTTTTTAACGTCAGTTCACATTTGTAGGTGGATCATCAGTGTTAGAGCTAAAATTAGCATGTTTAAAGTGATTTTCATGCTTCCAGGGGCCCTAAACACCAGATTTATGGAATGGTTAAAAGTGCATGAAATGGCCAATTTACTCACTCTGAGTTCTCAAAAAGGGTTTCTTCACCCCGGGAAGTTAATTAAATACCATTTGGAGGCATTTAATGTTCGAGCAAAAACGGCTGATTTTCGACAAAAGAGATAACACCCCCCCATTACGTCATGCTTCAGAAATGTGGAAAATGGTCCGTTTTCAAATGTTTTATTTTTGAACGTCAGTTCACATTTGTAGGTGGATCATCAGTGTTAGAGCTAAAATTAGCATGTTTAAAGTGATTTTCATGCTTCCAGGGGCTCAGGAAGTTAATTAAATACCATTTGGAGGCATTTAATGTTCGAGCAAAAACAGCTGATTTTCGACAAAAGAGATAACACCCCCCCATTACGTCATGCTTCAGAAATGTGGAAAATGGTCCGTTTTCAAATGTTTTTTTTTTTAACGTCAGTTCACATTTGTAGGTGGATCATCAGTGTTAGAGCTAAAATTAGCATGTTTAAAGTGATTTTCATGCTTCCAGGGGCCCTAAACACAAGATTTATGGAATGGTTAAAAGTGCATGAAATGGCCAATTTACTCACTCTGAGTTCTCAAAAAGGGTTTCTTCACCCCGGGAAGTTAATTAAATACCATTTGGAGGCATTTAATGTTCGAGCAAAAACGGCTGATTTTCGACAAAAGAGATAACACCCCCCCATTACGTCATGCTTCAGAAATGTGGAAAATGGTCCGTTTTCAAATGTTTTATTTTTGAACGTCAGTTCACATTTGTAGGTGGATCATCAGTGTTAGAGCGAAAATTAGCATGTTTAAAGTGATTTTCATGCTTCCAGGGGCTCGGGAAGTTAATTAAATACCATTTAGAGGCATTTAATGTTCGAGCAAAAACGGCTGATTTTCGACAAAAGAGATAACACCCCCCCATTACGTCATTCTTCAGAAATGTGGAAAATGGTCCATTTTCAAATGTTTTATTTTTGAACGTCAGTTCACATTTGTAGGTGGATCATCAGTGTTAGAGCTAAAATTAGCATGTTTAAAGTGATTTTCATGCTTCCAGGGACCCTAAACACAAGATTTATGGAATGGTTAAAAGTGCATGAAAATGGCCAATTTACTCACTCTGAGTTCTCAAAAAGTGTTTCTTCACCCCGGGAAGCTAATTAAATACCATTTGGAGGCATTTAATGTTCAAGCAATGACAGGTGATTTTCGACAAAAGAGATAACACCCCCCCCCATTACGTCATGCTTCAGAAATGTGGAAAATGTTCCGTTTTCAAATGTTTTATTTTTGAACGTCAGTTCACATTTGTAGGTGGATCATCAGTGTTAGAGCTAAAATTAGCATGTTTAAAGTGATTTTCATGCTTCCAGGGGCCCTAAACACAAGATTTATGGAATGGTTAAAAGTGCATGAAAATGGCCAATTTACTCACTCTGAGTTCTCAAAAAGGGTTTCTTCACCCCGGGAAGTTAATTAAATACCATTTGGAGGCATTTATTGTTCGAGCAAAAATGGCTGATTTTCGACAAAAGAGATAACACCCCCCCATTACGTCATGCTTCAGAAATGTGGAAAATGGTCCGTTTTCAAATGTTTTATTTTTGAACGTCAGTTCACATTTGTAGGTGGATCATCAGTGTTAGAGCTAAAATTAGCATGTTTAAAGTGATTTTCATGCTTCCAGGGGCCCAAAACACAAGATTTATGGAATGGTTAAAAGTGCATGAAAATGGCCAATTTACTCACTCTGAGTTCTCAAAAAGGGTTTCTTCACCCCGGGAAGTTAATTAAATACCATTTGGAGGCATTTAATGTTCGAGCAAAAACTGCTGATTTTCGACAAAAGAGATAACACCCCCCCATTACGTCATGCTTCAGAAATGTGGAAAATGGTCCGTTTTCAAATGTTTTATTTTTGAACGTCAGTTCACATTTGTAGGTGGATCATCAGTGTTAGAGCTAAAATTAGCATGTTTAAAGTGATTTTCATGCTTCCAGGGGCCCTAAACACAAGATTTATGGAATGGTTAAAAGTGCATGAAAATGGCCAATTTACTCACTCTGAGTTCTCTAAAAGGGTTTATTCACCCCGGGAAGTTAATTAAATACCATTTGGAGGCATTTAATGTTCAAGCAATGACAGCTGATTTTCGACAAAAGAGATAACACCCCCCCCATTACGTCATGCTTCAGAAATGTGGAAAATGGTCCGTTTTCAAATGTTTTATTTTTGAACGTCAGTTCACATTTGTAGGTGGATCATCAGTGTTAGAGCTAAAATTCGCATGTTTAAAGTGATTTTCATGCTTCCAGGGGCTCGGGAAGTGAAATAAATACCATTTGGAGGCATTTAATGTTCGAGCAAAAACGGCTGATTTTCGACAAAAGAGATAACACCCCCCCATTACGTCATGCTTCAGAAATGTGGAAAATGGTCCGTTTTCAAATGTTTTATTTTTGAACGTCAGTTCACATTTGTAGGTGGATCATCAGTGTTAGAGCTAAAATTAGCATGTTTAAAGTGATTTTCATGCTTCCAGGGGCTCGGGAAGTTAATTAAATGCCATTTGGAGGCATTTAATGTTCGAGCAAAAACGGCTGATTTTCGACAAAAGAGATAACACCCCCCATTACGTCATGCTTCAGAAATGTGGAAAATGGTCCGTTTTCAAATGTTTTATTTTTGAACGTCAGTTCACATTTGTAGGTGGATCATCAGTGTTAGAGCTAAATTTAGCATGTTTAAAGTGATTTTCATGCTTCCAGGGGCTCGGTAATTTAATTAAATACCATTTGGAGGCATTTAATGTTCGAGCAAAAACGGCTGATTTTCGACAAAAGAGATAACAACCCCCCATTACGTCATGCTTCAGAAATGTGGAAAATGGTGCGTTTTCAAATGTTTTATTTTTGAACGTCAGTTCACATTTGTAGGTGGATCATCAGTGTTAGAGCTAAAATTAGCATGTTTAAAGGGATTTTCATGCTTCCAGGGGCCCTAAACACAAGATTTATGGAATGGTTAAAAGTGCATGAAAATGGCCAATTTACTCACTCTGAGTTCTCAAAAAGGGTTTCTTCACCCCGGGAAGTTAATTAAATACCATTTGGAGGCATTTGATGTTCGAGCAAAAACGGCTGATTTTCGACAAAAGAGATAACACCCCCCCATTACGTCATGCTTCAGAAATGTGGAAAATGGTCCGTTTTCAAATGTTTTATTTTTGAACGTCAGTTCACATTTGTAGGTGGATCATCAGTGTTGGAGCTAAAATTAGCATGTTTAAAGTGATTTTCATGCTTCCAGGGGCTCGGGAAGTTAATTAAATACCATTTGGAGGCATTTAATGTTCGAGCAAAAACGGCAGATTTTCGACAAAAGAGATAACACCCCCCATTACGTCATGCTTCAGAAATGTGGAAAATGGTCCGTTTTCAAATGTTTTATTTTTGAACGTCAGTTCACATTTGTAGGTGGATCATCAGTGTTAGAGCTAAAATTAGCATGTTTAAAGTGATTTTCATGCTTCCAGGGGCTCAGGAAGTTAATTAAATACCATTTGGAGGCATTTAATGTTCGAGCAAAAACAGCTGATTTTCGAAAAAAGAGATAACACCCCCCCATTACGTCATGCTTCAGAAATGTGGAAAATGGTCCGTTTTCAAATGTTTTTTTTTTTTAACGTCAGTTCACATTTGTAGGTGGATCATCAGTGTTAGAGCTAAAATTAGCATGTTTAAAGTGATTTTCATGCTTCCAGGGGCCCTAAACACAAGATTTATGGAATGGTTAAAAGTGCATGAAATGGCCAATTTACTCACTCTGAGTTCTCAAAAAGGGTTTCTTCACCCCGGGAAGTTAATTAAATACCATTTGGAGGCATTTAATGTTCGAGCAAAAACGGCTGATTTTCGACAAAAGAGATAACACCCCCCCATTACGTCATGCTTCAGAAATGTGGAAAATGGTCCGTTTTCAAATGTTTTATTTTTGAACGTCAGTTCACATTTGTAGGTGGATCATCAGTGTTAGAGCTAAAATTAGCATGTTTAAAGTGATTTTCATGCTTCCAGGGGCTCGGGAAGTTAATTAAATACCATTTAGAGGCATTTAATGTTCGAGCAAAAACGGCTGATTTTCGACAAAAGAGATAACACCCCCCCATTACGTCATTCTTCAGAAATGTTGAAAATGGTCCATTTTCAAATGTTTTATTTTTGAACGTCAGTTCACATTTGTAGGTGGATCATCAGTGTTAGAGCTAAAATTAGCATGTTTAAAGTGATTTTCATGCTTCCAGGGGCCCTAAACACAAGATTTATGGAATGGTTAAAAGTGCATGAAAATGGCCAATTTACTCACTCTGAGTTCTCAAAAAGTGTTTCTTCACCCCGGGAAGCTATTTAAATACCATTTGGAGGCATTTAATGTTCAAGCAATGACAGGTGATTTTCGACAAAAGAGATAACACCCCCCCCCCATTACGTCATGCTTCAGAAATGTGGAAAATGTTCCGTTTTCAAATGTTTTATTTTTGAACGTCAGTTCACATTTGTAGGTGGATCATCAGTGTTAGAGCTAAAATTAGCATGTTTAAAGTGATTTTCATGCTTCCAGGGGCCCTAAACACAAGATTTATGGAATGGTTAAAAGTGCATGAAAATGGCCAATTTACTCACTCTGAGTTCTCAAAAAGGGTTTCTTCACCCCGGGAAGTTAATTAAATACCATTTGGAGGCATTTATTGTTCGAGCAAAAATGGCTGATTTTCGACAAAAGAGATAACACCCCCCCATTACGTCATGCTTCAGAAATGTGGAAAATGGTCCGTTTTCAAATGTTTTATTTTTGAACGTCAGTTCACATTTGTAGGTGGATCATCAGTGTTAGAGCTAAAATTAGCATGTTTAAAGTGATTTTCATGCTTCCAGGGGCCCAAAACACAAGATTTATGGAATGGTTAAAAGTGCATGAAAATGGCCAATTTACTCACTCTGAGTTCTCAAAAAGGGTTTCTTCACCCCGGGAAGTTAATTAAATACCATTTGGAGGCATTTAATGTTCGAGCAAAAACTGCTGATTTTCGACAAAAGAGATAACACCCCCCCATTACGTCATGCTTCAGAAATGTGGAAAATGGTCCGTTTTCAAATGTTTTATTTTTGAACGTCAGTTCACATTTGTAGGTGGATCATCAGTGTTAGAGCTAAAATTAGCATGTTTAAAGTGATTTTCATGCTTCCAGGGGCCCTAAACACAAGATTTATGGAATGGTTAAAAGTGCATGAAAATGGCCAATTTACTCACTCTGAGTTCTCAAAAAGGGTTTCTTCACCCCGGGAAGTTAATTAAATACCATTTGGAGGCATTTCTTGTTCGAGCAAAAACGGCTGATTTTCGACAAAAGGGATAACACCCCCCCATTACGTCATGCTTCAGAAATGTGGAAAATGGTCCGTTTTCAAATGTTTTATTTTTGAATGTCAGTTCACATTTGTAGGTGGATCATCAGTGTTAGAGCTAAAATTAGCATGTTTAAAGTGATTTTCATGCTTCCAGGGGCCCTAAACACAAGATTTATGGAATGGTTAAAAGTGCATGAAAATGGCCAATTTACTCACTCTGAGTTCTCTAAAAGGGTTTATTCACCCCGGGAAGTTAATTAAATACCATTTGGAGGCATTTAATGTTCAAGCAATGACAGCTGATTTTCGACAAAAGAGATAACACCCCCCCCATTACGTCATGCTTCAGAAATGTGGAAAATGGTCCGTTTTCAAATGTTTTATTTTTGAACGTCAGTTCACATTTGTAGGTGGATCATCAGTGTTAGAGCTAAAATTCGCATGTTTAAAGTGATTTTCATGCTTCCAGGGGCTCGGGAAGTGAAATAAATACCATTTGGAGGCATTTAATGTTCGAGCAAAAACGGCTGATTTTCGACAAAAGAGATAACACCCCCCCATTACGTCATGCTTCAGAAATGTGGAAAATGGTCCGTTTTCAAATGTTTTATTTTTGAACGTCAGTTCACATTTGTAGGTGGATCATCAGTGTTAGAGCTAAAATTAGCATGTTTAAAGTGATTTTCATGCTTCCAGGGGCTCGGGAAGTTAATTAAATACCATTTGGAGGCATTTAATGTTCGAGCAAAAACGGCTGATTTTCGACAAAAGAGATAACACCCCCCATTACGTCATGCTTCAGAAATGTGGAAAATGGTCCGTTTTCAAATGTTTTATTTTTGAACGTCAGTTCACATTTGTAGGTGGATCATCAGTGTTAGAGCTAAATTTAGCATGTTTAAAGTGATTTTCATGCTTCCAGGGGCTCGGGAAGTTAATTAAATACCATTTGGAGGCATTTAATGTTCGAGCAAAAACGGCTGATTTTCGACAAAAGAGATAACAACCCCCCATTACGTCATGCTTCAGAAATGTGGAAAATGGTGCGTTTTCAAATGTTTTATTTTTGAACGTCAGTTCACATTTGTAGGTGGATCATCAGTGTTAGAGCTAAAATTAGCATGTTTAAAGGGATTTTCATGCTTCCAGGGGCCCTAAACACAAGATTTATGGAATGGTTAAAAGTGCATGAAAATGGCCAATTTACTCACTCTGAGTTCTCAAAAAGGGTTTCTTCACCCCGGGAAGTTAATTAAATACCATTTGGAGGCATTTAATGTTCGAGCAAAAACGGCTGATTTTCGACAAAAGAGATAACACCCCCCCATTACGTCATGCTTCAGAAATGTGGAAAATGGTCCGTTTTCAAATTTTTATTTTTGAACGTCAGTTCACATTTGTAGGTGGATCATCAGTGTTAGAGCTAAAATTAGCATGTTTAAAGTGATTTTCATGCTTCCAGGGGCTCGGGAAGTTAATTAAATACCATTTGGAGGCATTTAATGTTCGAGCAAAAACGGCTGATTTTCGACAAAAGAGATAACACCCCCCCATTACGTCATGCTTCAGAAATGTGGAAAATGGTCCGTTTTCAAATGTTTTATTTTTGAACGTCAGTTCACATTTGTAGGTGGATCATCAGTGTTAGAGCTAAAATTAGAATGTTTAAAGTGATTTTCATGCTTCCAGGGGCTCAGGAAGTTAATTAAATACCATTTGGAGGCATTTAATGTTCGAGCAAAAACAGCTGATTTTCGACAAAAGAGATAACACCCCCCCCATTACGTCATGCTTCAGAAATGTGGAAAATGGTCCGTTTTCAAATGTTTTTTTTTTTAACGTCAGTTCACATTTGTAGGTGGATCATCAGTGTTAGAGCTAAAATTAGCATGTTTAAAGTGATTTTCATGCTTCCAGGGGCCCTAAACACCAGATTTATGGAATGGTTAAAAGTGCATGAAATGGCCAATTTACTCACTCTGAGTTCTCAAAAAGGGTTTCTTCACCCCGGGAAGTTAATTAAATACCATTTGGAGGCATTTAATGTTCGAGCAAAAACGGCTGATTTTCGACAAAAGAGATAACACCCCCCCATTACGTCATGCTTCAGAAATGTGGAAAATGGTCCGTTTTCAAATGTTTTATTTTTGAACGTCAGTTCACATTTGTAGGTGGATCATCAGTGTTAGAGCTAAAATTAGCATGTTTAAAGTGATTTTCATGCTTCCAGGGGCTCGGGAAGTTAATTAAATACCATTTAGAGGCATTTAATGTTCGAGCAAAAACGGCTGATTTTCGACAAAAGAGATAACACCCCCCCATTACGTCATGCTTCAGAAATGTGGAAAATGGTCCATTTTCAAATGTTTTATTTTTGAACGTCAGTTCACATTTGTAGGTGGATCATCAGTGTTAGAGCTAAAATTAGCATGTTTAAAGTTTTTTTCATGCTTCCAGGGGCCCTAAACACAAGATTTATGGAATGGTTAAAAGTGCATGAAAATGGCCAATTTACTCACTCTGAGTTCTCAAAAAGGGTTTCTTCACCCCGGGAAGTTAATTAAATACCATTTGGAGGCATTTAATGTTCGAGCAAAAACGGCTGATTTTCGACAAAAGAGATAACACCCCCCCATTACGTCATGCTTCAGAAATGTGGAAAATGGTCCGTTTTCAAATGTTTTATTTTTGAACGTCAGTTCACATTTGTAGGTGGATCATCAGTGTTAGAGCTAAAATTAGCATGTTTAAAGTGATTTTCATGCTTCCAGGGGCCCTAAACACAAGATTTATGGAATGGTTAAAAGTGCATGAAAATGGCCAATTTACTCACTCTGAGTTCTCAAAAAGGGTTTCTTCACCCCGGGAAGTTAATTAAATACCATTTGGAGGCATTTCTTGTTCGAGCAAAAACGGCTGATTTTCGACAAAAGGGATAACACCCCCCCATTACGTCATGCTTCAGAAATGTGGAAAATGGTCCGTTTTCAAATGTTTTATTTTTGAATGTCAGTTCACATTTGTAGGTGGATCATCAGTGTTAGAGCTAAAATTAGCATGTTTAATGTGATTTTCATGCTTCCAGGGGCCCTAAACACAAGATTTATGGAATGTTTAAAAGTGCATGAAAATGGCCAATTTACTCACTCTGAGTTCTCAAAAAGGGTTTCTTCACCCCGGGAAGTTAATTAAATACCATTTGGAGGCATTTAATGTTCGAGCAAAAACAGCTGATTTTCGACAAAAGAGATAACACCCCCCCATTACGTCATGCTTCAGAAATGTGGAAAATGGTCCGTTTTCAAATGTTTTATTTTTGAACGTCAGTTCACATTTGTAGGTGGATCATCAGTGTTAGAGCTAAAATTAGCATGTTTAAAGTGATTTTCATGCTTCCAGGGGCCCTAAACACAAGATTTATGGAATGGTTAAAAGTGCATAAAAATGGCCAATTTACTCACTCTGAGTTCTCTAAAAGGGTTTCTTCACCCCGGAAAGTTAATTAAATACCATTTGGAGGCATTTAATGTTCAAGCAATGATAGCTGATTTTCGACAAAAGAGATAACACCCCCCCATTACGTCATGCTTCAGAAATGTGGAAAATGGTCCGTTTTCAAATGTTTTAATTTTTGAACGTCAGTTCACATTTGTAGGTGGATCATCAGTGTTAGAGCTAAAATTAGCATGTTTAAAGTGATTTTCATGCTTCCAGGGGCACGGGAAGTGAAATAAATACCATTTGGAGGCATTTAATGTTCGAGGAAAAACGGCTGATTTTCGACAAAAGAGATAACACCCCCCCATTACGTCATGCTTCAGAAATGTGGAAAATGGTCCGTTTTCAAATGTTTTATTTTTGAACGTCAGTTCACATTTGTAGGTGGATCATCAGTGTTAGAGCTAAAATTAGCATGTTTAAAGTGATTTTCATGCTTCCAGGGGCTCGGGAAGTTAATTAAATACCATTTGGAGGCATTTAATGTTCGAGCAAAAACGGCTGATTTTTGACAAAAGAGATAACACCCCCCATTACGTCATGCTTCAGAAATGTGGAAAATGGTCCGTTTTCAAATGTTTTATTTTTGAACGTCAGTTCACATTTGTAGGTGGATCATCAGTGTTAGAGCTAAAATTAGCATGTTTAAAGTGATTTTCATGCTTCCAGGGGCTCGGGAAGTTAATTAAATACCATTTGGAGGCATTTAATGTTCGAGCAAAAACGGCTGATTTTCGACAAAAGAGATAACACCCCCCCATTACGTCATGCTTCAGAAATGTGGAAAATGGTCCGTTTTCAAATGTTTTATTTTTGAACGTCAGTTCACATTTGTAGGTGGATCATCAGTGTTAGAGCTAAAATTAGCATGTTTAAAGTGATTTTCATGCTTCCAGGGGCCCTAAACACAAGATTTATGGAATGGTTAAAAGTGCATGAAAATGGCCAATTTACTCACTCTGAGTTCTCTAAAAGGGTTTCTTCACCCCGGGAAGTTAATTAAATACCATTTGGAGGCATTTAATGTTCAAGCAATGACAGCTGATTTTCGACAAAAGAGATAACACCCCCCCATTACGTCATGCTTCAGAAATGTGGAAAATGGTCCGTTTTCAAATGTTTTAATTTTTGAACGTCAGTTCACATTTGTAGGTGGATCATCAGTGTTAGAGCTAAAATTAGCATGTTTAAAGTGATTTTCATGCTTCCAGGGGCTCGGGAAGTGAAATAAATACCATTTGGAGGCATTTAATGTTCGAGGAAAAACGGCTGATTTTCGACAAAAGAGATAACACCCCCCCATTACGTCATGCTTCAGAAATGTGGAAAATGGTCCGTTTTCAAATGTTTTATTTTTGAACGTCAGTTCACATTTGTAGGTGGATCATCAGTGTTAGAGCTAAAATTAGCATGTTTAAAGTGATTTTCATGCTTCCAGGGGCTCGGGAAGTTAATTAAATACCATTTGGAGGCATTTAATGTTCGAGCAAAAACGGCTGATTTTTGACAAAAGAGATAACACCCCCCATTACGTCATGCTTCAGAAATGTGGAAAATGGTCCGTTTTCAAATGTTTTATTTTTGAACGTCAGTTCACATTTGTAGGTGGATCATCAGTGTTAGAGCTAAAATTAGCATGTTTAAAGTGATTTTCATGCTTCCAGGGGCTCGGGAAGTTAATTAAATACCATTTGGAGGCATTTAATGTTCGAGCAAAAACGGCTGATTTTCGACAAAAGAGATAACACCCCCCCATTACGTCATGCTTCAGAAATGTGGAAAATGGTCCGTTTTCAAATGTTTTATTTTTGAACGTCAGTTCACATTTGTTGGTGGATCATCAGTGTTAGAGCTAAAATTAGCATGTTTAAAGTGATTTTCATGCTTCCAGGGGCTCGGGAAGTTAATTAAATACCATTTGGAGGCATTTAATGTTCGAGCAAAAACGGCTGATTTTCGACAAAAGAGATAACAACCCCCATTACGTCATGCTTCAGAAATGTGGAAAATGGTGCGTTTTCAAATGTTTTATTTTTGAACGTCAGTTCACATTTGTAGGTGGATCATCAGTGTTAGAGCTAAAATTAGCATGTTTAAAGGGATTTTCATGCTTCCAGGGGCCCTAAACACAAGATTTATGGAATGGTTAAAATTGCATGAAAATGGCCAATTTACTCACTCTGAGTTCTCAAAAAGGGTTTCTTCACCCCGGGAAGTTAATTAAATACCATTTGGAGGCATTTAATGTTCGAGCAAAAACGGCTGATTTTCGACAAAAGAGATAACACCCCCCCATTACGTCATGCTTCAGAAATGTGGAAAATGGTCCGTTTTCAAATGTTTTATTTTTGAACGTCAGTTCACATTTGTAGGTGGATCATCAGTGTTAGAGCTAAAATTAGCATGTTTAAAGTGATTTTCATGCTTCCAGGGGCTCGGGAAGTTAATTAAATACCATTTGGAGGCATTTAATGTTCGAGCAAAAACGGCTGATTTTCGACAAAAGAGATAACAACCCCCATTACGTCATGCTTCAGAAATGTGGAAAATGGTGTGTTTTCAAATGATTTATTTTTGAACGTCAGTTCACATTTGTAGGTGGATCATCAGTGTTAGAGCTAAAATTAGCATGTTTAAAGGGATTTTCATGCTTCCAGGGGCCCTAAACACAAGATTTATGGAATGGTTAAAAGTGCATGAAAATGGCCAATTTACTCACTCTGAGCTCTCAAAAAGGGTTTCTTCACCCCGGGAAGTTAATTAAATACCATTTGGAGGCATTTAATGTTCGAGCAAAAACTGCTGATTTTCGACAAAAGAGATAACACCCCCCCATTACGTCATGCTTCAGAAATGTGGAAAATGGTCCGTTTTCAAATGTTTTATTTTTGAACGTCAGTTCACATTTGTAGGTGGATCATCAGTGTTAGAGCTAAAATTAGCATGTTTAAAGTGATTTTCATGCTTCCAGGGGCTCGGGAAGTTAATTAAATACCATTTGGAGGCATTTAATGTTCGAGCAAAAACGGCTTATTTTCGACAAAAGAGATAACACCCCCCCCCCATTACGTCATGCTTCAGAAATGTGGAAAATGGTCCGTTTTCAAATGTTTTATTTTTGAACGTCAGTTCACATTTGTAGGTGGATCATCAGTGTTAGAGCTTAAATTAGCATGTTTAAAGTGATTTTCATGCTTCCAGGGGCCCAAAACACAAGATTTATGGAATGGTTAAAAGTGCATGAAAATGGCCAATTTACTCACTCTGAGTTCTCAAAAAGGGTTTCTTCACCCCGGGAAGTTAATTAAATACCATTTGGAGGCATTTAATGTTCGAGCAAAAACAGCTGATTTTCGACAAAAGAGATAACACCCCCCCATTACGTCATGCTTCAGAAATGTGGAAAATGGTCCGTTTTCAAATGTTTTATTTTTGAACGTCAGTTCACATTTGTAGGTGGATCATCAGTGTTAGAGCTAAAATTAGCATGTTTAAAGTGATTTTCATGCTTCCAGGGGCCCTAAACACAAGATTTATGGAATGGTTAAAAGTGCATGAAAATGGCCAATTTACTCACTCTGAGTTCTCTAAAAGGGTTTCTTCACCCCGGGAAGTTAATTAAATACCATTTGGAGGCATTTAATGTTCAAGCAATGACAGCTGATTTTCGACAAAAGAGATAACACCCCCCCATTACGTCATGCTTCAGAAATGTGGAAAATGGTCAGTTTTCAAATGTTTTATTTTTGAACGTCAGTTCACATTTGTAGGTGGATCATCAGTGTTAGAGCTAAAATTAGCATGTTTAAAGTGATTTTCATGCTTCCAGGGGCTCAGGAAGTTAATTAAATACCATTTGGAGGCATTTAATGTTCGAGCAAAAACGGCTGATTTTCGACAAAAGAGATAACACCCCCCCATTACGTCATGCTTCAGAAATGTGGAAAATGGTCCGTTTTCAAATGTTTTATTTTTGAACGTCAGTTCACATTTGTTGGTGGATCATCAGTGTTAGAGCTAAAATTAGCATGTTTAAAGTGATTTTCATGCTTCCAGGGGCTCGGGATGTTAATTAAATACCATTTGGAGGCATTTAATGTTCGAGCAAAAACGGCTGATTTTCGACAAAAGAGATAACAACCCCCCATTACGTCATGCTTCAGAAATGTGGAAAATGGTGCGTTTTCAAATGTTTTATTTTTGAACGTCAGTTCACATTTGTAGGTGGATCATCAGTGTTAGAGCTAAAATTAGCATGTTTAAAGTGATTTTCATGCTTCCAGGGGCTCGGGAAGTTAATTAAATACCATTTGGAGGCATTTAATGTTCGAGCAAAAACGGCTGATTTTCGACAAAAGAGATAACAACCCCCATTACGTCATGCTTCAGAAATGTGGAAAATGGTGCGTTTTCAAATGTTTTATTTTTGAACGTCAGTTCACATTTGTAGGTGGATCATCAGTGTTAGAGCTAAAATTAGCATGTTTAAAGGGATTTTCATGCTTCCAGGGGCCCTAAACACAAGATTTATGGAATGGTTAAAAGTGCATGAAAATGGCCAATTTACTCACTCTGAGTTCTCAAAAAGGGTTTCTTCACCCCGGGAAGTTAATTAAATACCATTTGGAGGCATTTAATGTTCGAGCAAAAACGGCTGATTTTCGACAAAAGAGATAACACCCCCCCATTACGTCATGCTTCAGAAATGTGGAAAATGGTCCGTTTTCAAATGTTTTATTTTTGAACGTCAGTTCACATTTGTAGGTGGATCATCAGTGTTAGAGCTAAAATTAGCATGTTTAAAGTGATTTTCATGCTTCCAGGGGCTCGGGAAGTTAATTAAATACCATTTGGAGGCATTTAATGTTCGAGCAAAAACGGCAGATTTTCGACAAAAGAGATAACAACCCCCATTACGTCATGCTTCAGAAATGTGGAAAATGGTGTGTTTTCAAATGATTTATTTTTGAACGTCAGTTCACATTTGTAGGTGGATCATCAGTGTTAGAGCTAAAATTAGCATGTTTAAAGGGATTTTCATGCTTCCAGGGGCCCTAAACACAAGATTTATGGAATGGTTAAAAGTGCATGAAAATGGCCAATTTACTCACTCTGAGTTCTCAAAAAGGGTTTCTTCACCCCGGGAAGTTAATTAAATACCATTTGGAGGCATTTAATGTTCGAGCAAAAACTGCTGATTTTCGACAAAAGAGATAACACCCCCCATTACGTCATGCTTCAGAAATGTGGAAAATGGTCCGTTTTCAAATGTTTTATTTTTGAACGTCAGTTCACATTTGTAGGTGGATCATCAGTGTTAGAGCTAAAATTAGAATGTTTAAAGTGATTTTCATGCTTCCAGGGGCTCAGGAAGTTAATTAAATACCATTTGGAGGCATTTAATGTTCGAGCAAAAACAGCTGATTTTCGACAAAAGAGATAACACCCCCCCATTACGTCATGCTTCAGAAATGTGGAAAATGGTCCGTTTTCAAATGTTTTTTTTTTTAACGTCAGTTCACATTTGTAGGTGGATCATCAGTGTTAGAGCTAAAATTAGCATGTTTAAAGTGATTTTCATGCTTCCAGGGGCCCTAAACACAAGATTTATGGAATGGTTAAAAGTGCATGAAATGGCCAATTTACTCACTCTGAGTTCTCAAAAAGGGTTTCTTCACCCCGGGAAGTTAATTAAATACCATTTGGAGGCATTTAATGTTCGAGCAAAAACGGCTGATTTTCGACAAAAGAGATAACACCCCCCCATTACGTCATGCTTCAGAAATGTGGAAAATGGTCCGTTTTCAAATGTTTTATTTTTGAACGTCAGTTCACATTTGTAGGTGGATCATCAGTGTTAGAGCTAAAATTAGCATGTTTAAAGTGATTTTCATGCTTCCAGGGGCTCGGAAAGTTAATTAAATACCATTTGGAGGCATTTAATGTTCGAGCAAAAACGGCTGATTTTCGACAAAAGAGATAACACCCCCCATTTCGTCATGCTTCAGAAATATGGAAAATGGTCCATTTTCAAATGTTTTATTTTTGAACGTCAGTTCACATTTGTAGGTGGTTCATCAGTGTTAGAGCTAAAATTAGCATGTTTAAAGTGATTTTCATGCTTCCAGGGGCCCTAAACACAAGATTTATGGAATGGGTAAAAGTGCATGAAAATGGCCAATTTACTCACTCTGAGTTCTCAAAAAGTGTTTCTTCACCCCGGGAAGCTAATTAAATACCATTTGGAGGCATTTAATGTTCAAGCAATGACAGCTGATTTTCGACAAAAGAGATAACACCCCCCCATTACGTCATGCTTCGGAAATGTGGAAAATGTTCAGTTTTCAAATGTTTTATTTTTGAACGTCAGTTCACATTTGTAGGTGGATCATCAGTGTTAGAGCTAAAATTAGCATGTTTAAAGTGATTTTCATGCTTCCAGGGGCCCTAAACACAAGATTTATGGAATGGTTAAAAGTGCATGAAAATGGCCAATTTACTCACTCTGAGTTCTCAAAAAGGGTTTCTTCACCCCGGGAAGTTAATTAAATACCATTTGGAGGCATTTAATGTTCGAGCAAAAACGACTGATTTTCGACAAAAGAGATAACACCCCCCCATTACGTCATGCTTCAGAAATGTGGAAAATGGTCCGTTTTCAAATGTTTTATTTTTGAACGTCAGTTCACATTTGTAGGTGGATCATCAGTGTTAGAGCTAAAATTAGCATGTTTAAAGTGATTTTCATGCTTCCAGGGGCTCGGGAAGTTAATTAAATACCATTTGGAGGCATTTAATGTTCGAGCAAAAACGGCTGATTTTCGACAAAAGAGATAACACCCCCCCATTACGTCATGCTTCAGAAATGTGGAAAATGGTCCGTTTTCAAATGTTTTATTTTTGAACGTCAGTTCACATTTGTTGGTGGATCATCAGTGTTAGAGCTAAAATTAGCATGTTTAAAGTGATTTTCATGCTTCCAGGGGCTCGGGAAGTTAATTAAATACCATTTGGAGGCATTTAATGTTCGAGCAAAAACGGCTGATTTTCGACAAAAGAGATAACAACCCCCCATTACGTCATGCTTCAGAAATGTGGAAAATGGTGCGTTTTCAAATGTTTTATTTTTGAACGTCAGTTCACATTTGTAGGTGGATCATCAGTGTTAGAGCTAAAATTAGCATGTTTAAAGTGATTTTCATGCTTCCAGGGGCTCGGGAAGTTAATTAAATACCATTTGGAGGCATTTAATGTTCGAGCAAAAACGGCTGATTTTCGACAAAAGAGATAACAACCCCCATTACGTCATGCTTCAGAAATGTGGAAAATGGTGCGTTTTCAAATGTTTTATTTTTGAACGTCAGTTCACATTTGTAGGTGGATCATCAGTGTTAGAGCTAAAATTAGCATGTTTAAAGGGATTTTCATGCTTCCAGGGGCCCTAAACACAAGATTTATGGAATGGTTAAAAGTGCATGAAAATGGCCAATTTACTCACTCTGAGTTCTCAAAAAGGGTTTCTTCACCCCGGGAAGTTAATTAAATACCATTTGGAGGCATTTAATGTTCGAGCAAAAACGGCTGATTTTCGACAAAAGAGATAACACCCCCCCATTACGTCATGCTTCAGAAATGTGGAAAATGGTCCGTTTTCAAATGTTTTATTTTTGAACGTCAGTTCACATTTGTAGGTGGATCATCAGTGTTAGGGCTAAAATTAGCATGTTTAAAGTGATTTTCATGCTTCCAGGGGCTCGGGAAGTTAATTAAATACCATTTGGAGGCATTTAATGTTCGAGCAAAAACGGCTGATTTTCGACAAAAGAGATAACAACCCCCATTACGTCATGCTTCAGAAATGTGGAAAATGGTGTGTTTTCAAATGATTTATTTTTGAACGTCAGTTCACATTTGTAGGTGGATCATCAGTGTTAGAGCTAAAATTAGCATGTTTAAAGGGATTTTCATGCTTCCAGGGGCCCTAAACACAAGATTTATGGAATGGTTAAAAGTGCATGAAAATGGCCAATTTACTCACTCTGAGTTCTCAAAAAGGGTTTCTTCACCCCGGGAAGTTAATTAAATACCATTTGGAGGCATTTAATGTTCGAGCAAAAACTGCTGATTTTCGACAAAAGAGATAACACCCCCCCATTACGTCATGCTTCAGAAATGTGGAAAATGGTCCGTTTTCAAATGTTTTATTTTTGAACGTCAGTTCACATTTGTAGGTGGATCATCAGTGTTAGAGCTAAAATTAGCATGTTTAAAGTGATTTTCATGCTTCCAGGGGCTCGGGAAGTTAATTAAATACCATTTGGAGGCATTTAATGTTCGAGCAAAAACGGCTGATTTTCGACAAAAGAGATAACACCCCCCCCCCATTACGTCATGCTTCAGAAATGTGGAAAATGGTCCGTTTTCAAATGTTTTATTTTTGAACGTCAGTTCACATTTGTAGGTGGATCATCAGTGTTAGAGCTAAAATTAGCATGTTTAAAGTGATTTTCATGCTTCCAGGGGCTCGGGAAGTTAATTAAATACCATTTGGAGGCATTTAATGTTCGAGCAAAAACGGCTGATTTTCGACAAAAGAGATAACAACCCCCATTACGTCATGCTTCAGAAATGTGGAAAATGGTGTGTTTTCAAATGATTTATTTTTGAACGTCAGTTCACATTTGAAGGTGGATCATCAGTGTTAGAGCTAAAATTAGCATGTTTAAAGGGATTTTCATGCTTCCAGGGGCCCTAAACACAAGATTTATGGAATGGTTAAAAGTGCATGAAAATGGCCAATTTACTCACTCTGAGTTCTCAAAAAGGGTTTCTTCACCCCGGGAAGTTAATTAAATACCATTTGGAGGCATTTAATGTTCGAGCAAAAACATCTGATTTTCGACAAAAGAGATAACACCCCCCCATTACGTCATGCTTCAGAAATGTGGAAAATGGTCCGTTTTCAAATGTTTTATTTTTGAACGTCAGTTCACATTTGTAGGTGGATCATCAGTGTTAGAGCTAAAATTAGCATGTTTAAAGTGATTTTCATGCTTCCAGGGGACCTAAACACAAGATTTATGGAATGGTTAAAAGTGCATGAAAATGGCCAATTTACTCACTCTGAGTTCTCTAAAAGGGTTTCTTCACCCCGGGAAGTTAATTAAATACCATTTGGAGGCATTTAATGTTCAAGCAATGACAGCTGATTTTCGACAAAAGAGATAACACCCCCCCATTACGTCATGCTTCAGAAATGTGGAAAATGGTCCGTTTTCAAATGTTTTATTTTTGAACGTCAGTTCACATTTGTAGGTGGATCATCAGTGTTAGAGCTAAAATTAGCATGTTTAAAGTGATTTTCATGCTTCCAGGGGCTCGGGAAGTTAATTAAATACCATTTGGAGGCATTTAATGTTCGAGCAAAAACGGCTGATTTTTGACAAAAGAGATAACACCCCCATTACGTCATGCTTCAGAAATGTGGAAAATGGTCCATTTTCAAATGTTTTATTTTTGAACGTCAGTTCACATTTGTAGGTGGATCATCAGTGTTAGAGCTAAAATTAGCATGTTTAAAGTGATTTTCATGCTTCCAGGGGCCCAAAACACAAGATTTATGGAATGGTTAAAAGTGCATGAAAATGGCCAATTTACTCACTCTGAGTTCTCAAAAAGGGTTTCTTCACCCCGGGAAGTTAATTAAATACCATTTGGAGGCATTTAATGTTCGAGCAAAAACAGTTGATTTTCGACAAAAGAGATAACACCCCCCCATTACGTCATGCTTCAGAAATGTGGAAAATGGTCCGTTTTCAAATGTTTTATTTTTGAACGTCAGTTCACATTTGTAGGTGGATCATCAGTGTTAGAGCTAAAATTAGCATGTTTAAAGTGATTTTCATGCTTCCAGGGGCCCTAAACACAAGATTTATGGAATGGTTAAAAGTGCATGAAAATGGCCAATTTACTCACTCTGAGTTCTCTAAAAGGGTTTCTTCACCCCGGGAAGATAATTAAATACCATTTGGAGGCATTTAATGTTCAAGCAATGACAGCTGATTTTCGACAAAAGAGATAACACCCCCCCATTACGTCATGCTTCAGAAATGTGGAAAATGGTCCGTTTTCAAATGTTTTATTTTTGAACGTCAGTTCACATTTGTAGGTGGATCATCAGTGTTAGAGCTAAAATTAGCATGTTTAAAGTGATTTTCATGCTTCCAGGGGCTCGGGAAGTTAATTAAATACCATTTGGAGGCATTTAATGTTCGAGCAAAAACGGCTGATTTTTGACAAAAGAGATAACACCCCCATTACGTCATGCTTCAGAAATGTGGAAAATGGTCCGTTTTCAAATGTTTTATTTTTGAACGTCAGTTCACATTTGTAGATGGATCATCAGTGTTAGAGCTAAAATTAGCATGTTTAAAGTGATTTTCATGCTTCCAGGGGCTCGGGAAGTTAATTAAATACCATTTGGAGGCATTTAATGTTCGAGCAAAAACGGCTGATTTTCGACAAAAGAGATAACACCCCCCCATTACGTCATGCTTCAGAAATGTGGAAAATGGTCCGTTTTCAAATGTTTTATTTTTGAACGTCAGTTCACATTTGTTGGTGGATCATCAGTGTTAGAGCTAAAATTAGCATGTTTAAAGTGATTTTCATGCTTCCAGGGGCTCGGGAAGTTAATTAAATACCATTTGGAGGCATTTAATGTTCGAGCAAAAACGGCTGATTTTCGACAAAAGAGATAACAACCCCCCATTACGTCATGCTTCAGAAATGTGGAAAATGGTGCGTTTTCAAATGTTTTATTTTTGAACGTCAGTTCACATTTGTAGGTGGATCATCAGTGTTAGAGCTAAAATTAGCATGTTTAAAGTGATTTTCATGCTTCCAGGGGCTCGGGAAGTTAATTAAATACCATTTGGAGGCATTTAATGTTCGAGCAAAAACGGCTGATTTTCGACAAAAGAGATAACAACCCCCATTACGTCATGCTTCAGAAATGTGGAAAATGGTGCGTTTTCAAATGTTTTATTTTTGAACGTCAGTTCACATTTGTAGGTGGATCATCAGTGTTAGAGCTAAAATTAGCATGTTTAAAGGGATTTTCATGCTTCCAGGGGCCCTAAACACAAGATTTATGGAATGGTTAAAAGTGCATGAAAATGGCCAATTTACTCACTCTGAGTTCTCAAAAAGGGTTTCTTCACCCCGGGAAGTTAATTAAATACCATTTGGAGGCATTTAATGTTCGAGCAAAAACGGCTGATTTTCGACAAAAGAGATAACACCCCCCCATTACGTCATGCTTCAGAAATGTGGAAAATGGTCCGTTTTCAAATGTTTTATTTTTGAACGTCAGTTCACATTTGTAGGTGGATCATCAGTGTTAGAGCTAAAATTAGCATGTTTAAAGTGATTTTCATGCTTCCAGGGGCTCGGGAAGTTAATTAAATACCATTTGGAGGCATTTAATGTTCGAGCAAAAACGGCTGATTTTCGACAAAAGAGATAACAACCCCCATTACGTCATGCTTCAGAAATGTGGAAAATGGTGTGTTTTCAAATGATTTATTTTTGAACGTCAGTTCACATTTGTAGGTGGATCATCAGTGTTAGAGCTAAAATTAGCATGTTTAAAGGGATTTTCATGCTTCCAGGGGCCCTAAACACAAGATTTATGGAATGGTTAAAAGTGCATGAAAATGGCCAATTTACTCACTCTGAGCTCTCAAAAAGGGTTTCTTCACCCCGGGAAGTTAATTAAATACCATTTGGAGGCATTTAATGTTCGAGCAAAAACTGCTGATTTTCGACAAAAGAGATAACACCCCCCCATTACGTCATGCTTCAGAAATGTGGAAAATGGTCCGTTTTCAAATGTTTTATTTTTGAACGTCAGTTCACATTTGTAGGTGGATCATCAGTGTTAGAGCTAAAATTAGCATGTTTAAAGTGATTTTCATGCTTCCAGGGGCTCGGGAAGTTAATTAAATACCATTTGGAGGCATTTAATGTTCGAGCAAAAACGGCTTATTTTCGACAAAAGAGATAACACCCCCCCCCCATTACGTCATGCTTCAGAAATGTGGAAAATGGTCCGTTTTCAAATGTTTTATTTTTGAACGTCAGTTCACATTTGTAGGTGGATCATCAGTGTTAGAGCTTAAATTAGCATGTTTAAAGTGATTTTCATGCTTCCAGGGGCCCAAAACACAAGATTTATGGAATGGTTAAAAGTGCATGAAAATGGCCAATTTACTCACTCTGAGTTCTCAAAAAGGGTTTCTTCACCCCGGGAAGTTAATTAAATACCATTTGGAGGCATTTAATGTTCGAGCAAAAACAGCTGATTTTCGACAAAAGAGATAACACCCCCCCATTACGTCATGCTTCAGAAATGTGGAAAATGGTCCGTTTTCAAATGTTTTATTTTTGAACGTCAGTTCACATTTGTAGGTGGATCATCAGTGTTAGAGCTAAAATTAGCATGTTTAAAGTGATTTTCATGCTTCCAGGGGCCCTAAACACAAGATTTATGGAATGGTTAAAAGTGCATGAAAATGGCCAATTTACTCACTCTGAGTTCTCTAAAAGGGTTTCTTCACCCCGGGAAGTTAATTAAATACCATTTGGAGGCATTTAATGTTCAAGCAATGACAGCTGATTTTCGACAAAAGAGATAACACCCCCCCATTACGTCATGCTTCAGAAATGTGGAAAATGGTCAGTTTTCAAATGTTTTATTTTTGAACGTCAGTTCACATTTGTAGGTGGATCATCAGTGTTAGAGCTAAAATTAGCATGTTTAAAGTGATTTTCATGCTTCCAGGGGCTCAGGAAGTTAATTAAATACCATTTGGAGGCATTTAATGTTCGAGCAAAAACGGCTGATTTTCGACAAAAGAGATAACACCCCCCCATTACGTCATGCTTCAGAAATGTGGAAAATGGTCCGTTTTCAAATGTTTTATTTTTGAACGTCAGTTCACATTTGTTGGTGGATCATCAGTGTTAGAGCTAAAATTAGCATGTTTAAAGTGATTTTCATGCTTCCAGGGGCTCGGGATGTTAATTAAATACCATTTGGAGGCATTTAATGTTCGAGCAAAAACGGCTGATTTTCGACAAAAGAGATAACAACCCCCCATTACGTCATGCTTCAGAAATGTGGAAAATGGTGCGTTTTCAAATGTTTTATTTTTGAACGTCAGTTCACATTTGTAGGTGGATCATCAGTGTTAGAGCTAAAATTAGCATGTTTAAAGTGATTTTCATGCTTCCAGGGGCTCGGGAAGTTAATTAAATACCATTTGGAGGCATTTAATGTTCGAGCAAAAACGGCTGATTTTCGACAAAAGAGATAACAACCCCCATTACGTCATGCTTCAGAAATGTGGAAAATGGTGCGTTTTCAAATGTTTTATTTTTGAACGTCAGTTCACATTTGTAGGTGGATCATCAGTGTTAGAGCTAAAATTAGCATGTTTAAAGGGATTTTCATGCTTCCAGGGGCCCTAAACACAAGATTTATGGAATGGTTAAAAGTGCATGAAAATGGCCAATTTACTCACTCTGAGTTCTCAAAAAGGGTTTCTTCACCCCGGGAAGTTAATTAAATACCATTTGGAGGCATTTAATGTTCGAGCAAAAACGGCTGATTTTCGACAAAAGAGATAACACCCCCCCATTACGTCATGCTTCAGAAATGTGGAAAATGGTCCGTTTTCAAATGTTTTATTTTTGAACGTCAGTTCACATTTGTAGGTGGATCATCAGTGTTAGAGCTAAAATTAGCATGTTTAAAGTGATTTTCATGCTTCCAGGGGCTCGGGAAGTTAATTAAATACCATTTGGAGGCATTTAATGTTCGAGCAAAAACGGCAGATTTTCGACAAAAGAGATAACAACCCCCATTACGTCATGCTTCAGAAATGTGGAAAATGGTGTGTTTTCAAATGATTTATTTTTGAACGTCAGTTCACATTTGTAGGTGGATCATCAGTGTTAGAGCTAAAATTAGCATGTTTAAAGGGATTTTCATGCTTCCAGGGGCCCTAAACACAAGATTTATGGAATGGTTAAAAGTGCATGAAAATGGCCAATTTACTCACTCTGAGTTCTCAAAAAGGGTTTCTTCACCCCGGGAAGTTAATTAAATACCATTTGGAGGCATTTAATGTTCGAGCAAAAACTGCTGATTTTCGACAAAAGAGATAACACCCCCCATTACGTCATGCTTCAGAAATGTGGAAAATGGTCCGTTTTCAAATGTTTTATTTTTGAACGTCAGTTCACATTTGTAGGTGGATCATCAGTGTTAGAGCTAAAATTAGAATGTTTAAAGTGATTTTCATGCTTCCAGGGGCTCAGGAAGTTAATTAAATACCATTTGGAGGCATTTAATGTTCGAGCAAAAACAGCTGATTTTCGACAAAAGAGATAACACCCCCCCATTACGTCATGCTTCAGAAATGTGGAAAATGGTCCGTTTTCAAATGTTTTTTTTTTTAACGTCAGTTCACATTTGTAGGTGGATCATCAGTGTTAGAGCTAAAATTAGCATGTTTAAAGTGATTTTCATGCTTCCAGGGGCCCTAAACACAAGATTTATGGAATGGTTAAAAGTGCATGAAATGGCCAATTTACTCACTCTGAGTTCTCAAAAAGGGTTTCTTCACCCCGGGAAGTTAATTAAATACCATTTGGAGGCATTTAATGTTCGAGCAAAAACGGCTGATTTTCGACAAAAGAGATAACACCCCCCCATTACGTCATGCTTCAGAAATGTGGAAAATGGTCCGTTTTCAAATGTTTTATTTTTGAACGTCAGTTCACATTTGTAGGTGGATCATCAGTGTTAGAGCTAAAATTAGCATGTTTAAAGTGATTTTCATGCTTCCAGGGGCTCGGAAAGTTAATTAAATACCATTTGGAGGCATTTAATGTTCGAGCAAAAACGGCTGATTTTCGACAAAAGAGATAACACCCCCCATTTCGTCATGCTTCAGAAATATGGAAAATGGTCCATTTTCAAATGTTTTATTTTTGAACGTCAGTTCACATTTGTAGGTGGTTCATCAGTGTTAGAGCTAAAATTAGCATGTTTAAAGTGATTTTCATGCTTCCAGGGGCCCTAAACACAAGATTTATGGAATGGGTAAAAGTGCATGAAAATGGCCAATTTACTCACTCTGAGTTCTCAAAAAGTGTTTCTTCACCCCGGGAAGCTAATTAAATACCATTTGGAGGCATTTAATGTTCAAGCAATGACAGCTGATTTTCGACAAAAGAGATAACACCCCCCCATTACGTCATGCTTCGGAAATGTGGAAAATGTTCAGTTTTCAAATGTTTTATTTTTGAACGTCAGTTCACATTTGTAGGTGGATCATCAGTGTTAGAGCTAAAATTAGCATGTTTAAAGTGATTTTCATGCTTCCAGGGGCCCTAAACACAAGATTTATGGAATGGTTAAAAGTGCATGAAAATGGCCAATTTACTCACTCTGAGTTCTCAAAAAGGGTTTCTTCACCCCGGGAAGTTAATTAAATACCATTTGGAGGCATTTAATGTTCGAGCAAAAACGACTGATTTTCGACAAAAGAGATAACACCCCCCCATTACGTCATGCTTCAGAAATGTGGAAAATGGTCCGTTTTCAAATGTTTTATTTTTGAACGTCAGTTCACATTTGTAGGTGGATCATCAGTGTTAGAGCTAAAATTAGCATGTTTAAAGTGATTTTCATGCTTCCAGGGGCTCGGGAAGTTAATTAAATACCATTTGGAGGCATTTAATGTTCGAGCAAAAACGGCTGATTTTCGACAAAAGAGATAACACCCCCCCATTACGTCATGCTTCAGAAATGTGGAAAATGGTCCGTTTTCAAATGTTTTATTTTTGAACGTCAGTTCACATTTGTTGGTGGATCATCAGTGTTAGAGCTAAAATTAGCATGTTTAAAGTGATTTTCATGCTTCCAGGGGCTCGGGAAGTTAATTAAATACCATTTGGAGGCATTTAATGTTCGAGCAAAAACGGCTGATTTTCGACAAAAGAGATAACAACCCCCCATTACGTCATGCTTCAGAAATGTGGAAAATGGTGCGTTTTCAAATGTTTTATTTTTGAACGTCAGTTCACATTTGTAGGTGGATCATCAGTGTTAGAGCTAAAATTAGCATGTTTAAAGTGATTTTCATGCTTCCAGGGGCTCGGGAAGTTAATTAAATACCATTTGGAGGCATTTAATGTTCGAGCAAAAACGGCTGATTTTCGACAAAAGAGATAACAACCCCCATTACGTCATGCTTCAGAAATGTGGAAAATGGTGCGTTTTCAAATGTTTTATTTTTGAACGTCAGTTCACATTTGTAGGTGGATCATCAGTGTTAGAGCTAAAATTAGCATGTTTAAAGGGATTTTCATGCTTCCAGGGGCCCTAAACACAAGATTTATGGAATGGTTAAAAGTGCATGAAAATGGCCAATTTACTCACTCTGAGTTCTCAAAAAGGGTTTCTTCACCCCGGGAAGTTAATTAAATACCATTTGGAGGCATTTAATGTTCGAGCAAAAACGGCTGATTTTCGACAAAAGAGATAACACCCCCCCATTACGTCATGCTTCAGAAATGTGGAAAATGGTCCGTTTTCAAATGTTTTATTTTTGAACGTCAGTTCACATTTGTAGGTGGATCATCAGTGTTAGGGCTAAAATTAGCATGTTTAAAGTGATTTTCATGCTTCCAGGGGCTCGGGAAGTTAATTAAATACCATTTGGAGGCATTTAATGTTCGAGCAAAAACGGCTGATTTTCGACAAAAGAGATAACAACCCCCATTACGTCATGCTTCAGAAATGTGGAAAATGGTGTGTTTTCAAATGATTTATTTTTGAACGTCAGTTCACATTTGTAGGTGGATCATCAGTGTTAGAGCTAAAATTAGCATGTTTAAAGGGATTTTCATGCTTCCAGGGGCCCTAAACACAAGATTTATGGAATGGTTAAAAGTGCATGAAAATGGCCAATTTACTCACTCTGAGTTCTCAAAAAGGGTTTCTTCACCCCGGGAAGTTAATTAAATACCATTTGGAGGCATTTAATGTTCGAGCAAAAACTGCTGATTTTCGACAAAAGAGATAACACCCCCCCATTACGTCATGCTTCAGAAATGTGGAAAATGGTCCGTTTTCAAATGTTTTATTTTTGAACGTCAGTTCACATTTGTAGGTGGATCATCAGTGTTAGAGCTAAAATTAGCATGTTTAAAGTGATTTTCATGCTTCCAGGGGCTCGGGAAGTTAATTAAATACCATTTGGAGGCATTTAATGTTCGAGCAAAAACGGCTGATTTTCGACAAAAGAGATAACACCCCCCCCCCATTACGTCATGCTTCAGAAATGTGGAAAATGGTCCGTTTTCAAATGTTTTATTTTTGAACGTCAGTTCACATTTGTAGGTGGATCATCAGTGTTAGAGCTAAAATTAGCATGTTTAAAGTGATTTTCATGCTTCCAGGGGCTCGGGAAGTTAATTAAATACCATTTGGAGGCATTTAATGTTCGAGCAAAAACGGCTGATTTTCGACAAAAGAGATAACAACCCCCATTACGTCATGCTTCAGAAATGTGGAAAATGGTGTGTTTTCAAATGATTTATTTTTGAACGTCAGTTCACATTTGAAGGTGGATCATCAGTGTTAGAGCTAAAATTAGCATGTTTAAAGGGATTTTCATGCTTCCAGGGGCCCTAAACACAAGATTTATGGAATGGTTAAAAGTGCATGAAAATGGCCAATTTACTCACTCTGAGTTCTCAAAAAGGGTTTCTTCACCCCGGGAAGTTAATTAAATACCATTTGGAGGCATTTAATGTTCGAGCAAAAACATCTGATTTTCGACAAAAGAGATAACACCCCCCCATTACGTCATGCTTCAGAAATGTGGAAAATGGTCCGTTTTCAAATGTTTTATTTTTGAACGTCAGTTCACATTTGTAGGTGGATCATCAGTGTTAGAGCTAAAATTAGCATGTTTAAAGTGATTTTCATGCTTCCAGGGGACCTAAACACAAGATTTATGGAATGGTTAAAAGTGCATGAAAATGGCCAATTTACTCACTCTGAGTTCTCTAAAAGGGTTTCTTCACCCCGGGAAGTTAATTAAATACCATTTGGAGGCATTTAATGTTCAAGCAATGACAGCTGATTTTCGACAAAAGAGATAACACCCCCCCATTACGTCATGCTTCAGAAATGTGGAAAATGGTCCGTTTTCAAATGTTTTATTTTTGAACGTCAGTTCACATTTGTAGGTGGATCATCAGTGTTAGAGCTAAAATTAGCATGTTTAAAGTGATTTTCATGCTTCCAGGGGCTCGGGAAGTTAATTAAATACCATTTGGAGGCATTTAATGTTCGAGCAAAAACGGCTGATTTTTGACAAAAGAGATAACACCCCCATTACGTCATGCTTCAGAAATGTGGAAAATGGTCCATTTTCAAATGTTTTATTTTTGAACGTCAGTTCACATTTGTAGGTGGATCATCAGTGTTAGAGCTAAAATTAGCATGTTTAAAGTGATTTTCATGCTTCCAGGGGCCCAAAACACAAGATTTATGGAATGGTTAAAAGTGCATGAAAATGGCCAATTTACTCACTCTGAGTTCTCAAAAAGGGTTTCTTCACCCCGGGAAGTTAATTAAATACCATTTGGAGGCATTTAATGTTCGAGCAAAAACAGTTGATTTTCGACAAAAGAGATAACACCCCCCCATTACGTCATGCTTCAGAAATGTGGAAAATGGTCCGTTTTCAAATGTTTTATTTTTGAACGTCAGTTCACATTTGTAGGTGGATCATCAGTGTTAGAGCTAAAATTAGCATGTTTAAAGTGATTTTCATGCTTCCAGGGGCCCTAAACACAAGATTTATGGAATGGTTAAAAGTGCATGAAAATGGCCAATTTACTCACTCTGAGTTCTCTAAAAGGGTTTCTTCACCCCGGGAAGATAATTAAATACCATTTGGAGGCATTTAATGTTCAAGCAATGACAGCTGATTTTCGACAAAAGAGATAACACCCCCCCATTACGTCATGCTTCAGAAATGTGGAAAATGGTCCGTTTTCAAATGTTTTATTTTTGAACGTCAGTTCACATTTGTAGGTGGATCATCAGTGTTAGAGCTAAAATTAGCATGTTTAAAGTGATTTTCATGCTTCCAGGGGCTCGGGAAGTTAATTAAATACCATTTGGAGGCATTTAATGTTCGAGCAAAAACGGCTGATTTTTGACAAAAGAGATAACACCCCCATTACGTCATGCTTCAGAAATGTGGAAAATGGTCCGTTTTCAAATGTTTTATTTTTGAACGTCAGTTCACATTTGTAGATGGATCATCAGTGTTAGAGCTAAAATTAGCATGTTTAAAGTGATTTTCATGCTTCCAGGGGCTCGGGAAGTTAATTAAATACCATTTGGAGGCATTTAATGTTCGAGCAAAAACGGCTGATTTTCGACAAAAGAGATAACACCCCCCCATTACGTCATGCTTCAGAAATGTGGAAAATGGTCCGTTTTCAAATGTTTTATTTTTGAACGTCAGTTCACATTTGTTGGTGGATCATCAGTGTTAGAGCTAAAATTAGCATGTTTAAAGTGATTTTCATGCTTCCAGGGGCTCGGGAAGTTAATTAAATACCATTTGGAGGCATTTAATGTTCGAGCAAAAACGGCTGATTTTCGACAAAAGAGATAACAACCCCCCATTACGTCATGCTTCAGAAATGTGGAAAATGGTGCGTTTTCAAATGTTTTATTTTTGAACGTCAGTTCACATTTGTAGGTGGATCATCAGTGTTAGAGCTAAAATTAGCATGTTTAAAGTGATTTTCATGCTTCCAGGGGCTCGGGAAGTTAATTAAATACCATTTGGAGGCATTTAATGTTCGAGCAAAAACGGCTGATTTTCGACAAAAGAGATAACAACCCCCATTACGTCATGCTTCAGAAATGTGGAAAATGGTGCGTTTTCAAATGTTTTATTTTTGAACGTCAGTTCACATTTGTAGGTGGATCATCAGTGTTAGAGCTAAAATTAGCATGTTTAAAGGGATTTTCATGCTTCCAGGGGCCCTAAACACAAGATTTATGGAATGGTTAAAAGTGCATGAAAATGGCCAATTTACTCACTCTGAGTTCTCAAAAAGGGTTTCTTCACCCCGGGAAGTTAATTAAATACCATTTGGAGGCATTTAATGTTCGAGCAAAAACGGCTGATTTTCGACAAAAGAGATAACACCCCCCCATTACGTCATGCTTCAGAAATGTGGAAAATGGTCCGTTTTCAAATGTTTTATTTTTGAACGTCAGTTCACATTTGTAGGTGGATCATCAGTGTTAGAGCTAAAATTAGCATGTTTAAAGTGATTTTCATGCTTCCAGGGGCTCGGGAAGTTAATTAAATACCATTTGGAGGCATTTAATGTTCGAGCAAAAACGGCTGATTTTCGACAAAAGAGATAACAACCCCCATTACGTCATGCTTCAGAAATGTGGAAAATGGTGTGTTTTCAAATGATTTATTTTTGAACGTCAGTTCACATTTGTAGGTGGATCATCAGTGTTAGAGCTAAAATTAGCATGTTTAAAGGGATTTTCATGCTTCCAGGGGCCCTAAACACAAGATTTATGGAATGGTTAAAAGTGCATGAAAATGGCCAATTTACTCACTCTGAGTTCTCAAAAAGGGTTTCTTCACCCCGGGAAGTTAATTAAATACCATTTGGAGGCATTTAATGTTCGAGCAAAAACTGCTGATTTTCGACAAAAGAGATAACACCCCCCCATTACGTCATGCTTCAGAAATGTGGAAAATGGTCCATTTTCAAATGTTTTATTTTTGAACGTCAGTTCACATTTGTAGGTGGATCATCAGTGTTAGAGCTAAAATTAGAATGTTTAAAGTGATTTTCATGCTTCCAGGGGCTCAGGAAGTTAATTAAATACCATTTGGAGGCATTTAATGTTCGAGCAAAAACAGCTGATTTTCGACAAAAGAGATAACACCCCCCCATTACGTCATGCTTCAGAAATGTGGAAAATGGTCCGTTTTCAAATGTTTTTTTTTTTAACGTCAGTTCACATTTGTAGGTGGATCATCAGTGTTAGAGCTAAAATTAGCATGTTTAAAGTGATTTTCATGCTTCCAGGGGCCCTAAACACAAGATTTATGGAATGGTTAAAAGTGCATGAAATGGCCAATTTACTCACTCTGAGTTCTCAAAAAGGGTTTCTTCACCCCGGGAAGTTAATTAAATACCATTTGGAGGCATTTAATGTTCGAGCAAAAACGGCTGATTTTCGACAAAAGAGATAACACCCCCCCATTACGTCATGCTTCAGAAATGTGGAAAATGGTCCGTTTTCAAATGTTTTATTTTTGAACGTCAGTTCACATTTGTAGGTGGATCATCAGTGTTAGAGCTAAAATTAGCATGTTTAAAGTGATTTTCATGCTTCCAGGGGCTCGGAAAGTTAATTAAATACCATTTGGAGGCATTTAATGTTCGAGCAAAAACGGCTGATGTTCGACAAAAGAGATAACACCCCCCATTTCGTCATGCTTCAGAAATGTGGAAAATGGTCCATTTTCAAATGTTTTATTTTTGAACGTCAGTTCACATTTGTAGGTGGTTCATCAGTGTTAGAGCTAAAATTAGCATGTTTAAAGTGATTTTCATGCTTCCAGGGGCCCTAAACACAAGATTTATGGAATGGGTAAAAGTGCATGAAAATGGCCAATTTACTCACTCTGAGTTCTCAAAAAGTGTTTCTTCACCCCGGGAAGCTAATTAAATACCATTTGGAGGCATTTAATGTTCAAGCAATGACAGCTGATTTTCGACAAAAGAGATAACACCCCCCCATTACGTCATGCTTCGGAAATGTGGAAAATGTTCCGTTTTCAAATGTTTTATTTTTGAACGTCAGTTCACATTTGTAGGTGGATCATCAGTGTTAGAGCTAAAATTAGCATGTTTAAAGTGATTTTCATGCTTCCAGGGGCCCTAAACACAAGATTTATGGAATGGTTAAAAGTGCATGAAAATGGCCAATTTACTCACTCTGAGTTCTCAAAAAGGGTTTCTTCACCCCGGGAAGTTAATTAAATACCATTTGGAGGCATTTAATGTTCGAGCAAAAACTGCTGATTTTCGACAAAAGAGATAACACCCCCCCATTACGTCATGCTTCAGAAATGTGGAAAATGGTCCGTTTTCAAATGTTTTATTTTTGAACGTCAGTTCACATTTGTAGGTGGATCATCAGTGTTAGAGCTAAAATTAGCATGTTTAAAGTGATTTTCATGCTTCCAGGGGCCCTAAACACAAGATTTATGGAATGGTTAAAAGTGCATGAAAATGGCCAATTTACTCACTCTGAGTTCTCAAAAAGGGTTTCTTCACCCCGGGAAGTTAATTAAATACCATTTGGAGGCATTTCTTGTTCGAGCAAAAACGGCTGATTTTCGACAAAAGGGATAACACCCCCCCATTACGTCATGCTTCAGAAATGTGGAAAATGGTCCGTTTTCAAATGTTTTATTTTTGAATGTCAGTTCACATTTGTAGGTGGATCATCAGTGTTAGAGCTAAAATTAGCATGTTTAAAGTGATTTTCATGCTTCCAGGGGCCCTAAACACAAGATTTATGGAATGGTTAAAAGTGCATGAAAATGGCCAATTTACTCACTCTGAGTTCTCTAAAAGGGTTTATTCACCCCGGGAAGTTAATTAAATACCATTTGGAGGCATTTAATGTTCAAGCAATGACAGCTGATTTTCGACAAAAGAGATAACACCCCCCCATTACGTCATGCTTCAGAAATGTGGAAAATGGTCCGTTTTCAAATGTTTTATTTTTGAACGTCAGTTCACATTTGTAGGTGGATCATCAGTGTTAGAGCTAAAATTTGCATGTTTAAAGTGATTTTCATGCTTCCAGGGGCTCGGGAAGTGAAATAAATACCATTTGGAGGCATTTAATGTTCGAGCAAAAACGGCTGATTTTCGACAAAAGAGATAACACCCCCCCATTACGTCATGCTTCAGAAATGTGGAAAATGGTCCGTTTTCAAATGTTTTATTTTTGAACGTCAGTTCACATTTGTAGGTGGATCATCAGTGTTAGAGCTAAAATTAGCATGTTTAAAGTGATTTTCATGCTTCCAGGGGCTCGGGAACTTAATTAAATACCATTTGGAGGCATTTAATGTTCGAGCAAAAACGGCTGATTTTAGACAAAAGAGATAACAACCCCCCATTACGTCATGCTTCAGAAATGTGGAAAATGGTGCGTTTTCAAATGTTTTATTTTTGAACGTCAGTTCACATTTGTAGGTGGATCATCAGTGTTAGAGCTAAAATTAGCATGTTTAAAGGGATTTTCATGCTTCCAGGGGCCCTAAACACAAGATTTATGGAATGGTTAAAAGTGCATGAAAATGGCCAATTTACTCACTCTGAGTTCTCAAAAAGGGTTTCTTCACCCCGGGAAGTTAATTAAATACCATTTGGAGGCATTTAATGTTCGAGCAAAAACGGCTGATTTTCGACAAAAGAGATAACACCCCCCCATTACGTCATGCTTCAGAAATGTGGAAAACGGTCCGTTTTCAAATTTTTATTTTTGAATGTCAGTTCACATTTGTAGGTGGATCATCAGTGTTAGAGTTAAAATTAGCATGTTTAAAGTGATTTTCATGCTTCCAGGGGCTCGGGAAGTTAATTAAATACCATTTGGAGGTATTTAATGTTCGAGCAAAAACGGCTGATTTTCGACAAAAGAGATAACACCCCCCCATTACGTCATGCTTCAGAAATGTGGAAAATGGTCCGTTTTCAAATGTTTTATTTTTGAACGTCAGTTCACATTTGTAGGTGGATCATCAGTGTTAGAGCTAAAATTAGAATGTTTAAAGTGATTTTCATGCTTCCAGGGGCTCAGGAAGTTAATTAAATACCATTTGGAGGCATTTAATGTTCGAGCAAAAACAGCTGATTTTCGACAAAAGAGATAACACCCCCCCCATTACGTCATGCTTCAGAAATGTGGAAAATGGTCCGTTTTCAAATGTTTTTTTTTTTTAACGTCAGTTCACATTTGTAGGTGGATCATCAGTGTTAGAGCTAAAATTAGCATGTTTAAAGTGATTTTCATGCTTCCAGGGGCCCTAAACACCAGATTTATGGAATGGTTAAAAGTGCATGAAATGGCCAATTTACTCACTCTGAGTTCTCAAAAAGGGTTTCTTCACCCCGGGAAGTTAATTAAATACCATTTGGAGGCATTTAATGTTCGAGCAAAAACGGCTGATTTTCGACAAAAGAGATAACACCCCCCCATTACGTCATGCTTCAGAAATGTGGAAAATGGTCCGTTTTCAAATGTTTTATTTTTGAACGTCAGTTCACATTTGTAGGTGGATCATCAGTGTTAGAGCTAAAATTAGCATGTTTAAAGTGATTTTCATGCTTCCAGGGGCTCGGGAAGTTAATTAAATACCATTTGGAGGCATTTAATGTTCGAGCAAAAACGGCAGATTTTCGACAAAAGAGATAACACCCCCCCATTACGTCATGCTTCAGAAATGTGGAAAATGGTCCGTTTTCAAATGTTTTATTTTTGAACGTCAGTTCACATTTGTAGGTGGATCATCAGTGTTAGAGCTAAAATTAGCATGTTTAAAGTGATTTTCATGCTTCCAGGGGCTCGGGAAGTTAATTAAATACCATTTGGAGGCATTTAATGTTCGAGCAAAAACGGCTGATTTTCGACAAAAGAGATAACACCCCCCCATTACGTCATGCTTCAGAAATGTGGAAAATGGTCCGTTTTCAAATGTTTTATTTTTGAACGTCAGTTCACATTTGTAGGTGGATCATCAGTGTTAGAGCTAAAATTAGCATGTTTAAAGTGATTTTCATGCTTCCAGGGGCTCGGGAAGTTAATTAAATGCCATTTAGAGGCATTTAATGTTCGAGCAAAAACGGCTGATTTTCGACAAAAGAGATAACACCCCCCATTACGTCATTCTTCAGAAATGTGGAAAATGGTCCATTTTCAAATGTTTTATTTTTGAACGTCAGTTCACATTTGTAGGTGGATCATCAGTGTTAGAGCTAAAATTAGCATGTTTAAAGTGATTTTCATGCTTCCAGGGGCCCTAAACACAAGATTTATGGAATGGTTAAAAGTGCATGAAACTGGCCAATTTACTCACTCTGAGTTCTCAAAAAGTGTTTCTTCACCCCAGGAAGCTAATTAAATACCATTTGGAGGCATTTAATGTTCAAGCAATGACAGGTGATTTTCGACAAAAGAGATAACACCCCCCCCCATTACGTCATGCTTCAGAAATGTGGAAAATGTTCCGTTTTCAAATGTTTTATTTTTGAACGTCAGTTCACATTTGTAGGTGGATCATCAGTGTTAGAGCTAAAATTAGCATGTTTAAGGTGATTTTCATGCTTCCAGGGGCCCTAAACACAAGATTTATGGAATGGTTAAAAGTGCATGAAAATGGCCAATTTACTCACTCTGAGTTCTCAAAAAGGGTTTCTTCACCCCGGGAAGTTAATTAAATACCATTTGGAGGCATTTATTGTTCGAGCAAAAATGGCTGATTTTCGACAAAAGAGATAACACCCCCCCATTACGTCATGCTTCAGAAATGTGGAAAATGGTCAGTTTTCAAATGTTTTATTTTTGAACGTCAGTTCACATTTGTAGGTGGATCATCAGTGTTAGAGCTAAAATTAGCATGTTTAAAGTGATTTTCATGCTTCCAGGGGCCCAAAACACAAGATTTATGGAATGGTTAAAAGTGCATGAAAATGGCCAATTTACTCACTCTGAGTTCTCAAAAAGGGTTTCTTCACCCCGGGAAGTTAATTAAATACCATTTGGAGGCATTTAATGTTCGAGCAAAAACGGCTGATTTTCGACAAAAGAGATAACACCCCCCCCATTACGTCATGCTTCAGAAATGTGGAAAATGGTCCGTTTTCAAATGTTTTATTTTTGAACGTCAGTTCACATTTGTAGGTGGATCATCAGTGTTAGAGCTAAAATTAGCATGTTTAAAGTGATTTTCATGCTTCCAGGGGCTCGGGAAGTTAATTAAATACCATTTGGAGGCATTTAATGTTCGAGCAAAAACAGCAGATTTTCGACAAAAGAGATAACACCCCCCCATTACGTCATGCTTCAGAAATGTGGAAAATGGTCCGTTTTCAAATGTTTTATTTTTGAACGTCAGTTCACATTTGTAGGTGGATCATCAGTGTTAGAGCTAAAATTAGCATGTTTAAAGTGATTTTCATGCTTCCAGGGGCTCAGGAAGTTAATTAAATACCATTTGGAGGCATTTAATGTTCGAGCAAAAACAGCTGATTTTCGCCAAAAGAGATAACACCCCCCCATTACGTCATGCTTCAGAAATGTGGAAAATGGTCCGTTTTCAAATGTTTTTTTTTTTAACGTCAGTTTACATTTGTAGGTGGATCATCAGTGTTAGAGCTAAAATTAGCATGTTTAAAGTGATTTTCATGCTTCCAGGGGCCCTAAACACAAGATTTATGGAATGGTTAAAAGTGCATGAAATGGCCAATTTACTCACTCTGAGTTCTCAAAAAGGGTTTCTTCACCCTGGGAAGTTAATTAAATACCATTTGGAGGCATTTAATGTTCGAGCAAAAACGGCTGATTTTCGACAAAAGAGATAACACCCCCCCATTACGTCATGCTTCAGAAATGTGGAAAATGGTCCGTTTTCAAATGTTTTATTTTTGAACGTCAGTTCACATTTGTAGGTGGATCATCAGTGTTAGAGCTAAAATTAGCATGTTTAAAGTGATTTTCATGCTTCCAGGGGCTCGGGAAGTTAATTAAATACCATTTGGAGGCATTTAATGTTCGAGCAAAAACGGCTGATTTTCGACAAAAGAGGTAACACCCCCCCATTACGTCATGCTTCAGAAATGTGGAAAATGGTCCGTTTTCAAATGTTTTATTTTTGAACGTCAGTTCACATTTGTAGGTGGATCATCAGTGTTAGAGCTAAAATTAGCATGTTTAAAGTGATTTTCATGCTTCCAGGGGCCCTAAACACAAGATTTATGGAATGGGTAAAAGTGCATGAAAATGACCAATTTACTCACTCTGAGTTCTCAAAAAGTGTTTCTTCACCCCGGGAAGCTAATTAAATACCATTTGGAGGCATTTAATGTTCAAGCAATGACAGGTGATTTTCGACAAAAGAGATAACACCCCCCCCCATTACGTCATGCTTCAGAAATGTGGAAAATGTTCCGTTTTCAAATGTTTTATTTTTGAACGTCAGTTCACATTTGTAGGTGGATCATTAGTGTTAGAGCTAAAATTAGCATGTTTAAAGTGATTTTCATGCTTCCAGGGGCCCTAAACACAAGATTTATGGAATGGTTAAAAGTGCATGAAAATGGCCAATTTACTTACTCTGAGTTCTCAAAAAGGGTTTCTTCACCCCGGGAAGTTAATTAAATACCATTTGGAGGCATTTAATGTTCGAGCAAAAACTGCTGATTTTCGACAAAAGAGATAACACCCCCCCATTACGTCATGCTTCAGAAATGTGGAAAATGGTCCGTTTTCAAATGTTTTATTTTTGAACGTCAGTTCACATTTGTAGGTGGATCATCAGTGTTAGAGCTAAAATTAGCATGTTTAAAGTGATTTTCATGCTTCCAGGGGCCCTAAACACAAGATTTATGGAATGGTTAAAAGTGCATGAAAATGGCCAATTTACTCACTCTGAGTTCTCAAAAAGGGTTTCTTCACCCCGGGAAGTTAATTAAATACCATTTGGAGGCATTTCTTGTTCGAGCAAAAACGGCTGATTTTTGACAAAAGGGATAACACCCCCCCATTACGTCATGCTTCAGAAATGTGGAAAATGGTCCGTTTTCAAATGTTTTATTTTTGAATGTCAGTTCACATTTGTAGGTGGATCATCGGTGTTAGAGCTAAAATTAGCATGTTTAAAGTGATTTTCATGCTTCCAGGGGCCCTAAACACAAGATTTATGGAATGGTTAAAAGTGCATGAAAATGGCCAATTTACTCACTCTGAGTTCTCTAAAAGGGTTTATTCACCCCGGGAAGTTAATTAAATACCATTTGGAGGCATTTAATGTTCAAGCAATGACAGCTGATTTTCGACAAAAGAGATAACACCCCCCCATTACGTCATGCTTCAGAAATGTGGAAAATGGTCCGTTTTCAAATGTTTTATTTTTGAACGTCAGTTCACATTTGTAGGTGGATCATCAGTGTTAGAGCTAAAATTCGCATGTTTAAAGTGATTTTCATGCTTCCAGGGGCTCGGGAAGTGAAATAAATACCATTTGGAGGCATTTAATGTTCGAGCAAAAACGGCTGATGTTCGACAAAAGAGATAACACCCCCCCATTACGTCATGCTTCAGAAATGTGGAAAATGGTCCGTTTTCAAATGTTTTATTTTTGAACGTCAGTTCACATTTGTAGGTGGATCATCAGTGTTAGAGCTAAAATGAGCATGTTTAAAGTGATTTTCATGCTTCCAGGGGCTCGGGAAGTTAATTAAATACCATTTGGAGGCATTTAATGTTCGAGCAAAAACGGCTGATTTTCGACAAAAGAGATAACACCCCCCATTACGTCATGCTTCAGAAATGTGGAAAATGGTCCGTTTTCAAATGTTTTATTTTTGAACGTCAGTTCACATTTGTAGGTGGATCATCAGTGTTAGAGCTAAATTTAGCATGTTTAAAGTGATTTTCATGCTTCCAGGGGCTCAGGAAGTTAATTAAATACCATTTGGAGGCATTTAATGTTCGAGCAAAAACGGCTGATTTTCGACAAAAGAGATAACAACCCCCCATTACGTCATGCTTCAGAAATGTGGAAAATGGTGCGTTTTCAAATGTTTTATTTTTGAACGTCAGTTCACATTTGTAGGTGGATCATCAGTGTTAGAGCTAAAATTAGCATGTTTAAAGGGATTTTCATGCTTCCAGGGGCCCTAAACACAAGATTTATGGAATGGTTAAAAGTGCATGAAAATGGCCAATTTACTCACTCTGAGTTCTCAAAAAGGGTTTCTTCACCCCGGGAAGTTAATTAAATACCATTTGGAGGCATTTAATGTTCGAGCAAAAACGGCTGATTTTCGACAAAAGAGATAACACCCCCCCATTACGTCATGCTTCAGAAATGTGGAAAATGGTCCGTTTTCAAATTTTTATTTTTGAACGTCAGTTCACATTTGTAGGTGGATCATCAGTGTTAGAGCTAAAATTAGCATGTTTAAAGTGATTTTCATGCTTCCAGGGGCTCGGGAAGTTAATTAAATACCATTTGGAGGCATTTAATGTTCGAGCAAAAACGGCTGATTTTAGACAAAAGAGATAACACCCCCCCATTACGTCATGCTTCAGAAATGTGGAAAATGGTCCGTTTTCAAATGTTTTATTTTTGAACGTCAGTTCACATTTGTAGGTGGATCATCAGTGTTAGAGCTAAAATTAGAATGTTTAAAGTGATTTTCATGCTTCCAGGGGCTCAGGAAGTTAATTAAATACCATTTGGAGCCATTTAATGTTCGAGCAAAAACAGCTGATTTTCGACAAAAGAGATAACACCCCCCCCATTACGTCATGCTTCAGAAATGTGGAAAATGGTCCGTTTTCAAATGTTTTTTTTTTTAACGTCAGTTCACATTTGTAGGTGGATCATCAGTGTTAGAGCTAAAATTAGCATGTTTAAAGTGATTTTCATGCTTCCAGGGGCCCTAAACACCAGATTTATGGAATGGTTAAAAGTGCATGAAATGGCCAATTTACTCACTCTGAGTTCTCAAAAAGGGTTTCTTCACCCCGGGAAGTTAATTAAATACCATTTGGAGGCATTTAATGTTCGAGCAAAAACGGCTGATTTTCGACAAAAGAGATAACACCCCCCCATTACGTCATGCTTCAGAAATGTGGAAAATGGTCCGTTTTCAAATGTTTTATTTTTGAACGTCAGTTCACATTTGTAGGTGGATCATCAGTGTTAGAGCTAAAATTAGCATGTTTAAAGTGATTTTCATGCTTCCAGGGGCTCAGGAAGTTAATTAAATACCATTTGGAGGCATTTAATGTTCGAGCAAAAACAGCTGATTTTCGACAAAAGAGATAACACCCCCCCATTACGTCATGCTTCAGAAATGTGGAAAATGGTCCGTTTTCAAATGTTTTTTTTTTTAACGTCAGTTCACATTTGTAGGTGGATCATCAGTGTTAGAGCTAAAATTAGCATGTTTAAAGTGATTTTCATGCTTCCAGGGGCCCTAAACACAAGATTTATGGAATGGTTAAAAGTGCATGAAATGGCCAATTTACTCACTCTGAGTTCTCAAAAAGGGTTTCTTCACCCCGGGAAGTTAATTAAATACCATTTGGAGGCATTTAATGTTCGAGCAAAAACGGCTGATTTTCGACAAAAGAGATAACACCCCCCCATTACGTCATGCTTCAGAAATGTGGAAAATGGTCCGTTTTCAAATGTTTTATTTTTGAACGTCAGTTCACATTTGTAGGTGGATCATCAGTGTTAGAGCTAAAATTAGCATGTTTAAAGTGATTTTCATGCTTCCAGGGGCTCGGGAAGTTAATTAAATACCATTTAGAGGCATTTAATGTTCGAGCAAAAACGGCTGATTTTCGACAAAAGAGATAACACCCCCCCATTACGTCATTCTTCAGAAATGTGGAAAATGGTCCATTTTCAAATGTTTTATTTTTGAACGTCAGTTCACATTTGTAGGTGGATCATCAGTGTTAGAGCTAAAATTAGCATGTTTAAAGTGATTTTCATGCTTCCAGGGACCCTAAACACAAGATTTATGGAATGGTTAAAAGTGCATGAAAATGGCCAATTTACTCACTCTGAGTTCTCAAAAAGTGTTTCTTCACCCCGGGAAGCTAATTAAATACCATTTGGAGGCATTTAATGTTCAAGCAATGACAGGTGATTTTCGACAAAAGAGATAACACCCCCCCCCATTACGTCATGCTTCAGAAATGTGGAAAATGTTCCGTTTTCAAATGTTTTATTTTTGAACGTCAGTTCACATTTGTAGGTGGATCATCAGTGTTAGAGCTAAAATTAGCATGTTTAAAGTGATTTTCATGCTTCCAGGGGCCCTAAACACAAGATTTATGGAATGGTTAAAAGTGCATGAAAATGGCCAATTTACTCACTCTGAGTTCTCAAAAAGGGTTTCTTCACCCCGGGAAGTTAATTAAATACCATTTGGAGGCATTTATTGTTCGAGCAAAAATGGCTGATTTTCGACAAAAGAGATAACACCCCCCCATTACGTCATGCTTCAGAAATGTGGAAAATGGTCCGTTTTCAAATGTTTTATTTTTGAACGTCAGTTCACATTTGTAGGTGGATCATCAGTGTTAGAGCTAAAATTAGCATGTTTAAAGTGATTTTCATGCTTCCAGGGGCCCAAAACACAAGATTTATGGAATGGTTAAAAGTGCATGAAAATGGCCAATTTACTCACTCTGAGTTCTCAAAAAGGGTTTCTTCACCCCGGGAAGTTAATTAAATACCATTTGGAGGCATTTAATGTTCGAGCAAAAACTGCTGATTTTCGACAAAAGAGATAACACCCCCCCATTACGTCATGCTTCAGAAATGTGGAAAATGGTCCGTTTTCAAATGTTTTATTTTTGAACGTCAGTTCACATTTGTAGGTGGATCATCAGTGTTAGAGCTAAAATTAGCATGTTTAAAGTGATTTTCATGCTTCCAGGGGCCCTAAACACAAGATTTATGGAATGGTTAAAAGTGCATGAAAATGGCCAATTTACTCACTCTGAGTTCTCTAAAAGGGTTTATTCACCCCGGGAAGTTAATTAAATACCATTTGGAGGCATTTAATGTTCAAGCAATGACAGCTGATTTTCGACAAAAGAGATAACACCCCCCCCATTACGTCATGCTTCAGAAATGTGGAAAATGGTCCGTTTTCAAATGTTTTATTTTTGAACGTCAGTTCACATTTGTAGGTGGATCATCAGTGTTAGAGCTAAAATTCGCATGTTTAAAGTGATTTTCATGCTTCCAGGGGCTCGGGAAGTGAAATAAATACCATTTGGAGGCATTTAATGTTCGAGCAAAAACGGCTGATTTTCGACAAAAGAGATAACACCCCCCCATTACGTCATGCTTCAGAAATGTGGAAAATGGTCCGTTTTCAAATGTTTTATTTTTGAACGTCAGTTCACATTTGTAGGTGGATCATCAGTGTTAGAGCTAAAATTAGCATGTTTAAAGTGATTTTCATGCTTCCAGGGGCTCGGGAAGTTAATTAAATGCCATTTGGAGGCATTTAATGTTCGAGCAAAAACGGCTGATTTTCGACAAAAGAGATAACACCCCCCATTACGTCATGCTTCAGAAATGTGGAAAATGGTCCGTTTTCAAATGTTTTATTTTTGAACGTCAGTTCACATTTGTAGGTGGATCATCAGTGTTAGAGCTAAATTTAGCATGTTTAAAGTGATTTTCATGCTTCCAGGGGCTCGGTAATTTAATTAAATACCATTTGGAGGCATTTAATGTTCGAGCAAAAACGGCTGATTTTCGACAAAAGAGATAACAACCCCCCATTACGTCATGCTTCAGAAATGTGGAAAATGGTGCGTTTTCAAATGTTTTATTTTTGAACGTCAGTTCACATTTGTAGGTGGATCATCAGTGTTAGAGCTAAAATTAGCATGTTTAAAGGGATTTTCATGCTTCCAGGGGCCCTAAACACAAGATTTATGGAATGGTTAAAAGTGCATGAAAATGGCCAATTTACTCACTCTGAGTTCTCAAAAAGGGTTTCTTCACCCCGGGAAGTTAATTAAATACCATTTGGAGGCATTTGATGTTCGAGCAAAAACGGCTGATTTTCGACAAAAGAGATAACACCCCCCCATTACGTCATGCTTCAGAAATGTGGAAAATGGTCCGTTTTCAAATGTTTTATTTTTGAACGTCAGTTCACATTTGTAGGTGGATCATCAGTGTTGGAGCTAAAATTAGCATGTTTAAAGTGATTTTCATGCTTCCAGGGGCTCGGGAAGTTAATTAAATACCATTTGGAGGCATTTAATGTTCGAGCAAAAACGGCAGATTTTCGACAAAAGAGATAACACCCCCCATTACGTCATGCTTCAGAAATGTGGAAAATGGTCCGTTTTCAAATGTTTTATTTTTGAACGTCAGTTCACATTTGTAGGTGGATCATCAGTGTTAGAGCTAAAATTAGCATGTTTAAAGTGATTTTCATGCTTCCAGGGGCTCAGGAAGTTAATTAAATACCATTTGGAGGCATTTAATGTTCGAGCAAAAACAGCTGATTTTCGACAAAAGAGATAACACCCCCCCATTACGTCATGCTTCAGAAATGTGGAAAATGGTCCGTTTTCAAATGTTTTTTTTTTTAACGTCAGTTCACATTTGTAGGTGGATCATCAGTGTTAGAGCTAAAATTAGCATGTTTAAAGTGATTTTCATGCTTCCAGGGGCCCTAAACACAAGATTTATGGAATGGTTAAAAGTGCATGAAATGGCCAATTTACTCACTCTGAGTTCTCAAAAAGGGTTTCTTCACCCCGGGAAGTTAATTAAATACCATTTGGAGGCATTTAATGTTCGAGCAAAAACGGCTGATTTTCGACAAAAGAGATAACACCCCCCCATTACGTCATGCTTCAGAAATGTGGAAAATGGTCCGTTTTCAAATGTTTTATTTTTGAACGTCAGTTCACATTTGTAGGTGGATCATCAGTGTTAGAGCTAAAATTAGCATGTTTAAAGTGATTTTCATGCTTCCAGGGGCTCGGGAAGTTAATTAAATACCATTTAGAGGCATTTAATGTTCGAGCAAAAACGGCTGATTTTCGACAAAAGAGATAACACCCCCCCATTACGTCATTCTTCAGAAATGTTGAAAATGGTCCATTTTCAAATGTTTTATTTTTGAACGTCAGTTCACATTTGTAGGTGGATCATCAGTGTTAGAGCTAAAATTAGCATGTTTAAAGTGATTTTCATGCTTCCAGGGGCCCTAAACACAAGATTTATGGAATGGTTAAAAGTGCATGAAAATGGCCAATTTACTCACTCTGAGTTCTCAAAAAGTGTTTCTTCACCCCGGGAAGCTATTTAAATACCATTTGGAGGCATTTAATGTTCAAGCAATGACAGGTGATTTTCGACAAAAGAGATAACACCCCCCCCCCCATTACGTCATGCTTCAGAAATGTGGAAAATGTTCCGTTTTCAAATGTTTTATTTTTGAACGTCAGTTCACATTTGTAGGTGGATCATCAGTGTTAGAGCTAAAATTAGCATGTTTAAAGTGATTTTCATGCTTCCAGGGGCCCTAAACACAAGATTTATGGAATGGTTAAAAGTGCATGAAAATGGCCAATTTACTCACTCTGAGTTCTCAAAAAGGGTTTCTTCACCCCGGGAAGTTAATTAAATACCATTTGGAGGCATTTATTGTTCGAGCAAAAATGGCTGATTTTCGACAAAAGAGATAACACCCCCCCATTACGTCATGCTTCAGAAATGTGGAAAATGGTCCGTTTTCAAATGTTTTATTTTTGAACGTCAGTTCACATTTGTAGGTGGATCATCAGTGTTAGAGCTAAAATTAGCATGTTTAAAGTGATTTTCATGCTTCCAGGGGCCCAAAACACAAGATTTATGGAATGGTTAAAAGTGCATGAAAATGGCCAATTTACTCACTCTGAGTTCTCAAAAAGGGTTTCTTCACCCCGGGAAGTTAATTAAATACCATTTGGAGGCATTTAATGTTCGAGCAAAAACTGCTGATTTTCGACAAAAGAGATAACACCCCCCCATTACGTCATGCTTCAGAAATGTGGAAAATGGTCCGTTTTCAAATGTTTTATTTTTGAACGTCAGTTCACATTTGTAGGTGGATCATCAGTGTTAGAGCTAAAATTAGCATGTTTAAAGTGATTTTCATGCTTCCAGGGGCCCTAAACACAAGATTTATGGAATGGTTAAAAGTGCATGAAAATGGCCAATTTACTCACTCTGAGTTCTCAAAAAGGGTTTCTTCACCCCGGGAAGTTAATTAAATACCATTTGGAGGCATTTCTTGTTCGAGCAAAAACGGCTGATTTTCGACAAAAGGGATAACACCCCCCCATTACGTCATGCTTCAGAAATGTGGAAAATGGTCCGTTTTCAAATGTTTTATTTTTGAATGTCAGTTCACATTTGTAGGTGGATCATCAGTGTTAGAGCTAAAATTAGCATGTTTAAAGTGATTTTCATGCTTCCAGGGGCCCTAAACACAAGATTTATGGAATGGTTAAAAGTGCATGAAAATGGCCAATTTACTCACTCTGAGTTCTCTATAAGGGTTTATTCACCCCGGGAAGTTAATTAAATACCATTTGGAGGCATTTAATGTTCAAGCAATGACAGCTGATTTTCGACAAAAGAGATAACACCCCCCCCATTACGTCATGCTTCAGAAATGTGGAAAATGGTCCGTTTTCAAATGTTTTATTTTTGAACGTCAGTTCACATTTGTAGGTGGATCATCAGTGTTAGAGCTAAAATTCGCATGTTTAAAGTGATTTTCATGCTTCCAGGGGCTCGGGAAGTGAAATAAATACCATTTGGAGGCATTTAATGTTCGAGCAAAAACGGCTGATTTTCGACAAAAGAGATAACACCCCCCCATTACGTCATGCTTCAGAAATGTGGAAAATGGTCCGTTTTCAAATGTTTTATTTTTGAACGTCAGTTCACATTTGTAGGTGGATCATCAGTGTTAGAGCTAAAATTAGCATGTTTAAAGTGATTTTCATGCTTCCAGGGGCTCGGGAAGTTAATTAAATACCATTTGGAGGCATTTAATGTTCGAGCAAAAACGGCTGATTTTCGACAAAAGAGATAACACCCCCCATTACGTCATGCTTCAGAAATGTGGAAAATGGTCCGTTTTCAAATGTTTTATTTTTGAACGTCAGTTCACATTTGTAGGTGGATCATCAGTGTTAGAGCTAAATTTAGCATGTTTAAAGTGATTTTCATGCTTCCAGGGGCTCGGGAAGTTAATTAAATACCATTTGGAGGCATTTAATGTTCGAGCAAAAACGGCTGATTTTCGACAAAAGAGATAACAACCCCCCATTACGTCATGCTTCAGAAATGTGGAAAATGGTGCGTTTTCAAATGTTTTATTTTTGAACGTCAGTTCACATTTGTAGGTGGATCATCAGTGTTAGAGCTAAAATTAGCATGTTTAAAGGGATTTTCATGCTTCCAGGGGCCCTAAACACAAGATTTATGGAATGGTTAAAAGTGCATGAAAATGGCCAATTTACTCACTCTGAGTTCTCAAAAAGGGTTTCTTCACCCCGGGAAGTTAATTAAATACCATTTGGAGGCATTTAATGTTCGAGCAAAAACGGCTGATTTTCGACAAAAGAGATAACACCCCCCCATTACGTCATGCTTCAGAAATGTGGAAAATGGTCCGTTTTCAAATTTTTATTTTTGAACGTCAGTTCACATTTGTAGGTGGATCATCAGTGTTAGAGCTAAAATTAGCATGTTTAAAGTGATTTTCATGCTTCCAGGGGCTCGGGAAGTTAATTAAATACCATTTGGAGGCATTTAATGTTCGAGCAAAAACGGCTGATTTTCGACAAAAGAGATAACACCCCCCCATTACGTCATGCTTCAGAAATGTGGAAAATGGTCCGTTTTCAAATGTTTTATTTTTGAACGTCAGTTCACATTTGTAGGTGGATCATCAGTGTTAGAGCTAAAATTAGAATGTTTAAAGTGATTTTCATGCTTCCAGGGGCTCAGGAAGTTAATTAAATACCATTTGGAGGCATTTAATGTTCGAGCAAAAACAGCTGATTTTCGACAAAAGAGATAACACCCCCCCCATTACGTCATGCTTCAGAAATGTGGAAAATGGTCCGTTTTCAAATGTTTTTTTTTTTAACGTCAGTTCACATTTGTAGGTGGATCATCAGTGTTAGAGCTAAAATTAGCATGTTTAAAGTGATTTTCATGCTTCCAGGGGCCCTAAACACCAGATTTATGGAATGGTTAAAAGTGCATGAAATGGCCAATTTACTCACTCTGAGTTCTCAAAAAGGGTTTCTTCACCCCGGGAAGTTAATTAAATACCATTTGGAGGCATTTAATGTTCGAGCAAAAACGGCTGATTTTCGACAAAAGAGATAACACCCCCCCATTACGTCATGCTTCAGAAATGTGGAAAATGGTCCGTTTTCAAATGTTTTATTTTTGAACGTCAGTTCACATTTGTAGGTGGATCATCAGTGTTAGAGCTAAAATTAGCATGTTTAAAGTGATTTTCATGCTTCCAGGGGCTCGGGAAGTTAATTAAATACCATTTAGAGGCATTTAATGTTCGAGCAAAAACGGCTGATTTTCGACAAAAGAGATAACACCCCCCCATTACGTCATGCTTCAGAAATGTGGAAAATGGTCCATTTTCAAATGTTTTATTTTTGAACGTCAGTTCACATTTGTAGGTGGATCATCAGTGTTAGAGCTAAAATTAGCATGTTTAAAGTTTTTTTCATGCTTCCAGGGGCCCTAAACACAAGATTTATGGAATGGTTAAAAGTGCATGAAAATGGCCAATTTACTCACTCTGAGTTCTCAAAAAGGGTTTCTTCACCCCGGGAAGTTAATTAAATACCATTTGGAGGCATTTAATGTTCGAGCAAAAATGGCTGATTTTCGACAAAAGAGATAACACCCCCCCATTACGTCATGCTTCAGAAATGTGGAAAATGGTCCGTTTTCAAATGTTTTATTTTTGAACGTCAGTTCACATTTGTAGGTGGATCATCAGTGTTAGAGCTAAAATTAGCATGTTTAAAGTGATTTTCATGCTTCCAGGGGCCCTAAACACAAGATTTATGGAATGGTTAAAAGTGCATGAAAATGGCCAATTTACTCACTCTGAGTTCTCAAAAAGGGTTTCTTCACCCCGGGAAGTTAATTAAATACCATTTGGAGGCATTTCTTGTTCGAGCAAAAACGGCTGATTTTCGACAAAAGGGATAACACCCCCCCATTACGTCATGCTTCAGAAATGTGGAAAATGGTCCGTTTTCAAATGTTTTATTTTTGAATGTCAGTTCACATTTGTAGGTGGATCATCAGTGTTAGAGCTAAAATTAGCATGTTTAATGTGATTTTCATGCTTCCAGGGGCCCTAAACACAAGATTTATGGAATGTTTAAAAGTGCATGAAAATGGCCAATTTACTCACTCTGAGTTCTCAAAAAGGGTTTCTTCACCCCGGGAAGTTAATTAAATACCATTTGGAGGCATTTAATGTTCGAGCAAAAACAGCTGATTTTCGACAAAAGAGATAACACCCCCCCATTACGTCATGCTTCAGAAATGTGGAAAATGGTCCGTTTTCAAATGTTTTATTTTTGAACGTCAGTTCACATTTGTAGGTGGATCATCAGTGTTAGAGCTAAAATTAGCATGTTTAAAGTGATTTTCATGCTTCCAGGGGCCCTAAACACAAGATTTATGGAATGGTTAAAAGTGCATAAAAATGGCCAATTTACTCACTCTGAGTTCTCTAAAAGGGTTTCTTCACCCCGGAAAGTTAATTAAATACCATTTGGAGGCATTTAATGTTCAAGCAATGATAGCTGATTTTCGACAAAAGAGATAACACCCCCCCATTACGTCATGCTTCAGAAATGTGGAAAATGGTCCGTTTTCAAATGTTTTAATTTTTGAACGTCAGTTCACATTTGTAGGTGGATCATCAGTGTTAGAGCTAAAATTAGCATGTTTAAAGTGATTTTCATGCTTCCAGGGGCACGGGAAGTGAAATAAATACCATTTGGAGGCATTTAATGTTCGAGGAAAAACGGCTGATTTTCGACAAAAGAGATAACACCCCCCCATTACGTCATGCTTCAGAAATGTGGAAAATGGTCCGTTTTCAAATGTTTTATTTTTGAACGTCAGTTCACATTTGTAGGTGGATCATCAGTGTTAGAGCTAAAATTAGCATGTTTAAAGTGATTTTCATGCTTCCAGGGGCTCGGGAAGTTAATTAAATACCATTTGGAGGCATTTAATGTTCGAGCAAAAAGGGCTGATTTTTGACAAAAGAGATAACACCCCCCATTACGTCATGCTTCAGAAATGTGGAAAATGGTCCGTTTTCAAATGTTTTATTTTTGAACGTCAGTTCACATTTGTAGGTGGATCATCAGTGTTAGAGCTAAAATTAGCATGTTTAAAGTGATTTTCATGCTTCCAGGGGCTCGGGAAGTTAATTAAATACCATTTGGAGGCATTTAATGTTCGAGCAAAAACGGCTGATTTTCGACAAAAGAGATAACACCCCCCCATTACGTCATGCTTCAGAAATGTGGAAAATGGTCCGTTTTCAAATGTTTTATTTTTGAACGTCAGTTCACATTTGTAGGTGGATCATCAGTGTTAGAGCTAAAATTAGCATGTTTAAAGTGATTTTCATGCTTCCAGGGGCCCTAAACACAAGATTTATGGAATGGTTAAAAGTGCATGAAAATGGCCAATTTACTCACTCTGAGTTCTCTAAAAGGGTTTCTTCACCCCGGGAAGTTAATTAAATACCATTTGGAGGCATTTAATGTTCAAGCAATGACAGCTGATTTTCGACAAAAGAGATAACACCCCCCCATTACGTCATGCTTCAGAAATGTGGAAAATGGTCCGTTTTCAAATGTTTTAATTTTTGAACGTCAGTTCACATTTGTAGGTGGATCATCAGTGTTAGAGCTAAAATTAGCATGTTTAAAGTGATTTTCATGCTTCCAGGGGCTCGGGAAGTGAAATAAATACCATTTGGAGGCATTTAATGTTCGAGGAAAAACGGCTGATTTTCGACAAAAGAGATAACACCCCCCCATTACGTCATGCTTCAGAAATGTGGAAAATGGTCCGTTTTCAAATGTTTTATTTTTGAACGTCAGTTCACATTTGTAGGTGGATCATCAGTGTTAGAGCTAAAATTAGCATGTTTAAAGTGATTTTCATGCTTCCAGGGGCTCGGGAAGTTAATTAAATACCATTTGGAGGCATTTAATGTTCGAGCAAAAACGGCTGATTTTTGACAAAAGAGATAACACCCCCCATTACGTCATGCTTCAGAAATGTGGAAAATGGTCCGTTTTCAAATGTTTTATTTTTGAACGTCAGTTCACATTTGTAGGCGGATCATCAGTGTTAGAGCTAAAATTAGCATGTTTAAAGTGATTTTCATGCTTCCAGGGGCTCGGGAAGTTAATTAAATACCATTTGGAGGCATTTAATGTTCGAGCAAAAACGGCTGATTTTCGACAAAAGAGATAACACCCCCCCATTACGTCATGCTTCAGAAATGTGGAAAATGGTCCGTTTTCAAATGTTTTATTTTTGAACGTCAGTTCACATTTGTTGGTGGATCATCAGTGTTAGAGCTAAAATTAGCATGTTTAAAGTGATTTTCATGCTTCCAGGGGCTCGGGAAGTTAATTAAATACCATTTGGAGGCATTTAATGTTCGAGCAAAAACGGCTGATTTTCGACAAAAGAGATAACAACCCCCATTACGTCATGCTTCAGAAATGTGGAAAATGGTGCGTTTTCAAATGTTTTATTTTTGAACGTCAGTTCACATTTGTAGGTGGATCATCAGTGTTAGAGCTAAAATTAGCATGTTTAAAGGGATTTTCATGCTTCCAGGGGCCCTAAACACAAGATTTATGGAATGGTTAAAATTGCATGAAAATGGCCAATTTACTCACTCTGAGTTCTCAAAAAGGGTTTCTTCACCCCGGGAAGTTAATTAAATACCATTTGGAGGCATTTAATGTTCGAGCAAAAACGGCTGATTTTCGACAAAAGAGATAACACCCCCCCATTACGTCATGCTTCAGAAATGTGGAAAATGGTCCGTTTTCAAATGTTTTATTTTTGAACGTCAGTTCACATTTGTAGGTGGATCATCAGTGTTAGAGCTAAAATTAGCATGTTTAAAGTGATTTTCATGCTTCCAGGGGCTCGGGAAGTTAATTAAATACCATTTGGAGGCATTTAATGTTCGAGCAAAAACGGCTGATTTTCGACAAAAGAGATAACAACCCCCATTACGTCATGCTTCAGAAATGTGGAAAATGGTGTGTTTTCAAATGATTTATTTTTGAACGTCAGTTCACATTTGTAGGTGGATCATCAGTGTTAGAGCTAAAATTAGCATGTTTAAAGGGATTTTCATGCTTCCAGGGGCCCTAAACACAAGATTTATGGAATGGTTAAAAGTGCATGAAAATGGCCAATTTACTCACTCTGAGTTCTCAAAAAGGGTTTCTTCACCCCGGGAAGTTAATTAAATACCATTTGGAGGCATTTAATGTTCGAGCAAAAACTGCTGATTTTCGACAAAAGAGATAACACCCCCCCATTACGTCATGCTTCAGAAATGTGGAAAATGGTCCGTTTTCAAATGTTTTATTTTTGAACGTCAGTTCACATTTGTAGGTGGATCATCAGTGTTAGAGCTAAAATTAGCATGTTTAAAGTGATTTTCATGCTTCCAGGGGCTCGGGAAGTTAATTAAATACCATTTGGAGGCATTTAATGTTCGAGCAAAAACGGCTTATTTTCGACAAAAGAGATAACACCCCCCCCCCATTACGTCATGCTTCAGAAATGTGGAAAATGGTCCGTTTTCAAATGTTTTATTTTTGAACGTCAGTTCACATTTGTAGGTGGATCATCAGTGTTAGAGCTTAAATTAGCATGTTTAAAGTGATTTTCATGCTTCCAGGGGCCCAAAACACAAGATTTATGGAATGGTTAAAAGTGCATGAAAATGGCCAATTTACTCACTCTGAGTTCTCAAAAAGGGTTTCTTCACCCCGGGAAGTTAATTAAATACCATTTGGAGGCATTTAATGTTCGAGCAAAAACAGCTGATTTTCGACAAAAGAGATAACACCCCCCCATTACGTCATGCTTCAGAAATGTGGAAAATGGTCCGTTTTCAAATGTTTTATTTTTGAACGTCAGTTCACATTTGTAGGTGGATCATCAGTGTTAGAGCTAAAATTAGCATGTTTAAAGTGATTTTCATGCTTCCAGGGGCCCTAAACACAAGATTTATGGAATGGTTAAAAGTGCATGAAAATGGCCAATTTACTCACTCTGAGTTCTCTAAAAGGGTTTCTTCACCCCGGGAAGTTAATTAAATACCATTTGGAGGCATTTAATGTTCAAGCAATGACAGCTGATTTTCGACAAAAGAGATAACACCCCCCCATTACGTCATGCTTCAGAAATGTGGAAAATGGTCAGTTTTCAAATGTTTTATTTTTGAACGTCAGTTCACATTTGTAGGTGGATCATCAGTGTTAGAGCTAAAATTAGCATGTTTAAAGTGATTTTCATGCTTCCAGGGGCTCAGGAAGTTAATTAAATACCATTTGGAGGCATTTAATGTTCGAGCAAAAACGGCTGATTTTCGACAAAAGAGATAACACCCCCCCATTACGTCATGCTTCAGAAATGTGGAAAATGGTCCGTTTTCAAATGTTTTATTTTTGAACGTCAGTTCACATTTGTTGGTGGATCATCAGTGTTAGAGCTAAAATTAGCATGTTTAAAGTGATTTTCATGCTTCCAGGGGCTCGGGATGTTAATTAAATACCATTTGGAGGCATTTAATGTTCGAGCAAAAACGGCTGATTTTCGACAAAAGAGATAACAACCCCCCATTACGTCATGCTTCAGAAATGTGGAAAATGGTGCGTTTTCAAATGTTTTATTTTTGAACGTCAGTTCACATTTGTAGGTGGATCATCAGTGTTAGAGCTAAAATTAGCATGTTTAAAGTGATTTTCATGCTTCCAGGGGCTCGGGAAGTTAATTAAATACCATTTGGAGGCATTTAATGTTCGAGCAAAAACGGCTGATTTTCGACAAAAGAGATAACAACCCCCATTACGTCATGCTTCAGAAATGTGGAAAATGGTGCGTTTTCAAATGTTTTATTTTTGAACGTCAGTTCACATTTGTAGGTGGATCATCAGTGTTAGAGCTAAAATTAGCATGTTTAAAGGGATTTTCATGCTTCCAGGGGCCCTAAACACAAGATTTATGGAATGGTTAAAAGTGCATGAAAATGGCCAATTTACTCACTCTGAGTTCTCAAAAAGGGTTTCTTCACCCCGGGAAGTTAATTAAATACCATTTGGAGGCATTTAATGTTCGAGCAAAAACGGCTGATTTTCGACAAAAGAGATAACACCCCCCCATTACGTCATGCTTCAGAAATGTGGAAAATGGTCCGTTTTCAAATGTTTTATTTTTGAACGTCAGTTCACATTTGTAGGTGGATCATCAGTGTTAGAGCTAAAATTAGCATGTTTAAAGTGATTTTCATGCTTCCAGGGGCTCGGGAAGTTAATTAAATACCATTTGGAGGCATTTAATGTTCGAGCAAAAACGGCAGATTTTCGACAAAAGAGATAACAACCCCCATTACGTCATGCTTCAGAAATGTGGAAAATGGTGTGTTTTCAAATGATTTATTTTTGAACGTCAGTTCACATTTGTAGGTGGATCATCAGTGTTAGAGCTAAAATTAGCATGTTTAAAGGGATTTTCATGCTTCCAGGGGCCCTAAACACAAGATTTATGGAATGGTTAAAAGTGCATGAAAATGGCCAATTTACTCACTCTGAGTTCTCAAAAAGGGTTTCTTCACCCCGGGAAGTTAATTAAATACCATTTGGAGGCATTTAATGTTCGAGCAAAAACTGCTGATTTTCGACAAAAGAGATAACACCCCCCATTACGTCATGCTTCAGAAATGTGGAAAATGGTCCGTTTTCAAATGTTTTATTTTTGAACGTCAGTTCACATTTGTAGGTGGATCATCAGTGTTAGAGCTAAAATTAGAATGTTTAAAGTGATTTTCATGCTTCCAGGGGCTCAGGAAGTTAATTAAATACCATTTGGAGGCATTTAATGTTCGAGCAAAAACAGCTGATTTTCGACAAAAGAGATAACACCCCCCCATTACGTCATGCTTCAGAAATGTGGAAAATGGTCCGTTTTCAAATGTTTTTTTTTTTAACGTCAGTTCACATTTGTAGGTGGATCATCAGTGTTAGAGCTAAAATTAGCATGTTTAAAGTGATTTTCATGCTTCCAGGGGCCCTAAACACAAGATTTATGGAATGGTTAAAAGTGCATGAAATGGCCAATTTACTCACTCTGAGTTCTCAAAAAGGGTTTCTTCACCCCGGGAAGTTAATTAAATACCATTTGGAGGCATTTAATGTTCGAGCAAAAACGGCTGATTTTCGACAAAAGAGATAACACCCCCCCATTACGTCATGCTTCAGAAATGTGGAAAATGGTCCGTTTTCAAATGTTTTATTTTTGAACGTCAGTTCACATTTGTAGGTGGATCATCAGTGTTAGAGCTAAAATTAGCATGTTTAAAGTGATTTTCATGCTTCCAGGGGCTCGGAAAGTTAATTAAATACCATTTGGAGGCATTTAATGTTCGAGCAAAAACGGCTGATTTTCGACAAAAGAGATAACACCCCCCATTTCGTCATGCTTCAGAAATATGGAAAATGGTCCATTTTCAAATGTTTTATTTTTGAACGTCAGTTCACATTTGTAGGTGGTTCATCAGTGTTAGAGCTAAAATTAGCATGTTTAAAGTGATTTTCATGCTTCCAGGGGCCCTAAACACAAGATTTATGGAATGGGTAAAAGTGCATGAAAATGGCCAATTTACTCACTCTGAGTTCTCAAAAAGTGTTTCTTCACCCCGGGAAGCTAATTAAATACCATTTGGAGGCATTTAATGTTCAAGCAATGACAGCTGATTTTCGACAAAAGAGATAACACCCCCCCATTACGTCATGCTTCGGAAATGTGGAAAATGTTCAGTTTTCAAATGTTTTATTTTTGAACGTCAGTTCACATTTGTAGGTGGATCATCAGTGTTAGAGCTAAAATTAGCATGTTTAAAGTGATTTTCATGCTTCCAGGGGCCCTAAACACAAGATTTATGGAATGGTTAAAAGTGCATGAAAATGGCCAATTTACTCACTCTGAGTTCTCAAAAAGGGTTTCTTCACCCCGGGAAGTTAATTAAATACCATTTGGAGGCATTTAATGTTCGAGCAAAAACGGCTGATTTTCGACAAAAGAGATAACACCCCCCCATTACGTCATGCTTCAGAAATGTGGAAAATGGTCCGTTTTCAAATGTTTTATTTTTGAACGTCAGTTCACATTTGTAGGTGGATCATCAGTGTTAGAGCTAAAATTAGCATGTTTAAAGTGATTTTCATGCTTCCAGGGGCTCGGGAAGTTAATTAAATACCATTTGGAGGCATTTAATGTTCGAGCAAAAACGGCTGATTTTCGACAAAAGAGATAACACCCCCCCATTACGTCATGCTTCAGAAATGTGGAAAATGGTCCGTTTTCAAATGTTTTATTTTTGAACGTCAGTTCACATTTGTTGGTGGATCATCAGTGTTAGAGCTAAAATTAGCATGTTTAAAGTGATTTTCATGCTTCCAGGGGCTCGGGAAGTTAATTAAATACCATTTGGAGGCATTTAATGTTCGAGCAAAAACGGCTGATTTTCGACAAAAGAGATAACAACCCCCCATTACGTCATGCTTCAGAAATGTGGAAAATGGTGCGTTTTCAAATGTTTTATTTTTGAACGTCAGTTCACATTTGTAGGTGGATCATCAGTGTTAGAGCTAAAATTAGCATGTTTAAAGTGATTTTCATGCTTCCAGGGGCTCGGGAAGTTAATTAAATACCATTTGGAGGCATTTAATGTTCGAGCAAAAACGGCTGATTTTCGACAAAAGAGATAACAACCCCCATTACGTCATGCTTCAGAAATGTGGAAAATGGTGCGTTTTCAAATGTTTTATTTTTGAACGTCAGTTCACATTTGTAGGTGGATCATCAGTGTTAGAGCTAAAATTAGCATGTTTAAAGGGATTTTCATGCTTCCAGGGGCCCTAAACACAAGATTTATGGAATGGTTAAAAGTGCATGAAAATGGCCAATTTACTCACTCTGAGTTCTCAAAAAGGGTTTCTTCACCCCGGGAAGTTAATTAAATACCATTTGGAGGCATTTAATGTTCGAGCAAAAACGGCTGATTTTCGACAAAAGAGATAACACCCCCCCATTACGTCATGCTTCAGAAATGTGGAAAATGGTCCGTTTTCAAATGTTTTATTTTTGAACGTCAGTTCACATTTGTAGGTGGATCATCAGTGTTAGGGCTAAAATTAGCATGTTTAAAGTGATTTTCATGCTTCCAGGGGCTCGGGAAGTTAATTAAATACCATTTGGAGGCATTTAATGTTCGAGCAAAAACGGCTGATTTTCGACAAAAGAGATAACAACCCCCATTACGTCATGCTTCAGAAATGTGGAAAATGGTGTGTTTTCAAATGATTTATTTTTGAACGTCAGTTCACATTTGTAGGTGGATCATCAGTGTTAGAGCTAAAATTAGCATGTTTAAAGGGATTTTCATGCTTCCAGGGGCCCTAAACACAAGATTTATGGAATGGTTAAAAGTGCATGAAAATGGCCAATTTACTCACTCTGAGTTCTCAAAAAGGGTTTCTTCACCCCGGGAAGTTAATTAAATACCATTTGGAGGCATTTAATGTTCGAGCAAAAACTGCTGATTTTCGACAAAAGAGATAACACCCCCCCATTACGTCATGCTTCAGAAATGTGGAAAATGGTCCGTTTTCAAATGTTTTATTTTTGAACGTCAGTTCACATTTGTAGGTGGATCATCAGTGTTAGAGCTAAAATTAGCATGTTTAAAGTGATTTTCATGCTTCCAGGGGCTCGGGAAGTTAATTAAATACCATTTGGAGGCATTTAATGTTCGAGCAAAAACGGCTGATTTTCGACAAAAGAGATAACACCCCCCCCCCATTACGTCATGCTTCAGAAATGTGGAAAATGGTCCGTTTTCAAATGTTTTATTTTTGAACGTCAGTTCACATTTGTAGGTGGATCATCAGTGTTAGAGCTAAAATTAGCATGTTTAAAGTGATTTTCATGCTTCCAGGGGCTCGGGAAGTTAATTAAATACCATTTGGAGGCATTTAATGTTCGAGCAAAAACGGCTGATTTTCGACAAAAGAGATAACAACCCCCATTACGTCATGCTTCAGAAATGTGGAAAATGGTGTGTTTTCAAATGATTTATTTTTGAACGTCAGTTCACATTTGAAGGTGGATCATCAGTGTTAGAGCTAAAATTAGCATGTTTAAAGGGATTTTCATGCTTCCAGGGGCCCTAAACACAAGATTTATGGAATGGTTAAAAGTGCATGAAAATGGCCAATTTACTCACTCTGAGTTCTCAAAAAGGGTTTCTTCACCCCGGGAAGTTAATTAAATACCATTTGGAGGCATTTAATGTTCGAGCAAAAACAGCTGATTTTCGACAAAAGAGATAACACCCCCCCATTACGTCATGCTTCAGAAATGTGGAAAATGGTCCGTTTTCAAATGTTTTATTTTTGAACGTCAGTTCACATTTGTAGGTGGATCATCAGTGTTAGAGCTAAAATTAGCATGTTTAAAGTGATTTTCATGCTTCCAGGGGACCTAAACACAAGATTTATGGAATGGTTAAAAGTGCATGAAAATGGCCAATTTACTCACTCTGAGTTCTCTAAAAGGGTTTCTTCACCCCGGGAAGTTAATTAAATACCATTTGGAGGCATTTAATGTTCAAGCAATGACAGCTGATTTTCGACAAAAGAGATAACACCCCCCCATTACGTCATGCTTCAGAAATGTGGAAAATGGTCCGTTTTCAAATGTTTTATTTTTGAACGTCAGTTCACATTTGTAGGTGGATCATCAGTGTTAGAGCTAAAATTAGCATGTTTAAAGTGATTTTCATGCTTCCAGGGGCTCGGGAAGTTAATTAAATACCATTTGGAGGCATTTAATGTTCGAGCAAAAACGGCTGATTTTTGACAAAAGAGATAACACCCCCATTACGTCATGCTTCAGAAATGTGGAAAATGGTCCATTTTCAAATGTTTTATTTTTGAACGTCAGTTCACATTTGTAGGTGGATCATCAGTGTTAGAGCTAAAATTAGCATGTTTAAAGTGATTTTCATGCTTCCAGGGGCCCAAAACACAAGATTTATGGAATGGTTAAAAGTGCATGAAAATGGCCAATTTACTCACTCTGAGTTCTCAAAAAGGGTTTCTTCACCCCGGGAAGTTAATTAAATACCATTTGGAGGCATTTAATGTTCGAGCAAAAACAGTTGATTTTCGACAAAAGAGATAACACCCCCCCATTACGTCATGCTTCAGAAATGTGGAAAATGGTCCGTTTTCAAATGTTTTATTTTTGAACGTCAGTTCACATTTGTAGGTGGATCATCAGTGTTAGAGCTAAAATTAGCATGTTTAAAGTGATTTTCATGCTTCCAGGGGCCCTAAACACAAGATTTATGGAATGGTTAAAAGTGCATGAAAATGGCCAATTTACTCACTCTGAGTTCTCTAAAAGGGTTTCTTCACCCCGGGAAGATAATTAAATACCATTTGGAGGCATTTAATGTTCAAGCAATGACAGCTGATTTTCGACAAAAGAGATAACACCCCCCCATTACGTCATGCTTCAGAAATGTGGAAAATGGTCCGTTTTCAAATGTTTTATTTTTGAACGTCAGTTCACATTTGTAGGTGGATCATCAGTGTTAGAGCTAAAATTAGCATGTTTAAAGTGATTTTCATGCTTCCAGGGGCTCGGGAAGTTAATTAAATACCATTTGGAGGCATTTAATGTTCGAGCAAAAACGGCTGATTTTTGACAAAAGAGATAACACCCCCATTACGTCATGCTTCAGAAATGTGGAAAATGGTCCGTTTTCAAATGTTTTATTTTTGAACGTCAGTTCACATTTGTAGATGGATCATCAGTGTTAGAGCTAAAATTAGCATGTTTAAAGTGATTTTCATGCTTCCAGGGGCTCGGGAAGTTAATTAAATACCATTTGGAGGCATTTAATGTTCGAGCAAAAACGGCTGATTTTCGACAAAAGAGATAACACCCCCCCATTACGTCATGCTTCAGAAATGTGGAAAATGGTCCGTTTTCAAATGTTTTATTTTTGAACGTCAGTTCACATTTGTTGGTGGATCATCAGTGTTAGAGCTAAAATTAGCATGTTTAAAGTGATTTTCATGCTTCCAGGGGCTCGGGAAGTTAATTAAATACCATTTGGAGGCATTTAATGTTCGAGCAAAAACGGCTGATTTTCGACAAAAGAGATAACAACCCCCCATTACGTCATGCTTCAGAAATGTGGAAAATGGTGCGTTTTCAAATGTTTTATTTTTGAACGTCAGTTCACATTTGTAGGTGGATCATCAGTGTTAGAGCTAAAATTAGCATGTTTAAAGTGATTTTCATGCTTCCAGGGGCTCGGGAAGTTAATTAAATACCATTTGGAGGCATTTAATGTTCGAGCAAAAACGGCTGATTTTCGACAAAAGAGATAACAACCCCCATTACGTCATGCTTCAGAAATGTGGAAAATGGTGCGTTTTCAAATGTTTTATTTTTGAACGTCAGTTCACATTTGTAGGTGGATCATCAGTGTTAGAGCTAAAATTAGCATGTTTAAAGGGATTTTCATGCTTCCAGGGGCCCTAAACACAAGATTTATGGAATGGTTAAAAGTGCATGAAAATGGCCAATTTACTCACTCTGAGTTCTCAAAAAGGGTTTCTTCACCCCGGGAAGTTAATTAAATACCATTTGGAGGCATTTAATGTTCGAGCAAAAACGGCTGATTTTCGACAAAAGAGATAACACCCCCCCATTACGTCATGCTTCAGAAATGTGGAAAATGGTCCGTTTTCAAATGTTTTATTTTTGAACGTCAGTTCACATTTGTAGGTGGATCATCAGTGTTAGAGCTAAAATTAGCATGTTTAAAGTGATTTTCATGCTTCCAGGGGCTCGGGAAGTTAATTAAATACCATTTGGAGGCATTTAATGTTCGAGCAAAAACGGCTGATTTTCGACAAAAGAGATAACAACCCCCATTACGTCATGCTTCAGAAATGTGGAAAATGGTGTGTTTTCAAATGATTTATTTTTGAACGTCAGTTCACATTTGTAGGTGGATCATCAGTGTTAGAGCTAAAATTAGCATGTTTAAAGGGATTTTCATGCTTCCAGGGGCCCTAAACACAAGATTTATGGAATGGTTAAAAGTGCATGAAAATGGCCAATTTACTTACTCTGAGTTCTCAAAAAGGGTTTCTTCACCCCGGGAAGTTAATTAAATACCATTTGGAGGCATTTAATGTTCGAGCAAAAACTGCTGATTTTCGACAAAAGAGATAACACCCCCCCATTACGTCATGCTTCAGAAATGTGGAAAATGGTCCATTTTCAAATGTTTTATTTTTGAACGTCAGTTCACATTTGTAGGTGGATCATCAGTGTTAGAGCTAAAATTAGAATGTTTAAAGTGATTTTCATGCTTCCAGGGGCTCAGGAAGTTAATTAAATACCATTTGGAGGCATTTAATGTTCGAGCAAAAACAGCTGATTTTCGACAAAAGAGATAACACCCCCCCATTACGTCATGCTTCAGAAATGTGGAAAATGGTCCGTTTTCAAATGTTTTTTTTTTTAACGTCAGTTCACATTTGTAGGTGGATCATCAGTGTTAGAGCTAAAATTAGCATGTTTAAAGTGATTTTCATGCTTCCAGGGGCCCTAAACACAAGATTTATGGAATGGTTAAAAGTGCATGAAATGGCCAATTTACTCACTCTGAGTTCTCAAAAAGGGTTTCTTCACCCCGGGAAGTTAATTAAATACCATTTGGAGGCATTTAATGTTCGAGCAAAAACGGCTGATTTTCGACAAAAGAGATAACACCCCCCCATTACGTCATGCTTCAGAAATGTGGAAAATGGTCCGTTTTCAAATGTTTTATTTTTGAACGTCAGTTCACATTTGTAGGTGGATCATCAGTGTTAGAGCTAAAATTAGCATGTTTAAAGTGATTTTCATGCTTCCAGGGGCTCGGAAAGTTAATTAAATACCATTTGGAGGCATTTAATGTTCGAGCAAAAACGGCTGATTTTCGACAAAAGAGATAACACCCCCCATTTCGTCATGCTTCAGAAATGTGGAAAATGGTCCATTTTCAAATGTTTTATTTTTGAACGTCAGTTCACATTTGTAGGTGGTTCATCAGTGTTAGAGCTAAAATTAGCATGTTTAAAGTGATTTTCATGCTTCCAGGGGCCCTAAACACAAGATTTATGGAATGGGTAAAAGTGCATGAAAATGGCCAATTTACTCACTCTGAGTTCTCAAAAAGTGTTTCTTCACCCCGGGAAGCTAATTAAATACCATTTGGAGGCATTTAATGTTCAAGCAATGACAGCTGATTTTCGACAAAAGAGATAACACCCCCCCATTACGTCATGCTTCGGAAATGTGGAAAATGTTCCGTTTTCAAATGTTTTATTTTTGAACGTCAGTTCACATTTGTAGGTGGATCATCAGTGTTAGAGCTAAAATTAGCATGTTTAAAGTGATTTTCATGCTTCCAGGGGCCCTAAACACAAGATTTATGGAATGGTTAAAAGTGCATGAAAATGGCCAATTTACTCACTCTGAGTTCTCAAAAAGGGTTTCTTCACCCCGGGAAGTTAATTAAATACCATTTGGAGGCATTTAATGTTCGAGCAAAAACGGCTGATTTTCGACAAAAGAGATAACACCCCCCCCATTACGTCATGCTTCAGAAATGTGGAAAATGGTCCGTTTTCAAATGTTTTATTTTTGAACGTCAGTTCACATTTGTAGGTGGATCATCAGTGTTAGAGCTAAAATTAGCATGTTTAAAGTGATTTTCATGCTTCCAGGGGCCCAAAACACAAGATTTATGGAATGGTTAAAAGTGCATGAAAATGGCCAATTTACTCACTCTGAGTTCTCAAAAAGGGTTTCTTCACCCCGGGAAGTTAATTAAATACCATTTGGAGGCATTTAATGTTCGAGCAAAAGCGGCTGATTTTCGACAAAAGAGATAACACCCCCCCATTACATCATGCTTCAGAAATGTGGAAAATGGTCCGTTTTCAAATGTTTTATTTTTGAACGTCAGTTCACATTTGTAGGTGGATCATCAGTGTTAGAGCTAAAATTAGCATGTTTAAAGTGATTTTCATGCTTCCAGGGGCCCTAAACACAAGATTTATGGAATGGTTAAAAGTGCATGAAAATGGCCAATTTACTCACTCTGAGTTCTCAAAAAGGGTTTCTTCACCCCGGGAAGTTAATTAAATACCATTTGGAGGCATTTCTTGTTCGAGCAAAAACGGCTGATTTTCGACAAAAGGGATAACACCCCCCCCATTACGTCATGCTTCAGAAATGTGGAAAATGGTCCGTTTTCAAATGTTTTATTTTTGAACGTCAGTTCACATTTGTTGGTGGATCATCAGTGTTAGAGCTAAAATTAGCATGTTTAAAGTGATTTTCATGCTTCCAGGGGCTCGGGAAGTTAATTAAATACCATTTGGAGGCATTTAATGTTCGAGCAAAAACGGCTGATTTTCGACAAAAGAGATAACAACCCCCCATTACGTCATGCTTCAGAAATGTGGAAAATGGTCCGTTTTCAAATGTTTTATTTTTGAACGTCAGTTCACATTTGTTGGTGGATCATCAGTGTTAGAGCTAAAATTAGCATGTTTAAAGTGATTTTCATGCTTCCAGGGGCTCGGGAAGTTAATTAAATACCATTTGGAGGCATTTAATGTTCGAGCAAAAACGGCTGATTTTCGACAAAAGAGATAACAACCCCCCATTACGTCATGCTTCAGAAATGTGGAAAATGGTGCGTTTTCAAATGTTTTATTTTTGAACGTCAGTTCACATTTGTAGGTGGATCATCAGTGTTAGAGCTAAAATTAGCATGTTTAAAGTGATTTTCATGCTTCCAGGGGCTCGGGAAGTTAATTAAATACCATTTGGAGGCATTTAATGTTCGAGCAAAAACGGCTGATTTTCGACAAAAGAGATAACAACCCCCATTACGTCATGCTTCAGAAATGTGGAAAATGGTGCGTTTTCAAATGTTTTATTTTTGAACGTCAGTTCACATTTGTAGGTGGATCATCAGTGTTAGAGCTAAAATTAGCATGTTTAAAGGGATTTTCATGCTTCCAGGGGCCCTAAACACAAGATTTATGGAATGGTTAAAAGTGCATGAAAATGGCCAATTTACTCACTCTGAGTTCTCAAAAAGGGTTTCTTCACCCCGGGAAGTTAATTAAATACCATTTGGAGGCATTTAATGTTCGAGCAAAAACGGCTGATTTTCGACAAAAGAGATAACACCCCCCCATTACGTCATGCTTCAGAAATGTGGAAAATGGTCCGTTTTCAAATGTTTTATTTTTGAACGTCAGTTCACATTTGTAGGTGGATCATCAGTGTTAGAGCTAAAATTAGCATGTTTAAAGTGATTTTCATGCTTCCAGGGGCTCGGGAAGTTAATTAAATACCATTTGGAGGCATTTAATGTTCGAGCAAAAACGGCTGATTTTCGACAAAAGAGATAACAACCCCCATTACGTCATGCTTCAGAAATGTGGAAAATGGTGTGTTTTCAAATGATTTATTTTTGAACGTCAGTTCACATTTGTAGGTGGATCATCAGTGTTAGAGCTAAAATTAGCATGTTTAAAGGGATTTTCATGCTTCCAGGGGCCCTAAACACAAGATTTATGGAATGGTTAAAAGTGCATGAAAATGGCCAATTTACTCACTCTGAGTTCTCAAAAAGGGTTTCTTCACCCCGGGAAGTTAATTAAATACCATTTGGAGGCATTTAATGTTCGAGCAAAAACTGCTGATTTTCGACAAAAGAGATAACACCCCCCCATTACGTCATGCTTCAGAAATGTGGAAAATGGTCCGTTTTCAAATGTTTTATTTTTGAACGTCAGTTCACATTTGTAGGTGGATCATCAGTGTTAGAGCTAAAATTAGCATGTTTAAAGTGATTTTCATGCTTCCAGGGGCTCGGGAAGTTAATTAAATACCATTTGGAGGCATTTAATGTTCGAGCAAAAACGGCTGATTTTCGACAAAAGAGATAACACCCCCCCCCATTACGTCATGCTTCAGAAATGTGGAAAATGGTCCGTTTTCAAATGTTTTATTTTTGAACGTCAGTTCACATTTGTAGGTGGATCATCAGTGTTAGAGCTAAAATTAGCATGTTTAAAGTGATTTTCATGCTTCCAGGGGCCCAAAACACAAGATTTATGGAATGGTTAAAAGTGCATGAAAATGGCCAATTTACTCACTCTGAGTTCTCAAAAAGGGTTTCTTCACCCCGGGAAGTTAATTAAATACCATTTGGAGGCATTTAATGTTCGAGCAAAAACAGCTAATTTTCGACAAAAGAGATAACACCCCCCCATTACGTCATGCTTCAGAAATGTGGAAAATGGTCCGTTTTCAAATGTTTTATTTTTGAACGTCAGTTCACATTTGTAGGTGGATCATCAGTGTTAGAGCTAAAATTAGCATGTTTAAAGTGATTTTCATGCTTCCAGGGGCCCTAAACACAAGATTTATGGAATGGGTAAAAGTGCATGAAAATGGCCAATTTACTCACTCTGAGTTCTCAAAAAGGGTTTCTTCACCCCGGGAAGTTAATTAAATAACATTTGGAGGCATTTAATCTTCAAGCAATGACAGCTGATTTTCGACAAAAGAGATAACACCCCCCCATTACGTCATGCTTCACAAATGTGGAAAATGGTCAGTTTTCAAATGTTTTATTTTTGAACGTCAGTTCACATTTGTAGGTGGATCATCAGTGTTAGAGCTAAAATTAGCATGTTTAAAGTGATTTTCATGCTTCCAGGGGCTCGGGAAGTTAATTAAATACCATTTGGAGGCATTTAATGTTCGAGCAAAAACGGCTGATTTTCGAAAAAAAGAGATAACACCCCCCCATTACGTCATGCTTCAGAAATGTGGAAAATGGTCCGTTTTCAAATGTTTTATTTTTGAACGTCAGTTCACATTTGTAGGTGGATCATCAGTGTTAGAGCTAAAATTAGCATGTTTAAAGTGATTTTCATGCTTCCAGGGGCTTGGGAAGTTAATGAAATACCATTTGGAGGCATTTAATGTTCGAGCAAAAACGGCTGATTTTCGACAAAAGAGATAACACCCCCCCATTACGTCATGCTTCAGAAATGTGGAAAATGGTCCGTTTTCAAATGTTTTATTTTTGAACGTCAGTTCACATTTGTAGGTGGATCATCAGTGTTAGAGCTAAAATTAGCATGTTTAAAGTGATTTTCATGCTTCCAGGGGCTCGGGAAGTTAATTAAATACCATTTGGAGGCATTTAATGTTCGAGCAAAAACGGCTGATTTTCGACAAAAGAGATAACACCCCCCCATTTCGTCATGCTTCAGAAATGTGGAAAATGGTCCGTTTTCAAATGTTTTATTTTTGAACGTCAGTTCACATTTGTAGGTGGATCATCAGTGTTAGAGCTAAAATTAGCATGTTTAAAGTGATTTTCATGCTTCCAGGGGCTCGGGAAGTTAATTAAATACCATTTGGAGGCATTTAATGTTCGAGCAAAAACGGCTGATTTTCGACAAAAGAGATAACACCCCCCCATTACGTCATGCTTCAGAAATGTGGAAAATGGTCCGTTTTCAAATGTTTTATTTTTGAACGTCAGTTCACATTTGTAGGTGGATCATCAGTGTTAGAGCTAAAATTAGCATGTTTAAAGTGATTTTCATGCTTCCAGGGGCCCAAAACACAAGATTTATGGAATGGTTAAAAGTGCATGAAAATGGCCAATTTACTCACTCTGAGTTCTCAAAAAGGGTTTCTTCACCCCGGGAAGTTAATTAAATACCATTTGGAGGCATTTAATGTTCGAGCAAAAACGGCTGATTTTCGACAAAAGAGATAACACCCCCCCATTACGTCATGCTTCAGAAATGTGGAAAATGGTCCGTTTTCAAATGTTTTATTTTTGAACGTCAGTTCACATTTGTAGGTGGATCATCAGTGTTAGAGCTAAAATTAGCATGTTTAAAGTGATTTTCATGCTTCCAGTGGCTCGGGAAGTTAATTAAATACCATTTGGAGGCATTTAATGTTCGAGCAAAAACGGCTGATTTTCGACAAAAGAGATAACACCCCCCCATTACGTCATGCTTCAGAAATGTGGAAAATGGTCCGTTTTCAAATGTTTTATTTTTGAACGTCAGTTCACATTTGTAGGTGGATCATCAGTGTTAGAGCTAAAATTAGCATGTTTAAAGTGATTTTCATGCTTCCAGGGGCTCGGGAAGTTAATTAAATACCATTTGGAGGCATTTAATGTTCGAGCAAAAACGGCTGATTTTCGACAAAAGAGATAACACTCCCCCATTTCGTCATGCTTCAGAAATGTGGAAAATGGTCCGTTTTCAAATGTTTTATTTTTGAACGTCAGTTCACATTTGTAGGTGGATCATCAGTGTTAGAGCTAAAATTAGCATGTTTAAAGTGATTTTCATGCTTCCAGGGGCTCGGGAAGTTAATTAAATACCATTTGGAGGCATTTAATGTTCGAGCAAAAACGGCTGATTTTCGACAAAAGAGATAACACCCCCCCATTACGTCATGCTTCAGAAATGTGGAAAATGGTCCGTTTTCAAATGTTTTATTTTTGAACGTCAGTTCACATTTGTAGGTGGATCATCAGTGTTAGAGCTAAAATTAGCATGTTTAAAGTGATTTTCATGCTTCCAGGGGCCCAAAACACAAGATTTATGGAATGGTTAAAAGTGCATGAAAATGGCCAATTTACTCACTCTGAGTTCTCAAAAAGGGTTTCTTCACCCCGGGAAGTTAATTAAATACCATTTGGAGGCATTTAATGTTCGAGCAAAAACGGCTGATTTTCGACAAAAGAGATAACACCCCCCCATTACGTCATGCTTCAGAAATGTGGAAAATGGTCCGTTTTCAAATGTTTTATTTTTGAACGTCAGTTCACATTTGTAGGTGGATCATCAGTGTTAGAGCTAAAATTAGCATGTTTAAAGTGATTTTCATGCTTCCAGTGGCTCGGGAAGTTAATTAAATACCATTTGGAGGCATTTAATGTTCGAGCAAAAACGGCTGATTTTCGACAAAAGAGATAACACCCCCCCATTACGTCATGCTTCAGAAATGTGGAAAATGGTCCGTTTTCAAATGTTTTATTTTTGAACGTCAGTTCACATTTGTAGGTGGATCATCAGTGTTAGAGCTAAAATTAGCATGTTTAAAGTGATTTTCATGCTTCCAGGGGCTCGGGAAGTTAATTAAATACCATTTGGAGGCATTTAATGTTCGAGCAAAAACGGCTGATTTTCGACAAAAGAGATAACACTCCCCCATTTCGTCATGCTTCAGAAATGTGGAAAATGGTCCGTTTTCAAATGTTTTATTTTTGAACGTCAGTTCACATTTGTAGGTGGATCATCAGTGTTAGAGCTAAAATTAGCATGTTTAAAGTGATTTTCATGCTTCCAGGGGCTCGGGAAGTTAATTAAATACCATTTGGAGGCATTTAATGTTCGAGCAAAAACGGCTGATTTTCGACAAAAGAGATAACACCCCCCCATTACGTCATGCTTCAGAAATGTGGAAAATGGTCCGTTTTCAAATGTTTTATTTTTGAACGTCAGTTCACATTTGTAGGTGGATCATCAGTGTTAGAGCTAAAATTAGCATGTTTAAAGTGATTTTCATGCTTCCAGGGGCCCAAAACACAAGATTTATGGAATGGTTAAAAGTGCATGAAAATGGCCAATTTACTCACTCTGAGTTCTCAAAAAGGGTTTCTTCACCCCGGGAAGTTAATTAAATACCATTTGGAGGCATTTAATGTTCGAGCAAAAACGGCTGATTTTCGACAAAAGAGATAACACCCCCCCATTACGTCATGCTTCAGAAATGTGGAAAATGGTCCGTTTTCAAATGTTTTATTTTTGAACGTCAGTTCACATTTGTAGGTGGATCATCAGTGTTAGAGCTAAAATTAGCATGTTTAAAGTGATTTTCATGCTTCCAGTGGCTCGGGAAGTTAATTAAATACCATTTGGAGGCATTTAATGTTCGAGCAAAAACGGCTGATTTTCGACAAAAGAGATAACACCCCCCATTACGTCATGCTTCAGAAATGTGGAAAATGGTCCGTTTTCAAATGTTTTATTTTTGAACGTCAGTTCACATTTGTAGGTGGATCATCAGTGTTAGAGCTAAAATTAGCATGTTTAAAGTGATTTTCATGCTTCCAGGGGCCCAAAACACAAGATTTATGGAATGGTTAAAAGTGCATGAAAATGGCCAATTTACTCACTCTGAGTTCTCAAAAAGGGTTTCTTCACCCCGGGAAGTTAATTAAATACCATTTGGAGGCATTCAATGTTCGAGCAAAAACGGCTGATTTTCGACAAAAGAGATAACACCCCCCCATTACGTCATGCTTCAGAAATGTGGAAAATGGTCCGTTTTCAAATGTTTTATTTTTGAACGTCAGTTCACATTTGTAGGTGGATCATCAGTGTTGGAGCTAAAATTAGCATGTTTAAAGTGATTTTCATGCTTCCAGGGGCTCGGGAAGTTAATTAAATACCATTTGGAGGCATTTAATGTTCGAGCAAAAACGGCTGATTTTCGACAAAAGAGATAACACCCCCCCATTACGTCATGCTTCAGAAATGTGGAAAATGGTCCGTTTTCAAATGTTTTATTTTTGAACGTCAGTTCACATTTGTAGGTGGATCATCAGTGTTAGAGCTAAAATTAGCATGTTTAAAGTGATTTTCATGCTTCCAGGGGCTCGGGAAGTGAAATAAATACCATTTGGAGGCATTTAATGTTCGAGCAAAAACGGCTGATTTTCGACAAAAGAGATAACACCCCCCCATTACGTCATGCTTCAGAAATTTGGAAAATGGTCCGTTTTCAAATGTTTCATTTTTGAACGTCAGTTCACATTTGTAGGTGGATCATCAGTGTTAGAGCTAAAATTAGCATGTTTAAAGTGATTTTCATGCTTCCAGGGGCCCAAAACACAAGATTTATGGAATGGTTAAAAGTGCATGAAAATGGCCAATTTACTCACTCTGAGTTCTCAAAAAGGGTTTCTTCACCCCGGGAAGTTAATTAAATACCATTTGGAGGCATTTAATGTTCGAGCAAAAACGGCTGATTTTCGACAAAAGAGATAACACCCCCCCATTACGTCATGCTTCAGAAATGTGGAAAATGGTCCGTTTTCAAATGTTTTATTTTTGAACGTCAGTTCACATTTGTAGGTGGATCATCAGTGTTAGAGCTAAAATTAGCATGTTTAAAGTGATTTTCATGCTTCCAGGGGCTCGGGAAGTGAAATAAATACCATTTGGAGGCATTTAATGTTCGAGCAAAAACGGCTGATTTTCGACAAAAGAGATAACACCCCCCCATTACGTCATGCTTCAGAAATGTGGAAAATGGTCCGTTTTCAAATGTTTTATTTTTGAACGTCAGTTCACATTTGTAGGTGGATCATCAGTGTTAGAGCTAAAATTAGCATGTTTAAAGTGATTTTCATGCTTCCAGGGGCTCGGGAAGTTAATTAAATACCATTTGGAGGCATTTAATGTTCGAGCAAAAACGGCTGATTTTCGACAAAAGAGATAACACCCCCCCATTACGTCATGCTTCAGAAATGTGGAAAATGGTCCGTTTTCAAATGTTTTATTGTTGAACGTCAGTTCACATTTGTAGGTGGATCATCAGTGTTAGAGCTAAAATTAGCATGTTTAAAGTGATTTTCATGCTTCCAGGGGCCCAAAACACAAGATTAATGGAATGGTTAAAAGTGCATGAAAATGGCCAATTTACTCACTCTGAGTTCTCAAAAAGGGTTTCTTCACCCCGGGAAGTGAAATAAATACCATTTGGAGGCATTTAATGTTCGAGCAAAAACGGCTGATTTTCGACAAAAGAGATAACACCCCCCCATTACGTCATGCTTCAGAAATGTGGAAAATGGTCCGTTTTCAAATGTTTTATTTTTGAACGTCAGTTCACATTTGTAGGTGGATCATCAGTGTTAGAGCTAAAATTAGCATGTTTAAAGTGATTTTCATGCTTCCAGGGGCTCGGGAAGTTCATTAAATACCATTTGGAGGCATTTAATGTTCGAGCAAAAACGGCTGATTTTCGACAAAAGAGATAACACCCCCCCCATTACGTCATGCTTCAGAAATGTGGAAAATGGTCCGTTTTCAAATGTTTTATTTTTGAACGTCAGTTCACATTTGTAGGTGGATCATCAGTGTTAGAGCTAAAATTAGCATGTTTAAAGTGATTTTCATGCTTCCAGGGGCTCGGGAAGTTAATTAAATACCATTTGGAGGCATTTAATGTTCGAGCAAAAACGGCTGATTTTCGACAAAAGAGATAACACCCCCCCATTACGTCATGCTTCAGAAATGTGGAAAATGGTCCGTTTTCAAATGTTTTATTTTTGAACGTCAGTTCACATTTGTAGGTGGATCATCAGTGTTAGAGCTAAAATTAGCATGTTTAAAGTGATTTTCATGCTTTCAGGGGCTCGGGAAGTGAAATAAATACCATTTGGAGGCATTTAATGTTCGAGCAAAAACGGCTGATTTTCGACAAAAGAGATAACACCCCCCCATTACGTCATGCTTCAGAAATGTAGAAAATGGTCCGTTTTCAAATGTTTTATTTTTGAACGTCAGTTCACATTTGTAGGTGGATCATCAGTGTTAGAGCTAAAATTAGCATGTTTAAAGTGATTTTCATGCTTCCAGGGGCTCGGGAAGTTAATTAAATACCATTTGGAGGCATTTAATGTTCGAGCAAAAACGGCTGATTTTCAACAAAAGAGATAACACCCCCCCCATTACGTCATGCTTCAGAAATGTGGAAAATGGTCCGTTTTCAAATGTTTTATTTTTGAACGTCAGTTCACATTTGTAGGTGGATCATCAGTGTTAGAGCTAAAATTAGCATGTTTAAAGTGATTTTCATGCTTCCAGGGGCTCAGGAAGTTAATTAAATACCATTTGGAGGCATTTAATGTTCGAGCAAAAACGGCTGATTTTCGACAAAAGAGATAACACCCCCCCATTACGTCATGCTTCAGAAATGTGGAAAATGGTCCGTTTTCAAATGTTTTATTTTTGAACGTCAGTTCACATTTGTAGGTGGATCATCAGTGTTAGAGCTAAAATTAGCATGTTTAAAGTGATTTTCATGCTTCCAGGGGCCCAAAACACAAGATTTATGGAATGGTTAAAAGTGCATGAAAATGGCCAATTTACTCACTCTGAGTTCTCAAAAAGGGTTTCTTCACCCCGGGAAGTTAATTAAATACCATTTGGAGGCATTTAATGTTCGAGCAAAAACGGCTGATTTTCGACAAAAGAGATAACACCCCCCGATTACGTCATGCTTCAGAAATGTGGAAAATGGTCCGTTTTCAAATGTTTTATTTTTGAACGTCAGTTCACATTTGTAGGTGGATCATCAGTGTTAGAGCTAAAATTAGCATGTTTAAAGTGATTTTCATGCTTCCAGGGGCTCGGGAAGTTAATTAAATACCATTTGGAGGCATTTAATGTTCGAGCAAAAACGGCTGATTTTCGACAAAAGAGATAACACCCCCCCATTACGTCATGCTTCAGAAATGTGGAAAATGGTCCGTTTTCAATTGTTTTATTTTTGAACGTCAGTTCACATTTGTAGGTGGATCATCAGTGTTAGAGCTAAAATTAGCATGTTTAAAGTGATTTTCATGCTTCCAGGGGGTCGGGAAGTTAATTAAATACCATTTGGAGGCCTTTAATGTTCGAGCAAAAACGGCTGATTTTCGACAAAAGAGATAACACCCCCCCATTACGTCATGCTTCAGAAATGTGGAAAATGGTCCGTTTTCAAATGTTTTATTTTTGAACGTCAGTTCACATTTGTAGGTGGATCATCAGTGTTAGAGCTAAAATTAGCATGTTTAAAGTGATTTTCATGCTTCCAGGGGCTCGGGAAGTTAATTAAATACCATTTGGAGGCATTTAATGTTCGCGCAAAAACGGCTGATTTTCGACAAAAGAGATAACACCCCCCCATTACGTCATGCTTCAGAAATGTGGAAAATGGTCCGTTTTCAAATGTTTTATTTTTGAACGTCAGTTCACATTTGTAGGTGGATCATCAGTGTTAGAGCTAAAATTAGCATGTTTAAAGTGATTTTCATGCTTCCAGGGGCTCGGGAAGTGAAATAAATACCATTTGGAGGCATTTAATGTTCGAGCAAAAACGGCTGATTTTCAACAAAAGAGATAACACCCCCCCATTACGTCATGCTTCAGAAATGTGGAAAATGGTCCGTTTTCAAATGTTTTATTTTTGAACGTCAGTTCACATTTGTAGGTGGATCATCAGTGTTAGAGCTAAAATTAGCATGTTTAAAGTGATTTTCATGCTTCCAGGGGCCCAAAACACAAGATTTATGGAATGGTTAAAAGTGCATGAAAATGGCCAATTTACTCACTCTGAGTTCTCAAAAAGGGTTTCTTCACCCCGGGAAGTTAATTAAATACCATTTGGAGGCATTTAATGTTCGAGCAAAAACGGCTGATTTTCGACAAAAGAGATAACACCCCCCCATTACGTCATGCTTCAGAAATGTGGAAAATGGTCCGTTTTCAAATGTTTTATTTTTGAACGTCAGTTCACATTTGTAGGTGGATCATCAGTGTTAGAGCTAAAATTAGCATGTTTAAAGTGATTTTCATGCTTCCAGGGGCCCAAAACACAAGATTTATGGAATGGTTAAAAGTGCATGAAAATGGCCAATTTACTCACTCTGAGTTCTCAAAAAGGGTTTCTTCACCCCGGGAAGTTAATTAAATACCATTTGGAGGCATTTAATGTTCGAGCAAAAACGGCTGATTTTCGACAAAAGAGATAACACCCCCCCATTACATCATGCTTCAGAAATGTGGAAAATGGTCCGTTTTCAAATGTTTTATTTTTGAACGTCAGTTCACATTTGTAGGTGGATCATCAGTGTTAGAGCTAAAATTAGCATGTTTAAAGTGATTTTCATGCTTCCAGGGGCTCGGGAAGTTAATTAAATACCATTTGGAGGCATTTAATGTTCGAGCAAAAACGGCTGATTTTCGACAAAAGAGATAACACCCCCCCATTACGTCATGCTTCAGAAATGTGGAAAATGGTCCGTTTTCAAATGTTTTATTTTTGAACGTCAGTTCACATTTGTAGGTGGATCATCAGTGTTAGAGCTAAAATTAGCATGTTTAAAGTGATTTTCATGCTTCCAGGGGCCCAAAACACAAGATTAATGGAATGGTTAAAAGTGCATGAAAATGGCCAATTTACTCACTCTGAGTTCTCAAAAAGGGTTTCTTCACCCCGGGAAGTGAAAAAAAAATACCATTTGGAGGCATTTAATGTTCGAGCAAAAACGGCTGATTTTCGACAAAAGAGATAACACCCCCCCATTACGTCATGCTTCAGAAATGTGGAAAATGGTCCGTTTTCAAATGTTTTATTTTTGAACGTCAGTTCACATTTGTAGGTGGATCATCAGTGTTAGAGCTAAAATTAGCATGTTTAAAGTGATTTTCATGCTTCCAGGGGCTCGGGAAGTTAATTAAATACCATTTGGAGGCATTTAATGTTCGAGCAAAAACGGCTGATTTTCGACAAAAGAGATAACACCCCCCCATTACGTCATGCTTCAGAAATGTGGAAAATGGTCCGTTTTCAAATGTTTTATTTTTGAACGTCAGTTCACATTTGTAGGTGGATCATCAGTGTTAGAGCTAAAATTAGCATGTTTAAAGTGATTTTCATGCTTCCAGGGGCTCGGGAAGTGAAATAAATACCATTTGGAGGCATTTAATGTTCGAGCAAAAACGGCTGATTTTCGGCAAAAGAGATAACACCCCCCCATTACGTCATGCTTCAGAAATGTAGAAAATGGTCCGTTTTCAAATGTTTTATTTTTGAACGTCAGTTCACATTTGTAGGTGGATCATCAGTGTTAGAGCTAAAATTAGCATGTTTAAAGTGATTTTCATGCTTCCAGGGGCTCGGAAGTTAATTAAATACCATTTGGAGGCATTTAATGTTCGAGCAAAAACGGCTGATTTTCAACAAAAGAGATAACACCCCCCCCATTACGTCATGCTTCAGAAAGGTGGAAAATGGTCCGTTTTCAAATGTTTTATTTTTGAACGTCAGTTCACATTTGTAGGTGGATCATCAGTGTTAGAGCTAAAATTAGCATGTTTAAAGTGATTTTCATGCTTCCAGGGGCTCGGGAAGTTAATTAAATACCATTTGGAGGCCTTTAATGTTCGAGCAAAAACGGCTGATTTTCGACAAAAGAGATAACACCCCCCCATTACGTCATGCTTCAGAAATGTGGAAAATGGTCCGTTTTCAATTGTTTTATTTTTGAACGTCAGTTCACATTTGTAGGTGGATCATCAGTGTTAGAGCTAAAATTAGCATGTTTAAAGTGATTTTCATGCTTCCAGGGGCTCGGGAAGTTAATTAAATACCATTTGGAGGCCTTTAATGTTCGAGCAAAAACGGCTGATTTTCGACAAAAGAGATAACACCCCCCGATTACGTCATGCTTCAGAAATGTGGAAAATGGCCCGTTTTCAAATGTTTTATTTTTGAACGTCAGTTCACATTTGTAGGTGGATCATCAGTGTTAGAGCTAAAATTAGCATGTTTAAAGTGATTTTCATGCTTCCAGGGGCTCGGGAAGTTAATTAAATACCATTTGGAGGCATTTAATGTTCGAGCAAAAACGGCTGATTTTCGACAAAAGAGATAACACCCCCCCATTACGTCATGCTTCAGAAATGTGGAAAATGGTCCGTTTTCAATTGTTTTATTTTTGAACGTCAGTTCACATTTGTAGGTGGATCATCAGTGTTAGAGCTAAAATTAGCATGTTTAAAGTGATTTTCATGCTTCCAGGGGCTCGGGAAGTTAATTAAATACCATTTGGAGGCCTTTAATGTTCGAGCAAAAACGGCTGATTTTCGACAAAAGAGATAACACCCCCCCATTACGTCATGCTTCAGAAATGTGGAAAATGGTCCGTTTTCAAATGTTTTATTTTTGAACGTCAGTTCACATTTGTAGGTGGATCATCAGTGTTAGAGCTAAAATTAGCATGTTTAAAGTGATTTTCATGCTTCCAGGGGCTCGGGAAGTTAATTAAATACCATTTGGAGGCATTTAATGTTCGCGCAAAAACGGCTGATTTTCGACAAAAGAGATAACACCCCCCCATTACGTCATGCTTCAGAAATGTGGAAAATGGTCCGTTTTCAAATGTTTTATTTTTGAACGTCAGTTCACATTTGTAGGTGGATCATCAGTGTTAGAGCTAAAATTAGCATGTTTAAAGTGATTTTCATGCTTCCAGGGGCTCGGGAAGTGAAATAAATACCATTTGGAGGCATTTAATGTTCGAGCAAAAACGGCTGATTTTCAACAAAAGAGATAACACCCCCCCATTACGTCATGCTTCAGAAATGTGGAAAATGGTCCGTTTTCAAATGTTTTATTTTTGAACGTCAGTTCACATTTGTAGGTGGATCATCAGTGTTAGAGCTAAAATTAGCATGTTTAAAGTGATTTTCATGCTTCCAGGGGCCCAAAACACAAGATTTATGGAATGGTTAAAAGTGCATGAAAATGGCCAATTTACTCACTCTGAGTTCTCAAAAAGGGTTTCTTCACCCCGGGAAGTTAATTAAATACCATTTGGAGGCATTTAATGTTCGAGCAAAAACGGCTGATTTTCGACAAAAGAGATAACACCCCCCCATTACGTCATGCTTCAGAAATGTGGAAAATGGTCCGTTTTCAAATGTTTTATTTTTGAACGTCAGTTCACATTTGTAGGTGGATCATCAGTGTTAGAGCTAAAATTAGCATGTTTAAAGTGATTTTCATGCTTCCAGGGGCTCGGGAAGTTAATTAAATACCATTTGGAGGCATTTAATGTTCGCGCAAAAACGGCTGATTTTCGACAAAAGAGATAACACCCCCCCATTACGTCATGCTTCAGAAATGTGGAAAATGGTCCGTTTTCAAATGTTTTATTTTTGAACGTCAGTTCACATTTGTAGGTGGATCATCAGTGTTAGAGCTAAAATTAGCATGTTTAAAGTGATTTTCATGCTTCCAGGGGCTCGGGAAGTGAAATAAATACCATTTGGAGGCATTTAATGTTCGAGCAAAAACGGCTGATTTTCAACAAAAGAGATAACACCCCCCCATTACGTCATGCTTCAGAAATGTGGAAAATGGTCCGTTTTCAAATGTTTTATTTTTGAACGTCAGTTCACATTTGTAGGTGGATCATCAGTGTTAGAGCTAAAATTAGCATGTTTAAAGTGATTTTCATGCTTCCAGGGGCCCAAAACACAAGATTTATGGAATGGTTAAAAGTGCATGAAAATGGCCAATTTACTCACTCTGAGTTCTCAAAAAGGGTTTCTTCACCCCGGGAAGTTAATTAAATACCATTTGGAGGCATTTAATGTTCGAGCAAAAACGGCTGATTTTCGACAAAAGAGATAACACCCCCCCATTACGTCATGCTTCAGAAATGTGGAAAATGGTCCGTTTTCAAATGTTTTATTTTTGAACGTCAGTTCACATTTGTAGGTGGATCATCAGTGTTAGAGCTAAAATTAGCATGTTTAAAGTGATTTTCATGCTTCCAGGGGCCCAAAACACAAGATTTATGGAATGGTTAAAAGTGCATGAAAATGGCCAATTTACTCACTCTGAGTTCTCAAAAAGGGTTTCTTCACCCCGGGAAGTTAATTAAATACCATTTGGAGGCATTTAATGTTCGAGCAAAAACGGCTGATTTTCGACAAAAGAGATAACACCCCCCCATTACATCATGCTTCAGAAATGTGGAAAATGGTCCGTTTTCAAATGTTTTATTTTTGAACGTCAGTTCACATTTGTAGGTGGATCATCAGTGTTAGAGCTAAAATTAGCATGTTTAAAGTGATTTTCATGCTTCCAGGGGCTCGGGAAGTTAATTAAATACCATTTGGAGGCATTTAATGTTCGAGCAAAAACGGCTGATTTTCGACAAAAGAGATAACACCCCCCCATTACGTCATGCTTCAGAAATGTGGAAAATGGTCCGTTTTCAAATGTTTTATTTTTGAACGTCAGTTCACATTTGTAGGTGGATCATCAGTGTTAGAGCTAAAATTAGCATGTTTAAAGTGATTTTCATGCTTCCAGGGGCCCAAAACACAAGATTAATGGAATGGTTAAAAGTGCATGAAAATGGCCAATTTACTCACTCTGAGTTCTCAAAAAGGGTTTCTTCACCCCGGGAAGTGAAAAAAAAATACCATTTGGAGGCATTTAATGTTCGAGCAAAAACGGCTGATTTTCGACAAAAGAGATAACACCCCCCCATTACGTCATGCTTCAGAAATGTGGAAAATGGTCCGTTTTCAAATGTTTTATTTTTGAACGTCAGTTCACATTTGTAGGTGGATCATCAGTGTTAGAGCTAAAATTAGCATGTTTAAAGTGATTTTCATGCTTCCAGGGGCTCGGGAAGTTAATTAAATACCATTTGGAGGCATTTAATGTTCGAGCAAAAACGGCTGATTTTCGACAAAAGAGATAACACCCCCCCATTACGTCATGCTTCAGAAATGTGGAAAATGGTCCGTTTTCAAATGTTTTATTTTTGAACGTCAGTTCACATTTGTAGGTGGATCATCAGTGTTAGAGCTAAAATTAGCATGTTTAAAGTGATTTTCATGCTTCCAGGGGCTCGGGAAGTGAAATAAATACCATTTGGAGGCATTTAATGTTCGAGCAAAAACGGCTGATTTTCGGCAAAAGAGATAACACCCCCCCATTACGTCATGCTTCAGAAATGTAGAAAATGGTCCGTTTTCAAATGTTTTATTTTTGAACGTCAGTTCACATTTGTAGGTGGATCATCAGTGTTAGAGCTAAAATTAGCATGTTTAAAGTGATTTTCATGCTTCCAGGGGCTCGGAAGTTAATTAAATACCATTTGGAGGCATTTAATGTTCGAGCAAAAACGGCTGATTTTCAACAAAAGAGATAACACCCCCCCCATTACGTCATGCTTCAGAAAGGTGGAAAATGGTCCGTTTTCAAATGTTTTATTTTTGAACGTCAGTTCACATTTGTAGGTGGATCATCAGTGTTAGAGCTAAAATTAGCATGTTTAAAGTGATTTTCATGCTTCCAGGGGCTCGGGAAGTTAATTAAATACCATTTGGAGGCCTTTAATGTTCGAGCAAAAACGGCTGATTTTCGACAAAAGAGATAACACCCCCCCATTACGTCATGCTTCAGAAATGTGGAAAATGGTCCGTTTTCAATTGTTTTATTTTTGAACGTCAGTTCACATTTGTAGGTGGATCATCAGTGTTAGAGCTAAAATTAGCATGTTTAAAGTGATTTTCATGCTTCCAGGGGCTCGGGAAGTTAATTAAATACCATTTGGAGGCCTTTAATGTTCGAGCAAAAACGGCTGATTTTCGACAAAAGAGATAACACCCCCCGATTACGTCATGCTTCAGAAATGTGGAAAATGGCCCGTTTTCAAATGTTTTATTTTTGAACGTCAGTTCACATTTGTAGGTGGATCATCAGTGTTAGAGCTAAAATTAGCATGTTTAAAGTGATTTTCATGCTTCCAGGGGCTCGGGAAGTTAATTAAATACCATTTGGAGGCATTTAATGTTCGAGCAAAAACGGCTGATTTTCGACAAAAGAGATAACACCCCCCCATTACGTCATGCTTCAGAAATGTGGAAAATGGTCCGTTTTCAATTGTTTTATTTTTGAACGTCAGTTCACATTTGTAGGTGGATCATCAGTGTTAGAGCTAAAATTAGCATGTTTAAAGTGATTTTCATGCTTCCAGGGGCTCGGGAAGTTAATTAAATACCATTTGGAGGCCTTTAATGTTCGAGCAAAAACGGCTGATTTTCGACAAAAGAGATAACACCCCCCCATTACGTCATGCTTCAGAAATGTGGAAAATGGTCCGTTTTCAAATGTTTTATTTTTGAACGTCAGTTCACATTTGTAGGTGGATCATCAGTGTTAGAGCTAAAATTAGCATGTTTAAAGTGATTTTCATGCTTCCAGGGGCCCAAAACACAAGATTTATGGAATGGTTAAAAGTGCATGAAAATGGCCAATTTACTCACTCTGAGTTCTCAAAAAGGGTTTCTTCACCCCGGGAAGTTAATTAAATACCATTTGGAGGCATTTAATGTTCGAGCAAAAACGGCTGATTTTCGACAAAAGAGATAACACCCCCCCATTACGTCATGCTTCAGAAATGTGGAAAATGGTCCGTTTTCAAATGTTTTATTTTTGAACGTCAGTTCACATTTGTAGGTGGATCATCAGTGTTAGAGCTAAAATTAGCATGTTTAAAGTGATTTTCATGCTTCCAGGGGCCCAAAACACAAGATTTATGGAATGGTTAAAAGTGCATGAAAATGGCCAATTTACTCACTCTGAGTTCTCAAAAAGGGTTTCTTCACCCCGGGAAGTTAATTAAATACCATTTGGAGGCATTTAATGTTCGAGCAAAAACGGCTGATTTTCGACAAAAGAGATAACACCCCCCCATTACATCATGCTTCAGAAATGTGGAAAATGGTCCGTTTTCAAATGTTTTATTTTTGAACGTCAGTTCACATTTGTAGGTGGATCATCAGTGTTAGAGCTAAAATTAGCATGTTTAAAGTGATTTTCATGCTTCCAGGGGCTCGGGAAGTTAATTAAATACCATTTGGAGGCATTTAATGTTCGAGCAAAAACGGCTGATTTTCGACAAAAGAGATAACACCCCCCCATTACGTCATGCTTCAGAAATGTGGAAAATGGTCCGTTTTCAAATGTTTTATTTTTGAACGTCAGTTCACATTTGTAGGTGGATCATCAGTGTTAGAGCTAAAATTAGCATGTTTAAAGTGATTTTCATGCTTCCAGGGGCCCAAAACACAAGATTAATGGAATGGTTAAAAGTGCATGAAAATGGCCAATTTACTCACTCTGAGTTCTCAAAAAGGGTTTCTTCACCCCGGGAAGTGAAAAAAAAATACCATTTGGAGGCATTTAATGTTCGAGCAAAAACGGCTGATTTTCGACAAAAGAGATAACACCCCCCCATTACGTCATGCTTCAGAAATGTGGAAAATGGTCCGTTTTCAAATGTTTTATTTTTGAACGTCAGTTCACATTTGTAGGTGGATCATCAGTGTTAGAGCTAAAATTAGCATGTTTAAAGTGATTTTCATGCTTCCAGGGGCTCGGGAAGTTAATTAAATACCATTTGGAGGCATTTAATGTTCGAGCAAAAACGGCTGATTTTCGACAAAAGAGATAACACCCCCCCATTACGTCATGCTTCAGAAATGTGGAAAATGGTCCGTTTTCAAATGTTTTATTTTTGAACGTCAGTTCACATTTGTAGGTGGATCATCAGTGTTAGAGCTAAAATTAGCATGTTTAAAGTGATTTTCATGCTTCCAGGGGCTCGGGAAGTGAAATAAATACCATTTGGAGGCATTTAATGTTCGAGCAAAAACGGCTGATTTTCGGCAAAAGAGATAACACCCCCCCATTACGTCATGCTTCAGAAATGTAGAAAATGGTCCGTTTTCAAATGTTTTATTTTTGAACGTCAGTTCACATTTGTAGGTGGATCATCAGTGTTAGAGCTAAAATTAGCATGTTTAAAGTGATTTTCATGCTTCCAGGGGCTCGGAAGTTAATTAAATACCATTTGGAGGCATTTAATGTTCGAGCAAAAACGGCTGATTTTCAACAAAAGAGATAACACCCCCCCCATTACGTCATGCTTCAGAAAGGTGGAAAATGGTCCGTTTTCAAATGTTTTATTTTTGAACGTCAGTTCACATTTGTAGGTGGATCATCAGTGTTAGAGCTAAAATTAGCATGTTTAAAGTGATTTTCATGCTTCCAGGGGCTCGGGAAGTTAATTAAATACCATTTGGAGGCCTTTAATGTTCGAGCAAAAACGGCTGATTTTCGACAAAAGAGATAACACCCCCCCATTACGTCATGCTTCAGAAATGTGGAAAATGGTCCGTTTTCAATTGTTTTATTTTTGAACGTCAGTTCACATTTGTAGGTGGATCATCAGTGTTAGAGCTAAAATTAGCATGTTTAAAGTGATTTTCATGCTTCCAGGGGCTCGGGAAGTTAATTAAATACCATTTGGAGGCCTTTAATGTTCGAGCAAAAACGGCTGATTTTCGACAAAAGAGATAACACCCCCCGATTACGTCATGCTTCAGAAATGTGGAAAATGGCCCGTTTTCAAATGTTTTATTTTTGAACGTCAGTTCACATTTGTAGGTGGATCATCAGTGTTAGAGCTAAAATTAGCATGTTTAAAGTGATTTTCATGCTTCCAGGGGCTCGGGAAGTTAATTAAATACCATTTGGAGGCATTTAATGTTCGAGCAAAAACGGCTGATTTTCGACAAAAGAGATAACACCCCCCCATTACGTCATGCTTCAGAAATGTGGAAAATGGTCCGTTTTCAATTGTTTTATTTTTGAACGTCAGTTCACATTTGTAGGTGGATCATCAGTGTTAGAGCTAAAATTAGCATGTTTAAAGTGATTTTCATGCTTCCAGGGGCTCGGGAAGTTAATTAAATACCATTTGGAGGCCTTTAATGTTCGAGCAAAAACGGCTGATTTTCGACAAAAGAGATAACACCCCCCCATTACGTCATGCTTCAGAAATGTGGAAAATGGTCCGTTTTCAAATGTTTTATTTTTGAACGTCAGTTCACATTTGTAGGTGGATCATCAGTGTTAGAGCTAAAATTAGCATGTTTAAAGTGATTTTCATGCTTCCAGGGGCTCGGGAAGTTAATTAAATACCATTTGGAGGCATTTAATGTTCGCGCAAAAACGGCTGATTTTCGACAAAAGAGATAACACCCCCCCATTACGTCATGCTTCAGAAATGTGGAAAATGGTCCGTTTTCAAATGTTTTATTTTTGAACGTCAGTTCACATTTGTAGGTGGATCATCAGTGTTAGAGCTAAAATTAGCATGTTTAAAGTGATTTTCATGCTTCCAGGGGCTCGGGAAGTGAAATAAATACCATTTGGAGGCATTTAATGTTCGAGCAAAAACGGCTGATTTTCAACAAAAGAGATAACACCCCCCCATTACGTCATGCTTCAGAAATGTGGAAAATGGTCCGTTTTCAAATGTTTTATTTTTGAACGTCAGTTCACATTTGTAGGTGGATCATCAGTGTTAGAGCTAAAATTAGCATGTTTAAAGTGATTTTCATGCTTCCAGGGGCCCAAAACACAAGATTTATGGAATGGTTAAAAGTGCATGAAAATGGCCAATTTACTCACTCTGAGTTCTCAAAAAGGGTTTCTTCACCCCGGGAAGTTAATTAAATACCATTTGGAGGCATTTAATGTTCGAGCAAAAACGGCTGATTTTCGACAAAAGAGATAACACCCCCCCATTACGTCATGCTTCAGAAATGTGGAAAATGGTCCGTTTTCAAATGTTTTATTTTTGAACGTCAGTTCACATTTGTAGGTGGATCATCAGTGTTAGAGCTAAAATTAGCATGTTTAAAGTGATTTTCATGCTTCCAGGGGCTCGGGAAGTTAATTAAATACCATTTGGAGGCATTTAATGTTCGCGCAAAAACGGCTGATTTTCGACAAAAGAGATAACACCCCCCCATTACGTCATGCTTCAGAAATGTGGAAAATGGTCCGTTTTCAAATGTTTTATTTTTGAACGTCAGTTCACATTTGTAGGTGGATCATCAGTGTTAGAGCTAAAATTAGCATGTTTAAAGTGATTTTCATGCTTCCAGGGGCTCGGGAAGTGAAATAAATACCATTTGGAGGCATTTAATGTTCGAGCAAAAACGGCTGATTTTCAACAAAAGAGATAACACCCCCCCATTACGTCATGCTTCAGAAATGTGGAAAATGGTCCGTTTTCAAATGTTTTATTTTTGAACGTCAGTTCACATTTGTAGGTGGATCATCAGTGTTAGAGCTAAAATTAGCATGTTTAAAGTGATTTTCATGCTTCCAGGGGCCCAAAACACAAGATTTATGGAATGGTTAAAAGTGCATGAAAATGGCCAATTTACTCACTCTGAGTTCTCAAAAAGGGTTTCTTCACCCCGGGAAGTTAATTAAATACCATTTGGAGGCATTTAATGTTCGAGCAAAAACGGCTGATTTTCGACAAAAGAGATAACACCCCCCCATTACGTCATGCTTCAGAAATGTGGAAAATGGTCCGTTTTCAAATGTTTTATTTTTGAACGTCAGTTCACATTTGTAGGTGGATCATCAGTGTTAGAGCTAAAATTAGCATGTTTAAAGTGATTTTCATGCTTCCAGGGGCCCAAAACACAAGATTTATGGAATGGTTAAAAGTGCATGAAAATGGCCAATTTACTCACTCTGAGTTCTCAAAAAGGGTTTCTTCACCCCGGGAAGTTAATTAAATACCATTTGGAGGCATTTAATGTTCGAGCAAAAACGGCTGATTTTCGACAAAAGAGATAACACCCCCCCATTACATCATGCTTCAGAAATGTGGAAAATGGTCCGTTTTCAAATGTTTTATTTTTGAACGTCAGTTCACATTTGTAGGTGGATCATCAGTGTTAGAGCTAAAATTAGCATGTTTAAAGTGATTTTCATGCTTCCAGGGGCTCGGGAAGTTAATTAAATACCATTTGGAGGCATTTAATGTTCGAGCAAAAACGGCTGATTTTCGACAAAAGAGATAACACCCCCCCATTACGTCATGCTTCAGAAATGTGGAAAATGGTCCGTTTTCAAATGTTTTATTTTTGAACGTCAGTTCACATTTGTAGGTGGATCATCAGTGTTAGAGCTAAAATTAGCATGTTTAAAGTGATTTTCATGCTTCCAGGGGCCCAAAACACAAGATTAATGGAATGGTTAAAAGTGCATGAAAATGGCCAATTTACTCACTCTGAGTTCTCAAAAAGGGTTTCTTCACCCCGGGAAGTGAAAAAAAAATACCATTTGGAGGCATTTAATGTTCGAGCAAAAACGGCTGATTTTCGACAAAAGAGATAACACCCCCCCATTACGTCATGCTTCAGAAATGTGGAAAATGGTCCGTTTTCAAATGTTTTATTTTTGAACGTCAGTTCACATTTGTAGGTGGATCATCAGTGTTAGAGCTAAAATTAGCATGTTTAAAGTGATTTTCATGCTTCCAGGGGCTCGGGAAGTTAATTAAATACCATTTGGAGGCATTTAATGTTCGAGCAAAAACGGCTGATTTTCGACAAAAGAGATAACACCCCCCCATTACGTCATGCTTCAGAAATGTGGAAAATGGTCCGTTTTCAAATGTTTTATTTTTGAACGTCAGTTCACATTTGTAGGTGGATCATCAGTGTTAGAGCTAAAATTAGCATGTTTAAAGTGATTTTCATGCTTCCAGGGGCTCGGGAAGTGAAATAAATACCATTTGGAGGCATTTAATGTTCGAGCAAAAACGGCTGATTTTCGGCAAAAGAGATAACACCCCCCCATTACGTCATGCTTCAGAAATGTAGAAAATGGTCCGTTTTCAAATGTTTTATTTTTGAACGTCAGTTCACATTTGTAGGTGGATCATCAGTGTTAGAGCTAAAATTAGCATGTTTAAAGTGATTTTCATGCTTCCAGGGGCTCGGAAGTTAATTAAATACCATTTGGAGGCATTTAATGTTCGAGCAAAAACGGCTGATTTTCAACAAAAGAGATAACACCCCCCCCATTACGTCATGCTTCAGAAAGGTGGAAAATGGTCCGTTTTCAAATGTTTTATTTTTGAACGTCAGTTCACATTTGTAGGTGGATCATCAGTGTTAGAGCTAAAATTAGCATGTTTAAAGTGATTTTCATGCTTCCAGGGGCTCGGGAAGTTAATTAAATACCATTTGGAGGCCTTTAATGTTCGAGCAAAAACGGCTGATTTTCGACAAAAGAGATAACACCCCCCCATTACGTCATGCTTCAGAAATGTGGAAAATGGTCCGTTTTCAATTGTTTTATTTTTGAACGTCAGTTCACATTTGTAGGTGGATCATCAGTGTTAGAGCTAAAATTAGCATGTTTAAAGTGATTTTCATGCTTCCAGGGGCTCGGGAAGTTAATTAAATACCATTTGGAGGCCTTTAATGTTCGAGCAAAAACGGCTGATTTTCGACAAAAGAGATAACACCCCCCGATTACGTCATGCTTCAGAAATGTGGAAAATGGCCCGTTTTCAAATGTTTTATTTTTGAACGTCAGTTCACATTTGTAGGTGGATCATCAGTGTTAGAGCTAAAATTAGCATGTTTAAAGTGATTTTCATGCTTCCAGGGGCTCGGGAAGTTAATTAAATACCATTTGGAGGCATTTAATGTTCGAGCAAAAACGGCTGATTTTCGACAAAAGAGATAACACCCCCCCATTACGTCATGCTTCAGAAATGTGGAAAATGGTCCGTTTTCAATTGTTTTATTTTTGAACGTCAGTTCACATTTGTAGGTGGATCATCAGTGTTAGAGCTAAAATTAGCATGTTTAAAGTGATTTTCATGCTTCCAGGGGCTCGGGAAGTTAATTAAATACCATTTGGAGGCCTTTAATGTTCGAGCAAAAACGGCTGATTTTCGACAAAAGAGATAACACCCCCCCATTACGTCATGCTTCAGAAATGTGGAAAATGGTCCGTTTTCAAATGTTTTATTTTTGAACGTCAGTTCACATTTGTAGGTGGATCATCAGTGTTAGAGCTAAAATTAGCATGTTTAAAGTGATTTTCATGCTTCCAGGGGCTCGGGAAGTTAATTAAATACCATTTGGAGGCATTTAATGTTCGCGCAAAAACGGCTGATTTTCGACAAAAGAGATAACACCCCCCCATTACGTCATGCTTCAGAAATGTGGAAAATGGTCCGTTTTCAAATGTTTTATTTTTGAACGTCAGTTCACATTTGTAGGTGGATCATCAGTGTTAGAGCTAAAATTAGCATGTTTAAAGTGATTTTCATGCTTCCAGGGGCTCGGGAAGTGAAATAAATACCATTTGGAGGCATTTAATGTTCGAGCAAAAACGGCTGATTTTCAACAAAAGAGATAACACCCCCCCATTACGTCATGCTTCAGAAATGTGGAAAATGGTCCGTTTTCAAATGTTTTATTTTTGAACGTCAGTTCACATTTGTAGGTGGATCATCAGTGTTAGAGCTAAAATTAGCATGTTTAAAGTGATTTTCATGCTTCCAGGGGCCCAAAACACAAGATTTATGGAATGGTTAAAAGTGCATGAAAATGGCCAATTTACTCACTCTGAGTTCTCAAAAAGGGTTTCTTCACCCCGGGAAGTTAATTAAATACCATTTGGAGGCATTTAATGTTCGAGCAAAAACGGCTGATTTTCGACAAAAGAGATAACACCCCCCCATTACGTCATGCTTCAGAAATGTGGAAAATGGTCCGTTTTCAAATGTTTTATTTTTGAACGTCAGTTCACATTTGTAGGTGGATCATCAGTGTTAGAGCTAAAATTAGCATGTTTAAAGTGATTTTCATGCTTCCAGGGGCCCAAAACACAAGATTTATGGAATGGTTAAAAGTGCATGAAAATGGCCAATTTACTCACTCTGAGTTCTCAAAAAGGGTTTCTTCACCCCGGGAAGTTAATTAAATACCATTTGGAGGCATTTAATGTTCGAGCAAAAACGGCTGATTTTCGACAAAAGAGATAACACCCCCCCATTACATCATGCTTCAGAAATGTGGAAAATGGTCCGTTTTCAAATGTTTTATTTTTGAACGTCAGTTCACATTTGTAGGTGGATCATCAGTGTTAGAGCTAAAATTAGCATGTTTAAAGTGATTTTCATGCTTCCAGGGGCTCGGGAAGTTAATTAAATACCATTTGGAGGCATTTAATGTTCGAGCAAAAACGGCTGATTTTCGACAAAAGAGATAACACCCCCCCATTACGTCATGCTTCAGAAATGTGGAAAATGGTCCGTTTTCAAATGTTTTATTTTTGAACGTCAGTTCACATTTGTAGGTGGATCATCAGTGTTAGAGCTAAAATTAGCATGTTTAAAGTGATTTTCATGCTTCCAGGGGCCCAAAACACAAGATTAATGGAATGGTTAAAAGTGCATGAAAATGGCCAATTTACTCACTCTGAGTTCTCAAAAAGGGTTTCTTCACCCCGGGAAGTGAAATAAATACCATTTGGAGGCATTTAATGTTCGAGCAAAAACGGCTGATTTTCGACAAAAGAGATAACACCCCCCCATTACGTCATGCTTCAGAAATGTGGAAAATGGTCCGTTTTCAAATGTTTTATTTTTGAACGTCAGTTCACATTTGTAGGTGGATCATCAGTGTTAGAGCTAAAATTAGCATGTTTAAAGTGATTTTCATGCTTCCAGGGGCTCGGGAAGTTAATTAAATACCATTTGGAGGCATTTAATGTTCGAGCAAAAACGGCTGATTTTCGACAAAAGAGATAACACCCCCCCATTACGTCATGCTTCAGAAATGTGGAAAATGGTCCGTTTTCAAATGTTTTATTTTTGAACGTCAGTTCACATTTGTAGGTGGATCATCAGTGTTAGAGCTAAAATTAGCATGTTTAAAGTGATTTTCATGCTTCCAGGGGCTCGGGAAGTGAAATAAATACCATTTGGAGGCATTTAATGTTCGAGCAAAAACGGCTGATTTTCGGCAAAAGAGATAACACCCCCCCATTACGTCATGCTTCAGAAATGTAGAAAATGGTCCGTTTTCAAATGTTTTATTTTTGAACGTCAGTTCACATTTGTAGGTGGATCATCAGTGTTAGAGCTAAAATTAGCATGTTTAAAGTGATTTTCATGCTTCCAGGGGCTCGGGAAGTTAATTAAATACCATTTGGAGGCATTTAATGTTCGAGCAAAAACGGCTGATTTTCAACAAAAGAGATAACACCCCCCCCCATTACGTCATGCTTCAGAAAGGTGGAAAATGGTCCGTTTTCAAATGTTTTATTTTTGAACGTCAGTTCACATTTGTAGGTGGATCATCAGTGTTAGAGCTAAAATTAGCATGTTTAAAGTGATTTTCATGCTTCCAGGGGCTCGGGAAGTTAATTAAATACCATTTGGAGGCATTTAATGTTCGAGCAAAAACGGCTGATTTTCGACAAAAGAGATAACACCCCCCCATTACGTCATGCTTCAGAAATGTGGAAAATGGTCCGTTTTCAAATGTTTTATTTTTGAACGTCAGTTCACATTTGTAGGTGGATCATCAGTGTTAGAGCTAAAATTAGCATGTTTAAAGTGATTTTCATGCTTCCAGGGGCCCAAAACACAAGATTTATGGAATGGTTAAAAGTGCATGAAAATGGCCAATTTACTCACTCTGAGTTCTCAAAAAGGGTTTCTTCACCCCGGGAAGTTAATTAAATACCATTTGGAGGCATTTAATGTTCGAGCAAAAACGGCTGATTTTCGACAAAAGAGATAACACCCCCCCATTACGTCATGCTTCAGAAATGTGGAAAATGGTCCGTTTTCAAATGTTTTATTTTTGAACGTCAGTTCACATTTGTAGGTGGATCATCAGTGTTAGAGCTAAAATTAGCATGTTTAAAGTGATTTTCATGCTTCCAGGGGCTCGGGAAGTTAATTAAATACCATTTGGAGGCATTTAATGTTCGAGCAAAAACGGCTGATTTTCGACAAAAGATATAACACCCCCCCATTACGTCATGCTTCAGAAATGTGGAAAATGGTCCGTTTTCAAATGTTTTATTTTTGAACGTCAGTTCACATTTGTAGGTGGATCATCAGTGTTAGAGCTAAAATTAGCATGTTTAAAGTTATTTTCATGCTTCCAGGGGCCCAAAACACAAGATTTATGGAATGGTTAAAAGTGCATGAAAATGGCCAATTTACTCACTCTGAGTTCTCAAAAAGGGTTTCTTCACCCCGGGAAGTTAATTAAATACCATTTGGAGGCATTTAATGTTCGAGCAAAAACGGCTGATTTTCGACAAAAGAGATAACACCCCCCCATTACGTCATGCTTCAGAAATGTGGAAAATGGTCCGTTTTCAAATGTTTTATTTTTGAACGTCAGTTCACATTTGTAGGTGGATCATCAGTGTTAGAGCTAAAATTAGCATGTTTAAAGTGATTTTCATGCTTCCAGTGGCTCGGGAAGTTAATTAAATACCATTTGGAGGCATTTAATGTTCGAGCAAAAACGGCTGATTTTCGACAAAAGAGATAACACCCCCCCATTACGTCATGCTTCAGAAATGTGGAAAATGGTCCGTTTTCAAATGTTTTATTTTTGAACGTCAGTTCACATTTGTAGGTGGATCATCAGTGTTAGAGCTAAAATTAGCATGTTTAAAGTGATTTTCATGCTTCCAGGGGCCCAAAACACAAGATTAATGGAATGGTTAAAAGTGCATGAAAATGGCCAATTTACTCACTCTGAGTTCTCAAAAAGGGTTTCTTCACCCCGGGAAGTGAAATAAATACCATTTGGAGGCATTTAATGTTCGAGCAAAAACGGCTGATTTTCGACAAAAGAGATAACACCCCCCCATTACGTCATGCTTCAGAAATGTGGAAAATGGTCCGTTTTCAAATGTTTTATTTTTGAACGTCAGTTCACATTTGTAGGTGGATCATCAGTGTTAGAGCTAAAATTAGCATGTTTAAAGTGATTTTCATGCTTCCAGGGGCTCGGGAAGTTAATTAAATACCATTTGGAGGCATTTAATGTTCGAGCAAAAACGGCTGATTTTCGACAAAAGAGATAACACCCCCCCATTACGTCATGCTTCAGAAATGTGGAAAATGGTCCGTTTTCAAATGTTTTATTTTTGAACGTCAGTTCACATTTGTAGGTGGATCATCAGTGTTAGAGCTAAAATTAGCATGTTTAAAGTGATTTTCATGCTTCCAGGGGCTCGGGAAGTGAAATAAATACCATTTGGAGGCATTTAATGTTCGAGCAAAAACGGCTGATTTTCGGCAAAAGAGATAACACCCCCCCATTACGTCATGCTTCAGAAATGTAGAAAATGGTCCGTTTTCAAATGTTTTATTTTTGAACGTCAGTTCACATTTGTAGGTGGATCATCAGTGTTAGAGCTAAAATTAGCATGTTTAAAGTGATTTTCATGCTTCCAGGGGCTCGGGAAGTTAATTAAATACCATTTGGAGGCATTTAATGTTCGAGCAAAAACGGCTGATTTTCAACAAAAGAGATAACACCCCCCCCCATTACGTCATGCTTCAGAAAGGTGGAAAATGGTCCGTTTTCAAATGTTTTATTTTTGAACGTCAGTTCACATTTGTAGGTGGATCATCAGTGTTAGAGCTAAAATTAGCATGTTTAAAGTGATTTTCATGCTTCCAGGGGCTCGGGAAGTTAATTAAATACCATTTGGAGGCATTTAATGTTCGAGCAAAAACGGCTGATTTTCGACAAAAGAGATAACACCCCCCCATTACGTCATGCTTCAGAAATGTGGAAAATGGTCCGTTTTCAAATGTTTTATTTTTGAACGTCAGTTCACATTTGTAGGTGGATCATCAGTGTTAGAGCTAAAATTAGCATGTTTAAAGTTATTTTCATGCTTCCAGGGGCCCAAAACACAAGATTTATGGAATGGTTAAAAGTGCATGAAAATGGCCAATTTACTCACTCTGAGTTCTCAAAAAGGGTTTCTTCACCCCGGGAAGTTAATTAAATACCATTTGGAGGCATTTAATGTTCGAGCAAAAACGGCTGATTTTCGACAAAAGAGATAACACCCCCCCATTACGTCATGCTTCAGAAATGTGGAAAATGGTCCGTTTTCAAATGTTTTATTTTTGAACGTCAGTTCACATTTGTAGGTGGATCATCAGTGTTAGAGCTAAAATTAGCATGTTTAAAGTGATTTTCATGCTTCCAGTGGCTCGGGAAGTTAATTAAATACCATTTGGAGGCATTTAATGTTCGAGCAAAAACGGCTGATTTTCGACAAAATAGATAACACCCCCCCATTACGTCATGCTTCAGAAATGTGGAAAATGGTCCGTTTTCAAATGTTTTATTTTTGAACGTCAGTTCACATTTGTAGGTGGATCATCAGTGTTAGAGCTAAAATTAGCATGTTTAAAGTGATTTTCATGCTTCCAGGGGCCCAAAACACAAGATTTATGGAATGGTTAAAAGTGCATGAAAATGGCCAATTTACTCACTCTGAGTTCTCAAAAAGGGTTTCTTCACCCCGGGAAGTTAATTAAATACCATTTGGAGGCATTTAATGTTCGAGCAAAAACGGCTGATTTTCGACAAAAGAGATAACACCCCCCCCCCATTACGTCATGCTTCAGAAATGTGGAAAATGGTCCGTTTTCAAATGTTTTATTTTTGAACGTCAGTTCACATTTGTAGGTGGATCATCAGTGTTAGAGCTAAAATTAGCATGTTTAAAGTGATTTTCATGCTTCCAGGGGCCCAAAACACAAGATTTATGGAATGGTTAAAAGTGCATGAAAATGGCCAATTTACTCACTCTGAGTTCTCAAAAAGGGGTTCTTCACCCCGGGAAGTTAATTAAATACCATTTGGAGGCATTTAATGTTCGAGCAAAAACGGCTGATTTTCGACAAAAGAGATAACACCCCCCCATTACGTCATGCTTCAGAAATGTGGAAAATAGTCCGTTTTCAAATGTTTTATTTTTGAACGTCAGTTCACATTTGTAGGTGGATCCTCAGTGTTAGAGCTAAAATTAGCATGTTTAAAGTGATTTTCATGCTTCCAGGGGCTCGGGAAGTTAATTAAATACCATTTGGAGGCATTTAATGTTCGAGCAAAAACGGCTGATTTTCGACAAAAGAGATAACACCCCCCCATTACGTCATGCTTCAGAAATGTGGAAAATGGTCCGTTTTCAAATGTTTTATTTTTGAACGTCAGTTCACATTTGTAGGTGGATCATCAGTGTTAGAGCTAAAATTAGCATGTTTAAAGTGATTTTCATGCTTCCAGGGGCCCAAAACACAAGATTTATGGAATGGTTAAAAGTGCATGAAAATGGCCAATTTACTCACTCTGAGTTCTCAAAAAGGGTTTCTTCACCCCGGGAAGTGAAATAAATACCATTTGGAGGCATTTAATGTTCGAGCAAAAACGGCTGATTTTCGACAAAAGAGATAACACCCCCCCATTACGTCATGCTTCAGAAATGTGGAAAATGGTCCGTTTTCAAATGTTTTATTTTTGAACGTCAGTTCACATTTGTAGGTGGATCATCAGTGTTAGAGCTAAAATTAGCATGTTTAAAGTGATTTTCATGCTTCCAGGGGCCCAAAACACAAGATTAATGAAATGGTTAAAAGTGCATGAAAATGGCCAATTTACTCACTCTGAGTTCTCAAAAAGGGTTTCTTCACCCCGGGAAGTGAAATAAATACCATTTGGAGGCATTTAATGTTCGAGCAAAAACGGCTGATTTTCGACAAAAGAGATAACACCCCCCCATTACGTCATGCTTCAGAAATGTGGAAAATGGTCCGTTTTCAAATGTTTTATTTTTGAACGTCAGTTCACATTTGTAGGTGGATCATCAGTGTTAGAGCTAAAATTAGCATGTTTAAAGTGATTTTCATGCTTCCAGGGGCTCGGGAAGTTAATTAAATACCATTTGGAGGCATTTAATGTTCGAGCAAAAACGGCTGATTTTCGACAAAAGAGATAACACCCCCCCATTACGTCATGCTTCAGAAATGTGGAAAATGGTCCGTTTTCAAATGTTTTATTTTTGAACGTCAGTTCACATTTGTAGGTGGATCATCAGTGTTGGAGCTAAAATTAGCATGTTTAAAGTGATTTTCATGCTTCCAGGGGCTCGGGAAGTGAAATAAATACCATTTGGAGGCATTTAATGTTCGAGCAAAAACGGCTGATTTTCGGCAAAAGAGATAACACCCCCCATTACGTCATGCTTCAGAAATGTAGAAAATGGTCCGTTTTCAAATGTTTTATTTTTGAACGTCAGTTCACATTTGTAGGTGGATCATCAGTGTTAGAGCTAAAATTAGCATGTTTAAAGTGATTTTCATGCTTCCAGGGGCTCGGGAAGTTAATTAAATACCATTTGGAGGCATTTAATGTTCGAGCAAAAACGGCTGATTTTCAACAAAAGAGATAACACCCCCCCCCATTACGTCATGCTTCAGAAAGGTGGAAAATGGTCCGTTTTCAAATGTTTTATTTTTGAACGTCAGTTCACATTTGTAGGTGGATCATCAGTGTTAGAGCTAAAATTAGCATGTTTAAAGTGATTTTCATGCTTCCAGGGGCTCGGGAAGTTAATTAAATACCATTTGGAGGCATTTAATGTTCGAGCAAAAACGGCTGATTTTCGACAAAAGAGATAACACCCCCCCATTACGTCATGCTTCAGAAATGTGGAAAATGGTCCGTTTTCAATTGTTTTATTTTTGAACGTCAGTTCACATTTGTAGGTGGATCATCAGTGTTAGAGCTAAAATTAGCATGTTTAAAGTGATTTTCATGCTTCCAGGGGCTCGGGAAGTTAATTAAATACCATTTGGAGGCCTTTAATGTTCGAGCAAAAACGGCTGATTTTCGACAAAAGAGATAACACCCCCCGATTACGTCATGCTTCAGAAATGTGGAAAATGGTCCGTTTTCAAATGTTTTATTTTTGAACGTCAGTTCACATTTGTAGGTGGATCATCAGTGTTAGAGCTAAAATTAGCATGTTTAAAGTGATTTTCATGCTTCCAGGGGCTCGGGAAGTTAATTAAATACCATTTGGAGGCATTTAATGTTCGAGCAAAAACGGCTGATTTTCGACAAAAGAGATAACACCCCCCCATTACGTCATGCTTCAGAAATGTGGAAAATGGTCCGTTTTCAAATGTTTTATTTTTGAACGTCAGTTCACATTTGTAGGTGGATCATCAGTGTTAGAGCTAAAATTAGCATGTTTAAAGTGATTTTCATGCTTCCAGTGGCTCGGGAAGTTAATTAAATACCATTTGGAGGCATTTAATGTTCGAGCAAAAACGGCTGATTTTCGACAAAAGAGATAACACCCCCCCATTACGTCATGCTTCAGAAATGTGGAAAATGGTCCGTTTTCAAATGTTTTATTTTTGAACGTCAGTTCACATTTGTAGGTGGATCATCAGTGTTAGAGCTAAAATTAGCATGTTTAAAGTGATTTTCATGCTTCCAGGGGCCCAAAACACAAGATTTATGGAATGGTTAAAAGTGCATGAAAATGGCCAATTTACTCACTCTGAGTTCTCAAAAAGGGTTTCTTCACCCCGGGAAGTTAATTAAATACCATTTGGAGGCATTTAATGTTCGAACAAAAACGGCTGATTTTCGACAAAAGAGATAACACCCCCCCATTACGTCATGCTTCAGAAATGTGGAAAATGGTCCGTTTTCAAATGTTTTATTTTTGAACGTCAGTTCACATTTGTAGGTGGATCCTCAGTGTTAGAGCTAAAATTAGCATGTTTAAAGTGATTTTCATGCTTCCAGGGGCTCGGGAAGTTAATTAAATACCATTTGGAGGCATTTAATGTTCGAGCAAAAACGGCTGATTTTCGACAAAAGAGATAACACCCCCCCATTACGTCATGCTTCAGAAATGTGGAAAATGGTCCGTTTTCAAATGTTTTATTTTTGAACGTCAGTTCACATTTGTAGGTGGATCATCAGTGTTAGAGCTAAAATTAGCATGTTTAAAGTGATTTTCATGCTTCCAGGGGCTCGGGAAGTGAAATAAATACCATTTGGAGGCATTTAATGTTCGAGCAAAAACGGCTGATTTTCGGCAAAAGAGATAACACCCCCCCATTACGTCATGCTTCAGAAATGTAGAAAATGGTCCGTTTTCAAATGTTTTATTTTTGAACGTCAGTTCACATTTGTAGGTGGATCATCAGTGTTAGAGCTAAAATTAGCATGTTTAAAGTGATTTTCATGCTTCCAGGGGCTCGGAAGTTAATTAAATACCATTTGGAGGCATTTAATGTTCGAGCAAAAACGGCTGATTTTCAACAAAAGAGATAACACCCCCCCCATTACGTCATGCTTCAGAAAGGTGGAAAATGGTCCGTTTTCAAATGTTTTATTTTTGAACGTCAGTTCACATTTGTAGGTGGATCATCAGTGTTAGAGCTAAAATTAGCATGTTTAAAGTGATTTTCATGCTTCCAGGGGCTCGGGAAGTTAATTAAATACCATTTGGAGGCCTTTAATGTTCGAGCAAAAACGGCTGATTTTCGACAAAAGAGATAACACCCCCCCATTACGTCATGCTTCAGAAATGTGGAAAATGGTCCGTTTTCAATTGTTTTATTTTTGAACGTCAGTTCACATTTGTAGGTGGATCATCAGTGTTAGAGCTAAAATTAGCATGTTTAAAGTGATTTTCATGCTTCCAGGGGCTCGGGAAGTTAATTAAATACCATTTGGAGGCCTTTAATGTTCGAGCAAAAACGGCTGATTTTCGACAAAAGAGATAACACCCCCCGATTACGTCATGCTTCAGAGAAATGTGGAAAATGGCCCGTTTTCAAATGTTTTATTTTTGAACGTCAGTTCACATTTGTAGGTGGATCATCAGTGTTAGAGCTAAAATTAGCATGTTTAAAGTGATTTTCATGCTTCCAGGGGCTCGGGAAGTTAATTAAATACCATTTGGAGGCATTTAATGTTCGAGCAAAAACGGCTGATTTTCGACAAAAGAGATAACACCCCCCCATTACGTCATGCTTCAGAAATGTGGAAAATGGTCCGTTTTCAATTGTTTTATTTTTGAACGTCAGTTCACATTTGTAGGTGGATCATCAGTGTTAGAGCTAAAATTAGCATGTTTAAAGTGATTTTCATGCTTCCAGGGGCTCGGGAAGTTAATTAAATACCATTTGGAGGCCTTTAATGTTCGAGCAAAAACGGCTGATTTTCGACAAAAGAGATAACACCCCCCCATTACGTCATGCTTCAGAAATGTGGAAAATGGTCCGTTTTCAAATGTTTTATTTTTGAACGTCAGTTCACATTTGTAGGTGGATCATCAGTGTTAGAGCTAAAATTAGCATGTTTAAAGTGATTTTCATGCTTCCAGGGGCTCGGGAAGTGAAATAAATACCATTTGGAGGCATTTAATGTTCGAGCAAAAACGGCTGATTTTCAACAAAAGAGATAACACCCCCCCATTACGTCATGCTTCAGAAATGTGGAAAATGGTCCGTTTTCAAATGTTTTATTTTTGAACGTCAGTTCACATTTGTAGGTGGATCATCAGTGTTAGAGCTAAAATTAGCATGTTTAAAGTGATTTTCATGCTTCCAGGGGCCCAAAACACAAGATTTATGGAATGGTTAAAAGTGCATGAAAATGGCCAATTTACTCACTCTGAGTTCTCAAAAAGGGTTTCTTCACCCGGGAAGTTAATTAAATACCATTTGGAGGCATTTAATGTTCGAGCAAAAACGGCTGATTTTCGACAAAAGAGATAACACCCCCCCATTACATCATGCTTCAGAAATGTGGAAAATGGTCCGTTTTCAAATGTTTTATTTTTGAACGTCAGTTCACATTTGTAGGTGGATCATCAGTGTTAGAGCTAAAATTAGCATGTTTAAAGTGATTTTCATGCTTCCAGGGGCTCGGGAAGTTAATTAAATACCATTTGGAGGCATTTAATGTTCGAGCAAAAACGGCTGATTTTCGACAAAAGAGATAACACCCCCCCATTACGTCATGCTTCAGAAATGTGGAAAATGGTCCGTTTTCAAATGTTTTATTTTTGAACGTCAGTTCACATTTGTAGGTGGATCATCAGTGTTAGAGCTAAAATTAGCATGTTTAAAGTGATTTTCATGCTTCCAGGGCCCAAAACACAAGATTAATGGAATGGTTAAAAGTGCATGAAAATGGCCAATTTACTCACTCTGAGTTCTCAAAAAGGGTTTCTTCACCCCGGGAAGTGAAATAAATACCATTTGGAGGCATTTAATGTTCGAGCAAAAACGGCTGATTTTCGACAAAAGAGATAACACCCCCCCATTACGTCATGCTTCAGAAATGTGGAAAATGGTCCGTTTTCAAATGTTTTATTTTTGAACGTCAGTTCACATTTGTAGGTGGATCATCAGTGTTAGAGCTAAAATTAGCATGTTTAAAGTGATTTTCATGCTTCCAGGGGCTCGGGAAGTTAATTAAATACCATTTGGAGGCATTTAATGTTCGAGCAAAAACGGCTGATTTTCGACAAAAGAGATAACACCCCCCCATTACGTCATGCTTCAGAAATGTGGAAAATGGTCCGTTTTCAAATGTTTTATTTTTGAACGTCAGTTCACATTTGTAGGTGGATCATCAGTGTTAGAGCTAAAATTAGCATGTTTAAAGTGATTTTCATGCTTCCAGGGGCTCGGGAAGTGAAATAAATACCATTTGGAGGCATTTAATGTTCGAGCAAAAACGGCTGATTTTCGGCAAAAAGAGATAACACCCCCCATTACGTCATGCTTCAGAAATGTAGAAAATGGTCCGTTTTCAAATGTTTTATTTTTGAACGTCAGTTCACATTTGTAGGTGGATCATCAGTGTTAGAGCTAAAATTAGCATGTTTAAAGTGATTTTCATGCTTCCAGGGGCTCGGGAAGTTAATTAAATACCATTTGGAGGCATTTAATGTTCGAGCAAAAACGGCTGATTTTCAACAAAAGAGATAACACCCCCCCCCATTACGTCATGCTTCAGAAAGGTGGAAAATGGTCCGTTTTCAAATGTTTTATTTTTGAACGTCAGTTCACATTTGTAGGTGGATCATCAGTGTTAGAGCTAAAATTAGCATGTTTAAAGTGATTTTCATGCTTCCAGGGGCTCGGGAAGTTAATTAAATACCATTTGGAGGCATTTAATGTTCGAGCAAAAACGGCTGATTTTCGACAAAAGAGATAACACCCCCCCATTACGTCATGCTTCAGAAATGTGGAAAATGGTCCGTTTTCAAATGTTTTATTTTTGAACGTCAGTTCACATTTGTAGGTGGATCATCAGTGTTAGAGCTAAAATTAGCATGTTTAAAGTGATTTTCATGCTTCCAGGGGCCCAAAACACAAGATTTATGGAATGGTTAAAAGTGCATGAAAATGGCCAATTTACTCACTCTGAGTTCTCAAAAAGGGTTTCTTCACCCCGGGAAGTTAATTAAATACCATTTGGAGGCATTTAATGTTCGAGCAAAAACGGCTGATTTTCGACAAAAGAGATAACACCCCCCCATTACGTCATGCTTCAGAAATGTGGAAAATGGTCCGTTTTCAAATGTTTTATTTTTGAACGTCAGTTCACATTTGTAGGTGGATCATCAGTGTTAGAGCTAAAATTAGCATGTTTAAAGTGATTTTCATGCTTCCAGGGGCTCGGGAAGTTAATTAAATACCATTTGGAGGCATTTAATGTTCGAGCAAAAACGGCTGATTTTCGACAAAAGAGATAACACCCCCCCCATTTCGTCATGCTTCAGAAATGTGGAAAATGGTCCGTTTTCAAATGTTTTATTTTTGAACGTCAGTTCACATTTGTAGGTGGATCATCAGTGTTAGAGCTAAAATTAGCATGTTTAAAGTGATTTTCATGCTTCCAGGGGCTCGGGAAGTTAATTAAATACCATTTGGAGGCATTTAATGTTCGAGCAAAAACGGCTGATTTTCGACAAAAGATATAACACCCCCCCATTACGTCATGCTTCAGAAATGTGGAAAATGGTCCGTTTTCAAATGTTTTATTTTTGAACGTCAGTTCACATTTGTAGGTGGATCATCAGTGTTAGAGCTAAAATTAGCATGTTTAAAGTTATTTTCATGCTTCCAGGGGCCCAAAACACAAGATTTATGGAATGGTTAAAAGTGCATGAAAATGGCCAATTTACTCACTCTGAGTTCTCAAAAAGGGTTTCTTCACCCCGGGAAGTTAATTAAATACCATTTGGAGGCATTTAATGTTCGAGCAAAAACGGCTGATTTTCGACAAAAGAGATAACACCCCCCCATTACGTCATGCTTCAGAAATGTGGAAAATGGTCCGTTTTCAAATGTTTTATTTTTGAACGTCAGTTCACATTTGTAGGTGGATCATCAGTGTTAGAGCTAAAATTAGCATGTTTAAAGTGATTTTCATGCTTCCAGTGGCTCGGGAAGTTAATTAAATACCATTTGGAGGCATTTAATGTTCGAGCAAAAACGGCTGATTTTCGACAAAAGAGATAACACCCCCCCATTACGTCATGCTTCAGAAATGTGGAAAATGGTCCGTTTTCAAATGTTTTATTTTTGAACGTCAGTTCACATTTGTAGGTGGATCATCAGTGTTAGAGCTAAAATTAGCATGTTTAAAGTGATTTTCATGCTTCCAGGGGCCCAAAACACAAGATTAATGGAATGGTTAAAAGTGCATGAAAATGGCCAATTTACTCACTCTGAGTTCTCAAAAAGGGTTTCTTCACCCCGGGAAGTGAAATAAATACCATTTGGAGGCATTTAATGTTCGAGCAAAAACGGCTGATTTTCGACAAAAGAGATAACACCCCCCCATTACGTCATGCTTCAGAAATGTGGAAAATGGTCCGTTTTCAAATGTTTTATTTTTGAACGTCAGTTCACATTTGTAGGTGGATCATCAGTGTTAGAGCTAAAATTAGCATGTTTAAAGTGATTTTCATGCTTCCAGGGGCTCGGGAAGTTAATTAAATACCATTTGGAGGCATTTAATGTTCGAGCAAAAACGGCTGATTTTCGACAAAAGAGATAACACCCCCCCATTACGTCATGCTTCAGAAATGTGGAAAATGGTCCGTTTTCAAATGTTTTATTTTTGAACGTCAGTTCACATTTGTAGGTGGATCATCAGTGTTAGAGCTAAAATTAGCATGTTTAAAGTGATTTTCATGCTTCCAGGGGCTCGGGAAGTGAAATAAATACCATTTGGAGGCATTTAATGTTCGAGCAAAAACGGCTGATTTTCGGCAAAAGAGATAACACCCCCCCATTACGTCATGCTTCAGAAATGTAGAAAATGGTCCGTTTTCAAATGTTTTATTTTTGAACGTCAGTTCACATTTGTAGGTGGATCATCAGTGTTAGAGCTAAAATTAGCATGTTTAAAGTGATTTTCATGCTTCCAGGGGCTCGGGAAGTTAATTAAATACCATTTGGAGGCATTTAATGTTCGAGCAAAAACGGCTGATTTTCAACAAAAGAGATAACACCCCCCCCCATTACGTCATGCTTCAGAAAGGTGGAAAATGGTCCGTTTTCAAATGTTTTATTTTTGAACGTCAGTTCACATTTGTAGGTGGATCATCAGTGTTAGAGCTAAAATTAGCATGTTTAAAGTGATTTTCATGCTTCCAGGGGCTCGGGAAGTTAATTAAATACCATTTGGAGGCATTTAATGTTCGAGCAAAAACGGCTGATTTTCGACAAAAGAGATAACACCCCCCCATTACGTCATGCTTCAGAAATGTGGAAAATGGTCCGTTTTCAAATGTTTTATTTTTGAACGTCAGTTCACATTTGTAGGTGGATCATCAGTGTTAGAGCTAAAATTAGCATGTTTAAAGTGATTTTCATGCTTCCAGGGGCCCAAAACACAAGATTTATGGAATGGTTAAAAGTGCATGAAAATGGCCAATTTACTCACTCTGAGTTCTCAAAAAGGGTTTCTTCACCCCGGGAAGTGAATTAAATACCATTTGGAGGCATTTAATGTTCGAGCAAAAACGGCTGATTTTCGACAAAAGAGATAACACCCCCCCATTACGTCATGCTTCAGAAATGTGGAAAATGGTCCGTTTTCAAATGTTTTATTTTTGAACGTCAGTTCACATTTGTAGGTGGATCATCAGTGTTAGAGCTAAAATTAGCATGTTTAAAGTGATTTTCATGCTTCCAGGGGCTCGGGAAGTTCATTAAATACCATTTGGAGGCATTTAATGTTCGAGCAAAAACGGCTGATTTTCGACAAAAGAGATAACACCCCCCCCATTACGTCATGCTTCAGAAATGTGGAAAATGGTCCGTTTTCAAATGTTTTATTTTTGAACGTCAGTTCACATTTGTAGGTGGATCATCAGTGTTAGAGCTAAAATTAGCATGTTTAAAGTGATTTTCATGCTTCCAGGGGCTCGGGAAGTTAATTAAATACCATTTGGAGGCATTTAATGTTCGAGCAAAAACGGCTGATTTTCGACAAAAGAGATAACACCCCCCCATTACGTCATGCTTCAGAAATGTGGAAAATGGTCCGTTTTCAAATGTTTTATTTTTGAACGTCAGTTCACATTTGTAGGTGGATCATCAGTGTTAGAGCTAAAATTAGCATGTTTAAAGTGATTTTCATGCTTTCAGGGGCTCGGGAAGTGAAATAAATACCATTTGGAGGCATTTAATGTTCGAGCAAAAACGGCTGATTTTCGACAAAAGAGATAACACCCCCCCATTACGTCATGCTTCAGAAATGTAGAAAATGGTCCGTTTTCAAATGTTTTATTTTTGAACGTCAGTTCACATTTGTAGGTGGATCATCAGTGTTAGAGCTAAAATTAGCATGTTTAAAGTGATTTTCATGCTTCCAGGGGCTCGGGAAGTTAATTAAATACCATTTGGAGGCATTTAATGTTCGAGCAAAAACGGCTGATTTTCAACAAAAGAGATAACACCCCCCCCATTACGTCATGCTTCAGAAATGTGGAAAATGGTCCGTTTTCAAATGTTTTATTTTTGAACGTCAGTTCACATTTGTAGGTGGATCATCAGTGTTAGAGCTAAAATTAGCATGTTTAAAGTGATTTTCATGCTTCCAGGGGCTCAGGAAGTTAATTAAATACCATTTGGAGGCATTTAATGTTCGAGCAAAAACGGCTGATTTTCGACAAAAGAGATAACACCCCCCCATTACGTCATGCTTCAGAAATGTGGAAAATGGTCCGTTTTCAAATGTTTTATTTTTGAACGTCAGTTCACATTTGTAGGTGGATCATCAGTGTTAGAGCTAAAATTAGCATGTTTAAAGTGATTTTCATGCTTCCAGGGGCCCAAAACACAAGATTTATGGAATGGTTAAAAGTGCATGAAAATGGCCAATTTACTCACTCTGAGTTCTCAAAAAGGGTTTCTTCACCCCGGGAAGTTAATTAAATACCATTTGGAGGCATTTAATGTTCGAGCAAAAACGGCTGATTTTCGACAAAAGAGATAACACCCCCCGATTACGTCATGCTTCAGAAATGTGGAAAATGGTCCGTTTTCAAATGTTTTATTTTTGAACGTCAGTTCACATTTGTAGGTGGATCATCAGTGTTAGAGCTAAAATTAGCATGTTTAAAGTGATTTTCATGCTTCCAGGGGCTCGGGAAGTTAATTAAATACCATTTGGAGGCATTTAATGTTCGAGCAAAAACGGCTGATTTTCGACAAAAGAGATAACACCCCCCCATTACGTCATGCTTCAGAAATGTGGAAAATGGTCCGTTTTCAATTGTTTTATTTTTGAACGTCAGTTCACATTTGTAGGTGGATCATCAGTGTTAGAGCTAAAATTAGCATGTTTAAAGTGATTTTCATGCTTCCAGGGGGTCGGGAAGTTAATTAAATACCATTTGGAGGCCTTTAATGTTCGAGCAAAAACGGCTGATTTTCGACAAAAGAGATAACACCCCCCCATTACGTCATGCTTCAGAAATGTGGAAAATGGTCCGTTTTCAAATGTTTTATTTTTGAACGTCAGTTCACATTTGTAGGTGGATCATCAGTGTTAGAGCTAAAATTAGCATGTTTAAAGTGATTTTCATGCTTCCAGGGGCTCGGGAAGTTAATTAAATACCATTTGGAGGCATTTAATGTTCGCGCAAAAACGGCTGATTTTCGACAAAAGAGATAACACCCCCCCATTACGTCATGCTTCAGAAATGTGGAAAATGGTCCGTTTTCAAATGTTTTATTTTTGAACGTCAGTTCACATTTGTAGGTGGATCATCAGTGTTAGAGCTAAAATTAGCATGTTTAAAGTGATTTTCATGCTTCCAGGGGCTCGGGAAGTGAAATAAATACCATTTGGAGGCATTTAATGTTCGAGCAAAAACGGCTGATTTTCAACAAAAGAGATAACACCCCCCCATTACGTCATGCTTCAGAAATGTGGAAAATGGTCCGTTTTCAAATGTTTTATTTTTGAACGTCAGTTCACATTTGTAGGTGGATCATCAGTGTTAGAGCTAAAATTAGCATGTTTAAAGTGATTTTCATGCTTCCAGGGGCCCAAAACACAAGATTTATGGAATGGTTAAAAGTGCATGAAAATGGCCAATTTACTCACTCTGAGTTCTCAAAAAGGGTTTCTTCACCCCGGGAAGTTAATTAAATACCATTTGGAGGCATTTAATGTTCGAGCAAAAACGGCTGATTTTCGACAAAAGAGATAACACCCCCCCATTACGTCATGCTTCAGAAATGTGGAAAATGGTCCGTTTTCAAATGTTTTATTTTTGAACGTCAGTTCACATTTGTAGGTGGATCATCAGTGTTAGAGCTAAAATTAGCATGTTTAAAGTGATTTTCATGCTTCCAGGGGCTCGGGAAGTTAATTAAATACCATTTGGAGGCATTTAATGTTCGAGCAAAAACGGCTGATTTTCGACAAAAGAGATAACACCCCCCCATTACGTCATGCTTCAGAAATGTGGAAAATGGTCCGTTTTCAAATGTTTTATTTTTGAACGTCAGTTCACATTTGTAGGTGGATCATCAGTGTTAGAGCTAAAATTAGCATGTTTAAAGTGATTTTCATGCTTCCAGGGGCCCAAAACACAAGATTTATGGAATGGTTAAAAGTGCATGAAAATGGCCAATTTACTCACTCTGAGTTCTCAAAAAGGGTTTCTTCACCCCGGGAAGTTAATTAAATACCATTTGGAGGCATTTAATGTTCGAGCAAAAACGGCTGATTTTCGACAAAAGAGATAACACCCCCCCCCCATTACGTCATGCTTCAGAAATGTGGAAAATGGTCCGTTTTCAAATGTTTTATTTTTGAACGTCAGTTCACATTTGTAGGTGGATCATCAGTGTTAGAGCTAAAATTAGCATGTTTAAAGTGATTTTCATGCTTCCAGGGGCCCAAAACACAAGATTTATGGAATGGTTAAAAGTGCATGAAAATGGCCAATTTACTCACTCTGAGTTCTCAAAAAGGGGTTCTTCACCCCGGGAAGTTAATTAAATACCATTTGGAGGCATTTAATGTTCGAGCAAAAACGGCTGATTTTCGACAAAAGAGATAACACCCCCCCATTACGTCATGCTTCAGAAATGTGGAAAATAGTCCGTTTTCAAATGTTTTATTTTTGAACGTCAGTTCACATTTGTAGGTGGATCCTCAGTGTTAGAGCTAAAATTAGCATGTTTAAAGTGATTTTCATGCTTCCAGGGGCTCGGGAAGTTAATTAAATACCATTTGGAGGCATTTAATGTTCGAGCAAAAACGGCTGATTTTCGACAAAAGAGATAACACCCCCCCATTACGTCATGCTTCAGAAATGTGGAAAATGGTCCGTTTTCAAATGTTTTATTTTTGAACGTCAGTTCACATTTGTAGGTGGATCATCAGTGTTAGAGCTAAAATTAGCATGTTTAAAGTGATTTTCATGCTTCCAGGGGCCCAAAACACAAGATTTATGGAATGGTTAAAAGTGCATGAAAATGGCCAATTTACTCACTCTGAGTTCTCAAAAAGGGTTTCTTCACCCCGGGAAGTGAAATAAATACCATTTGGAGGCATTTAATGTTCGAGCAAAAACGGCTGATTTTCGACAAAAGAGATAACACCCCCCCATTACGTCATGCTTCAGAAATGTGGAAAATGGTCCGTTTTCAAATGTTTTATTTTTGAACGTCAGTTCACATTTGTAGGTGGATCATCAGTGTTAGAGCTAAAATTAGCATGTTTAAAGTGATTTTCATGCTTCCAGGGGCCCAAAACACAAGATTAATGGAATGGTTAAAAGTGCATGAAAATGGCCAATTTACTCACTCTGAGTTCTCAAAAAGGGTTTCTTCACCCCGGGAAGTGAAATAAATACCATTTGGAGGCATTTAATGTTCGAGCAAAAACGGCTGATTTTCGACAAAAGAGATAACACCCCCCCATTACGTCATGCTTCAGAAATGTGGAAAATGGTCCGTTTTCAAATGTTTTATTTTTGAACGTCAGTTCACATTTGTAGGTGGATCATCAGTGTTAGAGCTAAAATTAGCATGTTTAAAGTGATTTTCATGCTTCCAGGGGCTCGGGAAGTTAATTAAATACCATTTGGAGGCATTTAATGTTCGAGCAAAAACGGCTGATTTTCGACAAAAGAGATAACACCCCCCCATTACGTCATGCTTCAGAAATGTGGAAAATGGTCCGTTTTCAAATGTTTTATTTTTGAACGTCAGTTCACATTTGTAGGTGGATCATCAGTGTTGGAGCTAAAATTAGCATGTTTAAAGTGATTTTCATGCTTCCAGGGGCTCGGGAAGTGAAATAAATACCATTTGGAGGCATTTAATGTTCGAGCAAAAACGGCTGATTTTCGGCAAAAGAGATAACACCCCCCATTACGTCATGCTTCAGAAATGTAGAAAATGGTCCGTTTTCAAATGTTTTATTTTTGAACGTCAGTTCACATTTGTAGGTGGATCATCAGTGTTAGAGCTAAAATTAGCATGTTTAAAGTGATTTTCATGCTTCCAGGGGCTCGGGAAGTTAATTAAATACCATTTGGAGGCATTTAATGTTCGAGCAAAAACGGCTGATTTTCAACAAAAGAGATAACACCCCCCCCCATTACGTCATGCTTCAGAAAGGTGGAAAATGGTCCGTTTTCAAATGTTTTATTTTTGAACGTCAGTTCACATTTGTAGGTGGATCATCAGTGTTAGAGCTAAAATTAGCATGTTTAAAGTGATTTTCATGCTTCCAGGGGCTCGGGAAGTTAATTAAATACCATTTGGAGGCATTTAATGTTCGAGCAAAAACGGCTGATTTTCGACAAAAGAGATAACACCCCCCCATTACGTCATGCTTCAGAAATGTGGAAAATGGTCCGTTTTCAATTGTTTTATTTTTGAACGTCAGTTCACATTTGTAGGTGGATCATCAGTGTTAGAGCTAAAATTAGCATGTTTAAAGTGATTTTCATGCTTCCAGGGGCTCGGGAAGTTAATTAAATACCATTTGGAGGCCTTTAATGTTCGAGCAAAAACGGCTGATTTTCGACAAAAGAGATAACACCCCCCGATTACGTCATGCTTCAGAAATGTGGAAAATGGTCCGTTTTCAAATGTTTTATTTTTGAACGTCAGTTCACATTTGTAGGTGGATCATCAGTGTTAGAGCTAAAATTAGCATGTTTAAAGTGATTTTCATGCTTCCAGGGGCTCGGGAAGTTAATTAAATACCATTTGGAGGCATTTAATGTTCGAGCAAAAACGGCTGATTTTCGACAAAAGAGATAACACCCCCCCATTACGTCATGCTTCAGAAATGTGGAAAATGGTCCGTTTTCAAATGTTTTATTTTTGAACGTCAGTTCACATTTGTAGGTGGATCATCAGTGTTAGAGCTAAAATTAGCATGTTTAAAGTGATTTTCATGCTTCCAGTGGCTCGGGAAGTTAATTAAATACCATTTGGAGGCATTTAATGTTCGAGCAAAAACGGCTGATTTTCGACAAAAGAGATAACACCCCCCCATTACGTCATGCTTCAGAAATGTGGAAAATGGTCCGTTTTCAAATGTTTTATTTTTGAACGTCAGTTCACATTTGTAGGTGGATCATCAGTGTTAGAGCTAAAATTAGCATGTTTAAAGTGATTTTCATGCTTCCAGGGGCCCAAAACACAAGATTTATGGAATGGTTAAAAGTGCATGAAAATGGCCAATTTACTCACTCTGAGTTCTCAAAAAGGGTTTCTTCACCCCGGGAAGTTAATTAAATACCATTTGGAGGCATTTAATGTTCGAGCAAAAACGGCTGATTTTCGACAAAAGAGATAACACCCCCCCATTACGTCATGCTTCAGAAATGTGGAAAATGGTCCGTTTTCAAATGTTTTATTTTTGAACGTCAGTTCACATTTGTAGGTGGATCCTCAGTGTTAGAGCTAAAATTAGCATGTTTAAAGTGATTTTCATGCTTCCAGGGGCTCGGGAAGTTAATTAAATACCATTTGGAGGCATTTAATGTTCGAGCAAAAACGGCTGATTTTCGACAAAAGAGATAACACCCCCCCATTACGTCATGCTTCAGAAATGTGGAAAATGGTCCGTTTTCAAATGTTTTATTTTTGAACGTCAGTTCACATTTGTAGGTGGATCATCAGTGTTAGAGCTAAAATTAGCATGTTTAAAGTGATTTTCATGCTTCCAGGGGCCCAAAACACAAGATTTATGGAATGGTTAAAAGTGCATGAAAATGGCCAATTTACTCACTCTGAGTTCTCAAAAAGGGTTTCTTCACCCCGGGAAGTTAATTAAATACCATTTGGAGGCATTTAATGTTCGAGCAAAAATGGCTGATTTTCGACAAAAGAGATAACACCCCCCCATAACGTCATGCTTCAGAAATGTGGAAAATGGTCCGTTTTCAAATGTTTTATTTTTGAACGTCAGTTCACATTTGTAGGTGGATCATCAGTGTTAGAGCTAAAATTAGCATGTTTAAAGTGATTTTCATGCTTCCAGGGGCCCAAAACACAAGATTAATGGAATGGTTAAAAGTGCATGAAAATGGCCAATTTACTCACTCTGAGTTCTCAAAAAGGGTTTCTTCACCCCGGGAAGTGAAATAAATACCATTTGGAGGCATTTAATGTTCGAGCAAAAACGGCTGATTTTCGACAAAAGAGATAACACCCCCCCATTACGTCATGCTTCAGAAATGTGGAAAATGGTCCGTTTTCAAATGTTTTATTTTTGAACGTCAGTTCACATTTTAGGTGGATCATCAGTGTTAGAGCTAAAATTAGCATGTTTAAAGTGATTTTCATGCTTCCAGGGGCTCGGGAAGTTAATTAAATACCATTTGGAGGCATTTAATGTTCGAGCAAAAACGGCTGATTTTCGACAAAAGAGATAACACCCCCCCCCATTACGTCATGCTTCAGAAATGTGGAAAATGGTCCGTTTTCAAATGTTTTATTTTTGAACGTCAGTTCACATTTGTAGGTGGATCATCAGTGTTAGAGCTAAAATTAGCATGTTTAAAGTGATTTTCATGCTTCCAGGGGCTCGGGAAGTTAATTAAATACCATTTGGAGGCATTTAATGTTCGAGCAAAAACGGCTGATTTTCGACAAAAGAGATAACACCCCCCCCATTACGTCATGCTTCAGAAATGTGGAAAATGGTCCGTTTTCAAATGTTTTATTTTTGAACGTCAGTTCACATTTGTAGGTGGATCATCAGTGTTAGAGCTAAAATTAGCATGTTTAAAGTGATTTTCATGCTTCCAGGGGCTCGGGAAGTGAAATAAATACCATTTGGAGGCATTTATTGTTCGAGCAAAAACGGCTGATTTTCGACAAAAGAGATAACACCCCCCCATTACGTCATGCTTCAGAAATGTAGAAAATGGTCCGTTTTCAAATGTTTTATTTTTGAACGTCAGTTCACATTTGTAGGTGGATCATCAGTGTTAGAGCTAAAATTAGCATGTTTGAAGTGATTTTCATGCTTCCAGGGGCTCGGGAAGTTAATTAAATACCATTTGGAGGCATTTAATGTTCGAGCAAACACAGCTGATTTTCAACAAAAGAGATAACACCCCCCCCATTACGTCATGCTTCAGAAATGTGGAAAATGGTCCGTTTTCAAATGTTTTATTTTTGAACGTCAGTTCACATTTGTAGGTGGATCATCAGTGTTAGAGCTAAAATTAGCATGTTTAAAGTGATTTTCATGCTTCCAGGGGCTCGGGAAGTTAATTAAATACCATTTGGAGGCATTTAATTTTCGAGCAAAAACGGCTGATTTTCGACAAAAGAGATAACACCCCCCCATTACGTCATGCTTCAGAAATGTGGAAAATGGTCCGTTTTCAAATGTTTTATTTTTGAACGTCAGTTCACATTTGTAGGTGGATCATCAGTGTTAGAGCTAAAATTAGCATGTTTAAAGTGATTTTCATGCTTCCAGGGGCCCAAAACACAAGATTTATGGAATGGTTAAAAGTGCATGAAAATGGCCAATTTACTCACTCTGAGTTCTCAAAAAGGGTTTCTTCACCCCGGGAAGTTAATTAAATACCATTTGGAGGCATTTAATGTTCGAGCAAAAACGGCTGATTTTCGACAAAAGAGATAACACCCCCCCATTACGTCATGCTTCAGAAATGTGGAAAATGGTCCGTTTTCAAATGTTTTATTTTTGAACGTCAGTTCACATTTGTAGGTGGATCATCAGTGTTAGAGCTAAAATTAGCATGTTTAAAGTGATTTTCATGCTTCCAGGGGCTCGGGAAGTTAATTAAATACCATTTGGAGGCATTTAATGTTCGAGCAAAAACGGCTGATTTTCGACAAAAGAGATAACACCCCCCCATTACGTCATGCTTCAGAAATGTGGAAAATGGTCCGTTTTCAAATGTTTTATTTTTGAACGTCAGTTCACATTTGTAGGTGGATCATCAGTGTTAGAGCTAAAATTAGCATGTTTAAAGTGATTTTCATGCTTCCAGGGGCCCAAAACACAAGATTAATGGAATGGTTAAAAGTGCATGAAAATGGCCAATTTACTCACTCTGAGTTCTCAAAAAGGGTTTCTTCACCCCGGGAAGTGAAATAAATACCATTTGGAGGCATTTAATGTTCGAGCAAAAACGGCTGATTTTCGACAAAAGAGATAACACCCCCCCATTACGTCATGCTTCAGAAATGTGGAAAATGGTCCGTTTTCAAATGTTTTATTTTTGAACGTCAGTTCACATTTGTAGGTGGATCATCAGTGTTAGAGCTAAAATTAGCATGTTTAAAGTGATTTTCATGCTTCCAGGGGCTCGGGAAGTTAATTAAATACCATTTGGAGGCATTTAATGTTCGAGCAAAAACGGCTGATTTTCGACAAAAGAGATAACACCCCCCCATTACGTCATGCTTCAGAAATGTGGAAAATGGTCCGTTTTCAAATGTTTTATTTTTGAACGTCAGTTCACATTTGTAGGTGGATCATCAGTGTTGGAGCTAAAATTAGCATGTTTAAAGTGATTTTCATGCTTCCAGGGGCTCGGGAAGTGAAATAAATACCATTTGGAGGCATTTAATGTTCGAGCAAAAACGGCTGATTTTCGGCAAAAGAGATAACACCCCCCATTACGTCATGCTTCAGAAATGTAGAAAATGGTCCGTTTTCAAATGTTTTATTTTTGAACGTCAGTTCACATTTGTAGGTGGATCATCAGTGTTAGAGCTAAAATTAGCATGTTTAAAGTGATTTTCATGCTTCCAGGGGCTCGGGAAGTTAATTAAATACCATTTGGAGGCATTTAATGTTCGAGCAAAAACGGCTGATTTTCAACAAAAGAGATAACACCCCCCCCCATTACGTCATGCTTCAGAAAGGTGGAAAATGGTCCGTTTTCAAATGTTTTATTTTTGAACGTCAGTTCACATTTGTAGGTGGATCATCAGTGTTAGAGCTAAAATTAGCATGTTTAAAGTGATTTTCATGCTTCCAGGGGCTCGGGAAGTTAATTAAATACCATTTGGAGGCATTTAATGTTCGAGCAAAAACGGCTGATTTTCGACAAAAGAGATAACACCCCCCCATTACGTCATGCTTCAGAAATGTGGAAAATGGTCCGTTTTCAATTGTTTTATTTTTGAACGTCAGTTCACATTTGTAGGTGGATCATCAGTGTTAGAGCTAAAATTAGCATGTTTAAAGTGATTTTCATGCTTCCAGGGGCTCGGGAAGTTAATTAAATACCATTTGGAGGCCTTTAATGTTCGAGCAAAAACGGCTGATTTTCGACAAAAGAGATAACACCCCCCGATTACGTCATGCTTCAGAAATGTGGAAAATGGTCCGTTTTCAAATGTTTTATTTTTGAACGTCAGTTCACATTTGTAGGTGGATCATCAGTGTTAGAGCTAAAATTAGCATGTTTAAAGTGATTTTCATGCTTCCAGGGGCTCGGGAAGTTAATTAAATACCATTTGGAGGCATTTAATGTTCGAGCAAAAACGGCTGATTTTCGACAAAAGAGATAACACCCCCCCATTACGTCATGCTTCAGAAATGTGGAAAATGGTCCGTTTTCAAATGTTTTATTTTTGAACGTCAGTTCACATTTGTAGGTGGATCATCAGTGTTAGAGCTAAAATTAGCATGTTTAAAGTGATTTTCATGCTTCCAGTGGCTCGGGAAGTTAATTAAATACCATTTGGAGGCATTTAATGTTCGAGCAAAAACGGCTGATTTTCGACAAAAGAGATAACACCCCCCCATTACGTCATGCTTCAGAAATGTGGAAAATGGTCCGTTTTCAAATGTTTTATTTTTGAACGTCAGTTCACATTTGTAGGTGGATCATCAGTGTTAGAGCTAAAATTAGCATGTTTAAAGTGATTTTCATGCTTCCAGGGGCCCAAAACACAAGATTTATGGAATGGTTAAAAGTGCATGAAAATGGCCAATTTACTCACTCTGAGTTCTCAAAAAGGGTTTCTTCACCCCGGGAAGTTAATTAAATACCATTTGGAGGCATTTAATGTTCGAGCAAAAACGGCTGATTTTCGACAAAAGAGATAACACCCCCCCATTACGTCATGCTTCAGAAATGTGGAAAATGGTCCGTTTTCAAATGTTTTATTTTTGAACGTCAGTTCACATTTGTAGGTGGATCCTCAGTGTTAGAGCTAAAATTAGCATGTTTAAAGTGATTTTCATGCTTCCAGGGGCTTCGGAAGTTAATTAAATACCATTTGGAGGCATTTAATGTTCGAGCAAAAACGGCTGATTTTCGACAAAAGAGATAACACCCCCCCATTACGTCATGCTTCAGAAATGTGGAAAATGGTCCGTTTTCAAATGTTTTATTTTTGAACGTCAGTTCACATTTGTAGGTGGATCATCAGTGTTAGAGCTAAAATTAGCATGTTTAAAGTGATTTTCATGCTTCCAGGGGCCCAAAACACAAGATTTATGGAATGGTTAAAAGTGCATGAAAATGGCCAATTTACTCACTCTGAGTTCTCAAAAAGGGTTTCTTCACCCCGGGAAGTTAATTAAATACCATTTGGAGGCATTTAATGTTCGAGCAAAAATGGCTGATTTTCGACAAAAGAGATAACACCCCCCCATAACGTCATGCTTCAGAAATGTGGAAAATGGTCCGTTTTCAAATGTTTTATTTTTGAACGTCAGTTCACATTTGTAGGTGGATCATCAGTGTTAGAGCTAAAATTAGCATGTTTAAAGTGATTTTCATGCTTCCAGGGGCCCAAAACACAAGATTAATGGAATGGTTAAAAGTGCATGAAAATGGCCAATTTACTCACTCTGAGTTCTCAAAAAGGGTTTCTTCACCCCGGGAAGTGAAATAAATACCATTTGGAGGCATTTAATGTTCGAGCAAAAACGGCTGATTTTCGACAAAAGAGATAACACCCCCCCATTACGTCATGCTTCAGAAATGTGGAAAATGGTCCGTTTTCAAATGTTTTATTTTTGAACGTCAGTTCACATTTTAGGTGGATCATCAGTGTTAGAGCTAAAATTAGCATGTTTAAAGTGATTTTCATGCTTCCAGGGGCTCGGGAAGTTAATTAAATACCATTTGGAGGCATTTAATGTTCGAGCAAAAACGGCTGATTTTCGACAAAAGAGATAACACCCCCCCCCCATTACGTCATGCTTCAGAAATGTGGAAAATGGTCCGTTTTCAAATGTTTTATTTTTGAACGTCAGTTCACATTTGTAGGTGGATCATCAGTGTTAGAGCTAAAATTAGCATGTTTAAAGTGATTTTCATGCTTCCAGGGGCTCGGGAAGTTAATTAAATACCATTTGGAGGCATTTAATGTTCGAGCAAAAACGGCTGATTTTCGACAAAAGAGATAACACCCCCCCCATTACGTCATGCTTCAGAAATGTGGAAAATGGTCCGTTTTCAAATGTTTTATTTTTGAACGTCAGTTCACATTTGTAGGTGGATCATCAGTGTTAGAGCTAAAATTAGCATGTTTAAAGTGATTTTCATGCTTCCAGGGGCTCGGGAAGTGAAATAAATACCATTTGGAGGCATTTATTGTTCGAGCAAAAACGGCTGATTTTCGACAAAAGAGATAACACCCCCCCATTACGTCATGCTTCAGAAATGTAGAAAATGGTCCGTTTTCAAATGTTTTATTTTTGAACGTCAGTTCACATTTGTAGGTGGATCATCAGTGTTAGAGCTAAAATTAGCATGTTTGAAGTGATTTTCATGCTTCCAGGGGCTCGGGAAGTTAATTAAATACCATTTGGAGGCATTTAATGTTCGAGCAAACACAGCTGATTTTCAACAAAAGAGATAACACCCCCCCCATTACGTCATGCTTCAGAAATGTGGAAAATGGTCCGTTTTCAAATGTTTTATTTTTGAACGTCAGTTCACATTTGTAGGTGGATCATCAGTGTTAGAGCTAAAATTAGCATGTTTAAAGTGATTTTCATGCTTCCAGGGGCTCGGGAAGTTAATTAAATACCATTTGGAGGCATTTAATTTTCGAGCAAAAACGGCTGATTTTCGACAAAAGAGATAACACCCCCCCATTACGTCATGCTTCAGAAATGTGGAAAATGGTCCGTTTTCAAATGTTTTATTTTTGAACGTCAGTTCACATTTGTAGGTGGATCATCAGTGTTAGAGCTAAAATTAGCATGTTTAAAGTGATTTTCATGCTTCCAGGGGCCCAAAACACAAGATTTATGGAATGGTTAAAAGTGCATGAAAATGGCCAATTTACTCACTCTGAGTTCTCAAAAAGGGTTTCTTCACCCCGGGAAGTTAATTAAATACCATTTGGAGGCATTTAATGTTCGAGCAAAAACGGCTGATTTTCGACAAAAGAGATAACACCCCCCCATTACGTCATGCTTCAGAAATGTGGAAAATGGTCCGTTTTCAAATGTTTTATTTTTGAACGTCAGTTCACATTTGTAGGTGGATCATCAGTGTTAGAGCTAAAATTAGCATGTTTAAAGTGATTTTCATGCTTCCAGGGGCTCGGGAAGTTAATTAAATACCATTTGGAGGCATTTAATGTTCGAGCAAAAACGGCTGATTTTCGACAAAAGAGATAACACCCCCCCATTACGTCATGCTTCAGAAATGTGGAAAATGGTCCGTTTTCAAATGTTTTATTTTTGAACGTCAGTTCACATTTGTAGGTGGATCATCAGTGTTAGAGCTAAAATTAGCATGTTTAAAGTGATTTTCATGCTTCCAGGGGCTCGGGAAGTTAATTAAATACCATTTGGAGGCCTTTAATGTTCGAGCAAAAACGGCTGATTTTCGACAAAAGAGATAACACCCCCCATTACGTCATGCTTCAGAAATGTGGAAAATGGTCAGTTTTCAAATGTTTTATTTTTGAACGTCAGTTCACATTTGTAGGTGGATCATCAGTGTTAGAGCTAAAATTAGCATGTTTAAAGTGATTTTCATGCTTCCAGGGGCTCGGGAAGTTAATTAAATACCATTTGGAGGCATTTAATGTTCGCGCAAAAACGGCTGATTTTCGACAAAAGAGATAACACCCCCCCATTACGTCATGCTTCAGAAATGTGGAAAATGGTCCGTTTTCAAATGTTTTATTTTTGAACGTCAGTTCACATTTGTAGGTGGATCATCAGTGTTAGAGCTAAAATTAGCATGTTTAAAGTGATTTTCATGCTTCCAGGGGCTCGGGAAGTGAAATAAATACCATTTGGAGGCATTTAATGTTCGAGCAAAAACAGCAGATTTTCGACAAAAGAGATAACACCCCCCCATTACGTCATGCTTCAGAAATGTGGAAAATGGTCCGTTTTCAAATGTTTTATTTTTGAATGTCAGTTCACATTTGTAGGTGGATCATCAGTGTTAGAGCTAACATTAGCATGTTTAAAGTGATTTTCATGCTTCCAGGGGCCCAAAACACAAGATTTATGGAATGGTTAAAAGTGCATGAAAATGGCCAATTTACTCACTCTGAGTTCTCAAAAAGGGTTTCTTCACCCCGGGAAGTTAATTAAATACCATTTGGAGGCATTTAATGTTCGAGCAAAAACGGCTGTTTTTCGACAAAAGAGATAACACCCCCCCATTACGTCATGCTTCAGAAATGTGGAAAATGGTCCGTTTTCAAATGTTTTATTTTTGAACGTCAGTTCACATTTGTAGGTGGATCATCAGTGTTAGAGCTAAAATTAGCATGTTTAAAGTGATTTTAATGCTTCCAGGGGCTCGGGAAGTTAATTAAATACCATTTGGAGGCATTTAATGTTCGAGCAAAAACGGCTGATTTTCGACAAAAGAGATAACACCCCCCCATTACGTCATGCTTCAGAAATGTGGAAAATGGTCCGTTTTCAAATGTTTTATTTTTGAACGTCAGTTCACATTTGTAGGTGGATCATCAGTGTTAGAGCTAAAATTAGCATGTTTAAAGTGATTTTCATGCTTCCAGGGGCCCAAAACACAAGATTTATGGAATGGTTAAAAGTGCATGAAAATGGCCAATTTACTCACTCTGAGTTCTCAAAAAGGGTTTCTTCACCCCGGGAAGTTAATTAAATACCATTTGGAGGCATTTAATGTTCGAGCAAAAACGGCTGATTTTCGACAAAAGAGATAACACCCCCCCATTACATCATGCTTCAGAAATGTGGAAAATGGTCCGTTTTCAAATGTTTTATTTTTGAACGTCAGTTCACATTTGTAGGTGGATCATCAGTGTTAGAGCTAAAATTAGCATGTTTAAAGTGATTTTCATGCTTCCAGGGGCTCGGGAAGTTAATTAAATAGCATTTGGAGGCATTTAATGTTCGAGCAAAAACGGCTGATTTTCGACAAAAGAGATAACACCCCCCCATTACGTCATGCTTCAGAAATGTGGAAAATGGTCCGTTTTCAAATGTTTTATTTTTGAACGTCAGTTCACATTTGTAGGTGGATCATCAGTGTTAGAGCTAAAATTAGCATGTTTAAAGTGATTTTCATGCTTCCAGGGGCCCAAAACACAAGATTTATGGAATGGTTAAAAGTGCATGAAAATGGCCAATTTACTCACTCTGAGTTCTCAAAAAGGGTTTCTTCACCCCGGGAAGTTAATTAAATACCATTTGGAGGCATTTAATGTTCGAGCAAAAACGGCTGATTTTCGACAAAAGAGATAACACCCCCCCCATTACGTCATGCTTCAGAAATGTGGAAAATGGTCCGTTTTCAAATGTTTTATTTTTGAACGTCAGTTCACATTTGTAGGTGGATCATCAGTGTTAGAGCTAAAATTAGCATGTTTAAAGTGATTTTCATGCTTCCAGGGGCCCAAAACACAAGATTAATGGAATGGTTAAAAGTGCATGAAAATGGCCAATTTACTCACTCTGAGTTCTCAAAAAGGGTTTCTTCACCCCGGGAAGTGAAATAAATACCATTTGGAGGCATTTAATGTTCGAGCAAAAACGGCTGATTTTCGACAAAAGAGATAACACCCCCCCATTACGTCATGCTTCAGAAATGTGGAAAATGGTCCGTTTTCAAATGTTTTATTTTTGAACGTCAGTTCACATTTGTAGGTGGATCATCAGTGTTAGAGCTAAAATTAGCATGTTTAAAGTGATTTTCATGCTTCCAGGGGCTCGGGAAGTTAATTAAATACCATTTGGAGGCATTTAATGTTCGAGCAAAAACGGCTGATTTTCGACAAAAGAGATAACACCCCCCCATTACGTCATGCTTCAGAAATGTGGAAAATGGTCCGTTTTCAAATGTTTTATTTTTGAACGTCAGTTCACATTTGTAGGTGGATCATCAGTGTTAGAGCTAAAATTAACATGTTTAAAGTGATTTTCATGCTTCCAGGGGCCCAAAACACAAGATTTATGGAATGGTTAAAAGTGCATGAAAATGGCCAATTTACTCACTCTGAGTTCTCAAAAAGGGTTTCTTCACCCCGGGAAGTTAATTAAATACCATTTGGAGGCATTTAATGTTCGAGCAAAAACGGCTGATTTTCGACAAAAGAGATAACACCCCCCATTACGTCATGCTTCAGAAATGTGGAAAATGGTCCGTTTTCAAATGTTTTATTTTTGAACGTCAGTTCACATTTGTAGGTGGATCATCAGTGTTAGAGCTAAAATTAGCATGTTTAAAGTGATTTTCATGCTTCCAGGGGCTCGGGAAGTTAATTAAATACCATTTGGAGGCATTTAATGTTCAAGCAAAAACGGCTGATTTTCGACAAAAGAGATAACACCCCCCCATTACGTCATGCTTCAGAAATGTGGAAAATGGTCCGTTTTCAAATGTTTTATTTTTGAACGTCAGTTCACATTTGTAGGTGGATCATCAGTGTTAGAGCTAACATTAGCATGTTTAAAGTGATTTTCATGCTTCCAGGGGCTCGGGAAGTGAAATAAATACCATTTGGAGGCATTTAATGTTTGCGCAAAAACGGCTGATTTTCGACAAAAGAGATAACACCCCCCCATTACGTCATGCTTCAGAAATGTGGAAAATGGTCCGTTTTCAAATGTTTTATTTTTGAACGTCAGTTCACATTTGTAGGTGGATCATCAGTGTTAGAGCTAAAATTAGCATGTTTAAAGTGATTTTCATGCTTCCAGGGGCTCGGGAAGTGAAATAAATACCATTTGGAGGCATTTAATGTTCGAGCAAAAACGGCTGATTTTCGACAAAAGAGATAACACCCCCCCATTACGTCATGCTTCAGAAATGTGGAAAATGGTCCGTTTTCAAATGTTTTATTTTTGAACGTCAGTTCACATTTGTAGGTGGATCATCAGTGTTAGAGCTAAAATTAGCATGTTTAAAGTGATTTTCATGCTTCCAGGGGCCCAAAACACAAGATTTATGGAATGGTTAAAAGTGCATGAAAATGGCCAATTTACTCACTCTGAGTTCTCAAAAAGGGTTTCTTCACCCCGGGAAGTTAATTAAATACCATTTGGAGGCATTTAATGTCCGAGCAAAAACGGCTGATTTTCGACAAAAGAGATAACACCCCCCCATTACGTCATGCTTCAGAAATGTGGAAAATGGTCCGTTTTCAAATGTTTTATTTTTGAACGTCAGTTCACGTTTGTAGGTGGATCATCAGTGTTAGAGCTAAAATTAGCATGTTTAAAGTGATTTTCATGCTTCCAGGGGCTCGGGAAGTTAATTAAATACCATTTGGAGGCATTTAATGTTCGAGCAAAAACGGCTGATTTTCGACAAAAGAGATAACACCCCCCCATTACGTCATGCTTCAGAAATGTGGAAAATGGTCCGTTTTCAAATGTTTTATTTTTGAACGTCAGTTCACATTTGTAGGTGGATCATCAGTGTTAGAGCTAAAATTAACATGTTTAAAGTGATTTTCATGCTTCCAGGGGCCCAAAACACAAGATTTATGGAATGGTTAAAAGTGCATGAAAATGGCCAATTTACTCACTCTGAGTTCTCAAAAAGGGTTTCTTCACCCCGGGAAGTTAATTAAATACCATTTGGAGGCATTTAATGTTCGAGCAAAAACGGCTGATTTTCGACAAAAGAGATAACACCCCCCCATTACGTCATGCTTCAGAAATGTGGAAAATGGTCCGTTTTCAAATGTTTTATTTTTGAACGTCAGTTCACATTTGTAGGTGGATCATCAGTGTTAGAGCTAAAATTAGCATGTTTAAAGTGATTTTCATGCTTCCAGGGGCTCGGGAAGTTAATTAAATACCATTTGGAGGCATTTAATGTTCGAGCAAAAACGGCTGATTTTCGACAAAAGAGATAACACCCCCCCATTACGTCATGCTTCAGAAATGTGGAAAATGGTCCGTTTTCAAATGTTTTATTTTTGAACGTCAGTTCACATTTGTAGGTGGATCATCAGTGTTAGAGCTAAAATTAACATGTTTAAAGTGATTTTCATGCTTCCAGGGGCCCAAAACACAAGATTTATGGAATGGTTAAAAGTGCATGAAAATGGCCAATTTACTCACTCTGAGTTCTCAAAAAGGGTTTCTTCACCCCGGGAAGTGAAATAAATACCATTTGGAGGCATTTAATGTTCGAGCAAAAACGGCTGATTTTCGACAAAAGAGATAACACCCCCCCATTACGTCATGCTTCAGAAATGTGGAAAATGGTCCGTTTTCAAATGTTTTATTTTTGAACGTCAGTTCACATTTGTAGGTGGATCATCAGTGTTAGAGCTAAAATTAGCATGTTTAAAGTGATTTTCATGCTTCCAGGGGCCCAAAACACAAGATTAATGGAATGGTTAAAAGTGCATGAAAATGGCCAATTTACTCACTCTGAGTTCTCAAAAAGGGTTTCTTCACCCCGGGAAGTGAAATAAATACCATTTGGAGGCATTTAATGTTCGAGCAAAAACGGCTGATTTTCGACAAAAGAGATAACACCCCCCCATTACGTCATGCTTCAGAAATGTGGAAAATGGTCCGTTTTCAAATGTTTTATTTTTGAACGTCAGTTCACATTTGTAGGTGGATCATCAGTGTTAGAGCTAAAATTAGCATGTTTAAAGTGATTTTCATGCTTCCAGGGGCTCGGGAAGTTAATTAAATACCATTTGGAGGCATTTAATGTTCGAGCAAAAACGGCTGATTTTCGACAAAAGAGATAACACCCCCCCATTACGTCATGCTTCAGAAATGTGGAAAATGGTCCGTTTTCAAATGTTTTATTTTTGAACGTCAGTTCACATTTGTAGGTGGATCATCAGTGTTGGAGCTAAAATTAGCATGTTTAAAGTGATTTTCATGCTTCCAGGGGCTCGGGAAGTGAAATAAATACCATTTGGAGGCATTTAATGTTCGAGCAAAAACGGCTGATTTTCGGCAAAAGAGATAACACCCCCCATTACGTCATGCTTCAGAAATGTAGAAAATGGTCCGTTTTCAAATGTTTTATTTTTGAACGTCAGTTCACATTTGTAGGTGGATCATCAGTGTTAGAGCTAAAATTAGCATGTTTAAAGTGATTTTCATGCTTCCAGGGGCTCGGGAAGTTAATTAAATACCATTTGGAGGCATTTAATGTTCGAGCAAAAACGGCTGATTTTCAACAAAAGAGATAACACCCCCCCCCATTACGTCATGCTTCAGAAAGGTGGAAAATGGTCCGTTTTCAAATGTTTTATTTTTGAACGTCAGTTCACATTTGTAGGTGGATCATCAGTGTTAGAGCTAAAATTAGCATGTTTAAAGTGATTTTCATGCTTCCAGGGGCTCGGGAAGTTAATTAAATACCATTTGGAGGCATTTAATGTTCGAGCAAAAACGGCTGATTTTCGACAAAAGAGATAACACCCCCCCATTACGTCATGCTTCAGAAATGTGGAAAATGGTCCGTTTTCAATTGTTTTATTTTTGAACGTCAGTTCACATTTGTAGGTGGATCATCAGTGTTAGAGCTAAAATTAGCATGTTTAAAGTGATTTTCATGCTTCCAGGGGCTCGGGAAGTTAATTAAATACCATTTGGAGGCCTTTAATGTTCGAGCAAAAACGGCTGATTTTCGACAAAAGAGATAACACCCCCCGATTACGTCATGCTTCAGAAATGTGGAAAATGGTCCGTTTTCAAATGTTTTATTTTTGAACGTCAGTTCACATTTGTAGGTGGATCATCAGTGTTAGAGCTAAAATTAGCATGTTTAAAGTGATTTTCATGCTTCCAGGGGCTCGGGAAGTTAATTAAATACCATTTGGAGGCATTTAATGTTCGAGCAAAAACGGCTGATTTTCGACAAAAGAGATAACACCCCCCCATTACGTCATGCTTCAGAAATGTGGAAAATGGTCCGTTTTCAAATGTTTTATTTTTGAACGTCAGTTCACATTTGTAGGTGGATCATCAGTGTTAGAGCTAAAATTAGCATGTTTAAAGTGATTTTCATGCTTCCAGTGGCTCGGGAAGTTAATTAAATACCATTTGGAGGCATTTAATGTTCGAGCAAAAACGGCTGATTTTCGACAAAAGAGATAACACCCCCCCATTACGTCATGCTTCAGAAATGTGGAAAATGGTCCGTTTTCAAATGTTTTATTTTTGAACGTCAGTTCACATTTGTAGGTGGATCATCAGTGTTAGAGCTAAAATTAGCATGTTTAAAGTGATTTTCATGCTTCCAGGGGCCCAAAACACAAGATTTATGGAATGGTTAAAAGTGCATGAAAATGGCCAATTTACTCACTCTGAGTTCTCAAAAAGGGTTTCTTCACCCCGGGAAGTTAATTAAATACCATTTGGAGGCATTTAATGTTCGAGCAAAAACGGCTGATTTTCGACAAAAGAGATAACACCCCCCCATTACGTCATGCTTCAGAAATGTGGAAAATGGTCCGTTTTCAAATGTTTTATTTTTGAACGTCAGTTCACATTTGTAGGTGGATCCTCAGTGTTAGAGCTAAAATTAGCATGTTTAAAGTGATTTTCATGCTTCCAGGGGCTCGGGAAGTTAATTAAATACCATTTGGAGGCATTTAATGTTCGAGCAAAAACGGCTGATTTTCGACAAAAGAGATAACACCCCCCCATTACGTCATGCTTCAGAAATGTGGAAAATGGTCCGTTTTCAAATGTTTTATTTTTGAACGTCAGTTCACATTTGTAGGTGGATCATCAGTGTTAGAGCTAAAATTAGCATGTTTAAAGTGATTTTCATGCTTCCAGGGGCCCAAAACACAAGATTTATGGAATGGTTAAAAGTGCATGAAAATGGCCAATTTACTCACTCTGAGTTCTCAAAAAGGGTTTCTTCACCCCGGGAAGTTAATTAAATACCATTTGGAGGCATTTAATGTTCGAGCAAAAATGGCTGATTTTCGACAAAAGAGATAACACCCCCCCATAACGTCATGCTTCAGAAATGTGGAAAATGGTCCGTTTTCAAATGTTTTATTTTTGAACGTCAGTTCACATTTGTAGGTGGATCATCAGTGTTAGAGCTAAAATTAGCATGTTTAAAGTGATTTTCATGCTTCCAGGGGCCCAAAACACAAGATTAATGGAATGGTTAAAAGTGCATGAAAATGGCCAATTTACTCACTCTGAGTTCTCAAAAAGGGTTTCTTCACCCCGGGAAGTGAAATAAATACCATTTGGAGGCATTTAATGTTCGAGCAAAAACGGCTGATTTTCGACAAAAGAGATAACACCCCCCATTACGTCATGCTTCAGAAATGTGGAAAATGGTCCGTTTTCAAATGTTTTATTTTTGAACGTCAGTTCACATTTTAGGTGGATCATCAGTGTTAGAGCTAAAATTAGCATGTTTAAAGTGATTTTCATGCTTCCAGGGGCTCGGGAAGTTAATTAAATACCATTTGGAGGCATTTAATGTTCGAGCAAAAACGGCTGATTTTCGACAAAAGAGATAACACCCCCCCCCATTACGTCATGCTTCAGAAATGTGGAAAATGGTCCGTTTTCAAATGTTTTATTTTTGAACGTCAGTTCACATTTGTAGGTGGATCATCAGTGTTAGAGCTAAAATTAGCATGTTTAAAGTGATTTTCATGCTTCCAGGGGCTCGGGAAGTTAATTAAATACCATTTGGAGGCATTTAATGTTCGAGCAAAAACGGCTGATTTTCGACAAAAGAGATAACACCCCCCCCATTACGTCATGCTTCAGAAATGTGGAAAATGGTCCGTTTTCAAATGTTTTATTTTTGAACGTCAGTTCACATTTGTAGGTGGATCATCAGTGTTAGAGCTAAAATTAGCATGTTTAAAGTGATTTTCATGCTTCCAGGGGCTCGGGAAGTGAAATAAATACCATTTGGAGGCATTTATTGTTCGAGCAAAAACGGCTGATTTTCGACAAAAGAGATAACACCCCCCCATTACGTCATGCTTCAGAAATGTAGAAAATGGTCCGTTTTCAAATGTTTTATTTTTGAACGTCAGTTCACATTTGTAGGTGGATCATCAGTGTTAGAGCTACAATTAGCATGTTTGAAGTGATTTTCATGCTTCCAGGGGCTCGGGAAGTTAATTAAATACCATTTGGAGGCATTTAATGTTCGAGCAAACACAGCTGATTTTCAACAAAAGAGATAACACCCCCCCCATTACGTCATGCTTCAGAAATGTGGAAAATGGTCCGTTTTCAAATGTTTTATTTTTGAACGTCAGTTCACATTTGTAGGTGGATCATCAGTGTTAGAGCTAAAATTAGCATGTTTAAAGTGATTTTCATGCTTCCAGGGGCTCGGGAAGTTAATTAAATACCATTTGGAGGCATTTAATTTTCGAGCAAAAACGGCTGATTTTCGACAAAAGAGATAACACCCCCCCATTACGTCATGCTTCAGAAATGTGGAAAATGGTCCGTTTTCAAATGTTTTATTTTTGAACGTCAGTTCACATTTGTAGGTGGATCATCAGTGTTAGAGCTAAAATTAGCATGTTTAAAGTGATTTTCATGCTTCCAGGGGCCCAAAACACAAGATTTATGGAATGGTTAAAAGTGCATGAAAATGGCCAATTTACTCACTCTGAGTTCTCAAAAAGGGTTTCTTCACCCCGGGAAGTTAATTAAATACCATTTGGAGGCATTTAATGTTCGAGCAAAAACGGCTGATTTTCGACAAAAGAGATAACACCCCCCCATTACGTCATGCTTCAGAAATGTGGAAAATGGTCCGTTTTCAAATGTTTTATTTTTGAACGTCAGTTCACATTTGTAGGTGGATCATCAGTGTTAGAGCTAAAATTAGCATGTTTAAAGTGATTTTCATGCTTCCAGGGGCTCGGGAAGTTAATTAAATACCATTTGGAGGCATTTAATGTTCGAGCAAAAACGGCTGATTTTCGACAAAAGAGATAACACCCCCCCATTACGTCATGCTTCAGAAATGTGGAAAATGGTCCGTTTTCAAATGTTTTATTTTTGAACGTCAGTTCACATTTGTAGGTGGATCATCAGTGTTAGAGCTAAAATTAGCATGTTTAAAGTGATTTTCATGCTTCCAGGGGCTCGGGAAGTTAATTAAATACCATTTGGAGGCCTTTAATGTTCGAGCAAAAACTGCTGATTTTCGACAAAAGAGATAACACCCCCCATTACGTCATGCTTCAGAAATGTGGAAAATGGTCAGTTTTCAAATGTTTTATTTTTGAACGTCAGTTCACATTTGTAGGTGGATCATCAGTGTTAGAGCTAAAATTAGCATGTTTAAAGTGATTTTCATGCTTCCAGGGGCTCGGGAAGTTAATTAAATACCATTTGGAGGCATTTAATGTTCGCGCAAAAACGGCTGATTTTCGACAAAAGAGATAACACCCCCCCATTACGTCATGCTTCAGAAATGTGGAAAATGGTCCGTTTTCAAATGTTTTATTTTTGAACGTCAGTTCACATTTGTAGGTGGATCATCAGTGTTAGAGCTAAAATTAGCATGTTTAAAGTGATTTTCATGCTTCCAGGGGCTCGGGAAGTGAAATAAATACCATTTGGAGGCATTTAATGTTCGAGCAAAAACAGCAGATTTTCGACAAAAGAGATAACACCCCCCCATTACGTCATGCTTCAGAAATGTGGAAAATGGTCCGTTTTCAAATGTTTTATTTTTGAATGTCAGTTCACATTTGTAGGTGGATCATCAGTGTTAGAGCTAACATTAGCATGTTTAAAGTGATTTTCATGCTTCCAGGGGCCCAAAACACAAGATTTATGGAATGGTTAAAAGTGCATGAAAATGGCCAATTTACTCACTCTGAGTTCTCAAAAAGGGTTTCTTCACCCCGGGAAGTTAATTAAATACCATTTGGAGGCATTTAATGTTCGAGCAAAAACGGCTGTTTTTCGACAAAAGAGATAACACCCCCCCATTACGTCATGCTTCAGAAATGTGGAAAATGGTCCGTTTTCAAATGTTTTATTTTTGAACGTCAGTTCACATTTGTAGGTGGATCATCAGTGTTAGAGCTAAAATTAGCATGTTTAAAGTGATTTTCATGCTTCCAGGGGCTCGGGAAGTTAATTAAATACCATTTGGAGGCATTTAATGTTCGAGCAAAAACGGCTGATTTTCGACAAAAGAGATAACACCCCCCCATTACGTCATGCTTCAGAAATGTGGAAAATGGTCCGTTTTCAAATGTTTTATTTTTGAACGTCAGTTCACATTTGTAGGTGGATCATCAGTGTTAGAGCTAAAATTAGCATGTTTAAAGTGATTTTCATGCTTCCAGGGGCCCAAAACACAAGATTTATGGAATGGTTAAAAGTGCATGAAAATGGCCAATTTACTCACTCTGAGTTCTCAAAAAGGGTTTCTTCACCCCGGGAAGTTAATTAAATACCATTTGGAGGCATTTAATGTTCGAGCAAAAACGGCTGATTTTCGACAAAAGAGATAACACCCCCCCATTACATCATGCTTCAGAAATGTGGAAAATGGTCCGTTTTCAAATGTTTTATTTTTGAACGTCAGTTCACATTTGTAGGTGGATCATCAGTGTTAGAGCTAAAATTAGCATGTTTAAAGTGATTTTCATGCTTCCAGGGGCTCGGGAAGTTAATTAAATAGCATTTGGAGGCATTTAATGTTCGAGCAAAAACGGCTGATTTTCGACAAAAGAGATAACACCCCCCCATTACGTCATGCTTCAGAAATGTGGAAAATGGTCCGTTTTCAAATGTTTTATTTTTGAACGTCAGTTCACATTTGTAGGTGGATCATCAGTGTTAGAGCTAAAATTAGCATGTTTAAAGTGATTTTCATGCTTCCAGGGGCCCAAAACACAAGATTTATGGAATGGTTAAAAGTGCATGAAAATGGCCAATTTACTCACTCTGAGTTCTCAAAAAGGGTTTCTTCACCCCGGGAAGTGAAATAAATACCATTTGGAGGCATTTAATGTTCGAGCAAAAACGGCTGATTTTCGACAAAAGAGATAACACCCCCCCATTACGTCATGCTTCAGAAATGTGGAAAATGGTCCGTTTTCAAATGTTTTATTTTTGAACGTCAGTTCACATTTGTAGGTGGATCATCAGTGTTAGAGCTAAAATTAGCATGTTTAAAGTGATTTTCATGCTTCCAGGGGCTCGGGAAGTTAATTAAATACCATTTGGAGGCATTTAATGTTCGAGCAAAAACGGCTGATTTTCGACAAAAGAGATAACACCCCCCCATTACGTCATGCTTCAGAAATGTGGAAAATGGTCCGTTTTCAAATGTTTTATTTTTGAACGTCAGTTCACATTTGTAGGTGGATCATCAGTGTTAGAGCTAAAATTAACATGTTTAAAGTGATTTTCATGCTTCCAGGGGCCCAAAACACAAGATTTATGGAATGGTTAAAAGTGCATGAAAATGGCCAATTTACTCACTCTGAGTTCTCAAAAAGGGTTTCTTCACCCCGGGAAGTTAATTAAATACCATTTGGAGGCATTTAATGTTCGAGCAAAAACGGCTGATTTTCGACAAAAGAGATAACACCCCCCATTACGTCATGCTTCAGAAATGTGGAAAATGGTCCGTTTTCAAATGTTTTATTTTTGAACGTCAGTTCACATTTGTAGGTGGATCATCAGTGTTAGAGCTAAAATTAGCATGTTTAAAGTGATTTTCATGCTTCCAGGGGCTCGGGAAGTTAATTAAATACCATTTGGAGGCATTTAATGTTCAAGCAAAAACGGCTGATTTTCGACAAAAGAGATAACACCCCCCCATTACGTCATGCTTCAGAAATGTGGAAAATGGTCCGTTTTCAAATGTTTTATTTTTGAACGTCAGTTCACATTTGTAGGTGGATCATCAGTGTTAGAGCTAACATTAGCATGTTTAAAGTGATTTTCATGCTTCCAGGGGCTCGGGAAGTGAAATAAATACCATTTGGAGGCATTTAATGTTTGCGCAAAAACGGCTGATTTTCGACAAAAGAGATAACACCCCCCCATTACGTCATGCTTCAGAAATGTGGAAAATGGTCCGTTTTCAAATGTTTTATTTTTGAACGTCAGTTCACATTTGTAGGTGGATCATCAGTGTTAGAGCTAAAATTAGCATGTTTAAAGTGATTTTCATGCTTCCAGGGGCTCGGGAAGTGAAATAAATACCATTTGGAGGCATTTAATGTTCGAGCAAAAACGGCTGATTTTCGACAAAAGAGATAACACCCCCCCATTACGTCATGCTTCAGAAATGTGGAAAATGGTCCGTTTTCAAATGTTTTATTTTTGAACGTCAGTTCACATTTGTAGGTGGATCATCAGTGTTAGAGCTAAAATTAGCATGTTTAAAGTGATTTTCATGCTTCCAGGGGCCCAAAACACAAGATTTATGGAATGGTTAAAAGTGCATGAAAATGGCCAATTTACTCACTCTGAGTTCTCAAAAAGGGTTTCTTCACCCCGGGAAGTTAATTAAATACCATTTGGAGGCATTTAATGTCCGAGCAAAAACGGCTGATTTTCGACAAAAGAGATAACACCCCCCCATTACGTCATGCTTCAGAAATGTGGAAAATGGTCCGTTTTCAAATGTTTTATTTTTGAACGTCAGTTCACGTTTGTAGGTGGATCATCAGTGTTAGAGCTAAAATTAGCATGTTTAAAGTGATTTTCATGCTTCCAGGGGCTCGGGAAGTTAATTAAATACCATTTGGAGGCATTTAATGTTCGAGCAAAAACGGCTGATTTTCGACAAAAGAGATAACACCCCCCCATTACGTCATGCTTCAGAAATGTGGAAAATGGTCCGTTTTCAAATGTTTTATTTTTGAACGTCAGTTCACATTTGTAGGTGGATCATCAGTGTTAGAGCTAAAATTAACATGTTTAAAGTGATTTTCATGCTTCCAGGGGCCCAAAACACAAGATTTATGGAATGGTTAAAAGTGCATGAAAATGGCCAATTTACTCACTCTGAGTTCTCAAAAAGGGTTTCTTCACCCCGGGAAGTTAATTAAATACCATTTGGAGGCATTTAATGTTCGAGCAAAAACGGCTGATTTTCGACAAAAGAGATAACACCCCCCCATTACATCATGCTTCAGAAATGTGGAAAATGGTCCGTTTTCAAATGTTTTATTTTTGAACGTCAGTTCACATTTGTAGGTGGATCATCAGTGTTAGAGCTAAAATTAGCATGTTTAAAGTGATTTTCATGCTTCCAGGGGCTCGGGAAGTTAATTAAATACCATTTGGAGGCATTTAATGTTCGAGCAAAAACGGCTGATTTTCGACAAAAGAGATAACACCCCCCCATTACGTCATGCTTCAGAAATGTGGAAAATGGTCCGTTTTCAAATGTTTTATTTTTGAACGTCAGTTCACATTTGTAGGTGGATCATCAGTGTTAGAGCTAAAATTAGCATGTTTAAAGTGATTTTCATGCTTCCAGGGGCTCGGGAAGTTAATTAAATACCATTTGGAGGCATTTAATGTTCGAGCAAAAACGGCTGATTTTCGACAAAAGAGATAACACCCCCCCATTACGTCATGCTTCAGAAATGTGGAAAATGGTCCGTTTTCAAATGTTTTATTTTTGAACGTCAGTTCACATTTGTAGGTGGATCATCAGTGTTAGAGCTAAAATTAGCATGTTTAAAGTGATTTTCATGCTTCCAGGGGCCCAAAACACAAGATTTATGGAATGGTTAAAAGTGCATGAAAATGGCCAATTTACTCACTCTGAGTTCTCAAAAAGGGTTTCTTCACCCCGGGAAGTTAATTAAATACCATTTGGAGGCATTTAATGTTCGAGCAAAAACGGCTGATTTTCGACAAAAGAGATAACACCCCCCCATTACGTCATGCTTCAGAAATGTGGAAAATGGTCCGTTTTCAAATGTTTTATTTTTGAACGTCAGTTCACATTTGTAGGTGGATCATCAGTTTTAGAGCTAAAATTAGCATGTTTAAAGTGATTTTCATGCTTCCAGGGGCTCGGGAAGTTAATTAAATACCATTTGGAGGCATTTAATGTTCGAGCAAAAACGGCTGATTTTCGACAAAAGAGATAACACCCCCCCATTACGTCATGCTTCAGAAATGTGGAAAATGGTCCGTTTTCAAATGTTTTATTTTTGAACGTCAGTTCACATTTGTAGGTGGATCATCAGTGTTAGAGCTAAAATTAGCATGTTTAAAGTGATTTTCATGCTTCCAGGGGCCCAAAACACAAGATTTATGGAATGGTTAAAAGTGCATGAAAATGGCCAATTTACTCACTCTGAGTTCTCAAAAAGGGTTTCTTCACCCCGGGAAGTTAATTAAATACCATTTGGAGGCATTTAATGTTCGAGCAAAAACGGCTGATTTTCGACAAAAGAGATAACACCCCCCCATTACGTCATGCTTCAGAAATGTGGAAAATGGTCCATTTTCAAATGTTTTATTTTTGAACGTCAGTTCACATTTGTAGGTGGATCATCAGTGTTAGAGCTAAAATTAGCATGTTTAAAGTGATTTTCATGCTTCCAGGGGCTCGGGAAGTTAATTAAATACCATTTGGAGGCATTTAATGTTCGAGCAAAAACGGCTGATTTTCGACAAAAGAGATAACACCCCCCCATTACGTCATGCTTCAGAAATGTGGAAAATGGTCCGTTTTCAAATGTTTTATTTTTGAACGTCAGTTCACATTTGTAGGTGGATCATCAGTGTTAGAGCTAAAATTAGCATGTTTAAAGTGATTTTCATGCTTCCAGGGGCTTGGGAAGTTAATTAAATACCATTTGGAGGCATTTAATGTTCGAGCAAAAACGGCTGATTTTCGACAAAAGAGATAACACCCCCCCATTACGTCATGCTTCAGAAATGTGGAAAATGGTCCGTTTTCAAATGTTTTATTTTTGAACGTCAGTTCACATTTGTAGGTGGATCATCAGTGTTAGAGCTAAAATTAGCATGTTTAAAGTGATTTTCATGCTTCCAGGGGCTCGGGAAGTTAATTAAATACCATTTGGAGGCATTTAATGTTCGAGCAAAAACGGCTGATTTTCGACAAAAGAGATAACACCCCCCCATTTCGTCATGCTTCAGAAATGTGGAAAATGGTCCGTTTTCAAATGTTTTATTTTTGAACGTCAGTTCACATTTGTAGGTGGATCATCAGTGTTAGAGCTAAAATTAGCATGTTTAAAGTGATTTTCATGCTTCCAGGGGCTCGGGAAGTTAATTAAATACCATTTGGAGGCATTTAATGTTCGAGCAAAAACGGCTGATTTTCGACAAAAGAGATAACACCCCCCCATTACGTCATGCTTCAGAAATGTGGAAAATGGTCCGTTTTCAAATGTTTTATTTTTGAACGTCAGTTCACATTTGTAGGTGGATCATCAGTGTTAGAGCTACAATTAGCATGTTTAAAGTGATTTTCATGCTTCCAGGGGCCCAAAACACAAGATTTATGGAATGGTTAAAAGTGCATGAAAATGGCCAATTTACTCACTCTGAGTTCTCAAAAAGGGTTTCTTCACCCCGGGAAGTTAATTAAATACCATTTGGAGGCATTTAATGTTCGAGCAAAAACGGCTGATTTTCGACAAAAGAGATAACACCCCCCCATTACGTCATGCTTCAGAAATGTGGAAAATGGTCCGTTTTCAAATGTTTTATTTTTGAACGTCAGTTCACATTTGTAGGTGGATCATCAGTGTTAGAGCTAAAATTAGCATGTTTAAAGTGATTTTCATGCTTCCAGTGTCTCGGGAAGTTAATTAAATACCATTTGGAGGCATTTAATGTTCGAGCAAAAACGGCTGATTTTCGACAAAAGAGATAACACCCCCCATTACGTCATGCTTCAGAAATGTGGAAAATGGTCCGTTTTCAAATGTTTTATTTTTGAACGTCAGTTCACATTTGTAGGTGGATCATCAGTGTTAGAGCTAAAATTAGCATGTTTAAAGTGATTTTCATGCTTCCAGGGGCCCAAAACACAAGATTTATGGAATGGTTAAAAGTGCATGAAAATGGCCAATTTACTCACTCTGAGTTCTCAAAAAGGGTTTCTTCACCCCGGGAAGTTAATTAAATACCATTTGGAGGCATTCAATGTTCGAGCAAAAACGGCTGATTTTCGACAAAAGAGATAACACCCCCCCATTACGTCATGCTTCAGAAATGTGGAAAATGGTCCGTTTTCAAATGTTTTATTTTTGAACGTCAGTTCACATTTGTAGGTGGATCATCAGTGTTAGAGCTAAAATTAGCATGTTTAAAGTGATTTTCATGCTTCCAGGGGCTCGGGAAGTTAATTAAATACCATTTGGAGGCATTTAATGTTCGAGCAAAAACGGCTGATTTTCGACAAAAGAGATAACATCCCCCCATTACGTCATGCTTCAGAAATGTGGAAAATGGTCCGTTTTCAAATGTTTTATTTTTGAACGTCAGTTCACATTTGTAGGTGGATCATCAGTGTTAGAGCTAAAATTAGCATGTTTAAAGTGATTTTCATGCTTCCAGGGGCTCGGGAAGTGAAATAAATACCATTTGGAGGCATTTAATGTTCGAGCAAAAACGGCTGATTTTCGACAAAAGAGATAACACCCCCCCATTACGTCATGCTTCAGAAATTTGGAAAATGGTCCGTTTTCAAATGTTTCATTTTTGAACGTCAGTTCACATTTGTAGGTGGATCATCAGTGTTAGAGCTAAAATTAGCATGTTTAAAGTGATTTTCATGCTTCCAGGGGCCCAAAACACAAGATTTATGGAATGGTTAAAAGTGCATGAAAATGGCCAATTTACTCACTCTGAGTTCTCAAAAAGGGTTTCTTCACCCCGGGAAGTTAATTAAATACCATTTGGAGGCATTTAATGTTCGAGCAAAAACGGCTGATTTTCGACAAAAGAGATAACACCCCCCCATTACGTCATGCTTCAGAAATGTGGAAAATGGTCCGTTTTCAAATGTTTTATTTTTGAACGTCAGTTCACATTTGTAGGTGGATCATCAGTGTTAGAGCTAAAATTAGCATGTTTAAAGTGATTTTCATGCTTCCAGGGGCCCAAAACACAAGATTTATGGAATGGTTAAAAGTGCATGAAAATGGCCAATTTACTCACTCTGAGTTCTCAAAAAGGGTTTCTTCACCCCGGGAAGTTAATTAAATACCATTTGGAGGCATTCAATGTTCGAGCAAAAACGGCTGATTTTCGACAAAAGAGATAACACCCCCCCATTACGTCATGCTTCAGAAATGTGGAAAATGGTCCGTTTTCAAATGTTTTATTTTTGAACGTCAGTTCACATTTGTAGGTGGATCATCAGTGTTAGAGCTAAAATTAGCATGTTTAAAGTGATTTTCATGCTTCCAGGGGCTCGGGAAGTTAATTAAATACCATTTGGAGGCATTTAATGTTCGAGCAAAAACGGCTGATTTTCGACAAAAGAGATAACACCCCCCCATTACGTCATGCTTCAGAAATGTGGAAAATGGTCCGTTTTCAAATGTTTTATTTTTGAACGTCAGTTCACATTTGTAGGTGGATCATCAGTGTTAGAGCTAAAATTAGCATGTTTAAAGTGATTTTCATGCTTCCAGGGGCTCGGGAAGTGAAATAAATACCATTTGGAGGCATTTAATGTTCGAGCAAAAACGGCTGATTTTCGACAAAAGAGATAACACCCCCCCATTACGTCATGCTTCAGAAATGTGGAAAATGGTCCGTTTTCAAATGTTTTATTTTTGAACGTCAGTTCACATTTGTAGGTGGATCATCAGTGTTAGAGCTAAAATTAGCATGTTTAAAGTGATTTTCATGCTTCCAGGGGCTCGGGAAGTTAATTAAATACCATTTGGAGGCATTTAATGTTCGAGCAAAAACGGCTGATTTTCGACAAAAGAGATAACACCCCCCCATTACGTCATGCTTCAGAAATGTGGAAAATGGTCCGTTTTCAAATGTTTTATTTTTGAACGTCAGTTCACATTTGTAGGTGGATCATCAGTGTTAGAGCTAAAATTAGCATGTTTAAAGTGATTTTCATGCTTCCAGGGGCTCGGGAAGTTAATTAAATACCATTTGGAGGCATTTAATGTTCGAGCAAAAACGGCTGATTTTCGACAAAAGAGATAACACCCCCCCATTACGTCATGCTTCAGAAATGTGGAAAATGGTCCGTTTTCAAATGTTTTATTTTTGAACGTCAGTTCACATTTGTAGGTGGATCATCAGTGTTAGAGCTAAAATTAGCATGTTTAAAGTGATTTTCATGCTTCCAGGGGCCCAAAACACAAGATTTATGGAATGGTTAAAAGTGCATGAAAATGGCCAATTTACTCACTCTGAGTTCTCAAAAAGGGTTTCTTCACCCCGGGAAGTTAATTAAATACCATTTGGAGGCATTTAATGTTCGAGCAAAAACGGCTGATTTTCGACAAAAGAGATAACACCCCCCCATTACGTCATGCTTCAGAAATGTGGAAAATGGTCCGTTTTCAAATGTTTTATTTTTGAACGTCAGTTCACATTTGTAGGTGGATCATCAGTTTTAGAGCTAAAATTAGCATGTTTAAAGTGATTTTCATGCTTCCAGGGGCTCGGGAAGTTAATTAAATACCATTTGGAGGCATTTAATGTTCGAGCAAAAACGGCTGATTTTCGACAAAAGAGATAACACCCCCCCATTACGTCATGCTTCAGAAATGTGGAAAATGGTCCGTTTTCAAATGTTTTATTTTTGAACGTCAGTTCACATTTGTAGGTGGATCATCAGTGTTAGAGCTAAAATTAGCATGTTTAAAGTGATTTTCATGCTTCCAGGGGCCCAAAACACAAGATTTATGGAATGGTTAAAAGTGCATGAAAATGGCCAATTTACTCACTCTGAGTTCTCAAAAAGGGTTTCTTCACCCCGGGAAGTTAATTAAATACCATTTGGAGGCATTTAATGTTCGAGCAAAAACGGCTGATTTTCGACAAAAGAGATAACACCCCCCCATTACGTCATGCTTCAGAAATGTGGAAAATGGTCCATTTTCAAATGTTTTATTTTTGAACGTCAGTTCACATTTGTAGGTGGATCATCAGTGTTAGAGCTAAAATTAGCATGTTTAAAGTGATTTTCATGCTTCCAGGGGCTCGGGAAGTTAATTAAATACCATTTGGAGGCATTTAATGTTCGAGCAAAAACGGCTGATTTTCGACAAAAGAGATAACACCCCCCCATTACGTCATGCTTCAGAAATGTGGAAAATGGTCCGTTTTCAAATGTTTTATTTTTGAACGTCAGTTCACATTTGTAGGTGGATCATCAGTGTTAGAGCTAAAATTAGCATGTTTAAAGTGATTTTCATGCTTCCAGGGGCTTGGGAAGTTAATTAAATACCATTTGGAGGCATTTAATGTTCGAGCAAAAACGGCTGATTTTCGACAAAAGAGATAACACCCCCCCATTACGTCATGCTTCAGAAATGTGGAAAATGGTCCGTTTTCAAATGTTTTATTTTTGAACGTCAGTTCACATTTGTAGGTGGATCATCAGTGTTAGAGCTAAAATTAGCATGTTTAAAGTGATTTTCATGCTTCCAGGGGCTCGGGAAGTTAATTAAATACCATTTGGAGGCATTTAATGTTCGAGCAAAAACGGCTGATTTTCGACAAAAGAGATAACACCCCCCCATTTCGTCATGCTTCAGAAATGTGGAAAATGGTCCGTTTTCAAATGTTTTATTTTTGAACGTCAGTTCACATTTGTAGGTGGATCATCAGTGTTAGAGCTAAAATTAGCATGTTTAAAGTGATTTTCATGCTTCCAGGGGCTCGGGAAGTTAATTAAATACCATTTGGAGGCATTTAATGTTCGAGCAAAAACGGCTGATTTTCGACAAAAGAGATAACACCCCCCCATTACGTCATGCTTCAGAAATGTGGAAAATGGTCCGTTTTCAAATGTTTTATTTTTGAACGTCAGTTCACATTTGTAGGTGGATCATCAGTGTTAGAGCTACAATTAGCATGTTTAAAGTGATTTTCATGCTTCCAGGGGCCCAAAACACAAGATTTATGGAATGGTTAAAAGTGCATGAAAATGGCCAATTTACTCACTCTGAGTTCTCAAAAAGGGTTTCTTCACCCCGGGAAGTTAATTAAATACCATTTGGAGGCATTTAATGTTCGAGCAAAAACGGCTGATTTTCGACAAAAGAGATAACACCCCCCCATTACGTCATGCTTCAGAAATGTGGAAAATGGTCCGTTTTCAAATGTTTTATTTTTGAACGTCAGTTCACATTTGTAGGTGGATCATCAGTGTTAGAGCTAAAATTAGCATGTTTAAAGTGATTTTCATGCTTCCAGTGTCTCGGGAAGTTAATTAAATACCATTTGGAGGCATTTAATGTTCGAGCAAAAACGGCTGATTTTCGACAAAAGAGATAACACCCCCCATTACGTCATGCTTCAGAAATGTGGAAAATGGTCCGTTTTCAAATGTTTTATTTTTGAACGTCAGTTCACATTTGTAGGTGGATCATCAGTGTTAGAGCTAAAATTAGCATGTTTAAAGTGATTTTCATGCTTCCAGGGGCCCAAAACACAAGATTTATGGAATGGTTAAAAGTGCATGAAAATGGCCAATTTACTCACTCTGAGTTCTCAAAAAGGGTTTCTTCACCCCGGGAAGTTAATTAAATACCATTTGGAGGCATTCAATGTTCGAGCAAAAACGGCTGATTTTCGACAAAAGAGATAACACCCCCCCATTACGTCATGCTTCAGAAATGTGGAAAATGGTCCGTTTTCAAATGTTTTATTTTTGAACGTCAGTTCACATTTGTAGGTGGATCATCAGTGTTAGAGCTAAAATTAGCATGTTTAAAGTGATTTTCATGCTTCCAGGGGCTCGGGAAGTTAATTAAATACCATTTGGAGGCATTTAATGTTCGAGCAAAAACGGCTGATTTTCGACAAAAGAGATAACATCCCCCCATTACGTCATGCTTCAGAAATGTGGAAAATGGTCCGTTTTCAAATGTTTTATTTTTGAACGTCAGTTCACATTTGTAGGTGGATCATCAGTGTTAGAGCTAAAATTAGCATGTTTAAAGTGATTTTCATGCTTCCAGGGGCTCGGGAAGTGAAATAAATACCATTTGGAGGCATTTAATGTTCGAGCAAAAACGGCTGATTTTCGACAAAAGAGATAACACCCCCCCATTACGTCATGCTTCAGAAATTTGGAAAATGGTCCGTTTTCAAATGTTTCATTTTTGAACGTCAGTTCACATTTGTAGGTGGATCATCAGTGTTAGAGCTAAAATTAGCATGTTTAAAGTGATTTTCATGCTTCCAGGGGCCCAAAACACAAGATTTATGGAATGGTTAAAAGTGCATGAAAATGGCCAATTTACTCACTCTGAGTTCTCAAAAAGGGTTTCTTCACCCCGGGAAGTTAATTAAATACCATTTGGAGGCATTTAATGTTCGAGCAAAAACGGCTGATTTTCGACAAAAGAGATAACACCCCCCCATTACGTCATGCTTCAGAAATGTGGAAAATGGTCCGTTTTCAAATGTTTTATTTTTGAACGTCAGTTCACATTTGTAGGTGGATCATCAGTGTTAGAGCTAAAATTAGCATGTTTAAAGTGATTTTCATGCTTCCAGGGGCCCAAAACACAAGATTTATGGAATGGTTAAAAGTGCATGAAAATGGCCAATTTACTCACTCTGAGTTCTCAAAAAGGGTTTCTTCACCCCGGGAAGTTAATTAAATACCATTTGGAGGCATTCAATGTTCGAGCAAAAACGGCTGATTTTCGACAAAAGAGATAACACCCCCCCATTACGTCATGCTTCAGAAATGTGGAAAATGGTCCGTTTTCAAATGTTTTATTTTTGAACGTCAGTTCACATTTGTAGGTGGATCATCAGTGTTAGAGCTAAAATTAGCATGTTTAAAGTGATTTTCATGCTTCCAGGGGCTCGGGAAGTTAATTAAATACCATTTGGAGGCATTTAATGTTCGAGCAAAAACGGCTGATTTTCGACAAAAGAGATAACACCCCCCCATTACGTCATGCTTCAGAAATGTGGAAAATGGTCCGTTTTCAAATGTTTTATTTTTGAACGTCAGTTCACATTTGTAGGTGGATCATCAGTGTTAGAGCTAAAATTAGCATGTTTAAAGTGATTTTCATGCTTCCAGGGGCTCGGGAAGTGAAATAAATACCATTTGGAGGCATTTAATGTTCGAGCAAAAACGGCTGATTTTCGACAAAAGAGATAACACCCCCCCCATTACGTCATGCTTCAGAAATTTGGAAAATGGTCCGTTTTCAAATGTTTCATTTTTGAACGTCAGTTCACATTTGTAGGTGGATCATCAGTGTTAGAGCTAAAATTAGCATGTTTAAAGTGATTTTCATGCTTCCAGGGGCCCAAAACACAAGATTTATGGAATGGTTAAAAGTGCATGAAAATGGCCAATTTACTCACTCTGGGTTCTCAAAAAGGGTTTCTTCACCCCGGGAAGTTAATTAAATACCATTTGGAGGCATTTAATGTTCGAGCAAAAACGGCTGATTTTCGACAAAAGAGATAACACCCCCCCATTACGTCATGCTTCAGAAATGTGGAAAATGGTCCGTTTTCAAATGTTTTATTTTTGAACGTCAGTTCACATTTGTAGGTGGATCATCAGTGTTAGAGTTAAAATTAGCATGTTTAAAGTGATTTTCATGCTTCCAGGGGCTCGGGAAGTGAAATAAATACCATTTGGAGGCATTTAATGTTCGAGCAAAAACGGCTGATTTTCGACAAAAGAGATAACACCCCCCCATTACGTCATGCTTCAGAAATGTGGAAAATGGTCCGTTTTCAAATGTTTTATTTTTGAACGTCAGTTCACATTTGTAGGTGGATCATCAGTGTTAGAGCTAAAATTAGCATGTTTAAAGTGATTTTCATGCTTCCAGGGGCTCGGGAAGTTAATTAAATACCATTTGGAGGCATTTAATGTTCGAGCAAAAACTGCTGATTTTCGACAAAAGAGATAACACCCCCCCATTACGTCATGCTTCAGAAATGTGGAAAATGGTCCGTTTTCAAATGTTTTATTTTTGAACGTCAGTTCACATTTGTAGGTGGATCATCAGTGTTAGAGCTAAAATTAGCATGTTTAAAGTGATTTTCATGCTTCCAGGGGCCCAAAACACAAGATTTATGGAATGGTTAAAAGTGCATGAAAATGGCCAATTTACTCACTCTGAGTTCTCAAAAAGGGTTTCTTCACCCCGGGAAGTTAATTAAATACCATTTGGAGGCATTTAATGTTCGAGCAAAAACGGCTGATTTTCGACAAAAGAGAAAACACCCCCCCATTACGTCATGCTTCAGAAATGTGGAAAATGGTCCGTTTTCAAATGTTTTATTTTTGAACGTCAGTTCACATTTGTAGGTGGATCATCAGTGTTAGAGCTAAAATTAGCATGTTTAAAGTGATTTTCATGCTTCCAGGGGCTCGGGAAGTTAATTAAATACCATTTGGAGGCATTTAATGTTCGAGCAAAAACGGCTGATTTTCGACAAAAGAGATAACACCCCCCCATTACGTCATGCTTCAGAAATGTGGAAAATGGTCAGTTTTCAAATGTTTTATTTTTGAACGTCAGTTCACATTTGTAGGTGGATCATCAGTGTTAGAGCTAAAATGAGCATGTTTAAAGTGATTTTCATGCTTCCAGGGGCTCGGGAAGTTAATTAAATACCATTTGGAGGCCTTTAATGTTCGAGCAAAAACGGCTGATTTTCGACAAAAGAGATAACACCCCCCCATTACGTCATGCTTCAGAAATGTGGAAAATGGTCCGTTTTCAAATGTTTTATTTTTGAACGTCAGTTCACATTTGTAGGTGGATCATCAGTGTTAGAGCTAAAATTAGCATGTTTAAAGTGATTTTCATGCTTCCAGGGGCTCGGGAAGTGAAATAAATACCATTTGGAGGCATTTAATGTTCGAGCAAAAACGGCAGATTTTCGACAAAAGAGATAACACCCCCCATTACGTCATGCTTCAGAAATGTGGAAAATGGTCCGTTTTCAAATGTTTTATTTTTGAATGTCAGTTCACATTTGTAGGTGGATCATCAGTGTTAGAGCTAAAATTAGCATGTTTAAAGTGATTTTCATGCTTCCAGGGGCCCAAAACACAAGATTTATGGAATGGTTAAAAGTGCATGAAAATGGCCAATTTACTCACTCTGAGTTCTCAAAAAGGGTTTCTTCACCCCGGGAAGTTAATTAAATACCATTTGGAGGCATTTAATGTTCGAGCAAAAACGGCTGATTTTCGACAAAAGAGATAACACCCCCCCATTACGTCATGCTTCAGAAATGTGGAAAATGGTCCGTTTTCAAATGTTTTATTTTTGAACGTCAGTTCACATTTGTAGGTGGATCATCAGTGTTAGAGCTAAAATTAGCATGTTTAAAGTGATTTTCATGCTTCCAGTGGCTCGGGAAGTTAATTAAATACCATTTGGAGGCATTTAATGTTCGAGCAAAAACGGCTGATTTTCGACAAAAGAGATAACACCCCCCCATTACGTCATGCTTCAGAAATGTGGAAAATGGTCCGTTTTCAAATGTTTTATTTTTGAACGTCAGTTCACATTTGTAGGTGGATTATCAGTGTTAGAGCTAAAATTAGCATGTTTAAAGTGATTTTCATGCTTCCAGGGGCCCAAAACACAAGATTTATGGAATGGTTAAAAGTGCATGAAAATGGCCAATTTACTCACTCTGAGTTCTCAAAAAGGGTTTCTTCACCCCGGGAAGTTAATTAAATACCATTTGGAGGCATTTAATGTTCGAGCAAAAACGGCTGATTTTCGACAAAAGAGATAACACCCCCCCCCATTACGTCATGCTTCAGAAATGTGGAAAATGGTCCGTTTTCAAATGTTTTATTTTTGAACGTCAGTTCACATTTGTAGGTGGATCATCAGTGTTAGAGCTAAAATTAGCATGTTTAAAGTGATTTTCATGCTTCCAGGGGCCCAAAACACAAGATTTATGGAATGGTTAAAAGTGCATGAAAATGGCCAATTTACTCACTCTGAGTTCTCAAAAAGGGGTTCTTCACCCCGGGAAGTTAATTAAATACCATTTGGAGGCATTTAATGTTCGAGCAAAAACGGCTGATTTTCGACAAAAGAGATAACACCCCCCCATTACGTCATGCTTCAGAAATGTGGAAAATGGTCCGTTTTCAAATGTTTTATTTTTGAACGTCAGTTCACATTTGTAGGTGGATCATCAGTGTTAGAGCTAAAATTAGCATGTTTAAAGTGATTTTCATGCTTCCAGGGGCTCGGGAAGTTAATTAAATACCATTTGGAGGCATTTAATGTTCGAGCAAAAACGGCTGATTTTCGACAAAAGAGATAACACCCCCCCATTACGTCATGCTTCAGAAATGTGGAAAATGGTCCGTTTTCAAATGTTTTATTTTTGAACGTCAGTTCACATTTGTAGGTGGATCATCAGTGTTAGAGCTAAAATTAGCATGTTTAAAGTGATTTTCATGCTTCCAGGGGCCCAAAACACAAGATTTATGGAATGGTTAAAAGTGCATGAAAATGGCCAATTTACTCACTCTGAGTTCTCAAAAAGGGTTTCTTCACCCCGGGAAGTTAATTAAATACCATTTGGAGGCATTTAATGTTCGAGCAAAAACGGCTGATTTTCGACAAAAGAGATAACACCCCCCCATTACGTCATGCTTCAGAAATGTGGAAAATGGTCCTCTTTTCAAATGTTTTATTTTTGAACGTCAGTTCACATTTGTAGGTGGATCATCAGTGTTAGAGCTAAAATTAACATGTTTAAAGTGATTTTCATGCTTCCAGGGGCCCAAAACACAAGATTAATGGAATGGTTAAAAGTGCATGAAAATGGCCAATTTACTCACTCTGAGTTCTCAAAAAGGGTTTCTTCACCCCGGGAAGTGAAATAAATACCATTTGGAGGCATTTAATGTTCGAGCAAAAACGGCTGATTTTCGACAAAAGAGATAACACCCCCCCATTACGTCATGCTTCAGAAATGTGGAAAATGGTCCGTTTTCAAATGTTTTATTTTTGAACGTCAGTTCACATTTGTAGGTGGATCATCAGTGTTAGAGCTAAAATTAGCATGTTTAAAGTGATTTTCATGCTTCCAGGGGCTCGGGAAGTTAATTAAATACCATTTGGAGGCATTTAATGTTCGAGCAAAAACGGCTGATTTTCGACAAAAGAGATAACACCCCCCCCCATTACGTCATGCTTCAGAAATGTGGAAAATGGTCCGTTTTCAAATGTTTTATTTTTGAACGTCAGTTCACATTTGTAGGTGGATCATCAGTGTTAGAGCTAAAATTAGCATGTTTAAAGTGATTTTCATGCTTCCAGGGGCTCGGGAAGTTAAATAAATACCATTTGGAGGCATTTAATGTTCGAGCAAAAACGGCAGATTTTCGACAAAAGAGATAACACCCCCCCCATTACGTCATGCTTCAGAAATGTGGAAAATGGTCCGTTTTCAAATGTTTTATTTTTGAACGTCAGTTCACATTTGTAGGTGGATCATCAGTGTTAGAGCTAAAATTAGCATGTTTAAAGTGATTTTCATGCTTCCAGGGGCTCGGGAAGTGAAATAAATACCATTTGGAGGCATTTATTGTTCGAGCAAAAACGGCTGATTTTCGACAAAAGAGATAACACCCCCCCATTACGTCATGCTTCAGAAATGTAGAAAATGGTCCGTTTTCAAATGTTTTATTTTTGAACGTCAGTTCACATTTGTAGGTGGATCATCAGTGTTAGAGCTAAAATTAGCATGTTTAAAGTGATTTTCATGCTTCCAGGGGCTCGGGAAGTTAATTAAATACCATTTGGAGGCATTTAATGTTCGAGCAAAAACGGCTGATTTTCAACAAAAGAGATAACACCCCCCCCATTACGTCATGCTTCAGAAATGTGGAAAATGGTCCGTTTTCAAATGTTTTATTTTTGAACGTCAGTTCACATTTGTAGGTGGATCATCAGTGTTAGAGCTAAAATTAGCATGTTTAAAGTGATTTTCATGCTTCCAGGGGCTCGGGAAGTTAATTAAATACCATTTGGAGGCATTTAATTTTCGAGCAAAAACGGCTGATTTTCGACAAAAGAGATAACACCCCCCCATTACGTCATGCTTCAGAAATGTGGAAAATGGTCCGTTTTCAAATGTTTTATTTTTGAACGTCAGTTCACATTTGTAGGTGGATCATCAGTGTTAGAGCTAAAATTAGCATGTTTAAAGTGATTTTCATGCTTCCAGGGGCCCAAAACACAAGATTTATGGAATGGTTAAAAGTGCATGAAAATGGCCAATTTACTCACTCTGAGTTCTCAAAAAGGGTTTCTTCACCCCGGGAAGTTAATTAAATACCATTTGGAGGCATTTAATGTTCGAGCAAAAACGGCTGATTTTCGACAAAAGAGATAACACCCCCCCATTACGTCATGCTTCAGAAATGTGGAAAATGGTCCGTTTTCAAATGTTTTATTTTTGAACGTCAGTTCACATTTGTAGGTGGATCATCAGTGTTAGAGCTAAAATTAGCATGTTTAAAGTGATTTTCATGCTTCCAGGGGCTCGGGAAGTTAATTAAATACCATTTGGAGGCATTTAATGTTCGAGCAAAAACGGCTGATTTTCGACAAAAGAGATAACACCCCCCCATTACGTCATGCTTCAGAAATGTGGAAAATGGTCCGTTTTCAAATGTTTTATTTTTGAACGTCAGTTCACATTTGTAGGTGGATCATCAGTGTTAGAGCTAAAATTAGCATGTTTAAAGTGATTTTCATGCTTCCAGGGGCTCGGGAAGTTAATTAAATACCATTTGGAGGCATTTAATGTTCGAGCAAAAACGGCTGATTTTCGACAAAAGAGATAACACCCCCCCATTACGTCATGCTTCAGAAATGTGGAAAATGGTCCGTTTTCAAATGTTTTATTTTTGAACGTCAGTTCACATTTGTAGGTGGATCATCAGTGTTAGAGCTAAAATTAGCATGTTTAAAGTGATTTTCATGCTTCCAGGGGCCCAAAACACAAGATTTATGGAATGGTTAAAAGTGCATGAAAATGGCCAATTTACTCACTCTGAGTTCTCAAAAAGGGTTTCTTCACCCCGGGAAGTTAATTAAATACCATTTGGAGGCATTTAATGTTCGAGCAAAAACGGCTGATTTTCGACAAAAGAGATAACACCCCCCCCATTACGTCATGCTTCAGAAATGTGGAAAATGGTCCGTTTTCAAATGTTTTATTTTTGAACGTCAGTTCACATTTGTAGGTGGATCATCAGTGTTAGAGCTAAAATTAGCATGTTTAAAGTGATTTTCATGCTTCCAGGGGCCCAAAACACAAGATTAATGGAATGGTTAAAAGTGCATGAAAATGGCCAATTTACTCACTCTGAGTTCTCAAAAAGGGTTTCTTCACCCCGGGAAGTGAAATAAATACCATTTGGAGGCATTTAATGTTCGAGCAAAAACGGCTGATTTTCGACAAAAGAGATAACACCCCCCCATTACGTCATGCTTCAGAAATGTGGAAAATGGTCCGTTTTCAAATGTTTTATTTTTGAACGTCAGTTCACATTTGTAGGTGGATCATCAGTGTTAGAGCTAAAATTAGCATGTTTAAAGTGATTTTCATGCTTCCAGGGGCTCGGGAAGTTAATTAAATACCATTTGGAGGCATTTAATGTTCGAGCAAAAACGGCTGATTTTCGACAAAAGAGATAACACCCCCCCATTACGTCATGCTTCAGAAATGTGGAAAATGGTCCGTTTTCAAATGTTTTATTTTTGAACGTCAGTTCACATTTGTAGGTGGATCATCAGTGTTAGAGCTAAAATTAGCATGTTTAAAGTGATTTTCATGCTTCCAGGGGCTCGGGAAGTTAATTAAATACCATTTGGAGGCATTTAATGTTCAAGCAAAAACGGCTGATTTTCGACAAAAGAGATAACACCCCCCCATTACGTCATGCTTCAGAAATGTGGAAAATGGTCCGTTTTCAAATGTTTTATTTTTGAACGTCAGTTCACATTTGTAGGTGGATCATCAGTGTTAGAGCTAACATTAGCATGTTTAAAGTGATTTTCATGCTTCCAGGGGCTCGGGAAGTGAAATAAATACCATTTGGAGGCATTTAATGTTCGCGCAAAAATGGCTGATTTTCGACAAAAGAGATAACACCCCCCCATTACGTCATGCTTCAGAAATGTGGAAAATGGTCCGTTTTCAAATGTTTTATTTTTGAACGTCAGTTCACATTTGTAGGTGGATCATCAGTGTTAGAGCTAAAATTAGCATGTTTAAAGTGATTTTCATGCTTCCAGGGGCTCGGGAAGTGAAATAAATACCATTTGGAGGCCTTTAATGTTCGAGCAAAAACGGCTGATTTTCGACAAAAGAGATAACACCCCCCCATTACGTCATGCTTCAGAAATGTGGAAAATGGTCCGTTTTCAAATGTTTTATTTTTGAACGTCAGTTCACATTTGTAGGTGGATCATCAGTGTTAGAGCTAAAATTAGCATGTTTAAAGTGATTTTCATGCTTCCAGGGGCCCAAAACACAAGATTTATGGAATGGTTAAAAGTGCATGAAAATGGCCAATTTACTCACTCTGAGTTCTCAAAAAGGGTTTCTTCACCCCGGGAAGTTAATTAAATACCATTTGGAGGCATTTAATGTCCGAGCAAAAACGGCTGATTTTCGACAAAAGAGATAACACCCCCCCATTACGTCATGCTTCAGAAATGTGGAAAATGGTCCGTTTTCAAATGTTTTATTTTTGAACGTCAGTTCACGTTTGTAGGTGGATCATCAGTGTTAGAGCTAAAATTAGCATGTTTAAAGTGATTTTCATGCTTCCAGGGGCTCGGGAAGTTAATTAAATACCATTTGGAGGCATTTAATGTTCGAGCAAAAACGGCTGATTTTCGACAAAAGAGATAACACCCCCCCATTACGTCATGCTTCAGAAATGTGGAAAATGGTCCGTTTTCAAATGTTTTATTTTTGAACGTCAGTTCACATTTGTAGGTGGATCATCAGTGTTAGAGCTAAAATTAACATGTTTAAAGTGATTTTCATGCTTCCAGGGGCCCAAAACACAAGATTTATGGAATGGTTAAAAGTGCATGAAAATGGCCAATTTACTCACTCTGAGTTCTCAAAAAGGGTTTCTTCACCCCGGGAAGTTAATTAAATACCATTTGGAGGCATTTAATGTTCGAGCAAAAACGGCTGATTTTCGACAAAAGAGATAACACCCCCCCATTACATCATGCTTCAGAAATGTGGAAAATGGTCCGTTTTCAAATGTTTTATTTTTGAACGTCAGTTCACATTTGTAGGTGGATCATCAGTGTTAGAGCTAAAATTAGCATGTTTAAAGTGATTTTCATGCTTCCAGGGGCTCGGGAAGTTAATTAAAGACCATTTGGAGGCATTTAATGTTCGAGCAAAAACGGCTGATTTTCGACAAAAGAGATAACACCCCCCCATTACGTCATGCTTCAGAAATGTGGAAAATGGTCCGTTTTCAAATGTTTTATTTTTGAACGTCAGTTCACATTTGTAGGTGGATCATCAGTGTTAGAGCTAAAATTAGCATGTTTAAAGTGATTTTCATGCTTCCAGGGGCTCGGGAAGTTAATTAAATACCATTTGGAGGCATTTAATGTTCGAGCAAAAACGGCTGATTTTCGACAAAAGAGATAACACCCCCCCATTACGTCATGCTTCAGAAATGTGGAAAATGGTCCGTTTTCAAATGTTTTATTTTTGAACGTCAGTTCACATTTGTAGGTGGATCATCAGTGTTAGAGCTAAAATTAGCATGTTTAAAGTGATTTTCATGCTTCCAGGGGCCCAAAACACAAGATTTATGGAATGGTTAAAAGTGCATGAAAATGGCCAATTTACTCACTCTGAGTTCTCAAAAAGGGTTTCTTCACCCCGGGAAGTTAATTAAATACCATTTGGAGGCATTTAATGTTCGAGCAAAAACGGCTGATTTTCGACAAAAGAGATAACACCCCCCCATTACGTCATGCTTCAGAAATGTGGAAAATGGTCCGTTTTCAAATGTTTTATTTTTGAACGTCAGTTCACATTTGTAGGTGGATCATCAGTGTTAGAGCTAAAATTAGCATGTTTAAAGTGATTTTCATGCTTCCAGGGGCTCGGGAAGTTAATTAAATACCATTTGGAGGCATTTAATGTTCGAGCAAAAACGGCTGATTTTCGACAAAAGAGATAACACCCCCCCATTACGTCATGCTTCAGAAATGTGGAAAATGGTCCATTTTCAAATGTTTTATTTTTGAACGTCAGTTCACATTTGTAGGTGGATCATCAGTGTTAGAGCTAAAATTAGCATGTTTAAAGTGATTTTCATGCTTCCAGGGGCTCGGGAAGTTAATTAAATACCATTTGGAGGCATTTAATGTTCGAGCAAAAACGGCTGATTTTCGACAAAAGAGATAACACCCCCCCATTACGTCATGCTTCAGAAATGTGGAAAATGGTCCGTTTTCAAATGTTTTATTTTTGAACGTCAGTTCACATTTGTAGGTGGATCATCAGTGTTAGAGCTAAAATTAGCATGTTTAGAGTGATTTTCATGCTTCCAGGGGCTTGGGAAGTTAATTAAATACCATTTGGAGGCATTTAATGTTCGAGCAAAAACGGCTGATTTTCGACAAAAGAGATAACACCCCCCCATTACGTCATGCTTCAGAAATGTGGAAAATGGTCCGTTTTCAAATGTTTTATTTTTGAACGTCAGTTCACATTTGTAGGTGGATCATCAGTGTTAGAGCTAAAATTAGCATGTTTAAAGTGATTTTCATGCTTCCAGGGGCTCGGGAAGTTAATTAAATACCATTTGGAGGCATTTAATGTTCGAGCAAAAACGGCTGATTTTCGACAAAAGAGATAACACCCCCCCATTTCGTCATGCTTCAGAAATGTGGAAAATGGTCCGTTTTCAAATGTTTTATTTTTGAACGTCAGTTCACATTTGTAGGTGGATCATCAGTGTTAGAGCTAAAATTAGCATGTTTAAAGTGATTTTCATGCTTCCAGGGGCTCGGGAAGTTAATTAAATACCATTTGGAGGCATTTAATGTTCGAGCAAAAACGGCTGATTTTCGACAAAAGAGATAACACCCCCCCATTACGTCATGCTTCAGAAATGTGGAAAATGGTCCGTTTTCAAATGTTTTATTTTTGAACGTCAGTTCACATTTGTAGGTGGATCATCAGTGTTAGAGCTAAAATTAGCATGTTTAAAGTGATTTTCATGCTTCCAGGGGCCCAAAACACAAGATTTATGGAATGGTTAAAAGTGCATGAAAATGGCCAATTTACTCACTCTGAGTTCTCAAAAAGGGTTTCTTCACCCCGGGAAGTTAATTAAATACCATTTGGAGGCATTTAATGTTCGAGCAAAAACGGCTGATTTTCGACAAAAGAGATAACACCACCCCATTACGTCATGCTTCAGAAATGTGGAAAATGGTCCGTTTTCAAATGTTTTATTTTTGAACGTCAGTTCACATTTGTAGGTGGATCATCAGTGTTAGAGCTAAAATTAGCATGTTTAAAGTGATTTTCATGCTTCCAGTGTCTCGGGAAGTTAATTAAATACCATTTGGAGGCATTTAATGTTCGAGCAAAAACGGCTGATTTTCGACAAAAGAGATAACACCCCCCATTACGTCATGCTTCAGAAATGTGGAAAATGGTCCGTTTTCAAATGTTTTATTTTTGAACGTCAGTTCACATTTGTAGGTGGATCATCAGTGTTAGAGCTAAAATTAGCATGTTTAAAGTGATTTTCATGCTTCCAGGGGCCTAAAACACAAGATTTATGGAATGGTTAAAAGTGCATGAAAATGGCCAATTTACTCACTCTGAGTTCTCAAAAAGGGTTTCTTCACCCCGGGAAGTTAATTAAATACCATTTGGAGGCATTCAATGTTCGAGCAAAAACGGCTGATTTTCGACAAAAGAGATAACACCCCCCCATTACGTCATGCTTCAGAAATGTGGAAAATGGTCCGTTTTCAAATGTTTTATTTTTGAACGTCAGTTCACATTTGTAGGTGGATCATCAGTGTTAGAGCTAAAATTAGCATGTTTAAAGTGATTTTCATGCTTCCAGGGGCTCGGGAAGTTAATTAAATACCATTTGGAGGCATTTAAAGTTCGAGCAAAAACGGCTGATTTTCGACAAAAGAGATAACACCCCCCCATTACGTCATGCTTCAGAAATGTGGAAAATGGTCCGTTTTCAAATGTTTTATTTTTGAACGTCAGTTCACATTTGTAGGTGGATCATCAGTGTTAGAGCTAAAATTAGCATGTTTAAAGTGATTTTCATGCTTCCAGGGGCTCGGGAAGTGAAATAAATACCATTTGGAGGCATTTAATGTTCGAGCAAAAACGGCTGATTTTCGACAAAAGAGATAACACCCCCCCATTACGTCATGCTTCAGAAATTTGGAAAATGGTCCGTTTTCAAATGTTTCATTTTTGAACGTCAGTTCACATTTGTAGGTGGATCATCAGTGTTAGAGCTAAAATTAGCATGTTTAAAGTGATTTTCATGCTTCCAGGGGCCCAAAACACAAGATTTATGGAATGGTTAAAAGTGCATGAAAATGGCCAATTTACTCACTCTGAGTTCTCAAAAAGGGTTTCTTCACCCCGGGAAGTTAATTAAATACCATTTGGAGGCATTTAATGTTCGAGCAAAAACGGCTGATTTTCGACAAAAGAGATAACACCCCCCCATTACGTCATGCTTCAGAAATGTGGAAAATGGTCCGTTTTCAAATGTTTTATTTTTGAACGTCAGTTCACATTTGTAGGTGGATCATCAGTGTTAGAGTTAAAATTGGCATGTTTAAAGTGATTTTCATGCTTCCAGGGGCTCGGGAAGTGAAATAAATACCATTTGGAGGCATTTAATGTTCGAGCAAAAACGGCTGATTTTCGACAAAAGAGATAAAACCCCCCCTTTACGTCATGCTTCAGAAATGTGGAAAATGGTCCGTTTTCAAATGTTTTATTTTTGAACGTCAGTTCACATTTGTAGGTGGATCATCAGTGTTAGAGCTAAAATTAGCATGTTTAAAGTGATTTTCATGCTTCCAGGGGCTTGGGAAGTTAATTAAATACCATTTGGAGGCATTTAATGTTCGAGCAAAAACGGCTGATTTTCGACAAAAGAGATAACACCCCCCCATTACGTCATGCTTCAGAAATGTGGAAAATGGTCCGTTTTCAAATGTTTTATTTGTGAACGTCAGTTCACATTTGTAGGTGGATCATCAGTGTTAGAGCTAAAATTAGCATGTTTAAAGTGATTTTCATGCTTCCAGGGGCTCGGGAAGTTAATTAAATACCATTTGGAGGCATTTAATGTTCGAGCAAAAACGGCTGATTTTCGACAAAAGAGATAACACCCCCCCATTTCGTCATGCTTCAGAAATGTGGAAAATGGTCCGTTTTCAAATGTTTTATTTTTGAACGTCAGTTCACATTTGTAGGTGGATCATCAGTGTTAGAGCTAAAATTAGCATGTTTAAAGTGATTTTCATGCTTCCAGGGGCTCGGGAAGTTAATTAAATACCATTTGGAGGCATTTAATGTTCGAGCAAAAACGGCTGATTTTCGACAAAAGAGATAACACCCCCCCATTACGTCATGCTTCAGAAATGTGGAAAATGGTCCGTTTTCAAATGTTTTATTTTTGAACGTCAGTTCACATTTGTAGGTGGATCATCAGTGTTAGAGCTAAAATTAGCATGTTTAAAGTGATTTTCATGCTTCCAGGGGCCCAAAACACAAGATTTATGGAATGGTTAAAAGTGCATGAAAATGGCCAATTTACTCACTCTGAGTTCTCAAAAAGGGTTTCTTCACCCCGGGAAGTTAATTAAATACCATTTGGAGGCATTTAATGTTCGAGCAAAAACGGCTGATTTTCGACAAAAGAGATAACACCACCCCATTACGTCATGCTTCAGAAATGTGGAAAATGGTCCGTTTTCAAATGTTTTATTTTTGAACGTCAGTTCACATTTGTAGGTGGATCATCAGTGTTAGAGCTAAAATTAGCATGTTTAAAGTGATTTTCATGCTTCCAGTGTCTCGGGAAGTTAATTAAATACCATTTGGAGGCATTTAATGTTCGAGCAAAAACGGCTGATTTTCGACAAAAGAGATAACACCCCCCATTACGTCATGCTTCAGAAATGTGGAAAATGGTCCGTTTTCAAATGTTTTATTTTTGAACGTCAGTTCACATTTGTAGGTGGATCATCAGTGTTAGAGCTAAAATTAGCATGTTTAAAGTGATTTTCATGCTTCCAGGGGCCCAAAACACAAGATTTATGGAATGGTTAAAAGTGCATGAAAATGGCCAATTTACTCACTCTGAGTTCTCAAAAAGGGTTTCTTCACCCCGGGAAGTTAATTAAATACCATTTGGAGGCATTCAATGTTCGAGCAAAAACGGCTGATTTTCGACAAAAGAGATAACACCCCCCCATTACGTCATGCTTCAGAAATGTGGAAAATGGTCCGTTTTTAAATGTTTTATTTTTGAACGTCAGTTCACATTTGTAGGTGGATCATCAGTGTTAGAGCTAAAATTAGCATGTTTAAAGTGATTTTCATGCTTCCAGGGGCTCGGGAAGTTAATTAAATACCATTTGGAGGCATTTAATGTTCGAGCAAAAACGGCTGATTTTCGACAAAAGAGATAACACCCCCCCATTACGTCATGCTTCAGAAATGTGGAAAATGGTCCGTTTTCAAATGTTTTATTTTTGAACGTCAGTTCACATTTGTAGGTGGATCATCAGTGTTAGAGCTAAAATTAGCATGTTTAAAGTGATTTTCATGCTTCCAGGGGCTCGGGAAGTGAAATAAATACCATTTGGAGGCATTTAATGTTCGAGCAAAAACGGCTGATTTTCGACAAAAGAGATAACACCCCCCCATTACGTCATGCTTCAGAAATGTGGAAAATGGTCCTCTTTTCAAATGTTTTATTTTTGAACGTCAGTTCACATTTGTAGGTGGATCATCAGTGTTAGAGCTAAAATTAGCATGTTTAAAGTGATTTTCATGCTTCCAGGGGCCCAAAACACAAGATTAATGGAATGGTTAAAAGTGCATGAAAATGGCCAATTTACTCACTCTGAGTTCTCAAAAAGGGTTTCTTCACCCCGGGAAGTGAAATAAATACCATTTGGAGGCATTTAATGTTCGAGCAAAAACGGCTGATTTTCGACAAAAGAGATAACACCCCCCCATTACGTCATGCTTCAGAAATGTGGAAAATGGTCCGTTTTCAAATGTTTTATTTTTGAACGTCAGTTCACATTTGTAGGTGGATCATCAGTGTTAGAGCTAAAATTAGCATGTTTAAAGTGATTTTCATGCTTCCAGGGGCTCGGGAAGTTAAATAAATACCATTTGGAGGCATTTAATGTTCGAGCAAAAACAGCAGATTTTCGACAAAAGAGATAACACCCCCCCCATTACGTCATGCTTCAGAAATGTGGAAAATGGTCCGTTTTCAAATGTTTTATTTTTGAACGTCAGTTCACATTTGTAGGTGGATCATCAGTGTTAGAGCTAAAATTAGCATGTTTAAAGTGATTTTCATGCTTCCAGGGGCTCGGGAAGTGAAATAAATACCATTTGGAGGCATTTATTGTTCGAGCAAAAACGGCTGATTTTCGACAAAAGAGATAACACCCCCCCATTACGTCATGCTTCAGAAATGTAGAAAATGGTCCGTTTTCAAATGTTTTATTTTTGAACGTCAGTTCACATTTGTAGGTGGATCATCAGTGTTAGAGCTAAAATTAGCATGTTTAAAGTGATTTTCATGCTTCCAGGGGCTCGGGAAGTTAATTAAATACTATTTGGAGGCATTTAATGTTCGAGCAAAAACGGCTGATTTTCAACAAAAGAGATAACACCCCCCCCATTACGTCATGCTTCAGAAATGTGGAAAATGGTCCGTTTTCAAATGTTTTATTTTTGAACGTCAGTTCACATTTGTAGGTGGATCATCAGTGTTAGAGCTAAAATTAGCATGTTTAAAGTGATTTTCATGCTTCCAGGGGCTCGGGAAGTTAATTAAATACCATTTGGAGGCATTTAATTTTCGAGCAAAAACGGCTGATTTTCGACAAAAGAGATAACACCCCCCCATTACGTCATGCTTCAGAAATGTGGAAAATGGTCCGTTTTCAAATGTTTTATTTTTGAACGTCAGTTCACATTTGTAGGTGGATCATCAGTGTTAGAGCTAAAATTAGCATGTTTAAAGTGATTTTCATGCTTCCAGGGGCCCAAAACACAAGATTTATGGAATGGTTAAAAGGGCATGAAAATGGCCAATTTACTCACTCTGAGTTCTCAAAAAGGGTTTCTTCACCCCGGGAAGTTAATTAAATACCATTTGGAGGCATTTAATGTTCGAGCAAAAACGGCTGATTTTCGACAAAAGAGATAACACCCCCCCATTACGTCATGCTTCAGAAATGTGGAAAATGGTCCGTTTTCAAATGTTTTATTTTTGAACGTCAGTTCACATTTGTAGGTGGATCATCAGTGTTAGAGCTAAAATTAGCATGTTTAAAGTGATTTTCATGCTTCCAGGGGCTCGGGAAGTTAATTAAATACCATTTGGAGGCATTTAATGTTCGAGCAAAAACGGCTGATTTTCGACAAAAGAGATAACACCCCCCCATTACGTCATGCTTCAGAAATGTGGAAAATGGTCCGTTTTCAAATGTTTTATTTTTGAACGTCAGTTCACATTTGTAGGTGGATCATCAGTGTTAGAGCTAAAATTAGCATGTTTAAAGTGATTTTCATGCTTCCAGGGGCTCGGGAAGTTAATTAAATACCATTTGGAGGCATTTAATGTTCGAGCAAAAACGGCTGATTTTCGACAAAAGAGATAACACCCCCCCATTACGTCATGCTTCAGAAATGTGGAAAATGGTCCGTTTTCAAATGTTTTATTTTTGAACGTCAGTTCACATTTGTAGGTGGATCATCAGTGTTAGAGCTAAAATTAGCATGTTTAAAGTGATTTTCATGCTTCCAGGGGCCCAAAACACAAGATTTATGGAATGGTTAAAAGTGCATGAAAATGGCCAATTTACTCACTCTGAGTTCTCAAAAAGGGTTTCTTCACCCCGGGAAGTTAATTAAATACCATTTGGAGGCATTTAATGTTTGAGCAAAAACGGCTGATTTTCGACAAAAGAGATAACACCCCCCCCATTACGTCATGCTTCAGAAATGTGGAAAATGGTCCGTTTTCAAATGTTTTATTTTTGAACGTCAGTTCACATTTGTAGGTGGATCATCAGTGTTAGAGCTAAAATTAGCATGTTTAAAGTGATTTTCATGCTTCCAGGGGCCCAAAACACAAGATTAATGGAATGGTTAAAAGTGCATGAAAATGGCCAATTTACTCACTCTGAGTTCTCAAAAAGGGTTTCTTCACCCCGGGAAGTGAAATAAATACCATTTGGAGGCATTTAATGTTCGAGCAAAAACGGCTGATTTTCGACAAAAGAGATAACACCCCCCCATTACGTCATGCTTCAGAAATGTGGAAAATGGTCCGTTTTCAAATGTTTTATTTTTGAACGTCAGTTCACATTTGTAGGTGGATCATCAGTGTTAGAGCTAAAATTAGCATGTTTAAAGTGATTTTCATGCTTCCAGGGGCTTGGGAAGTTAATTAAATACCATTTGGAGGCATTTAATGTTCGAGCAAAAACGGCTGATTTTCGACAAAAGAGATAACACCCCCCCATTACGTCATGCTTCAGAAATGTGGAAAATGGTCCGTTTTCAAATGTTTTATTTTTGAACGTCAGTTCACATTTGTAGGTGGATCATCAGTGTTAGAGCTAAAATTAACATGTTTAAAGTGATTTTCATGCTTCCAGGGGCCAAAAACACAAGATTTATGGAATGGTTAAAAGTGCATGAAAATGGCCAATTTACTCACTCTGAGTTCTCAAAAAGGGTTTCTTCACCCCGGGAAGTTAATTAAATACCATTTGGAGGCATTTAATGTTCGAGCAAAAACGGCTGATTTTCGACAAAAGAGATAACACCCCCCCATTACGTCATGCTTCAGAAATGTGGAAAATGGTCCGTTTTCAAATGTTTTATTTTTGAACGTCAGTTCACATTTGTAGGTGGATCATCAGTGTTAGAGCTAAAATTAGCATGTTTAAAGTGATTTTCATGCTTCCAGGGGCTCGGGAAGTTAATTAAATACCATTTGGAGGCATTTAATGTTCAAGCAAAAACGGCTGATTTTCGACAAAAGAGATAACACCCCCCCATTACGTCATGCTTCAGAAATGTGGAAAATGGTCCGTTTTCAAATGTTTTATTTTTGAACGTCAGTTCACATTTGTAGGTGGATCATCAGTGTTAGAGCTAACATTAGCATGTTTAAAGTGATTTTCATGCTTCCAGGGGCTCGGGAAGTGAAATAAATACCATTTGGAGGCATTTAATGTTCGCGCAAAAACGGCTGATTTTCGACAAAAGAGATAACACCCCCCCATTACGTCATGCTTCAGAAATGTGGAAAATGGTCCGTTTTCAAATGTTTTATTTTTGAACGTCAGTTCACATTTGTAGGTGGATCATCAGTGTTAGAGCTAAAATTAGCATGTTTAAAGTGATTTTCATGCTTCCAGGGGCTCGGGAAGTGAAATAAATACCATTTGGAGGCCTTTAATGTTCGAGCAAAAACGGCTGATTTTCGACAAAAGAGATAACACCCCCCCATTACGTCATGCTTCAGAAATGTGGAAAATGGTCCGTTTTCAAATGTTTTATTTTTGAACGTCAGTTCACATTTGTAGGTGGATCATCAGTGTTAGAGCTAAAATTAGCATGTTTAAAGTGATTTTCATGCTTCCAGGGGCCCAAAACACAAGATTTATGGAATGGTTAAAAGTGCATGAAAATGGCCAATTTACTCACTCTGAGTTCTCAAAAAGGGTTTCTTCACCCCGGGAAGTTAATTAAATACCATTTGGAGGCATTTAATGTCCGAGCAAAAACGGCTGATTTTCGACAAAAGAGATAACACCCCCCCATTACGTCATGCTTCAGAAATGTGGAAAATGGTCCGTTTTCAAATGTTTTATTTTTGAACGTCAGTTCACGTTTGTAGGTGGATCATCAGTGTTAGAGCTAAAATTAGCATGTTTAAAGTGATTTTCATGCTTCCAGGGGCTCGGGAAGTTAATTAAATACCATTTGGAGGCATTTAATGTTCGAGCAAAAACGGCTGATTTTCGACAAAAGAGATAACACCCCCCCATTACGTCATGCTTCAGAAATGTGGAAAATGGTCCGTTTTCAAATGTTTTATTTTTGAACGTCAGTTCACATTTGTAGGTGGATCATCAGTGTTAGAGCTAAAATTAACATGTTTAAAGTGATTTTCATGCTTCCAGGGGCCCAAAACACAAGATTTATGGAATGGTTAAAAGTGCATGAAAATGGCCAATTTACTCACTCTGAGTTCTCAAAAAGGGTTTCTTCACCCCGGGAAGTTAATTAAATACCATTTGGAGGCATTTAATGTTCGAGCAAAAACGGCTGATTTTCGACAAAAGAGATAACACCCCCCCATTACATCATGCTTCAGAAATGTGGAAAATGGTCCGTTTTCAAATGTTTTATTTTTGAACGTCAGTTCACATTTGTAGGTGGATCATCAGTGTTAGAGCTAAAATTAGCATGTTTAAAGTGATTTTCATGCTTCCAGGGGCTCGGGAAGTTAATTAAATACCATTTGGAGGCATTTAATGTTCGAGCAAAAACGGCTGATTTTCGACAAAAGAGATAACACCCCCCCATTACGTCATGCTTCAGAAATGTGGAAAATGGTCCGTTTTCAAATGTTTTATTTTTGAACGTCAGTTCACATTTGTAGGTGGATCATCAGTGTTAGAGCTAAAATTAGCATGTTTAAAGTGATTTTCATGCTTCCAGGGGCTCGGGAAGTTAATTAAATACCATTTGGAGGCATTTAATGTTCGAGCAAAAACGGCTGATTTTCGACAAAAGAGATAACACCCCCCCATTACGTCATGCTTCAGAAATGTGGAAAATGGTCCGTTTTCAAATGTTTTATTTTTGAACGTCAGTTCACATTTGTAGGTGGATCATCAGTGTTAGAGCTAAAATTAGCATGTTTAAAGTGATTTTCATGCTTCCAGGGGCCCAAAACACAAGATTTATGGAATGGTTAAAAGTGCATGAAAATGGCCAATTTACTCACTCTGAGTTCTCAAAAAGGGTTTCTTCACCCCGGGAAGTTAATTAAATACCATTTGGAGGCATTTAATGTTCGAGCAAAAACGGCTGATTTTCGACAAAAGAGATAACACCCCCCCATTACGTCATGCTTCAGAAATGTGGAAAATGGTCCGTTTTCAAATGTTTTATTTTTGAACGTCAGTTCACATTTGTAGGTGGATCATCAGTGTTAGAGCTAAAATTAGCATGTTTAAAGTGATTTTCATGCTTCCAGGGGCTCGGGAAGTTAATTAAATACCATTTGGAGGCATTTAATGTTCGAGCAAAAACGGCTGATTTTCGACAAAAGAGATAACACCCCCCCATTACGTCATGCTTCAGAAATGTGGAAAATGGTCCGTTTTCAAATGTTTTATTTTTGAACGTCAGTTCACATTTGTAGGTGGATCATCAGTGTTAGAGCTAAAATTAGCATGTTTAAAGTGATTTTCATGCTTCCAGGGGCTCGGGAAGTTAATTAAATACCATTTGGAGGCATTTAATGTTCGAGCAAAAACGGCTGATTTTCGACAAAAGAGATAACACCCCCCCATTACGTCATGCTTCAGAAATGTGGAAAATGGTCCGTTTTCAAATGTTTTATTTTTGAACGTCAGTTCACATTTGTAGGTGGATCATCAGTGTTAGAGCTAAAATTAGCATGTTTAAAGTGATTTTCATGCTTCCAGGGGCCCAAAACACAAGATTTATGGAATGGTTAAAAGTGCATGAAAATGGCCAATTTACTCACTCTGAGTTCTCAAAAAGGGTTTCTTCACCCCGGGAAGTTAATTAAATACCATTTGGAGGCATTTAATGTTCGAGCAAAAACGGCTGATTTTCGACAAAAGAGATAACACCCCCCCCATTACGTCATGCTTCAGAAATGTGGAAAATGGTCCGTTTTCAAATGTTTTATTTTTGAACGTCAGTTCACATTTGTAGGTGGATCATCAGTGTTAGAGCTAAAATTAGCATGTTTAAAGTGATTTTCATGCTTCCAGGGGCCCAAAACACAAGATTAATGGAATGGTTAAAAGTGCATGAAAATGGCCAATTTACTCACTCTGAGTTCTCAAAAAGGGTTTCTTCACCCCGGGAAGTGAAATAAATACCATTTGGAGGCATTTAATGTTCGAGCAAAAACGGCTGATTTTCGACAAAAGAGATAACACCCCCCCATTACGTCATGCTTCAGAAATGTGGAAAATGGTCCGTTTTCAAATGTTTTATTTTTGAACGTCAGTTCACATTTGTAGGTGGATCATCAGTGTTAGAGCTAAAATTAGCATGTTTAAAGTGATTTTCATGCTTCCAGGGGCTTGGGAAGTTAATTAAATACCATTTGGAGGCATTTAATGTTCGAGCAAAAACGGCTGATTTTCGACAAAAGAGATAACACCCCCCCATTACGTCATGCTTCAGAAATGTGGAAAATGGTCCGTTTTCAAATGTTTTATTTTTGAACGTCAGTTCACATTTGTAGGTGGATCATCAGTGTTAGAGCTAAAATTAACATGTTTAAAGTGATTTTCATGCTTCCAGGGGCCAAAAACACAAGATTTATGGAATGGTTAAAAGTGCATGAAAATGGCCAATTTACTCACTCTGAGTTCTCAAAAAGGGTTTCTTCACCCCGGGAAGTTAATTAAATACCATTTGGAGGCATTTAATGTTCGAGCAAAAACGGCTGATTTTCGACAAAAGAGATAACACCCCCCCATTACGTCATGCTTCAGAAATGTGGAAAATGGTCCGTTTTCAAATGTTTTATTTTTGAACGTCAGTTCACATTTGTAGGTGGATCATCAGTGTTAGAGCTAAAATTAGCATGTTTAAAGTGATTTTCATGCTTCCAGGGGCTCGGGAAGTTAATTAAATACCATTTGGAGGCATTTAATGTTCAAGCAAAAACGGCTGATTTTCGACAAAAGAGATAACACCCCCCCATTACGTCATGCTTCAGAAATGTGGAAAATGGTCCGTTTTCAAATGTTTTATTTTTGAACGTCAGTTCACATTTGTAGGTGGATCATCAGTGTTAGAGCTAACATTAGCATGTTTAAAGTGATTTTCATGCTTCCAGGGGCTCGGGAAGTGAAATAAATACCATTTGGAGGCATTTAATGTTCGCGCAAAAACGGCTGATTTTCGACAAAAGAGATAACACCCCCCCATTACGTCATGCTTCAGAAATGTGGAAAATGGTCCGTTTTCAAATGTTTTATTTTTGAACGTCAGTTCACATTTGTAGGTGGATCATCAGTGTTAGAGCTAAAATTAGCATGTTTAAAGTGATTTTCATGCTTCCAGGGGCTCGGGAAGTGAAATAAATACCATTTGGAGGCCTTTAATGTTCGAGCAAAAACGGCTGATTTTCGACAAAAGAGATAACACCCCCCCATTACGTCATGCTTCAGAAATGTGGAAAATGGTCCGTTTTCAAATGTTTTATTTTTGAACGTCAGTTCACATTTGTAGGTGGATCATCAGTGTTAGAGCTAAAATTAGCATGTTTAAAGTGATTTTCATGCTTCCAGGGGCCCAAAACACAAGATTTATGGAATGGTTAAAAGTGCATGAAAATGGCCAATTTACTCACTCTGAGTTCTCAAAAAGGGTTTCTTCACCCCGGGAAGTGAAATAAATACCATTTGGAGGCATTTAATGTTCGAGCAAAAACGGCTGATTTTCGACAAAAGAGATAACACCCCCCCATTACGTCATGCTTCAGAAATGTGGAAAATGGTCCGTTTTCAAATGTTTTATTTTTGAACGTCAGTTCACATTTGTAGGTGGATCATCAGTGTTAGAGCTAAAATTAGCATGTTTAAAGTGATTTTCATGCTTCCAGGGGCTTGGGAAGTTAATTAAATACGCTTTGGAGGCATTTAATGTTCGAGCAAAAACGGCTGATTTTCGACAAAAGAGATAACACCCCCCCATTACGTCATGCTTCAGAAATGTGGAAAATGGTCCGTTTTCAAATGTTTTATTTTTGAACGTCAGTTCACATTTGTAGGTGGATCATCAGTGTTAGAGCTAAAATTAACATGTTTAAAGTGATTTTCATGCTTCCAGGGGCCAAAAACACAAGATTTATGGAATGGTTAAAAGTGCATGAAAATGGCCAATTTACTCACTCTGAGTTCTCAAAAAGGGTTTCTTCACCCCGGGAAGTTAATTAAATACCATTTGGAGGCATTTAATGTTCGAGCAAAAACGGCTGATTTTCGACAAAAGAGATAACACCCCCCCATTACGTCATGCTTCAGAAATGTGGAAAATGGTCCGTTTTCAAATGTTTTATTTTTGAACGTCAGTTCACATTTGTAGGTGGATCATCAGTGTTAGAGCTAAAATTAGCATGTTTAAAGTGATTTTCATGCTTCCAGGGGCTCGGGAAGTTAATTAAATACCATTTGGAGGCATTTAATGTTCAAGCAAAAACGGCTGATTTTTGACAAAAGAGATAACACCCCCCCATTACGTCATGCTTCAGAAATGTGGAAAATGGTCCGTTTTCAAATGTTTTATTTTTGAACGTCAGTTCACATTTGTAGGTGGATCATCAGTGTTAGAGCTAACATTAGCATGTTTAAAGTGATTTTCATGCTTCCAGGGGCTCGGGAAGTGAAATAAATACCATTTGGAGGCATTTAATGTTCGCGCAAAAACGGCTGATTTTCGACAAAAGAGATAACACCCCCCCATTACGTCATGCTTCAGAAATGTGGAAAATGGTCCGTTTTCAAATGTTTTATTTTTGAACGTCAGTTCACATTTGTAGGTGGATCATCAGTGTTAGAGCTAAAATTAGCATGTTTAAAGTGATTTTCATGCTTCCAGGGGCTCGGGAAGTGAAATAAATACCATTTGGAGGCCTTTAATGTTCGAGCAAAAACGGCTGATTTTCGACAAAAGAGATAACACCCCCCCATTACGTCATGCTTCAGAAATGTGGAAAATGGTCCGTTTTCAAATGTTTTATTTTTGAACGTCAGTTCACATTTGTAGGTGGATCATCAGTGTTAGAGCTAAAATTAGCATGTTTAAAGTGATTTTCATGCTTCCAGGGGCCCAAAACACAAGATTTATGGAATGGTTAAAAGTGCATGAAAATGGCCAATTTACTCACTCTGAGTTCTCAAAAAGGGTTTCTTCACCCCGGGAAGTTAATTAAATACCATTTGGAGGCATTTAATGTCCGAGCAAAAACGGCTGATTGTCGACAAAAGAGATAACACCCCCCCATTACGTCATGCTTCAGAAATGTGGAAAATGGTCCGTTTTCAAATGTTTTATTTTTGAACGTCAGTTCACGTTTGTAGGTGGATCATCAGTGTTAGAGCTAAAATTAGCATGTTTAAAGTGATTTTCATGCATCCAGGGGCTCGGGAAGTTAATTAAATACCATTTGGAGGCATTTAATGTTCGAGCAAAAACGGCTGATTTTCGACAAAAGAGATAACACCCCCCCATTACGTCATGCTTCAGAAATGTGGAAAATGGTCCGTTTTCAAATGTTTTATTTTTGAACGTCAGTTCACATTTGTAGGTGGATCATCAGTGTTAGAGCTAAAATTAGCATGTTTAAAGTGATTTTCATGCTTCCAGGGGCCCAAAACACAAGATTTATGGAATGGTTAAAAGTGCATGAAAATGGCCAATTTACTCACTCTGAGTTCTCAAAAAGGGTTTCTTCACCCCGGGAAGTTAATTAAATACCATTTGGAGGCATTTAATGTTCGAGCAAAAACGGCTGATTTTCGACAAAAGAGATAACACCCCCCCATTACGTCATGCTTCAGAAATGTGGAAAATGGTCCGTTTTCAAATGTTTTATTTTTGAACGTCAGTTCACATTTGTAGGTGGATCATCAGTGTTAGAGCTAAAATTAGCATGTTTAAAGTGATTTTCATGCTTCCAGGGGCTCGGGAAGTTAATTAAATACCATTTGGAGGCATTTAATGTTCGAGCAAAAACGGCTGATTTTCGACAAAAGAGATAACACCCCCCCATTACGTCATGCTTCAGAAATGTGGAAAATGGTCCATTTTCAAATGTTTTATTTTTGAACGTCAGTTCACATTTGTAGGTGGATCATCAGTGTTAGAGCTAAAATTAGCATGTTTAAAGTGATTTTCATGCTTCCAGGGGCTCGGGAAGTTAATTAAATACCATTTGGAGGCATTTAATGTTCGAGCAAAAACGGCTGATTTTCGACAAAAGAGATAACACCCCCCCATTACGTCATGCTTCAGAAATGTGGAAAATGGTCCGTTTTCAAATGTTTTATTTTTGAACGTCAGTTCACATTTGTAGGTGGATCATCAGTGTTAGAGCTAAAATTAGCATGTTTAAAGTGATTTTCATGCTTCCAGGGGCCCAAAACACAAGATTTATGGAATGGTTAAAAGTGCATGAAAATGGCCAATTTACTCACTCTGAGTTCTCAAAAAGGGTTTCTTCACCCCGGGAAGTTAATTAAATACCATTTGGAGGCATTTAATGTTCGAGCAAAAACGGCTGATTTTCGACAAAAGAGATAACACCCCCCCATTACGTCATGCTTCAGAAATGTGGAAAATGGTCCGTTTTCAAATGTTTTATTTTTGAACGTCAGTTCACATTTGTAGGTGGATCATCAGTGTTAGAGCTAAAATTAGCATGTTTAAAGTGATTTTCATGCTTCCAGGGGCTCGGGAAGTTAATTAAATACCATTTGGAGGCATTTAATGTTCGAGCAAAAACGGCTGATTTTCGACAAAAGAGATAACACCCCCCCATTACGTCATGCTTCAGAAATGTGGAAAATGGTCCGTTTTCAAATGTTTTATTTTTGAACGTCAGTTCACATTTGTAGGTGGATCATCAGTGTTAGAGCTAAAATTAGCATGTTTAAAGTGATTTTCATGCTTCCAGGGGCTCGGGAAGTTAATTAAATACCATTTGGAGGCATTTAATGTTCGAGCAAAAACGGCTGATTTTCGACAAAAGAGATAACACCCCCCCATTACGTCATGCTTCAGAAATGTGGAAAATGGTCCGTTTTCAAATGTTTTATTTTTGAACGTCAGTTCACATTTGTAGGTGGATCATCAGTGTTAGAGCTAAAATTAACATGTTTAAAGTGATTTTCATGCTTCCAGGGGCCAAAAACACAAGATTTATGGAATGGTTAAAAGTGCATGAAAATGGCCAATTTACTCACTCTGAGTTCTCAAAAAGGGTTTCTTCACCCCGGGAAGTTAATTAAATACCATTTGGAGGCATTTAATGTTCGAGCAAAAACGGCTGATTTTCGACAAAAGAGATAACACCCCCCCATTACGTCATGCTTCAGAAATGTGGAAAATGGTCCGTTTTCAAATGTTTTATTTTTGAACGTCAGTTCACATTTGTAGGTGGATCATCAGTGTTAGAGCTAAAATTAGCATGTTTAAAGTGATTTTCATGCTTCCAGGGGCTCGGGAAGTTAATTAAATACCATTTGGAGGCATTTAATGTTCAAGCAAAAACGGCTGATTTTCGACAAAAGAGATAACACCCCCCCATTACGTCATGCTTCAGAAATGTGGAAAATGGTCCGTTTTCAAATGTTTTATTTTTGAACGTCAGTTCACATTTGTAGGTGGATCATCAGTGTTAGAGCTAACATTAGCATGTTTAAAGTGATTTTCATGCTTCCAGGGGCTCGGGAAGTGAAATAAATACCATTTGGAGGCATTTAATGTTCGCGCAAAAACGGCTGATTTTCGACAAAAGAGATAACACCCCCCCATTACGTCATGCTTCAGAAATGTGGAAAATGGTCCGTTTTCAAATGTTTTATTTTTGAACGTCAGTTCACATTTGTAGGTGGATCATCAGTGTTAGAGCTAAAATTAGCATGTTTAAAGTGATTTTCATGCTTCCAGGGGCTCGGGAAGTGAAATAAATACCATTTGGAGGCCTTTAATGTTCGAGCAAAAACGGCTGATTTTCGACAAAAGAGATAACACCCCCCCATTACGTCATGCTTCAGAAATGTGGAAAATGGTCCGTTTTCAAATGTTTTATTTTTGAACGTCAGTTCACATTTGTAGGTGGATCATCAGTGTTAGAGCTAAAATTAGCATGTTTAAAGTGATTTTCATGCTTCCAGGGGCCCAAAACACAAGATTTATGGAATGGTTAAAAGTGCATGAAAATGGCCAATTTACTCACTCTGAGTTCTCAAAAAGGGTTTCTTCACCCCGGGAAGTTAATTAAATACCATTTGGAGGCATTTAATGTCCGAGCAAAAACGGCTGATTGTCGACAAAAGAGATAACACCCCCCCATTACGTCATGCTTCAGAAATGTGGAAAATGGTCCGTTTTCAAATGTTTTATTTTTGAACGTCAGTTCACGTTTGTAGGTGGATCATCAGTGTTAGAGCTAAAATTAGCATGTTTAAAGTGATTTTCATGCATCCAGGGGCTCGGGAAGTTAATTAAATACCATTTGGAGGCATTTAATGTTCGAGCAAAAACGGCTGATTTTCGACAAAAGAGATAACACCCCCCCATTACGTCATGCTTCAGAAATGTGGAAAATGGTCCGTTTTCAAATGTTTTATTTTTGAACGTCAGTTCACATTTGTAGGTGGATCATCAGTGTTAGAGCTAAAATTAGCATGTTTAAAGTGATTTTCATGCTTCCAGGGGCCCAAAACACAAGATTTATGGAATGGTTAAAAGTGCATGAAAATGGCCAATTTACTCACTCTGAGTTCTCAAAAAGGGTTTCTTCACCCCGGGAAGTTAATTAAATACCATTTGGAGGCATTTAATGTTCGAGCAAAAACGGCTGATTTTCGACAAAAGAGATAACACCCCCCCATTACGTCATGCTTCAGAAATGTGGAAAATGGTCCGTTTTCAAATGTTTTATTTTTGAACGTCAGTTCACATTTGTAGGTGGATCATCAGTGTTAGAGCTAAAATTAGCATGTTTAAAGTGATTTTCATGCTTCCAGGGGCTCGGGAAGTTAATTAAATACCATTTGGAGGCATTTAATGTTCGAGCAAAAACGGCTGATTTTCGACAAAAGAGATAACACCCCCCCATTACGTCATGCTTCAGAAATGTGGAAAATGGTCCATTTTCAACTGTTTTATTTTTGAACGTCAGTTCACATTTGTAGGTGGATCATCAGTGTTAGAGCTAAAATTAGCATGTTTAAAGTGATTTTCATGCTTCCAGGGGCTCGGGAAGTTAATTAAATACCATTTGGAGGCATTTAATGTTCGAGCAAAAACGGCTGATTTTCGACAAAAGAGATAACACCCCCCCATTACGTCATGCTTCAGAAATGTGGAAAATGGTCCGTTTTCAAATGTTTTATTTTTGAACGTCAGTTCACATTTGTAGGTGGATCATCAGTGTTAGAGCTAAAATTAGCATGTTTAAAGTGATTTTCATGCTTCCAGGGGCCCAAAACACAAGATTTATGGAATGGTTAAAAGTGCATGAAAATGGCCAATTTACTCACTCTGAGTTCTCAAAAAGGGTTTCTTCACCCCGGGAAGTTAATTAAATACCATTTGGAGGCATTTAATGTTCGAGCAAAAACGGCTGATTTTCGACAAAAGAGATAACACCCCCCCATTACGTCATGCTTCAGAAATGTGGAAAATGGTCCGTTTTCAAATGTTTTAATTTTGAACGTCAGTTCACATTTGTAGGTGGATCATCAGTGTTAGAGCTAAAATTAGCATGTTTAAAGTGATTTTCATGCTTCCAGGGGCTCGGGAAGTTAATTAAATACCATTTGGAGGCATTTAATGTTCGAGCAAAAACGGCTGATTTTCGACAAAAGAGATAACACCCCCCCATTACGTCATGCTTCAGAAATGTGGAAAATGGTCCGTTTTCAAATGTTTTATTTTTGAACGTCAGTTCACATTTGTAGGTGGATCATCAGTGTTAGAGCTAAAATTAGCATGTTTAAAGTGATTTTCATGCTTCCAGGGGCTCGGGAAGTTAATTAAATACCATTTGGAGGCATTTAATGTTCGAGCAAAAACGGCTGATTTTCGACAAAAGAGATAACACCCCCCCATTACGTCATGCTTCAGAAATGTGGAAAATGGTCCGTTTTCAAATGTTTTATTTTTGAACGTCAGTTCACATTTGTAGGTGGATCATCAGTGTTAGAGCTAAAATTAGCATGTTTAAAGTGATTTTCATGCTTCCAGGGGCCCAAAACACAAGATTTATGGAATGGTTAAAAGTGCATGAAAATGGCCAATTTACTCACTCTGAGTTCTCAAAAAGGGTTTCTTCACCCCGGGAAGTTAATTAAATACCATTTGGAGGCATTTAATGTTCGAGCAAAAACGGCTGATTTTCGACAAAAGAGATAACACCCCCCCCATTACGTCATGCTTCAGAAATGTGGAAAATGGTCCGTTTTCAAATGTTTTATTTTTGAACGTCAGTTCACATTTGTAGGTGGATCATCAGTGTTAGAGCTAAAATTAGCATGTTTAAAGTGATTTTCATGCTTCCAGGGGCCCAAAACACAAGATTAATGGAATGGTTAAAAGTGCATGAAAATGGCCAATTTACTCACTCTGAGTTCTCAAAAAGGGTTTCTTCACCCCGGGAAGTGAAATAAATACCATTTGGAGGCATTTAATGTTCGAGCAAAAATGGCTGATTTTCGACAAAAGAGATAACACCCCCCCATTACGTCATGCTTCAGAAATGTGGAAAATGGTCCGTTTTCAAATGTTTTATTTTTGAACGTCAGTTCACATTTGTAGGTGGATCATCAGTGTTAGAGCTAAAATTAGCATGTTTAAAGTGATTTTCATGCTTCCAGGGGCTTGGGAAGTTAATTAAATACCATTTGGAGGCATTTAATGTTCGAGCAAAAACGGCTGATTTTCGACAAAAGAGATAACACCCCCCCATTACGTCATGCTTCAGAAATGTGGAAAATGGTCCGTTTTCAAATGTTTTATTTTTGAACGTCAGTTCACATTTGTAGGTGGATCATCAGTGTTAGAGCTAAAATTAACATGTTTAAAGTGATTTTCATGCTTCCAGGGGCCAAAAACACAAGATTTATGGAATGGTTAAAAGTGCATGAAAATGGCCAATTTACTCACTCTGAGTTCTCAAAAAGGGTTTCTTCACCCCGGGAAGTTAATTAAATACCATTTGGAGGCATTTAATGTTCGAGCAAAAACGGCTGATTTTCGACAAAAGAGATAACACCCCCCCATTACGTCATGCTTCAGAAATGTGGAAAATGGTCCGTTTTCAAATGTTTTATTTTTGAACGTCAGTTCACATTTGTAGGTGGATCATCAGTGTTAGAGCTAAAATTAGCATGTTTAAAGTGATTTTCATGCTTCCAGGGGCTCGGGAAGTTAATTAAATACCATTTGGAGGCATTTAATGTTCAAGCAAAAACGGCTGATTTTCGACAAAAGAGATAACACCCCCCCATTACGTCATGCTTCAGAAATGTGGAAAATGGTCCGTTTTCAAATGTTTTATTTTTGAACGTCAGTTCACATTTGTAGGTGGATCATCAGTGTTAGAGCTAACATTAGCATGTTTAAAGTGATTTTCATGCTTCCAGGGGCTCGGGAAGTGAAATAAATACCATTTGGAGGCATTTAATGTTCGCGCAAAAACGGCTGATTTTCGACAAAAGAGATAACACCCCCCCATTACGTCATGCTTCAGAAATGTGGAAAATGGTCCGTTTTCAAATGTTTTATTTTTGAACGTCAGTTCACATTTGTAGGTGGATCATCAGTGTTAGAGCTAAAATTAGCATGTTTAAAGTGATTTTCATGCTTCCAGGGGCTCGGGAAGTGAAATAAATACCATTTGGAGGCCTTTAATGTTCGAGCAAAAACGGCTGATTTTCGACAAAAGAGATAACACCCCCCCATTACGTCATGCTTCAGAAATGTGGAAAATGGTCCGTTTTCAAATGTTTTATTTTTGAACGTCAGTTCACATTTGTAGGTGGATCATCAGTGTTAGAGCTAAAATTAGCATGTTTAAAGTGATTTTCATGCTTCCAGGGGCCCAAAACACAAGATTTATGGAATGGTTAAAAGTGCATGAAAATGGCCAATTTACTCACTCTGAGTTCTCAAAAAGGGTTTCTTTACCCCGGGAAGTTAATTAAATACCATTTGGAGGCATTTAATGTCCGAGCAAAAACGGCTGATTTTCGACAAAAGAGATAACACCCCCCCATTACGTCATGCTTCAGAAATGTGGAAAATGGTCCGTTTTCAAATGTTTTATTTTTGAACGTCAGTTCACGTTTGTAGGTGGATCATCAGTGTTAGAGCTAAAATTAGCATGTTTAAAGTGATTTTCATGCTTCCAGGGGCTCGGGAAGTTAATTAAATACCATTTGGAGGCATTTAATGTTCGAGCAAAAACGGCTGATTTTCGACAAAAGAGATAACACCCCCCCATTACGTCATGCTTCAGAAATGTGGAAAATGGTCCGTTTTCAAATGTTTTATTTTTGAACGTCAGTTCACATTTGTAGGTGGATCATCAGTGTTAGAGCTAAAATTAACATGTTTAAAGTGATTTTCATGCTTCCAGGGGCCCAAAACACAAGATTTATGGAATGGTTAAAAGTGCATGAAAATGGCCAATTTACTCACTCTGAGTTCTCAAAAAGGGTTTCTTCACCCCGGGAAGTTAATTAAATACCATTTGGAGGCATTTAATGTTCGAGCAAAAACGGCTGATTTTCGACAAAAGAGATAACACCCCCCCATTACATCATGCTTCAGAAATGTGGAAAATGGTCCGTTTTCAAATGTTTTATTTTTGAACGTCAGTTCACATTTGTAGGTGGATCATCAGTGTTAGAGCTAAAATTAGCATGTTTAAAGTGATTTTCATGCTTCCAGGGGCTCGGGAAGTTAATTAAATACCATTTGGAGGCATTTAATGTTCGAGCAAAAACGGCTGATTTTCGACAAAAGAGATAACACCCCCCCATTACGTCATGCTTCAGAAATGTGGAAAATGGTCCGTTTTCAAATGTTTTATTTTTGAACGTCAGTTCACATTTGTAGGTGGATCATCAGTGTTAGAGCTAAAATTAGCATGTTTAAAGTGATTTTCATGCTTCCAGGGGCTCGGGAAGTTAATTAAATACCATTTGGAGGCATTTAATGTTCGAGCAAAAACGGCTGATTTTCGACAAAAGAGATAACACCCCCCCATTACGTCATGCTTCAGAAATGTGGAAAATGGTCCGTTTTCAAATGTTTTATTTTTGAACGTCAGTTCACATTTGTAGGTGGATCATCAGTGTTAGAGCTAAAATTAGCATGTTTAAAGTGATTTTCATGCTTCCAGGGGCCCAAAACACAAGATTTATGGAATGGTTAAAAGTGCATGAAAATGGCCAATTTACTCACTCTGAGTTCTCAAAAAGGGTTTCTTCACCCCGGGAAGTTAATTAAATACCATTTGGAGGCATTTAATGTTCGAGCAAAAACGGCTGATTTTCGACAAAAGAGATAACACCCCCCCATTACGTCATGCTTCAGAAATGTGGAAAATGGTCCGTTTTCAAATGTTTTATTTTTGAACGTCAGTTCACATTTGTAGGTGGATCATCAGTGTTAGAGCTAAAATTAGCATGTTTAAAGTGATTTTCATGCTTCCAGGGGCTCGGGAAGTTAATTAAATACCATTTGGAGGCATTTAATGTTCGAGCAAAAACGGCTGATTTTCGACAAAAGAGATAACACCCCCCCATTACGTCATGCTTCAGAAATGTGGAAAATGGTCCATTTTCAAATGTTTTATTTTTGAACGTCAGTTCACATTTGTAGGTGGATCATCAGTGTTAGAGCTAAAATTAGCATGTTTAAAGTGATTTTCATGCTTCCAGGGGCTCGGGAAGTTAATTAAATACCATTTGGAGGCATTTAATGTTCGAGCAAAAACGGCTGATTTTCGACAAAAGAGATAACACCCCCCCATTACGTCATGCTTCAGAAATGTGGAAAATGGTCCGTTTTCAAATGTTTTATTTTTGAACGTCAGTTCACATTTGTAGGTGGATCATCAGTGTTAGAGCTAAAATTAGCATGTTTAAAGTGATTTTCATGCTTCCAGGGGCTTGGGAAGTTAATTAAATACCATTTGGAGGCATTTAATGTTCGAGCAAAAACGGCTGATTTTCGACAAAAGAGATAACACCCCCCCCATTACGTCATGCTTCAGAAATGTGGAAAATGGTCCGTTTTCAAATGTTTTATTTTTGAACGTCAGTTCACATTTGTAGGTGGATCATCAGTGTTAGAGCTAAAATTAGCATGTTTAAAGTGATTTTCATGCTTCCAGGGGCTCGGGAAGTTAATTAAATACCATTTGGAGGCATTTAATGTTCGAGCAAAAACGGCTGATTTTCGACAAAAGAGATAACACCCCCCCATTTCGTCATGCTTCAGAAATGTGGAAAATGGTCCGTTTTCAAATGTTTTATTTTTGAACGTCAGTTCACATTTGTAGGTGGATCATCAGTGTTAGAGCTAAAATTAGCATGTTTAAAGTGATTTTCATGCTTCCAGGGGCTCGGGAAGTTAATTAAATACCATTTGGAGGCATTTAATGTTCGAGCAAAAACGGCTGATTTTCGACAAAAGAGATAACACCCCCCCATTACGTCATGCTTCAGAAATGTGGAAAATGGTCCGTTTTCAAATGTTTTATTTTTGAACGTCAGTTCACATTTGTAGGTGGATCATCAGTGTTAGAGCTAAAATTAGCATGTTTAAAGTGATTTTCATGCTTCCAGGGGCCCAAAACACAAGATTTATGGAATGGTTAAAAGTGCATGAAAATGGCCAATTTACTCACTCTGAGTTCTCAAAAAGGGTTTCTTCACCCCGGGAAGTTAATTAAATACCATTTGGAGGCATTTAATGTTCGAGCAAAAACGGCTGATTTTCGACAAAAGAGATAACACCACCCCATTACGTCATGCTTCAGAAATGTGGAAAATGGTCCGTTTTCAAATGTTTTATTTTTGAACGTCAGTTCACATTTGTAGGTGGATCATCAGTGTTAGAGCTAAAATTAGCATGTTTAAAGTGATTTTCATGCTTCCAGTGTCTCGGGAAGTTAATTAAATACCATTTGGAGGCATTTAATGTTCGAGCAAAAACGGCTGATTTTCGACAAAAGAGATAACACCCCCCATTACGTCATGCTTCAGAAATGTGGAAAATGGTCCGTTTTCAAATGTTTTATTTTTGAACGTCAGTTCACATTTGTAGGTGGATCATCAGTGTTAGAGCTAAAATTAGCATGTTTAAAGTGATTTTCATGCTGCCAGGGGCCCAAAACACAAGATTTATGGAATGGTTAAAAGTGCATGAAAATGGCCAATTTACTCACTCTGAGTTCTCAAAAAGGGTTTCTTCACCCCGGGAACTTAATTAAATACCATTTGGAGGCATTCAATGTTCGAGCAAAAACGGCTGATTTTCGACAAAAGAGATAACACCCCCCCATTACGTCATGCTTCAGAAATGTGGAAAATGGTCCGTTTTCAAATGTTTTATTTTTGAACGTCAGTTCACATTTGTAGGTGGATCATCAGTGTTAGAGCTAAAATTAGCATGTTTAAAGTGATTTTCATGCTTCCAGGGGCTCGGGAAGTTAATTAAATACCATTTGGAGGCATTTAATGTTCGAGCAAAAACGGCTGATTTTCGACAAAAGAGATAACACCCCCCCATTACGTCATGCTTCAGAAATGTGGAAAATGGTCCGTTTTCAAATGTTTTATTTTTGAACGTCAGTTCACATTTGTAGGTGGATCATCAGTGTTAGAGCTAAAATTAGCATGTTTAAAGTGATTTTCATGCTTCCAGGGGCTCGGGAAGTGAAATAAATACCATTTGGAGGCATTTAATGTTCGAGCAAAAACGGCTGATTTTCGACAAAAGAGATAACACCCCCCCATTACGTCATGCTTCAGAAATTTGGAAAATGGTCCGTTTTCAAATGTTTCATTTTTGAATGTCAGTTCACATTTGTAGGTGGATCATCAGTGTTAGAGCTAAAATTAGCATGTTTAAAGTGATTTTCATGCTTCCAGGGGCCCAAAACACAAGATTTATGGAATGGTTAAAAGTGCATGAAAATGGCCAATTTACTCACTCTGAGTTCTCAAAAAGGGTTTCTTCACCCCGGGAAGTTAATTAAATACCATTTGGAGGCATTTAATGTTCGAGCAAAAACGGCTGATTTTCGACAAAAGAGATAACACCCCCCCATTACGTCATGCTTCAGAAATGTGGAAAATGGTCCGTTTTCAAATGTTTTATTTTTGAACGTCAGTTCACATTTGTAGGTGGATCATCAGTGTTAGAGTTAAAATTAGCATGTTTAAAGTGATTTTCATGCTTCCAGGGGCTCGGGAAGTGAAATAAATACCATTTGGAGGCATTTAATGTTCGAGCAAAAACGGCTGATTTTCGACAAAAGAGATAACACCCCCCCATTACGTCATGCTTCAGAAATGTGGAAAATGGTCCGTTTTCAAATGTTTTATTTTTGAACGTCAGTTCACATTTGTAGGTGGATCATCAGTGTTAGAGCTAAAATTAGCATGTTTAAAGTGATTTTCATGCTTCCAGGGGCTCGGGAAGTTAATTAAATACCATTTGGAGGCATTTAATGTTCGAGCAAAAACGGCTGATTTTCGACAAAAGAGATAACACCCCCCCATTACGTCATGCTTCAGAAATGTGGAAAATGGTCCGTTTTCAAATGTTTTATTTTTGAACGTCAGTTCACATTTGTAGGTGGATCATCAGTGTTAGAGCTAAAATTAGCATGTTTAAAGTGATTTTCATGCTTCCAGGGGCTCGGGAAGTTAATTAAATACCATTTGGAGGCATTTAATGTTCGAGCAAAAACGGCTGATTTTCGACAAAAGAGATAACACCCCCCCATTACGTCATGCTTCAGAAATGTGGAAAATGGTCCGTTTTCAAATGTTTTATTTTTGAACGTCAGTTCACATTTGTAGGTGGATCATCAGTGTTAGAGCTAAAATTAGCATGTTTAAAGTGATTTTCATGCTTCCAGGGGCTCGGGAAGTTAATTAAATACCATTTGGAGGCCTTTAATGTTCGAGCAAAAACGGCTGATTTTCGACAAAAGAGATAACACCCCCCCATTACGTCATGCTTCAGAAATGTGGAAAATGGTCCGTTTTCAAATGTTTTATTTTTGAACGTCAGTTCACATTTGTAGGTGGATCATCAGTGTTAGAGCTAAAATTAGCATGTTTAAAGTGATTTTCATGCCTCCAGGGGCTCGGGAAGTGAAATAAATACCATTTGGAGGCATTTAATGTTCGAGCAAAAACGGCAGATTTTCGACAAAAGAGATAACACCCCCCCATTACGTCATGCTTCAGAAATGTGGAAAATGGTCCGTTTTCAAATGTTTTATTTTTGAATGTCAGTTCACATTTGTAGGTGGATCATCAGTGTTAGAGCTAAAATTAGCATGTTTAAAGTGATTTTCATGCTTCCAGGGGCCCAAAACACAAGATTTATGGAATGGTTAAAAGTGCATGAAAATGGCCAATTTACTCACTCTGAGTTCTCAAAAAGGGTTTCTTCACCCCGGGAAGTTAATTAAATACCATTTGGAGGCATTTAATGTTCGAGCAAAAACGGCTGATTTTCGACAAAAGAGATAACACCCCCCCATTACGTCATGCTTCAGAAATGTGGAAAATGGTCCGTTTTCAAATGTTTTATTTGTGAACGTCAGTTCACATTTGTAGGTGGATCATCAGTGTTAGAGCTAAAATTAGCATGTTTAAAGTGATTTTCATGCTTCCAGTGGCTCGGGAAGTTAATTAAATACCATTTGGAGGCATTTAATGTTCGAGCAAAAACGGCTGATTTTCGACAAAAGAGATAACACCCCCCCATTACGTCATGCTTCAGAAATGTGGAAAATGGTCCGTTTTCAAATGTTTTATTTTTGAACGTCAGTTCACATTTGTAGGTGGATCATCAGTGTTAGAGCTAAAATTAGCATGTTTAAAGTGATTTTCATGCTTCCAGGGGCCCAAAACACAAGATTTATGGAATGGTTAAAAGTGCATGAAAATGGCCAGATTACTCACTCTGAGTTCTCAAAAAGGGTTTCTTCACCCCGGGAAGTTAATTAAATACCATTTGGAGGCATTTAATGTTCGAGCAAAAACGGCTGATTTTCGACAAAAGAGATAACACCCCCCCCCCATTACGTCATGCTTCAGAAATGTGGAAAATGGTCCGTTTTCAAATGTTTTATTTTTGAACGTCAGTTCACATTTGTAGGTGGATCATCAGTGTTAGAGCTAAAATTAGCATGTTTAAAGTGATTTTCATGCTTCCAGGGGCCCAAAACACAAGATTTATGGAATGGTTAAAAGTGCATGAAAATGGCCAATTTACTCACTCTGAGTTCTCAAAAAGGGGTTCTTCACCCCGGGAAGTTAATTAAATACCATTTGGAGGCATTTAATGTTCGAGCAAAAACGGCTGATTTTCGACAAAAGAGATAACACCCCCCCATTACGTCATGCTTCAGAAATGTGGAAAATGGTCCGTTTTCAAATGTTTTATTTTTGAACGTCAGTTCACATTTGTAGGTGGATCCTCAGTGTTAGAGCTAAAATTAGCATGTTTAAAGTGATTTTCATGCTTCCAGGGGCTCGGGAAGTTAATTAAATACCATTTGGAGGCATTTAATGTTCGAGCAAAAACGGCAGATTTTCGACAAAAGAGATAACACCCCCCCATTACGTCATGCTTCAGAAATGTGGAAAATGGTCCGTTTTCAAATGTTTTATTTTTGAACGTCAGTTCACATTTGTAGGTGGATCATCAGTGTTAGAGCTAAAATTAGCATGTTTAAAGTGATTTTCATGCTTCCAGGGGCCCAAAACACAAGATTTATGGAATGGTTAAAAGTGCATGAAAATGGCCAATTTACTCACTCTGAGTTCTCAAAAAGGGTTTCTTCACCCCGGGAAGTTAATTAAATACCATTTGGAGGCATTTAATGTTCGAGCAAAAACGGCTGATTTTCGACAAAAGAGATAACACCCCCCCATTACGTCATGCTTCAGAAATGTGGAAAATGGTCCGTTTTCAAATGTTTTATTTTTGAACGTCAGTTCACATTTGTAGGTGGATCATCAGTGTTAGAGCTAAAATTAGCATGTTTAAAGTGATTTTCATGCTTCCAGGGGCCCAAAACACAAGATTAATGGAATGGTTAAAAGTGCATGAAAATGGCCAATTTACTCACTCTGAGTTCTCAAAAAGGGTTTCTTCACCCCGGGAAGTGAAATAAATACCATTTGGAGGCACTTAATGTTCGAGCAAAAACGGCTGATTTTCGACAAAAGAGATAACACCCCCCCATTACGTCATGCTTCAGAAATGTGGAAAATGGTCCGTTTTCAAATGTTTTATTTTTGAACGTCAGTTCACATTTGTAGGTGGATCATCAGTGTTAGAGCTAAAATTAGCATGTTTAAAGTGATTTTCATGCTTCCAGGGGCTCGGGAAGTTAATTAAATACCATTTGGAGGCATTTAATGTTCGAGCAAAAACGGCTGATTTTCGACAAAAGAGATAACACCCCCCCCCATAACGTCATGCTTCAGAAATGTGGAAAATGGTCCGTTTTCAAATGTTTTATTTTTGAACGTCAGTTCACATTTGTAGGTGGATCATCAGTGTTAGAGCTAAAATTAGCATGTTTAAAGTGATTTTCATGCTTCCAGGGGCTCGGGAAGTTAATTAAATACCATTTGGAGGCATTTAATGTTCGAGCAAAAACGGCTGATTTTCGACAAAAGAGATAACACCCCCCCCATTACGTCATGCTTCAGAAATGTGGAAAATGGTCCGTTTTCAAATGTTTTATTTTTGAACGTCAGTTCACATTTGTAGGTGGATCATCAGTGTTAGAGCTAAAATTAGCATGTTTAAAGTGATTTTCATGCTTCCAGGGGCTCGGGAAGTGAAATAAATACCATTTGGAGGCATTTATTGTTCGAGCAAAAACGGCTGATTTTCGACAAAAGAGATAACACCCCCCCATTACGTCATGCTTCAGAAATGTAGAAAATGGTCCGTTTTCAAATGTTTTATTTTTGAACGTCAGTTCACATTTGTAGGTGGATCATCAGTGTTAGAGCTAAAATTAGCATGTTTAAAGTGATTTTCATGCTTCCAGGGGCTCGGGAAGTTAATTAAATACCATTTGGAGGCATTTAATGTTCGAGCAAAAACGGCTGATTTTCAACAAAAGAGATAACACCCCCCCCATTACGTCATGCTTCTGAAATGTGGAAAATGGTCCGTTTTCAAATGTTTTATTTTTGAACGTCAGTTCACATTTGTAGGTGGATCATCAGTGTTAGAGCTAAAATTAGCATGTTTAAAGTGATTTTCATGCTTCCAGGGGCTCGGGAAGTTAATTAAATACCATTTGGAGGCATTTAATTTTCGAGCAAAAACGGCTGATTTTCGACAAAAGAGATAACACCCCCCCATTACGTCATGCTTCAGAAATGTGGAAAATGGTCCGTTTTCAAATGTTTTATTTTTGAACGTCAGTTCACATTTGTAGGTGGATCATCAGTGTTAGAGCTAAAATTAGCATGTTTAAAGTGATTTTCATGCTTCCAGGGGCCCAAAACACAAGATTTATGGAATGGTTAAAAGTGCATGAAAATGGCCAATTTACTCACTCTGAGTTCTCAAAAAGGGTTTCTTCACCCCGGGAAGTTAATTAAATACCATTTGGAGGCATTTAATGTTCGAGCAAAAACGGCTGATTTTCGACAAAAGAGATAACACCCCCCCATTACGTCATGCTTCAGAAATGTGGAAAATGGTCCGTTTTCAAATGTTTTATTTTTGAACGTCAGTTCACATTTGTAGGTGGATCATCAGTGTTAGAGCTAAAATTAGCATGTTTAAAGTGATTTTCATGCTTCCAGGGGCTCGGGAAGTTAATTAAATACCATTTGGAGGCATTTAATGTTCGAGCAAAAACGGCTGATTTTCGACAAAAGAGATAACACCCCCCCATTACGTCATGCTTCAGAAATGTGGAAAATGGTCCGTTTTCAAATGTTTTATTTTTGAACGTCAGTTCACATTTGTAGGTGGATCATCAGTGTTAGAGCTAAAATTAGCATGTTTAAAGTGATTTTCATGCTTCCAGGGGCTCGGGAAGTTAATTAAATACCATTTGGAGGCCTTTAATGTTCGAGCAAAAACGGCTGATTTTCGACAAAAGAGATAACACCCCCCCATTACGTCATGCTTCAGAAATGTGGAAAATGGTCAGTTTTCAAATGTTTTATTTTTGAACGTCAGTTCACATTTGTAGGTGGATCATCAGTGTTAGAGCTAAAATTAGCATGTTTAAAGTGATTTTCATGCTTCCAGGGGCTCGGGAAGTTAATTAAATACCATTTGGAGGCATTTAATGTTCGCGCAAAAACGGCTGATTTTCGACAAAAGAGATAACACCCCCCCATTACGTCATGCTTCAGAAATGTGGAAAATGGTCCGTTTTCAAATGTTTTATTTTTGAACGTCAGTTCACATTTGTAGGTGGATCATCAGTGTTAGAGCTAAAATTAGCATGTTTAAAGTGATTTTCATGCTTCCAGGGGCTCGGGAAGTGAAATAAATACCATTTGGAGGCATTTAATGTTCGAGCAAAAACGGCAGATTTTCGACAAAAGAGATAACACCCCCCCATTACGTCATGCTTCAGAAATGTGGAAAATGGTCCGTTTTCAAATGTTTTATTTTTGAATGTCAGTTCACATTTGTAGGTGGATCATCAGTGTTAGAGCTAAAATTAGCATGTTTAAAGTGATTTTCATGCTTCCAGGGGCCCAAAACACAAGATTTATGGAATGGTTAAAAGTGCATGAAAATGGCCAATTTACTCACTCTGAGTTCTCAAAAAGGGTTTCTTCACCCCGGGAAGTTAAATAAATACCATTTGGAGGCATTTAATGTTCGAGCAAAAACGGCTGATTTTCGACAAAAGAGATAACACCCCCCCATTACGTCATGCTTCAGAAATGTGGAAAATGGTCCCTTTTCAAATGTTTTATTTTTGAACGTCAGTTCACATTTGTAGGTGGATCATCAGTGTTAGAGCTAAAATTAGCATGTTTAAAGTGATTTTCATGCTTCCAGGGGCTCGGGAAGTTAATTAAATACCATTTGGAGGCATTTGATGTTCGAGCAAAAACGGCTGATTTTCGACAAAAGAGATAACACCCCCCCCATTACGTCATGCTTCAGAAATGTGGAAAATGGTCCGTTTTCAAATGTTTTATTTTTGAACGTCAGTTCACATTTGTAGGTGGATCATCAGTGTTAGAGCTAAAATTAGCATGTTTAAAGTGATTTTCATGCTTCCAGGGGCCCAAAACACAAGATTTATGGAATGGTTAAAAGTGCATGAAAATGGCCAATTTACTCACTCTGAGTTCTCAAAAAGGGTTTCTTCACCCCGGGAAGTTAATTAAATACCATTTGGAGGCATTTAATGTTCGAGCAAAAACGGCTGATTTTCGACAAAAGAGATAACACCCCCCCATTACATCATGCTTCAGAAATGTGGAAAATGGTCCGTTTTCAAATGTTTTATTTTTGAACGTCAGTTCACATTTGTAGGTGGATCATCAGTGTTAGAGCTAAAATTAGCATGTTTAAAGTGATTTTCATGCTTCCAGGGGCTCGGGAAGTTAATTAAATACCATTTGGAGGCATTTAATGTTCAAGCAAAAACGGCTGATTTTCGACAAAGAGATAACACCCCCCCATTACGTCATGCTTCAGAAATGTGGAAAATGGTCCGTTTTCAAATGTTTTATTTTTGAACGTCAGTTCACATTTGTAGGTGGATCATCAGTGTTAGAGCTAAAATTAGCATGTTTAAAGTGATTTTCATGCTTCCAGGGGCTCGGGAAGTGAAATAAATACCATTTGGAGGCATTTAATGTTCGCGCAAAAACGGCTGATTTTCGACAAAAGAGATAACACCCCCCCATTACGTCATGCTTCAGAAATGTGGAAAATGGTCCGTTTTCAAATGTTTTATTTTTGAACGTCAGTTTACATTTGTAGGTGGATCATCAGTGTTAGAGCTAAAATTAGCATGTTTAAAGTGATTTTCATGCTTCCAGGGGCTCGGGAAGTGAAATAAATACCATTTGGAGGCATTTAATGTTCGAGCAAAAACGGCTGATTTTCGACAAAAGAGATAACACCCCCCCATTACGTCATGCTTCAGAAATGTGGAAAATGGTCCGTTTTCAAATGTTTTATTTTTGAACGTCAGTTCACATTTGTAGGTGGATCATCAGTGTTAGAGCTAAAATTAGCATGTTTAAAGTGATTTTCATGCTTCCAGGGGCCCAAAACACAAGATTTATGGAATGGTTAAAAGTGCATGAAAATGGCCAATTTACTCACTCTGAGTTCTCAAAAAGGGTTTCTTCACCCCGGGAAGTTAATTAAATACCATTTGGAGGCATTTAATGTCCGAGCAAAAACGGCTGATTTTCGACAAAAGAGATAACACCCCCCCATTACGTCATGCTTCAGAAATGTGGAAAATGGTCCGTTTTCAAATGTTTTATTTTTGAACGTCAGTTCACATTTGTAGGTGGATCATCAGTGTTAGAGCTAAAATTAACATGTTTAAAGTGATTTTCATGCTTCCAGGGGCCCAAAACACAAGATTTATGGAATGGTTAAAAGTGCATGAAAATGGCCAATTTACTCACTCTGAGTTCTCAAAAAGGGTTTCTTCACCCCGGGAAGTTAATAAATACCATTTGGAGGCATTTAATGTTCGAGCAAAAACGGCTGATTTTCGACAAAAGAGATAACACCCCCCCATTACGTCATGCTTCAGAAATGTGGAAAATGGTCCGTTTTCAAATGTTTTATTTTTGAACGTCAGTTCACATTTGTAGGTGGATCATCAGTGTTAGAGCTAAAATTAGCATGTTTAAAGTGATTTTCATGCTTCCAGGGGCTCGGGAAGTTAATTAAATACCATTTGGAGGCATTTAATGTTCGAGCAAAAACGGCTGATTTTCGACAAAAGAGATAACACCCCCCCATTACATCATGCTTCAGAAATGTGGAAAATGGTCCGTTTTCAAATGTTTTATTTTTGAACGTCAGTTCACATTTGTAGGTGGATCATCAGTGTTAGAGCTAAAATTAACATGTTTAAAGTGATTTTCATGCTTCCAGGGGCCCAAAACACAAGATTTATGGAATGGTTAAAAGTGCATGAAAATGGCCAATTTACTCACTCTGAGTTCTCAAAAAGGGTTTCTTCACCCCGGGAAGTTAATTAAATACCATTTGGAGGCATTTAATGTTCGAGCAAAAACGGCTGATTTTCGACAAAAGAGATAACACCCCCCCATTACGTCATGCTTCAGAAATGTGGAAAATGGTCCGTTTTCAAATGTTTTATTTTTGAACGTCAGTTCACATTTGTAGGTGGATCATCAGTGTTAGAGCTAAAATTAGCATGTTTAAAGTGATTTTCATGCTTCCAGGGGCTCGGGAAGTTAATTAAATACCATTTGGAGGCATTTAATGTTCAAGCAAAAATGGCTGATTTTCGACAAAAGAGATAACACCCCCCCATTACGTCATGCTTCAGAAATGTGGAAAATGGTCCGTTTTCAAATGTTTTATTTTTGAACGTCAGTTCACATTTGTAGGTGGATCATCAGTGTTAGAGCTAACATTAGCATGTTTAAAGTGATTTTCATGCTTCCAGGGGCTCGGGAAGTGAAATAAATACCATTTGGAGGCATTTAATGTTCGCGCAAAAACGGCTGATTTTCGACAAAAGAGATAACACCCCCCCATTACGTCATGCTTCAGAAATGTGGAAAATGGTCCGATTTCAAATGTTTTATTTTTGAACGTCAGTTCACATTTGTAGGTGGATCATCAGTGTTAGAGCTAAAATTAGCATGTTTAAAGTGATTTTCATGCTTCCAGGGGCTCGGGAAGTGAAATAAATACCATTTGGAGGCATTTAATGTTCGAGCAAAAACGGCTGATTTTCGACAAAAGAGATAACACCCCCCCATTACGTCATGCTTCAGAAATGTGGAAAATGGTCCGTTTTCAAATGTTTTATTTTTGAACGTCAGTTCACATTTGTAGGTGGATCATCAGTGTTAGAGCTAAAATTAGCATGTTTAAAGTGATTTTCATGCTTCCAGGGGCCCAAAACACAAGATTTATGGAATGGTTAAAAGTGCATGAAAATGGCCAATTTACTCACTCTGAGTTCTCAAAAAGGGTTTCTTCACCCCGGGAAGTTAATTAAATACCATTTGGAGGCATTTAATGTCCGAGCAAAAACGGCTGATTTTCGACAAAAGAGATAACACCCCCCCATTACGTCATGCTTCAGAAATGTGGAAAATGGTCCGTTTTCAAATGTTTTATTTTTGAACGTCAGTTCACGTTTGTAGGTGGATCATCAGTGTTAGAGCTAAAATTAGCATGTTTAAAGTGATTTTCATGCTTCCAGGGGCTCGGGAATTAAATTAAATACCATTTGGAGGCATTTAATGTTCGAGCAAAAACGGCTGATTTTCGACAAAAGAGATAACACCCCCCCATTACGTCATGCTTCAGAAATGTGGAAAATGGTCCGTTTTCAAATGTTTTATTTTTGAACGTCAGTTCACATTTGTAGGTGGATCATCAGTGTTAGAGCTAAAATTAACATGTTTAAAGTGTTTTTCATGCTTCCAGGGGCCCAAAACACAAGATTTATGGAATGGTTAAAAGTGCATGAAAATGGCCAATTTACTCACTCTGAGTTCTCAAAAAGGGTTTCTTCACCCCGGGAAGTTAATTAAATACCATTTGGAGGCATTGAATGTTCGAGCAAAAACGGCTGATTTTCGACAAAAGAGATAACACCCCCCCATTACATCATGCTTCAGAAATGTGGAAAATGGTCCGTTTTCAAATGTTTTATTTTTGAACGTCAGTTCACATTTGTAGGTGGATCATCAGTGTTAGAGCTAAAATTAGCATGTTTAAAGTGATTTTCATGCTTCCAGGGGCTCGGGAAGTTAATTAAATACCATTTGGAGGCATTTAATGTTCGAGCAAAAACGGCTGATTTTTGACAAAAGAGATAACACCCCCCCATTATGTCATGCTTCAGAAATGTGGAAAATGGTCCGTTTTCAAATGTTTTATTTTTGAACGTCAGTTCACATTTGTAGGTGGATCATCAGTGTTAGAGCTAAAATTAGCATGTTTAAAGTGATTTTCATGCTTCCAGGGGCTCGGGAAGTTAATTAAATACCATTTGGAGGCATTTAATGTTCGAGCAAAAACGGCTGATTTTCGACAAAAGAGATAACACCCCCCCATTACGTCATGCTTCAGAAATGTGGAAAATGGTCCGTTTTCAAATGTTTTATTTTTGAACGTCAGTTCACATTTGTAGGTGGATCATCAGTGTTAGAGCTAAAATTAGCATGTTTAAAGTGATTTTCATGCTTCCAGGGGCCCAAAACACAAGATTTATGGAATGGTTAAAAGTGCATGAAAATGGCCAATTTACTCACTCTGAGTTCTCAAAAAGGGTTTCTTCACCCCGGGAAGTTAATTAAATACCATTTGGAGGCATTTAATGTTCGAGCAAAAACGGCTGATTTTCGACAAAAGAGATAACACCCCCCCATTACGTCATGCTTCAGAAATGTGGAAAATGGTCCGTTTTCAAATGTTTTATTTTTGAACGTCAGTTCACATTTGTAGGTGGATCATCAGTGTTAGAGCTAAAATTAGCATGTTTAAAGTGATTTTCATGCTTCCAGGGGCTCGGGAAGTTAATTAAATACCATTTGGAGGCATTTAATGTTCGAGCAAAAACGGCTGATTTTCGACAAAAGAGATAACACCCCCCCATTACGTCATGCTTCAGAAATGTGGAAAATGGTCCGTTTTCAAATGTTTTATTTTTGAACGTCAGTTCACATTTGTAGGTGGATCATCAGTGTTAGAGCTAAAATTAGCATGTTTAAAGTGATTTTCATGCTTCCAGGGGCCCAAAACACAAGATTTATGGAATGGTTAAAAGTGCATGAAAATCGCCAATTTACTCACTCTGAGTTCTCAAAAAGGGTTTCTTCACCCCGGGAAGGTAATTAAATACCATTTGGAGGCATTTAATGTTCGAGCAAAAACGGCTGATTTTCGACAAAAGAGATAACACCCCCCCATTACGTCATGCTTCAGAAATGTGGAAAATGGTCCATTTTCAAATGTTTTATTTTTGAACGTCAGTTCACATTTGTAGGTGGATCATCAGTGTTAGAGCTAAAATTAGCATGTTTAAAGTGATTTTCATGCTTCCAGGGGCTCGGGAAGTTAATTAAATACCATTTGGAGGCATTCAATGTTCGAGCAAAAACGGCTGATTTTCGACAAAAGAGATAACACCCCCCCATTACGTCATGCTTCAGAAATGTGGAAAATGGTCTGTTTTCAAATGTTTTATTTTTGAACGTCAGTTCACATTTGTAGGTGGATCATCAGTGTTAGAGCTAAAATTAGCATGTTTAAAGTGATTTTCATTCTTCCAGGGGCTCGGGAAGTTAATTAAATACCATTTGGAGGCATTTAATGTTCGAGCAAAAACGGCTGATTTTCGACAAAAGAGATAACACCCCCCCATTACGTCATGCTTCAGAAATGTGGAAAATGGTCCGTTTTCAAATGTTTTATTTTTGAACGTCAGTTCACATTTGTAGGTGGATCATCAGTGTTAGAGCTAAAATTAGCATGTTTAAAGTGATTTTCATGCTTCCAGGGGCTCGGGAAGTGAAATAAATACCATTTGGAGGCATTTAATGTTCGAGCAAAAACGGCTGATTTTCGACAAAAGAGATAACACCCCCCCCATTACGTCATGCTTCAGAAATGTGGAAAATGGTCCGTTTTCAAATGTTTTATTTTTGAACGTCAGTTCACATTTGTAGGTGGATCATCAGTGTTAGAGCTAAAATTAGCATGTTTAAAGTGATTTTCATGCTTCCAGGGGCTCGGGAAGTTAATTAAATACCATTTGGAGGCATTTAATGTTCGAGCAAAAACGGCTGATTTTCGACAAAAGAGATAACACCCCCCCATTACGTCATGCTTCAGAAATGTCGAAAATGGTCCGTTTTCAAATGTTTTATTTTTGAACGTCAGTTCACATTTGTAGGTGGATCATCAGTGTTAGAGCTAAAATTAGCATGTTTAAAGTGATTTTCATGCTTCCAGGGGCTCGGGAAGTGAAATAAATACCATTTGGAGGCATTTAATGTTCGAGCAAAAACGGCTGATTTTCGACAAAAGAGATAACACCCCCCCATTACGTCATGCTTCAGAAATTTGGAAAATGGTCCGTTTTCAAATGTTTCATTTTTGAACGTCAGTTCACATTTGTAGGTGGATCATCAGTGTTAGAGCTAAAATTAGCATGTTTAAAGTGATTTTCATGCTTCCAGGGGCCCAAAACACAAGATTTATGGAATGGTTGAAAGTGCATGAAAATGGCCAATTTACTCACTCTGAGTTCTCAAAAAGGGTTTCTTCACCCCGGGAAGTTAATTAAATACCATTTGGAGGCATTTAATGTTCGAGCAAAAACGGCTGATTTTCGACAAAAGAGATAACACCCCCCCATTACGTCATGCTTCAGAAATGTGGAAAATGGTCCGTTTTCAAATGTTTTATTTTTGAATGTCAGTTCACATTTGTAGGTGGATCATCAGTGTTAGAGTTAAAATTAGCATGTTTAAAGTGATTTTCATGCTTCCAGGGGCTCGGGAAGTGAAATAAATACCATTTGGAGGCATTTAATGTTCGAGCAAAAACGGCTGATTTTCGACAAAAGAGATAACACCCCCCCATTACGTCATGCTTCAGAAATGTGGAAAATGGTCCGTTTTCAAATGTTTTATTTTTGAACGTCAGTTCACATTTGTAGGTGGATCATCAGTGTTAGAGCTAAAATTAGCATGTTTAAAGTGATTTTCATGCTTCCAGGGGCTCGGGAAGTTAATTAAATACCATTTGGAGGCATTTAATGTTCGAGCAAAAACGGCTGATTTTCGACAAAAGAGATAACACCCCCCCATTACGTCATGCTTCAGAAATGTGGAAAATGGTCCGTTTTCAAATGTTTTATTTTTGAACGTCAGTTCACATTTGTAGGTGGATCATCAGTGTTAGAGCTAAAATTAGCATGTTTAAAGTGATTTTCATGCTTCCAGGGGCCCAAAACACAAGATTTATGGAATGGTTAAAAGTGCATGAAAATGGCCAATTTACTCACTCTGAGTTCTCAAAAAGGGTTTCTTCACCCCGGGAAGTTAATTAAATACCATTTGGAGGCATTTAATGTTCGAGCAAAAACGGCTGATTTTCGAGAAAAGAGATAACACCCCCCCATTACGTCATGCTTCAGAAATGTGGAAAATGGTCCGTTTTCAAATGTTTTATTTTTGAACAACAGTTCACATTTGTAGGTGGATCATCAGTGTTAGAGCTAAAATTAGCATGTTTAAAGTGATTTTCATGCTTCCAGGGGCTCGGGAAGTTAATTAAATACCATTTGGAGGCATTTAATGTTCGAGCAAAAACGGCTGATTTTCAACAAAAGAGATAACACCCCCCCATTACGTCATGCTTCAGAAATGTGGAAAATGGTCCGTTTTCAAATGTTTTATTTTTGAACGTCAGTTCACATTTGTAGGTGGATCATCAGTGTTAGAGCTAAAATTAGCATGTTTAAAGTGATTTTCATGCTTCCAGGGGCTCGGGAAGTTAATTAAATACCATTTGGAGGCATTTAATGTTCGAGCAAAAACGGCTGATTTTCGACAAAAGAGATAACACCCCCCCATTACGTCATGCTTCAGAAATGTGGAAAATGGTCCGTTTTCAAATGTTTTATTTTTGAACGTCAGTTCACATTTGTAGGTGGATCATCAGTGTTAGAGCTAAAATTAGCATGTTTAAAGTGATTTTCATGCTACCAGGGGCTCGGGAAGTTAATTAAATACCATTTGGAGGCATTTAATGTTCGAGCAAAAACGGCTGATTTTCGACAAAAGAGATAACACCCCCCATTACGTCATGCTTCAGAAATGTGGAAAATGGTCCGTTTTCAAATGTTTTATTTTTGAACGTCAGTTCACATTTGTAGGTGGATCATCAGTGTTAGAGCTAAAATTAGCATGTTTAAAGTGATTTTCATGCTTCCAGGGGCCCAAAACACAAGATTTATGGAATGGTTAAAAGTGCATGAAAATGGCCAATTTACTCACTCTGAGTTCTCAAAAAGGGTTTCTTCACCCCGGGAAGTTAATTAAATACCATTTGGAGGCATTTAATGTTCGAGCAAAAACGGCTGATTTTCGACAAAAGAGATAACACCCCCCCATTACGTCATGCTTCAGAAATGTGGAAAATGGTCCGTTTTCAAATGTTTTATTTTTGAACGTCAGTTCACATTTGTAGGTGGATCATCAGTGTTAGAGCTAAAATTTGCATGTTTAAAGTGATTTTCAGGCTTCCAGGGGCTCGGGAAGTTAATTAAATACCATTTGGAGGCATTAAATGTTCGAGCAAAAACGGCTGATTTTCGACAAAAGAGATAACACCCCCCCATTACGTCATGCTTCAGAAATGTGGGAAATGGTCCGTTTTCAAATGTTTTATTTTTGAACGTCAGTTCACATTTGTAGGTGGATCATCAGTGTTAGAGCTAAAATTAGCATGTTTAAAGTGATTTTCATGCTTCCAGGGGCCCAAAACACAAGATTTATGGAATGGTTAAAAGTGCATGAAAATGGCTAATTTACTCACTCTGAGTTCTCAAAAAGGGTTTCTTCACCCCGGGAAGTTAATTAAATACCATTTGGAGGCATTTAATGTTCGAGCAAAAACGGCTGATTTTCGACAAAAGAGATAACACCCCCCCATTACGTCATGCTTCAGAAATGTGGAAAATGGTCCGTTTTCAAATGTTTTATTTTTGAACGTCAGTTCACATTTGTAGGTGGATCATCAGTGTTAGAGCTAAAATTAGCATGTTTAAAGTGATTTTCATGCTTCCAGGGGCCCAAAACACAAGATTAATGGAATGGTTAAAAGTGCATGAAAATGGCCAATTTACTCACTCTGAGTTCTCAAAAAGGGTTTCTTCACCCCGGGAAGTGAAATAAATACCATTTGGAGGCATTTAATGTTCGAGCAAAAACGGCTGATTTCCGACAAAAGAGATAACACCCCCCCATTACGTCATGCTTCAGAAATGTGGAAAATGGTCCGTTTTCAAATGTTTTATTTTTGAACGTCAGTTCACATTTGTAGGTGGATCATCAGTGTTAGAGCTAAAATTAGCATGTTTAAAGTGATTTTCATGCTTCCAGGGGCTCGGGAAGTTAATTAAATACCATTTGGAGGCATTTAATGTTCGAGCAAAAACGGCTGATTTTCGACAAAAGAGATAACACCCCCCCCATTACGTCATGCTTCAGAAATGTGGAAAATGGTCAGTTTTCAAATGTTTTATTTTTGAACGTCAGTTCACATTTGTAGGTGGATCATCAGTGTTAGAGCTAAAATTAGCATGTTTAAAGTGATTTTCATGCTTCCAGGGGCTCGGGAAGTTAATTAAATACCATTTGGAGGCATTTAATGTTCGCGCAAAAACGGCTGATTTTCGACAAAAGAGATAACACCCCCCCATTACGTCATGCTTCAGAAATGTGGAAAATGGTCCGTTTTCAAATGTTTTATTTTTGAACGTCAGTTCACATTTGTAGGTGGATCATCAGTGTTAGAGCTAAAATTAGCATGTTTAAAGTGATTTTCATGCTTCCAGGGGCTCGGGAAGTGAAATAAATACCATTTGGAGGCATTTAATGTTCGAGCAAAAACGGCAGATTTTCGACAAAAGAGATAACACCCCCCCATTACGTCATGCTTCAGAAATGTGGAAAATGGTCCGTTTTCAAATGTTTTATTTTTGAATGTCAGTTCACATTTGTAGGTGGATCATCAGTGTTAGAGCTAAAATTAGCATGTTTAAAGTGATTTTCATGCTTCCAGGGGCCCAAAACACAAGATTTATGGAATGGTTAAAAGTGCATGAAAATGGCCAATTTACTCACTCTGAGTTCTCAAAAAGGGTTTCTTCACCCCGGGAAGTTAAATAAATACCATTTGGAGGCATTTAATGTTCGAGCAAAAACGGCTGATTTTCGACAAAAGAGATAACACCCCCCCATTACGTCATGCTTCAGAAATGTGGAAAATGGTCCCTTTTCAAATGTTTTATTTTTGAACGTCAGTTCACATTTGTAGGTGGATCATCAGTGTTAGAGCTAAAATTAGCATGTTTAAAGTGATTTTCATGCTTCCAGGGGCTCGGGAAGTTAATTAAATACCATTTGGAGGCATTTGATGTTCGAGCAAAAACGGCTGATTTTCGACAAAAGAGATAACACCCCCCCCCATTACGTCATGCTTCAGAAATGTGGAAAATGGTCCGTTTTCAAATGTTTTATTTTTGAACGTCAGTTCACATTTGTAGGTGGATCATCAGTGTTAGAGCTAAAATTAGCATGTTTAAAGTGATTTTCATGCTTCCAGGGGCCCAAAACACAAGATTTATGGAATGGTTAAAAGTGCATGAAAATGGCCAATTTACTCACTCTGAGTTCTCAAAAAGGGTTTCTTCACCCCGGGAAGGTAATTAAATACCATTTGGAGGCATTTAATGTTCGAGCAAAAACGGCTGATTTTCGACAAAAGAGATAACACCCCCCCATTACGTCATGCTTCAGAAATGTGGAAAATGGTCCATTTTCAAATGTTTTATTTTTGAACGTCAGTTCACATTTGTAGGTGGATCATCAGTGTTAGAGCTAAAATTAGCATGTTTAAAGTGATTTTCATGCTTCCAGGGGCTCGGGAAGTTAATTAAATACCATTTGGAGGCATTCAATGTTCGAGCAAAAACGGCTGATTTTCGACAAAAGAGATAACACCCCCCCATTACGTCATGCTTCAGAAATGTGGAAAATGGTCCGTTTTCAAATGTTTTATTTTTGAACGTCAGTTCACATTTGTAGGTGGATCATCAGTGTTAGAGCTAAAATTAGCATGTTTAAAGTGATTTTCATTCTTCCAGGGGCTCGGGAAGTTAATTAAATACCATTTGGAGGCATTTAATGTTCGAGCAAAAACGGCTGATTTTCGACAAAAGAGATAACACCCCCCCATTACGTCATGCTTCAGAAATGTGGAAAATGGTCCGTTTTCAAATGTTTTATTTTTGAACGTCAGTTCACATTTGTAGGTGGATCATCAGTGTTAGAGCTAAAATTAGCATGTTTAAAGTGATTTTCATGCTTCCAGGGGCTCGGGAAGTGAAATAAATACCATTTGGAGGCATTTAATGTTCGAGCAAAAACGGCTGATTTTCGACAAAAGAGATAACACCCCCCCCATTACGTCATGCTTCAGAAATGTGGAAAATGGTCCGTTTTCAAATGTTTTATTTTTGAACGTCAGTTCACATTTGTAGGTGGATCATCAGTGTTAGAGCTAAAATTAGCATGTTTAAAGTGATTTTCATGCTTCCAGGGGCTCGGGAAGTTAATTAAATACCATTTGGAGGCATTTAATGTTCGAGCAAAAACGGCTGATTTTCGACAAAAGAGATAACACCCCCCCATTACGTCATGCTTCAGAAATGTCGAAAATGGTCCGTTTTCAAATGTTTTATTTTTGAACGTCAGTTCACATTTGTAGGTGGATCATCAGTGTTAGAGCTAAAATTAGCATGTTTAAAGTGATTTTCATGCTTCCAGGGGCTCGGGAAGTGAAATAAATACCATTTGGAGGCATTTAATGTTCGAGCAAAAACGGCTGATTTTCGACAAAAGAGATAACACCCCCCCATTACGTCATGCTTCAGAAATTTGGAAAATGGTCCGTTTTCAAATGTTTCATTTTTGAACGTCAGTTCACATTTGTAGGTGGATCATCAGTGTTAGAGCTAAAATTAGCATGTTTAAAGTGATTTTCATGCTTCCAGGGGCCCAAAACACAAGATTTATGGAATGGTTGAAAGTGCATGAAAATGGCCAATTTACTCACTCTGAGTTCTCAAAAAGGGTTTCTTCACCCCGGGAAGTTAATTAAATACCATTTGGAGGCATTTAATGTTCGAGCAAAAACGGCTGATTTTCGACAAAAGAGATAACACCCCCCCATTACGTCATGCTTCAGAAATGTGGAAAATGGTCCGTTTTCAAATGTTTTATTTTTGAATGTCAGTTCACATTTGTAGGTGGATCATCAGTGTTAGAGTTAAAATTAGCATGTTTAAAGTGATTTTCATGCTTCCAGGGGCTCGGGAAGTGAAATAAATACCATTTGGAGGCATTTAATGTTCGAGCAAAAACGGCTGATTTTCGACAAAAGAGATAACACCCCCCCATTACGTCATGCTTCAGAAATGTGGAAAATGGTCCGTTTTCAAATGTTTTATTTTTGAACGTCAGTTCACATTTGTAGGTGGATCATCAGTGTTAGAGCTAAAATTAGCATGTTTAAAGTGATTTTCATGCTTCCAGGGGCTCGGGAAGTTAATTAAATACCATTTGGAGGCATTTAATGTTCGAGCAAAAACGGCTGATTTTCGACAAAAGAGATAACACCCCCCCATTACGTCATGCTTCAGAAATGTGGAAAATGGTCCGTTTTCAAATGTTTTATTTTTGAACGTCAGTTCACATTTGTAGGTGGATCATCAGTGTTAGAGCTAAAATTAGCATGTTTAAAGTGATTTTCATGCTTCCAGGGGCCCAAAACACAAGATTTATGGAATGGTTAAAAGTGCATGAAAATGGCCAATTTACTCACTCTGAGTTCTCAAAAAGGGTTTCTTCACCCCGGGAAGTTAATTAAATACCATTTGGAGGCATTTAATGTTCGAGCAAAAACGGCTGATTTTCGAGAAAAGAGATAACACCCCCCCATTACGTCATGCTTCAGAAATGTGGAAAATGGTCCGTTTTCAAATGTTTTATTTTTGAACAACAGTTCACATTTGTAGGTGGATCATCAGTGTTAGAGCTAAAATTAGCATGTTTAAAGTGATTTTCATGCTTCCAGGGGCTCGGGAAGTTAATTAAATACCATTTGGAGGCATTTAATGTTCGAGCAAAAACGGCTGATTTTCAACAAAAGAGATAACACCCCCCCCATTACGTCATGCTTCAGAAATGTGGAAAATGGTCCGTTTTCAAATGTTTTATTTTTGAACGTCAGTTCACATTTGTAGGTGGATCATCAGTGTTAGAGCTAAAATTAGCATGTTTAAAGTGATTTTCATGCTTCCAGGGGCTCGGGAAGTTAATTAAATACCATTTGGAGGCATTTAATGTTCGAGCAAAAACGGCTGATTTTCGACAAAAGAGATAACACCCCCCCATTACGTCATGCTTCAGAAATGTGGAAAATGGTCCGTTTTCAAATGTTTTATTTTTGAACGTCAGTTCACATTTGTAGGTGGATCATCAGTGTTAGAGCTAAAATTAGCATGTTTAAAGTGATTTTCATGCTACCAGGGGCTCGGGAAGTTAATTAAATACTATTTGGAGGCATTTAATGTTCGAGCAAAAACGGCTGATTTTCGACAAAAGAGATAACACCCCCCATTACGTCATGCTTCAGAAATGTGGAAAATGGTCCGTTTTCAAATGTTTTATTTTTGAACGTCAGTTCACATTTGTAGGTGGATAATCAGTGTTAGAGCTAAAATTAGCATGTTTAAAGTGATTTTCATGCTTCCAGGGGCCCAAAACACAAGATTTATGGAATGGTTAAAAGTGCATGAAAATGGCCAATTTACTCACTCTGAGTTCTCAAAAAGGGTTTCTTCACCCCGGGAAGTTAATTAAATACCATTTGGAGGCATTTAATGTTCGAGCAAAAACGGCTGATTTTCGACAAAAGAGATAACACCCCCCCATTACGTCATGCTTCAGAAATGTGGAAAATGGTCCGTTTTCAAATGTTTTATTTTTGAACGTCAGTTCACATTTGTAGGTGGATCATCAGTGTTAGAGCTAAAATTTGCATGTTTAAAGTGATTTTCAGGCTTCCAGGGGCTCGGGAAGTTAATTAAATACCATTTGGAGGCATTAAATGTTCGAGCAAAAACGGCTGATTTTCGACAAAAGAGATAACACCCCCCCATTACGTCATGCTTCAGAAATGTGGGAAATGGTCCGTTTTCAAATGTTTTATTTTTGAACGTCAGTTCACATTTGTAGGTGGATCATCAGTGTTAGAGCTAAAATTAGCATGTTTAAAGTGATTTTCATGCTTCCAGGGGCCCAAAACACAAGATTTATGGAATGGTTAAAAGTGCATGAAAATGGCCAATTTACTCACTCTGAGTTCTCAAAAAGGGTTTCTTCACCCCGGGAAGTTAATTAAATACCATTTGGAGGCATTTAATGTTCGAGCAAAAACGGCTGATTTTCGACAAAAGAGATAACACCCCCCCATTACGTCATGCTTCAGAAATGTGGAAAATGGTCAGTTTTCAAATGTTTTATTTTTGAACGTCAGTTCACATTTGTAGGTGGATCATCAGTGTTAGAGCTAAAATTAGCATGTTTAAAGTGATTTTCATGCTTCCAGGGGCTCGGGAAGTTAATTAAATACCATTTGGAGGCATTTAATGTTCGCGCAAAAACGGCTGATTTTCGACAAAAGAGATAACACCCCCCCATTACGTCATGCTTCAGAAATGTGGAAAATGGTCCGTTTTCAAATGTTTTATTTTTGAACGTCAGTTCACATTTGTAGGTGGATCATCAGTGTTAGAGCTAAAATTAGCATGTTTAAAGTGATTTTCATGCTTCCAGGGGCTCGGGAAGTGAAATAAATACCATTTGGAGGCATTTAATGTTCGAGCAAAAACGGCAGATTTTCGACAAAAGAGATAACACCCCCCCATTACGTCATGCTTCAGAAATGTGGAAAATGGTCCGTTTTCAAATGTTTTATTTTTGAATGTCAGTTCACATTTGTAGGTGGATCATCAGTGTTAGAGCTAAAATTAGCATGTTTAAAGTGATTTTCATGCTTCCAGGGGCCCAAAACACAAGATTTATGGAATGGTTAAAAGTGCATGAAAATGGCCAATTTACTCACTCTGAGTTCTCAAAAAGGGTTTCTTCACCCCGGGAAGTTAAATAAATACCATTTGGAGGCATTTAATGTTCGAGCAAAAACGGCTGATTTTCGACAAAAGAGATAACACCCCCCCATTACGTCATGCTTCAGAAATGTGGAAAATGGTCCCTTTTCAAATGTTTTATTTTTGAACGTCAGTTCACATTTGTAGGTGGATCATCAGTGTTAGAGCTAAAATTAGCATGTTTAAAGTGATTTTCATGCTTCCAGGGGCTCGGGAAGTTAATTAAATACCATTTGGAGGCATTTGATGTTCGAGCAAAAACGGCTGATTTTCGACAAAAGAGATAACACCCCCCCCCATTACGTCATGCTTCAGAAATGTGGAAAATGGTCCGTTTTCAAATGTTTTATTTTTGAACGTCAGTTCACATTTGTAGGTGGATCATCAGTGTTAGAGCTAAAATTAGCATGTTTAAAGTGATTTTCATGCTTCCAGGGGCCCAAAACACAAGATTTATGGAATGGTTAAAAGTGCATGAAAATGGCCAATTTACTCACTCTGAGTTCTCAAAAAGGGTTTCTTCACCCCGGGAAGTTAATTAAATACCATTTGGAGGCATTTAATGTTCGAGCAAAAACGGCTGATTTTCGACAAAAGAGATAACACCCCCCCATTACATCATGCTTCAGAAATGTGGAAAATGGTCCGTTTTCAAATGTTTTATTTTTGAACGTCAGTTCACATTTGTAGGTGGATCATCAGTGTTAGAGCTAAAATTAGCATGTTTAAAGTGATTTTCATGCTTCCAGGGGCTCGGGCAGTTAATTAAATACCATTTGGAGGCATTTAATGTTCGAGCAAAAACGGCTGATTTTCGACAAAAGAGATAACACCCCCCCATTACGTCATGCTTCAGAAATGTGGAAAGTGGTCCGTTTTCAAATGTTTTATTTTTGAACGTCAGTTCACATTTGTAGGTGGATCATCAGTGTTAGAGCTAAAATTAGCATGTTTAAAGTGATTTTCATGCTTCCAGGGGCCCAAAACACAAGATTAATGGAATGGTTAAAAGTGCATGAAAATGGCCAATTTACTCACTCTGAGTTCTCAAAAAGGGTTTCTTCACCCCGGGAAGTTAATTAAATACCATTTGGAGGCATTTAATGTTCGAGCAAAAACGGCTGATTTTCGACAAAAGAGATAACACCCCCCCATTACGTCATGCTTCAGAAATGTGGAAAATGGTCCGTTTTCAAATGTTTTATTTTTGAACGTCAGTTCACATTTGTAGGTGGATCATCAGTGTTAGAGCTAAAATTAGCATGTTTAAAGTGATTTTCATGCTTCCAGGGGCTCGGGAAGTTAATTAAATACCATTTGGAGGCATTTAATGTTCGAGCAAAAACGGCTGATTTTCGACAAAAGAGATAACACCCCCCCCATTACGTCATGCTTCAGAAATGTGGAAAATGGTCCGTTTTCAAATGTTTTATTTTTGAACGTCAGTTCACATTTGTAGGTGGATCATCAGTGTTAGAGCTAAAATTAGCATGTTTAAAGTGATTTTCATGCTTCCAGGGGCCCAAAACACAAGATTTATGGAATGGTTAAAAGTGCATGAAAATGGCCAATTTACTCACTCTGAGTTCTCAAAAAGGGTTTCTTCACCCCGGGAAGTTAATTAAATACCATTTGGAGGCATTTAATGTTCAAGCAAAAACGGCTGATTTTCGACAAAGAGATAACACCCCCCCATTACGTCATGCTTCAGAAATGTGGAAAATGGTCCGTTTTCAAATGTTTTATTTTTGAACGTCAGTTCACATTTGTAGGTGGATCATCAGTGTTAGAGCTAAAATTAGCATGTTTAAAGTGATTTTCATGCTTCCAGGGGCTCGGGAAGTGAAATAAATACCATTTGGAGGCATTTAATGTTCGCGCAAAAACGGCTGATTTTCGACAAAAGAGATAACACCCCCCCATTACGTCATGCTTCAGAAATGTGGAAAATGGTCCGTTTTCAAATGTTTTATTTTTGAACGTCAGTTTACATTTGTAGGTGGATCATCAGTGTTAGAGCTAAAATTAGCATGTTTAAAGTGATTTTCATGCTTCCAGGGGCTCGGGAAGTGAAATAAATACCATTTGGAGGCATTTAATGTTCGAGCAAAAACGGCTGATTTTCGACAAAAGAGATAACACCCCCCCATTACGTCATGCTTCAGAAATGTGGAAAATGGTCCGTTTTCAAATGTTTTATTTTTGAACGTCAGTTCACATTTGTAGGTGGATCATCAGTGTTAGAGCTAAAATTAGCATGTTTAAAGTGATTTTCATGCTTCCAGGGGCCCAAAACACAAGATTTATGGAATGGTTAAAAGTGCATGAAAATGGCCAATTTACTCACTCTGAGTTCTCAAAAAGGGTTTCTTCACCCCGGGAAGTTAATTAAATACCATTTGGAGGCATTTAATGTCCGAGCAAAAACGGCTGATTTTCGACAAAAGAGATAACACCCCCCCATTACGTCATGCTTCAGAAATGTGGAAAATGGTCCGTTTTCAAATGTTTTATTTTTGAACGTCAGTTCACATTTGTAGGTGGATCATCAGTGTTAGAGCTAAAATTAACATGTTTAAAGTGATTTTCATGCTTCCAGGGGCCCAAAACACAAGATTTATGGAATGGTTAAAAGTGCATGAAAATGGCCAATTTACTCACTCTGAGTTCTCAAAAAGGGTTTCTTCACCCCGGGAAGTTAATAAATACCATTTGGAGGCATTTAATGTTCGAGCAAAAACGGCTGATTTTCGACAAAAGAGATAACACCCCCCCATTACGTCATGCTTCAGAAATGTGGAAAATGGTCCGTTTTCAAATGTTTTATTTTTGAACGTCAGTTCACATTTGTAGGTGGATCATCAGTGTTAGAGCTAAAATTAGCATGTTTAAAGTGATTTTCATGCTTCCAGGGGCTCGGGAAGTTAATTAAATACCATTTGGAGGCATTTAATGTTCGAGCAAAAACGGCTGATTTTCGACAAAAGAGATAACACCCCCCCATTACGTCATGCTTCAGAAATGTGGAAAATGGTCCGTTTTCAAATGTTTTATTTTTGAACGTCAGTTCACATTTGTAGGTGGATCATCAGTGTTAGAGCTAAAATTAACATGTTTAAAGTGATTTTCATGCTTCCAGGGGCCCAAAACACAAGATTTATGGAATGGTTAAAAGTGCATGAAAATGGCCAATTTACTCACTCTGAGTTCTCAAAAAGGGTTTCTTCACCCCGGGAAGTTAATTAAATACCATTTGGAGGCATTTAATGTTCGAGCAAAAACGGCTGATTTTCGACAAAAGAGATAACACCCCCCCATTACGTCATGCTTCAGAAATGTGGAAAATGGTCCGTTTTCAAATGTTTTATTTTTGAACGTCAGTTCACATTTGTAGGTGGATCATCAGTGTTAGAGCTAAAATTAGCATGTTTAAAGTGATTTTCATGCTTCCAGGGGCTCGGGAAGTTAATTAAATACCATTTGGAGGCATTTAATGTTCAAGCAAAAATGGCTGATTTTCGACAAAAGAGATAACACCCCCCCATTACGTCATGCTTCAGAAATGTGGAAAATGGTCCGTTTTCAAATGTTTTATTTTTGAACGTCAGTTCACATTTGTAGGTGGATCATCAGTGTTAGAGCTAACATTAGCATGTTTAAAGTGATTTTCATGCTTCCAGGGGCTCGGGAAGTGAAATAAATACCATTTGGAGGCATTTAATGTTCGCGCAAAAACGGCTGATTTTCGACAAAAGAGATAACACCCCCCCATTACGTCATGCTTCAGAAATGTGGAAAATGGTCCGATTTCAAATGTTTTATTTTTGAACGTCAGTTCACATTTGTAGGTGGATCATCAGTGTTAGAGCTAAAATTAGCATGTTTAAAGTGATTTTCATGCTTCCAGGGGCTCGGGAAGTGAAATAAATACCATTTGGAGGCATTTAATGTTCGAGCAAAAACGGCTGATTTTCGACAAAAGAGATAACACCCCCCCATTACGTCATGCTTCAGAAATGTGGAAAATGGTCCGTTTTCAAATGTTTTATTTTTGAACGTCAGTTCACATTTGTAGGTGGATCATCAGTGTTAGAGCTAAAATTAGCATGTTTAAAGTGATTTTCATGCTTCCAGGGGCCCAAAACACAAGATTTATGGAATGGTTAAAAGTGCATGAAAATGGCCAATTTACTCACTCTGAGTTCTCAAAAAGGGTTTCTTCACCCCGGGAAGTTAATTAAATACCATTTGGAGGCATTTAATGTCCGAGCAAAAACGGCTGATTTTCGACAAAAGAGATAACACCCCCCCATTACGTCATGCTTCAGAAATGTGGAAAATGGTCCGTTTTCAAATGTTTTATTTTTGAACGTCAGTTCACGTTTGTAGGTGGATCATCAGTGTTAGAGCTAAAATTAGCATGTTTAAAGTGATTTTCATGCTTCCAGGGGCTCGGGAATTAAATTAAATACCATTTGGAGGCATTTAATGTTCGAGCAAAAACGGCTGATTTTCGACAAAAGAGATAACACCCCCCCATTACGTCATGCTTCAGAAATGTGGAAAATGGTCCGTTTTCAAATGTTTTATTTTTGAACGTCAGTTCACATTTGTAGGTGGATCATCAGTGTTAGAGCTAAAATTAACATGTTTAAAGTGTTTTTCATGCTTCCAGGGGCCCAAAACACAAGATTTATGGAATGGTTAAAAGTGCATGAAAATGGCCAATTTACTCACTCTGAGTTCTCAAAAAGGGTTTCTTCACCCCGGGAAGTTAATTAAATACCATTTGGAGGCATTGAATGTTCGAGCAAAAACGGCTGATTTTCGACAAAAGAGATAACACCCCCCCATTACATCATGCTTCAGAAATGTGGAAAATGGTCCGTTTTCAAATGTTTTATTTTTGAACGTCAGTTCACATTTGTAGGTGGATCATCAGTGTTAGAGCTAAAATTAGCATGTTTAAAGTGATTTTCATGCTTCCAGGGGCTCGGGAAGTTAATTAAATACCATTTGGAGGCATTTAATGTTCGAGCAAAAACGGCTGATTTTTGACAAAAGAGATAACACCCCCCCATTACGTCATGCTTCAGAAATGTGGAAAATGGTCCGTTTTCAAATGTTTTATTTTTGAACGTCAGTTCACATTTGTAGGTGGATCATCAGTGTTAGAGCTAAAATTAGCATGTTTAAAGTGATTTTCATGCTTCCAGGGGCTCGGGAAGTTAATTAAATACCATTTGGAGGCATTTAATGTTCGAGCAAAAACGGCTGATTTTCGACAAAAGAGATAACACCCCCCCATTACGTCATGCTTCAGAAATGTGGAAAATGGTCCGTTTTCAAATGTTTTATTTTTGAACGTCAGTTCACATTTGTAGGTGGATCATCAGTGTTAGAGCTAAAATTAGCATGTTTAAAGTGATTTTCATGCTTCCAGGGGCCCAAAACACAAGATTTATGGAATGGTTAAAAGTGCATGAAAATCGCCAATTTACTCACTCTGAGTTCTCAAAAAGGGTTTCTTCACCCCGGGAAGGTAATTAAATACCATTTGGAGGCATTTAATGTTCGAGCAAAAACGGCTGATTTTCGACAAAAGAGATAACACCCCCCCATTACGTCATGCTTCAGAAATGTGGAAAATGGTCCATTTTCAAATGTTTTATTTTTGAACGTCAGTTCACATTTGTAGGTGGATCATCAGTGTTAGAGCTAAAATTAGCATGTTTAAAGTGATTTTCATGCTTCCAGGGGCTCGGGAAGTTAATTAAATACCATTTGGAGGCATTCAATGTTCGAGCAAAAACGGCTGATTTTCGACAAAAGAGATAACACCCCCCCATTACGTCATGCTTCAGAAATGTGGAAAATGGTCCGTTTTCAAATGTTTTATTTTTGAACGTCAGTTCACATTTGTAGGTGGATCATCAGTGTTAGAGCTAAAATTAGCATGTTTAAAGTGATTTTCATGCTTCCAGGGGCTCGGGAAGTTAATTAAATACCATTTGGAGGCATTTAATGTTCGAGCAAAAACGGCTGATTTTCGACAAAAGAGATAACACCCCCCCATTACGTCATGCTTCAGAAATGTGGAAAATGGTCCGTTTTCAAATGTTTTATTTTTGAACGTCAGTTCACATTTGTAGGTGGATCATCAGTGTTAGAGCTAAAATTAGCATGTTTAAAGTGATTTTCATGCTTCCAGGGGCTCGGGAAGTGAAATAAATACCATTTGGAGGCATTTAATGTTCGAGCAAAAACGGCTGATTTTCGACAAAAGAGATAACACCCCCCCCATTACGTCATGCTTCAGAAATGTGGAAAATGGTCCGTTTTCAAATGTTTTATTTTTGAACGTCAGTTCACATTTGTAGGTGGATCATCAGTGTTAGAGCTAAAATTAGCATGTTTAAAGTGATTTTCATGCTTCCAGGGGCTCGGGAAGTTAATTAAATACCATTTGGAGGCATTTAATGTTCGAGCAAAAACGGCTGATTTTCGACAAAAGAGATAACACCCCCCCATTACGTCATGCTTCAGAAATGTCGAAAATGGTCCGTTTTCAAATGTTTTATTTTTGAACGTCAGTTCACATTTGTAGGTGGATCATCAGTGTTAGAGCTAAAATTAGCATGTTTAAAGTGATTTTCATGCTTCCAGGGGCTCGGGAAGTGAAATAAATACCATTTGGAGGCATTTAATGTTCGAGCAAAAACGGCTGATTTTCGACAAAAGAGATAACACCCCCCCATTACGTCATGCTTCAGAAATTTGGAAAATGGTCCGTTTTCAAATGTTTCATTTTTGAACGTCAGTTCACATTTGTAGGTGGATCATCAGTGTTAGAGCTAAAATTAGCATGTTTAAAGTGATTTTCATGCTTCCAGGGGCCCAAAACACAAGATTTATGGAATGGTTGAAAGTGCATGAAAATGGCCAATTTACTCACTCTGAGTTCTCAAAAAGGGTTTCTTCACCCCGGGAAGTTAATTAAATACCATTTGGAGGCATTTAATGTTCGAGCAAAAACGGCTGATTTTCGACAAAAGAGATAACACCCCCCCATTACGTCATGCTTCAGAAATGTGGAAAATGGTCCGTTTTCAAATGTTTTATTTTTGAATGTCAGTTCACATTTGTAGGTGGATCATCAGTGTTAGAGTTAAAATTAGCATGTTTAAAGTGATTTTCATGCTTCCAGGGGCTCGGGAAGTGAAATAAATACCATTTGGAGGCATTTAATGTTCGAGCAAAAACGGCTGATTTTCGACAAAAGAAATAACACCCCCCCATTACGTCATGCTTCAGAAATGTGGAAAATGGTCCGTTTTCAAATGTTTTATTTTTGAACGTCAGTTCACATTTGTAGGTGGATCATCAGTGTTAGAGCTAAAATTAGCATGTTTAAAGTGATTTTCATGCTTCCAGGGGCTCGGGAAGTTAATTAAATAACATTTGGAGGCATTTAATGTTCGAGCAAAAACGGCTGATTTTCGACAAAAGAGATAACACCCCCCCATTACGTCATGCTTCAGAAATGTGGAAAATGGTCCGTTTTCAAATGTTTTATTTTTGAACGTCAGTTCACATTTGTAGGTGGATCATCAGTGTTAGAGCTAAAATTAGCATGTTTAAAGTGATTTTCATGCTTCCAGGGGCCCAAAACACAAGATTTATGGAATGGTTAAAAGTGCATGAAAATGGCCAATTTACTCACTCTGAGTTCTCAAAAAGGGTTTCTTCACCCCGGGAAGTTAATTAAATACCATTTGGAGGCATTTAATGTTCGAGCAAAAACGGCTGATTTTCGAGAAAAGAGATAACACCCCCCCATTACGTCATGCTTCAGAAATGTGGAAAATGGTCCGTTTTCAAATGTTTTATTTTTGAACAACAGTTCACATTTGTAGGTGGATCATCAGTGTTAGAGCTAAAATTAGCATGTTTAAAGTGATTTTCATGCTTCCAGGGGCTCGGGAAGTTAATTAAATACCATTTGGAGGCATTTAATGTTCGAGCAAAAACGGCTGATTTTCAACAAAAGAGATAACACCCCCCCCATTACGTCATGCTTCAGAAATGTGGAAAATGGTCCGTTTTCAAATGTTTTATTTTTGAACGTCAGTTCACATTTGTAGGTGGATCATCAGTGTTAGAGCTAAAATTAGCATGTTTAAAGTGATTTTCATGCTTCCAGGGGCTCGGGAAGTTAATTAAATACCATTTGGAGGCATTTAATGTTCGAGCAAAAACGGCTGATTTTCGACAAAAGAGATAACACCCCCCCATTACGTCATGCTTCAGAAATGTGGAAAATGGTCCGTTTTCAAATGTTTTATTTTTGAACGTCAGTTCACATTTGTAGGTGGATCATCAGTGTTAGAGCTAAAATTAGCATGTTTAAAGTGATTTTCATGCTACCAGGGGCTCGGGAAGTTAATTAAATACCATTTGTAGGCATTTAATGTTCGAGCAAAAACGGCTGATTTTCGACAAAAGAGATAACACCCCCCATTACGTCATGCTTCAGAAATGTGGAAAATGGTCCGTTTTCAAATGTTTTATTTTTGAACGTCAGTTCACATTTGTAGGTGGATCATCAGTGTTAGAGCTAAAATTAGCATGTTTAAAGTGATTTTCATGCTTCCAGGGGCCCAAAACACAAGATTTATGGAATGGTTAAAAGTGCATGAAAATGGCCAATTTACTCACTCTGAGTTCTCAAAAAGGGTTTCTTCACCCCGGGAAGTTAATTAAATACCATTTGGAGGCATTTAATGTTCGAGCAAAAACGGCTGATTTTCGACAAAAGAGATAACACCCCCCCATTACGTCATGCTTCAGAAATGTGGAAAATGGTCCGTTTTCAAATGTTTTATTTTTGAACGTCAGTTCACATTTGTAGGTGGATCATCAGTGTTAGAGCTAAAATTTGCATGTTTAAAGTGATTTTCAGGCTTCCAGGGGCTCGGGAAGTTAATTAAATACCATTTGGAGGCATTAAATGTTCGAGCAAAAACGGCTGATTTTCGACAAAAGAGATAACACCCCCCCATTACGTCATGCTTCAGAAATGTGGGAAATGGTCCGTTTTCAAATGTTTTATTTTTGAACGTCAGTTCACATTTGTAGGTGGATCATCAGTGTTAGAGCTAAAATTAGCATGTTTAAAGTGATTTTCATGCTTCCAGGGGCCCAAAACACAAGATTTATGGAATGGTTAAAAGTGCATGAAAATGGCCAATTTACTCACTCTGAGTTCTCAAAAAGGGTTTCTTCACCCCGGGAAGTTAATTAAATACCATTTGGAGGCATTTAATGTTCGAGCAAAAACGGCTGATTTTCGACAAAAGAGATAACACCCCCCCATTACGTCATGCTTCAGAAATGTGGAAAATGGTCCGTTTTCAAATGTTTTATTTTTGAACGTCAGTTCACATTTGTAGGTGGATCATCAGTGTTAGAGCTAAAATTAGCATGTTTAAAGTGATTTTCATGCTTCCAGGGGCCCAAAACACAAGATTAATGGAATGGTTAAAAGTGCATGAAAATGGCCAATTTACTCACTCTGAGTTCTCAAAAAGGGTTTCTTCACCCCGGGAAGTGAAATAAATACCATTTGGAGGCATTTAATGTTCGAGCAAAAACGGCTGATTTCCGACAAAAGAGATAACACCCCCCCATTACGTCATGCTTCAGAAATGTGGAAAATGGTCCGTTTTCAAATGTTTTATTTTTGAACGTCAGTTCACATTTGTAGGTGGATCATCAGTGTTAGAGCTAAAATTAGCATGTTTAAAGTGATTTTCATGCTTCCAGGGGCTCGGGAAGTTAATTAAATACCATTTGGAGGCATTTAATGTTCGAGCAAAAACGGCTGATTTTCGACAAAAGAGATAACACCCCCCCCCATTACGTCATGCTTCAGAAATGTGGAAAATGGTCCGTTTTCAAATGTTTTATTTTTGAACGTCAGTTCACATTTGTAGGTGGATCATCAGTGTTAGAGCTAAAATTAGCATGTTTAAAGTGATTTTCATGCTTCCAGGGGCTCGGGAAGTTAATTAAATACCATTTGGAGGCATTTAATGTTCGAGCAAAAAACGGCAGATTTTCGACAAAAGAGATAACACCCCCCCATTACGTCATGCTTCAGAAATGTGGAAAATGGTCCGTTTTCAAATGTTTTATTTTTGAACGTCAGTTCACATTTGTAGGTGGATCATCAGTGTTAGAGCTAAAATTAGCATGTTTAAAGTGATTTTCATGATTCCAGGGGCCCAAAACACAAGATTTATGGAATGGTTAAAAGTGCATGAAAATGGCCAATTTACTCACTCTGAGTTCTCAAAAAGGGTTTCTTCACCCCGGGAAGTTAATTAAATACCATTTGGAGGCATTTAATGTTCGAGCAAAAACGGCTGATTTTCGACAAAAGAGATAACACCCCCCCATTACGTCATGCTTCAGAAATGTGGAAAATGGTCCGTTTTCAAATGTTTTATTTTTTGAACGTCAGTTCACATTTGTAGGTGGATCATCAGTGTTAGAGCTAAAATTAGCATGTTTAAAGTGATTTTCATGCTTCCAGGGGCTCGGGAAGTTAATTAAATACCATTTGGAGGCATTTAATGTTCGAGCAAAAACGGCTGATTTTCGACAAAAGAGATAACACCCCCCCATTACGTCATGCTTCAGAAATGTGGAAAATGGTCCGTTTTCAAATGTTTTATTTTTGAACGTCAGTTCACATTTGTAGGTGGATCATCAGTGTTAGAGCTAAAATTAGCATGTTTAAAGTGATTTTCATGATTCCAGGGGCCCAAAACACAAGATTTATGGAATGGTTAAAAGTGCATGAAAATGGCCAATTTACTCACTCTGAGTTCTCAAAAAGGGTTTCTTCACCCCGGGAAGTTAATTAAATACCATTTGGAGGCATTTAATGTTCGAGCAAAAACGGCTGATTTTCGACAAAAGAGATAACACCCCCCCATTACGTCATGCTTCAGAAATGTGGAAAATGGTCCGTTTTCAAATGTTTTATTTTTGAACGTCAGTTCACATTTGTAGGTGGATCATCAGTGTTAGAGCTAAAATTAGCATGTTTAAAGTGATTTTCATGCTTCCAGGGGCTCGGGAAGTTAATTAAATACCATTTGGAGGCATTTAATGTTCGAGCAAAAAACGGCTGATTTTCGACAAAAGAGATAACACCCCCCCATTACGTCATGCTTCAGAAATGTGGAAAATGGTCCGTTTTCAAATGTTTTATTTTTGAACGTCAGTTCACATTTGTAGGTGGATCATCAGTGTTAGAGCTAAAATTAGCATGTTTAAAGTGATTTTCATGCTTCCAGGGGCTCGGGAAGTGAAATAAATACCATTTGGAGGCATTTAATGTTCGAGCAAAAACGGCAGATTTTCGACAAAAGAGATAACACCCCCCCCATTACGTCATGCTTCAGAAATTTGGAAAATGGTCCGTTTTCAAATGTTTTATTTTTGAACGTCAGTTCACATTTGTAGGTGGATCATCAGTGTTAGAGCTAAAATTAGCATGTTTAAAGTGATTTTCATGCTTCCAGGGGCTCGGGAAGTTAATTAAATACCATTTGGAGGCATTTCATGTTCGAGCAAAAACGGCTGATTTTCAACAAAAGAGATAACACCCCCCCATTACGTCATGCTTCAGAAATGTGGAAAATGGTCCGTTTTCAAATGTTTTATTTTTGAACGTCAGTTCACATTTGTAGGTGGATCATCAGTGTTAGGGGTAAAATTAGCATGTTTAAAGTGATTTTCATGCTTCCAGGGGCTCGGGAAGTTAATTAAATACCATTTGGAGGCATTTAATATTCGAGCAAAAACGGCTGATTTTCGACAAAAGAGATAACACCCCCCCATTACGTCATGCTTCAGAAATGTGGAAAATGGTCCGTTTTCAAATGTTTTATTTTTGAACGTCAGTTCACATTTGTAGGTGGATCATCAGTGTTAGAGCTAAAATTAGCATGTTTAAAGTGATTTTCATGCTTCCAGGGGCCCAAAACACAAGATTTATGGAATGGTTAAAAGTGCATGAAAATGGCCAATTTACTCACTCTGAGTTCTCAAAAAGGGTTTCTTCACCCCGGGAAGTTAATTAAATACCATTTGGAGGCATTTAATGTTCGAGCAAAAACGGCTGATTTTCGACAAAAGAGATAACACCCCCCCATTACGTCATGCTTCAGAAATGTGGAAAATGGTCCGTTTTCAAATGTTTTATTTTTGAACGTCAGTTCACATTTGTAGGTGGATCATCAGTGTTAGAGCTAAAATTAGCATGTTTAAAGTGATTTTCATGCTTCCAGGGGCTCGGGAAGTTAATTAAATACCATTTGGAGGCATTTAATGTTCGAGCAAAAACGGCTGATTTTCGACAAAAGAGATAACACCCCCCCATTTCGTCATGCTTCAGAAATGTGGAAAATAGTCCGTTTTCAAATGTTTTATTTTTGAACGTCAGTTCACATTTGTAGGTGGATCATCAGTGTTAGAGCTAAAATTAGCATGTTTAAAGTGATTTTCATGCTTCCAGGGGCTCGGGAAGTTAATTAAATACCATTTGGAGGCATTTAATGTTCGAGCAAAAACGGCTGATTTTCGACAAAAGAGATAACACGCCCCCATTACGTCATGCTTCAGAAATGTGGAAAATGGTCCGTTTTCAAATGTTTTATTTTTGAACGTCAGTTCACATTTGTAGGTGGATCATCAGTGTTAGAGCTAAAATTAGCATGTTTAAAGTGATTTTCATGCTTCCAGGGGCCCAAAACACAAGATTTATGGAATGGTTAAAAGTGCATGAAAATGGCCAATTTACTCACTCTGAGTTCTCAAAAAGGGTTTCTTCACCCCGGGAAGTTAATTAAATACCATTTGGAGGCATTTAATGTTCGAGCAAAAACGGCTGATTTTCGACAAAAGAGATAACACCCCCCCATTACGTCATGCTTCAGAAATGTGGAAAATGGTCCGTTTTCAAATGTTTTATTTTTGAACGTCAGTTCACATTTGTAGGTGGATCATCAGTGTTAGAGCTAAAATTAGCATGTTTAAAGTGATTTTCATGCTTCCAGTGGCTCGGGAAGTTAATTAAATACCATTTGGAGGCATTTAATGTTCGAGCAAAAACGGCTGATTTTCGACAAAAGAGATAACACCCCCCATTACGTCATGTTTCAGAAATGTGGAAAATGGTCCGTTTTCAAATGTTTTATTTTTGAATGTCAGTTCACATTTGTAGGTGGATCATCAGTGTTAGAGCTAAAATTAGCATGTTTAAAGTGATTTTCATGCTTCCAGGGGCCCAAAACACAAGATTTATGGAATGGTTAAAAGTGCATGAAAATGGCCAATTTACTCACTCTGAGTTCTCAAAAAGTGTTTCTTCACCCCGGGAAGTTAATTAAATACCATTTGGAGGCATTCAATGTTCGAGCAAAAACGGCTGATTTTCGACAAAAGAGATAACACCCCCCCATTACGTCATGCTTCAGAAATGTGGAAAATGGTCCGTTTTCAAATGTTTTATTTTTGAACGTCAGTTCACATTTGTAGGTGGATCATCAGTGTTAGAGCTAAAATTAGCATGTTTAAAGTGATTTTCATGCTTCCAGGGGCTCGGGAAGTTAATTAAATACCATTTGGAGGCATTTAATGTTCGAGCAAAAACGGCTGATTTTCGACAAAAGAGATAACACCCCCCCATTACGTCATGCTTCAGAAATGTGGAAAATGGTCCGTTTTCAAATGTTTTATTTTTGAACGTCAGTTCACATTTGTAGGTGGATCATCAGTGTTAGAGCTAAAATTAGCATGTTTAAAGTGATTTTCATGCTTCCAGGGGCTCGGGAAGTGAAATAAATACCATTTGGAGGCATTTAATGTTCGAGCAAAAACGGCTGATTTTCGACAAAAGAGATAACACCCCCCCATTACGTCATGCTTCAGAAATGTGGAAAATGGTCCGTTTTCAAATGTTTTATTTTTGAACGTCAGTTCACATTTGTAGGTGGATCATCAGTGTTAGAGCTAAAATTAGCATGTTTAAAGTGATTTTCATGCTACCAGGGGCTCGGGAAGTTAATTAAATACCATTTGGAGGCATTTAATGTTCGAGCAAAAACGGCTGATTTTCGACAAAAGAGATAACACCCCCCCATTACGTCATGCTTCAGAAATTTGGAAAATGGTCCGTTTTCAAATGTTTCATTTTTGAACGTCAGTTCACATTTGTAGGTGGATCATCAGTGTTAGAGCTAAAATTAGCATGTTTAAAGTGATTTTCATGCTTCCAGGGGCCCAAAACACAAGATTTATGGAATGGTTAAAAGTGCATGAAAATGGCCAATTTACTCACTCTGAGTTCTCAAAAAGGGTTTCTTCACCCCGGGAAGTTAATTAAATACCATTTGGAGGCATTTAATGTTCGAGCAAAAACGGCTGATTTTCGACAAAAGAGATAACACCCCCCCATTACGTCATGCTTCAGAAATTTGGAAAATGGTCCGTTTTCAAATGTTTTATTTTTGAATGTCAGTTCACATTTGTAGGTGGATCATCAGTGTTAGAGTTAAAATTAGCATGTTTAAAGTGATTTTCATGCTTCCAGGGGCTCGGGAAGTGAAATAAATACAATTTGGAGGCATTTAATGTTCGAGCAAAAACGGCTGATTTTCGACAAAAGAGATAACACCCCCCCATTACGTCATGCTTCAGAAATGTGGAAAATGGTCCGTTTTCAAATGTTTTATTTTTGAACGTCAGTTCACATTTGTAGGTGGATCATCAGTGTTAGAGCTAAAATTAGCATGTTTAAAGTGATTTTCATGCTTCCAGGGGCTCGGGAAGTTAATTAAATACCATTTGGAGGCATTTAATGTTCGAGCAAAAACGGCTGATTTTCGACAAAAGAGATAACACCCCCCCATTTCGTCATGCTTCAGAAATGTGGAAAATAGTCCGTTTTCAAATGTTTTATTTTTGAACGTCAGTTCACATTTGTAGGTGGATCATCAGTGTTAGAGCTAAAATTAGCATGTTTAAAGTGATTTTCATGCTTCCAGGGGCTCGGGAAGTTAATTAAATACCATTTGGAGGCATTTAATGTTCGAGCAAAAACGGCTGATTTTCGACAAAAGAGATAACACGCCCCCATTACGTCATGCTTCAGAAATGTGGAAAATGGTCCGTTTTCAAATGTTTTATTTTTGAACGTCAGTTCACATTTGTAGGTGGATCATCAGTGTTAGAGCTAAAATTAGCATGTTTAAAGTGATTTTCATGCTTCCAGGGGCCCAAAACACAAGATTTATGGAATGGTTAAAAGTGCATGAAAATGGCCAATTTACTCACTCTGAGTTCTCAAAAAGGGTTTCTTCACCCCGGGAAGTTAATTAAATACCATTTGGAGGCATTTAATGTTCGAGCAAAAACGGCTGATTTTCGACAAAAGAGATAACACCCCCCCATTACGTCATGCTTCAGAAATGTGGAAAATGGTCCGTTTTCAAATGTTTTATTTTTGAACGTCAGTTCACATTTGTAGGTGGATCATCAGTGTTAGAGCTAAAATTAGCATGTTTAAAGTGATTTTCATGCTTCCAGTGGCTCGGGAAGTTAATTAAATACCATTTGGAGGCATTTAATGTTCGAGCAAAAACGGCTGATTTTCGACAAAAGAGATAACACCCCCCATTACGTCATGTTTCAGAAATGTGGAAAATGGTCCGTTTTCAAATGTTTTATTTTTGAATGTCAGTTCACATTTGTAGGTGGATCATCAGTGTTAGAGCTAAAATTAGCATGTTTAAAGTGATTTTCATGCTTCCAGGGGCCCAAAACACAAGATTTATGGAATGGTTAAAAGTGCATGAAAATGGCCAATTTACTCACTCTGAGTTCTCAAAAAGTGTTTCTTCACCCCGGGAAGTTAATTAAATACCATTTGGAGGCATTCAATGTTCGAGCAAAAACGGCTGATTTTCGACAAAAGAGATAACACCCCCCCATTACGTCATGCTTCAGAAATGTGGAAAATGGTCCGTTTTCAAATGTTTTATTTTTGAACGTCAGTTCACATTTGTAGGTGGATCATCAGTGTTAGAGCTAAAATTAGCATGTTTAAAGTGATTTTCATGCTTCCAGGGGCTCGGGAAGTTAATTAAATACCATTTGGAGGCATTTAATGTTCGAGCAAAAACGGCTGATTTTCGACAAAAGAGATAACACCCCCCCATTACGTCATGCTTCAGAAATGTGGAAAATGGTCCGTTTTCAAATGTTTTATTTTTGAACGTCAGTTCACATTTGTAGGTGGATCATCAGTGTTAGAGCTAAAATTAGCATGTTTAAAGTGATTTTCATGCTTCCAGGGGCTCGGGAAGTGAAATAAATACCATTTGGAGGCATTTAATGTTCGAGCAAAAACGGCTGATTTTCGACAAAAGAGATAACACCCCCCCATTACGTCATGCTTCAGAAATTTGGAAAATGGTCCGTTTTCAAATGTTTCATTTTTGAACGTCAGTTCACATTTGTAGGTGGATCATCAGTGTTAGAGCTAAAATTAGCATGTTTAAAGTGATTTTCATGCTTCCAGGGGCCCAAAACACAAGATTTATGGAATGGTTAAAAGTGCATGAAAATGGCCAATTTACTCACTCTGAGTTCTCAAAAAGGGTTTCTTCACCCCGGGAAGTTAATTAAATACCATTTGGAGGCATTTAATGTTCGAGCAAAAACGGCTGATTTTCGACAAAAGAGATAACACCCCCCCATTACGTCATGCTTCAGAAATGTGGAAAATGGTCCGTTTTCAAATGTTTTATTTTTGAATGTCAGTTCACATTTGTAGGTGGATCATCAGTGTTAGAGTTAAAATTAGCATGTTTAAAGTGATTTTCATGCTTCCAGGGGCTCGGGAAGTTAATTAAATACCATTTGGAGGCATTTAATGTTCGAGCAAAAACGGCTGATTTTCGACAAAAGAGATAACACCCCCCCATTACGTCATGCTTCAGAAATGTGGAAAATGGTCCGTTTTCAAATGTTTTATTTTTGAACGTCAGTTCACATTTGTAGGTGGATCATCAGTGTTAGAGCTAAAATTAGCATGTTTAAAGTGATTTTCATGCTTCCAGGGGCCCAAAACACAAGATTTATGGAATGGTTAAAAGTGCATGAAAATGGCCAATTTACTCACTCTGAGTTCTCAAAAAGGGTTTCTTCACCCCGGGAAGTTAATTAAATACCATTTGGAGGCATTTAATGTTCGAGCAAAAACGGCTGATTTTCGACAAAAGAGATAACACCCCCCCATTACGTCATGCTTCAGAAATGTGGAAAATGGTCCGTTTTCAAATGTTTTATTTTTGAACAACAGTTCACATTTGTAGGTGGATCATCAGTGTTAGAGCTAAAATTAGCATGTTTAAAGTGATTTTCATGCTTCCAGGGGCTCGGGAAGTTAATTAAATACCATTTGGAGGCATTTAATGTTCGAGCAAAAACGGCTGATTTTCAACAAAAGAGATAACACCCCCCCCCATTACGTCATGCTTCAGAAATGTGGAAAATGGTCCGTTTTCAAATGTTTTATTTTTGAACGTCAGTTCACATTTGTAGGTGGATCATCAGTGTTAGAGCTAAAATTAGCATGTTTAAAGTGATTTTCATGCTTCCAGGGGCTCGGGAAGTTAATTAAATACCATTTGGAGGCATTTAATGTTCGAGCAAAAACGGCTGATTTTCGACAAAAGAGATAACACCCCCCCATTACGTCATGCTTCAGAAATGTGGAAAATGGTCCGTTTTCAAATGTTTTATTTTTGAACGTCAGTTCACATTTGTAGGTGGATCATCAGTGTTAGAGCTAAAATTAGCATGTTTAAAGTGATTTTCATGCTACCAGGGGCTCGGGAAGTTAATTAAATACCATTTGGAGGCATTTAATGTTCGAGCAAAAACGGCTGATTTTCGACAAAAGAGATAACACCCCCCCATTACGTCATGCTTCAGAAATTTGGAAAATGGTCCGTTTTCAAATGTTTCATTTTTGAACGTCAGTTCACATTTGTAGGTGGATCATCAGTGTTAGAGCTAAAATTAGCATGTTTAAAGTGATTTTCATGCTTCCAGGGGCCCAAAACACAAGATTTATGGAATGGTTAAAAGTGCATGAAAATGGCCAATTTACTCACTCTGAGTTCTCAAAAAGGGTTTCTTCACCCCGGGAAGTTAATTAAATACCATTTGGAGGCATTTAATGTTCGAGCAAAAACGGCTGATTTTCGACAAAAGAGATAACACCCCCCCATTACGTCAGGCTTCAGAAATTTGGAAAATGGTCCGTTTTCAAATGTTTTATTTTTGAATGTCAGTTCACATTTGTAGGTGGATCATCAGTGTTAGAGTTAAAATTAGCATGTTTAAAGTGATTTTCATGCTTCCAGGGGCTCGGGAAGTGAAATAAATACAATTTGGAGGCATTTAATGTTCGAGCAAAAACGGCTGATTTTCGACAAAAGAGATAACACCCCCCCATTACGTCATGCTTCAGAAATGTGGAAAATGGTCCGTTTTCAAATGTTTTATTTTTGAACGTCAGTTCACATTTGTAGGTGGATCATCAGTGTTAGAGCTAAAATTAGCATGTTTAAAGTGATTTTCATGCTTCCAGGGGCTCGGGAAGTTAATTAAATACCATTTGGAGGCATTTAATGTTCGAGCAAAAACGGCTGATTTTCGACAAAAGAGATAACACCCCCCCATTACGTCATGCTTCAGAAATGTGGAAAATGGTCCGTTTTCAAATTTTTTATTTTTGAACGTCAGTTCACATTTGTAGGTGGATCATCAGTGTTAGAGCTAAAATTAGCATGTTTAAAGTGATTTTCATGCTTCCAGGGGCCCAAAACACAAGATTTATGGAATGGTTAAAAGTGCATGAAAATGGCCAATTTACTCACTCTGAGTTCTCAAAAAGGGTTTCTTCACCCCGGGAAGTTAATTAAATACCATTTGGAGGCATTTAATGTTCGAGCAAAAACGGCTGATTTTCGACAAAAGAGATAACACCCCCCCATTACGTCATGCTTCAGAAATGTGGAAAATGGTCCGTTTTCAAATGTTTTATTTTTGAACAACAGTTCACATTTGTAGGTGGATCATCAGTGTTAGAGCTAAAATTAGCATGTTTAAAGTGATTTTCATGCTTCCAGGGGCTCGGGAAGTTAATTAAATACCATTTGGAGGCATTTAATGTTCGAGCAAAAACGGCTGATTTTCAACAAAAGAGATAACACCCCCCCCATTACGTCATGCTTCAGAAATGTGGAAAATGGTCCGTTTTCAAATGTTTTATTTTTGAACGTCAGTTCACATTTGTAGGTGGATCATCAGTGTTAGAGCTAAAATTAGCATGTTTAAAGTGATTTTTATGCTTCCAGGGGCTCGGGAAGTTAATTAAATACCATTTGGAGGCATTTAATGTTCGAGCAAAAACGGCTGATTTTCGACAAAAGAGATAACACCCCCCCATTACGTCATGCTTCAGAAATGTGGAAAATGGTCCGTTTTCAAATGTTTTATTTTTGAACGTCAGTTCACATTTGTAGGTGGATCATCAGTGTTAGAGCTAAAATTAGCATGTTTAAAGTGATTTTCATGCTACCAGGGGCTCGGGAAGTTAATTAAATACCATTTGGAGGCATTTAATGTTCGAGCAAAAACGGCTGATTTTCGACAAAAGAGATAACACCCCCCATTACGTCATGCTTCAGAAATGTGGAAAATGGTCCGTTTTCAAATGTTTTATTTTTGAACGTCAGTTCACATTTGTAGGTGGATCATCAGTGTTAGAGCTAAAATTAGCATGTTTAAAGTGATTTTCATGCTTCCAGGGGCCCAAAACACAAGATTTATGGAATGGTTAAAAGTGCATGAAAATGGCCAATTTACTCACTCTGAGTTCTCAAAAAGGGTTTCTTCACCCCGGGAAGTTAATTAAATACCATTTGGAGGCATTTAATGTTCGAGCAAAAACGGCTGATTTTCGACAAAAGAGATAACACCCCCCCATTACGTCATGCTTCAGAAATGTGGAAAATGGTCCGTTTTCAAATGTTTTATTTTTGAACGTCAGTTCACATTTGTAGGTGGATCATCAGTGTTAGAGCTAAAATTAGCATGTTTAAAGTGATTTTCAGGCTTCCAGGGGCTCGGGAAGTTAATTAAATACCATTTGGAGGCATTTAATGTTCGAGCAAAAACGGCTGATTTTCGACAAAAGAGATAACACCCCCCCATTACGTCATGCTTCAGAAATGTGGGAAATGGTCCGTTTTCAAATGTTTTATTTTTGAACGTCAGTTCACATTTGTAGGTGGATCATCAGTGTTAGAGCTAAAATTAGCATGTTTAAAGTGATTTTCATGCTTCCAGGGGCCCAAAACACAAGATTTATGGAATGGTTAAAAGTGCATGAAAATGGCCAATTTACTCACTCTGAGTTCTCAAAAAGGGTTTCTTCACCCCGGGAAGTTAATTAAATACCATTTGGAGGCATTTAATGTTCGAGCAAAAACGGCTGATTTTCGACAAAAGAGATAACACCCCCCCATTACGTCATGCTTCAGAAATGTGGAAAATGGTCCGTTTTCAAATGTTTTATTTTTGAACGTCAGTTCACATTTGTAGGTGGATCATCAGTGTTAGAGCTAAAATTAGCATGTTTAAAGTGATTTTCATGCTTCCAGGGGCCCAAAACACAAGATTAATGGAATGGTTAAAAGTGCATGAAAATGGCCAATTTACTCACTCTGAGTTCTCAAAAAGGGTTTCTTCACCCCGGGAAGTTAATTAAATACCATTTGGAGGCATTTAATGTTCGAGCAAAAACGGCTGATTTTCGACAAAAGAGATAACACCCCCCCATTACGTCATGCTTCAGAAATGTGGAAAATGGTCCGTTTTCAAATGTTTTATTTTTGAACGTCAGTTCACATTTGTAGGTGGATCATCAGTGTTAGAGCTAAAATTAGCATGTTTAAAGTGATTTTCATGCTTCCAGGGGCTCGGGAAGTTAATTAAATACCATTTGGAGGCATTTAATGTTCGAGCAAAAACGGCTGATTTTCGACAAAAGAGATAACACCCCCCCCATTACGTCATGCTTCAGAAATGTGGAAAATGGTCCGTTTTCAAATGTTTTATTTTTGAACGTCAGTTCACATTTGTAGGTGGATCATCAGTGTTAGAGCTAAAATTAGCATGTTTAAAGTGATTTTCATGCTTCCAGGGGCTCGGGAAGTTAATTAAATACCATTTGGAGGCATTTAATGTTCGAGCAAAAAACGGCTGATTTTCGACAAAAGAGATAACACCCCCCCATTACGTCATGCTTCAGAAATGTGGAAAATGGTCCGTTTTCAAATGTTTTATTTTTGAACGTCAGTTCACATTTGTAGGTGGATCATCAGTGTTAGAGCTAAAATTAGCATGTTTAAAGTGATTTTCATGCTTCCAGGGGCCCAAAACACAAGATTTATGGAATGGTTAAAAGTGCATGAAAATGGCCAATTTACTCACTCTGAGTTCTCAAAAAGGGTTTCTTCACCCCGGGAAGTTAATTAAATACCATTTGGAGGCATTTAATGTTCGAGCAAAAACGGCTGATTTTCGACAAAAGAGATAACACCCCCCCATTACGTCATGCTTCAGAAATGTGGAAAATGGTCCGTTTTCAAATGTTTTATTTTTGAACGTCAGTTCACATTTGTAGGTGGATCATCAGTGTTAGAGCTAAAATTAGCATGTTTAAAGTGATTTTCATGATTCCAGGGGCCCAAAACACAAGATTTATGGAATGGTTAAAAGTGCATGAAAATGGCCAATTTACTCACTCTGAGTTCTCAAAAAGGGTTTCTTCACCCCGGGAAGTTAATTAAATACCATTTGGAGGCATTTAATGTTCGAGCAAAAACGGCTGATTTTCGACAAAAGAGATAACACCCCCCCATTACGTCATGCTTCAGAAATGTGGAAAATGGTCAGTTTTCAAATGTTTTATTTTTGAACGTCAGTTCACATTTGTAGGTGGATCATCAGTGTTAGAGCTAAAATTAGCATGTTTAAAGTGATTTTCATGCTTCCAGGGGCTCGGGACGTTAATTAAATACCATTTGGAGGCATTTAATGTTCGAGCAAAAAACGGCTGATTTTCGACAAAAGAGATAACACCCCCCCATTACGTCATGCTTCAGAAATGTGGAAAATGGTCCGTTTTCAAATGTTTTATTTTTGAACGTCAGTTCACATTTGTAGGTGGATCATCAGTGTTAGAGCTAAAATTAGCATGTTTAAAGTGATTTTCATGCTTCCAGGGGCTCGGGAAGTGAAATAAATACCATTTGGAGGCATTTAATGTTCGAGCAAAAACGGCAGATTTTCGACAAAAGAGATAACACCCCCCCATTACGTCATGCTTCAGAAATTTGGAAAATGGTCCGTTTTCAAATGTTTTATTTTTGAACGTCAGTTCACATTTGTAGGTGGATCATCAGTGTTAGAGCTAAAATTAGCATGTTTAAAGTGATTTTCATGCTTCCAGGGGCTCGGGAAGTTAATTAAATACCATTTGGAGGCATTTAATGTTCGAGCAAAAACGGCCGATTTTCAACAAAAGAGATAACACCCCCCCATTACGTCATGCTTCAGAAATGTGGAAAATGGTCCGTTTTCAAATGTTTTATTTTTGAACGTCAGTTCACATTTGTAGGTGGATCATCAGTGTTAGGGGTAAAATTAGCATGTTTAAAGTGATTTTCATGCTTCCAGGGGCTCGGGAAGTTAATTAAATACCATTTGGAGGCATTTAATGTTCGAGCAAAAACGGCTGATTTTCGACAAAAGAGATAACACCCCCCCATTACGTCATGCTTCAGAAATGTGGAAAATGGTCCGTTTTCAAATGTTTTATTTTTGAACGTCAGTTCACATTTGTAGGTGGATCATCAGTGTTAGAGCTAAAATTAGCATGTTTAAAGTGATTTTCATGCTTCCAGGGGCCCAAAACACAAGATTTATGGAATGGTTAAAAGTGCATGAAAATGGCCAATTTACTCACTCTGAGTTCTCAAAAAGGGTTTCTTCACCCCGGGAAGTTAATTAAATACCATTTGGAGGCATTCAATGTTCGAGCAAAAACGGCTGATTTTCGACAAAAGAGATAACACCCCCCCATTACGTCATGCTTCAGAAATGTGGAAAATGGTCCGTTTTCAAATGTTTTATTTTTGAACGTCAGTTCACATTTGTAGGTGGATCATCAGTGTTAGAGCTAAAATTAGCATGTTTAAAGTGATTTTCATGCTTCCAGGGGCTCGGGAAGTTAATTAAATACCATTTGGAGGCATTTAATGTTCGAGCAAAAACGGCTGATTTTCGACAAAAGAGATAACACCCCCCCATTACGTCATGCTTCAGAAATGTGGAAAATGGTCCGTTTTCAAATGTTTTATTTTTGAACGTCAGTTCACATTTGTAGGTGGATCATCAGTGTTAGAGCTAAAATTAGCATGTTTAAAGTGATTTTCATGCTTCCAGGGGCTCGGGAAGTGAAATAAATACCATTTGGAGGCATTTAATGTTCGAGCAAAAACGGCTGATTTTCGACAAAAGAGATAACACCCCCCCATTACGTCATGCTTCAGAAATTTGGAAAATGGTCCGTTTTCAAATGTTTCATTTTTGAACGTCAGTTCACATTTGTAGGTGGATCATCAGTGTTAGAGCTAAAATTAGCATGTTTAAAGTGATTTTCATGCTTCCAGGGGCCCAAAACACAAGATTTATGGAATGGTTAAAAGTGCATGAAAATGGCCAATTTACTCACTCTGAGTTCTCAAAAAGGGTTTCTTCACCCCGGGAAGTTAATTAAATACCATTTGGAGGCATTTAATGTTCGAGCAAAAACGGCTGATTTTCGACAAAAGAGATAACACCCCCCCATTACGTCATGCTTCAGAAATGTGGAAAATGGTCCGTTTTCAAATGTTTTATTTTTGAATGTCAGTTCACATTTGTAGGTGGATCATCAGTGTTAGAGTTAAAATTAGCATGTTTAAAGTGATTTTCATGCTTCCAGGGGCTCGGGAAGTGAAATAAATACCATTTGGAGGCATTTAATGTTCGAGCAAAAACGGCTGATTTTCGACAAAAGAGATAACACCCCCCCATTACGTCATGCTTCAGAAATGTGGAAAATGGTCCGTTTTCAAATGTTTTATTTTTGAACGTCAGTTCACATTTGTAGGTGGATCATCAGTGTTAGAGCTAAAATTAGCATGTTTAAAGTGATTTTCATGCTTCCAGGGGCTCGGGAAGTTAATTAAATACCATTTGGAGGCATTTAATGTTCGAGCAAAAACGGCTGATTTTCGACAAAAGAGATAACACCCCCCCATTACGTCATGCTTCAGAAATGTGGAAAATGGTCCGTTTTCAAATGTTTTATTTTTGAACGTCAGTTCACATTTGTAGGTGGATCATCAGTGTTAGAGCTAAAATTAGCATGTTTAAAGTGATTTTCATGCTTCCAGGGGCCCAAAACACAAGATTTATGGAATGGTTAAAAGTGCATGAAAATGGCCAATTTACTCACTCTGAGTTCTCAAAAAGGGTTTCTTCACCCCGGGAAGTTAATTAAATACCATTTGGAGGCATTTAATGTTCGAGCAAAAACGGCTGATTTTCGACAAAAGAGATAACACCCCCCCATTACGTCATGCTTCAGAAATGTGGAAAATGGTCCGTTTTCAAATGTTTTATTTTTGAACGTCAGTTCACATTTGTAGGTGGATCATCAGTGTTAGAGCTAAAATTAGCATGTTTAAAGTGATTTTCATGCTTCCAGTGGCTCGGGAAGTTAATTAAATACCATTTGGAGGCATTTAATGTTCGAGCAAAAACGGCTGATTTTCGACAAAAGAGATAACACCCCCCATTACGTCATGTTTCAGAAATGTGGAAAATGGTCCGTTTTCAAATGTTTTATTTTTGAATGTCAGTTCACATTTGTAGGTGGATCATCAGTGTTAGAGCTAAAATTAGCATGTTTAAAGTGATTTTCATGCTTCCAGGGGCCCAAAACACAAGATTTATGGAATGGTTAAAAGTGCATGAAAATGGCCAATTTACTCACTCTGAGTTCTCAAAAAGTGTTTCTTCACCCCGGGAAGTTAATTAAATACCATTTGGAGGCATTCAATGTTCGAGCAAAAACGGCTGATTTTCGACAAAAGAGATAACACCCCCCCATTACGTCATGCTTCAGAAATGTGGAAAATGGTCCGTTTTCAAATGTTTTATTTTTGAACGTCAGTTCACATTTGTAGGTGGATCATCAGTGTTAGAGCTAAAATTAGCATGTTTAAAGTGATTTTCATGCTTCCAGGGGCTCGGGAAGTTAATTAAATACCATTTGGAGGCATTTAATGTTCGAGCAAAAACGGCTGATTTTCGACAAAAGAGATAACACCCCCCCATTACGTCATGCTTCAGAAATGTGGAAAATGGTCCGTTTTCAAATGTTTTATTTTTGAACGTCAGTTCACATTTGTAGGTGGATCATCAGTGTTAGAGCTAAAATTAGCATGTTTAAAGTGATTTTCATGCTTCCAGGGGCTCGGGAAGTGAAATAAATACCATTTGGAGGCATTTAATGTTCGAGCAAAAACGGCTGATTTTCGACAAAAGAGATAACACCCCCCCATTACGTCATGCTTCAGAAATTTGGAAAATGGTCCGTTTTCAAATGTTTCATTTTTGAACGTCAGTTCACATTTGTAGGTGGATCATCAGTGTTAGAGCTAAAATTAGCATGTTTAAAGTGATTTTCATGCTTCCAGGGGCCCAAAACACAAGATTTATGGAATGGTTAAAAGTGCATGAAAATGGCCAATTTACTCACTCTGAGTTCTCAAAAAGGGTTTCTTCACCCCGGGAAGTTAATTAAATACCATTTGGAGGCATTTAATGTTCGAGCAAAAACGGCTGATTTTCGACAAAAGAGATAACACCCCCCCATTACGTCATGCTTCAGAAATGTGGAAAATGGTCCGTTTTCAAATGTTTTATTTTTGAATGTCAGTTCACATTTGTAGGTGGATCATCAGTGTTAGAGTTAAAATTAGCATGTTTAAAGTGATTTTCATGCTTCCAGGGGCTCGGGAAGTGAAATAAATACAATTTGGAGGCATTTAATGTTCGAGCAAAAACGGCTGATTTTCGACAAAAGAGATAACACCCCCCCATTACGACATGCTTCAGAAATGTGGAAAATGGTCCGTTTTCAAATGTTTTATTTTTGAACGTCAGTTCACATTTGTAGGTGGATCATCAGTGTTAGAGCTAAAATTAGCATGTTTAAAGTGATTTTCATGCTTCCAGGGGCTCGGGAAGTTAATTAAATACCATTTGGAGGCATTTAATGTTCGAGCAAAAACGGCTGATTTTCGACAAAAGAGATAACACCCCCCCATTACGTCATGCTTCAGAAATGTGGAAAATGGTCCGTTTTCAAATGTTTTATTTTTGAACGTCAGTTCACATTTGTAGGTGGATCATCAGTGTTAGAGCTAAAATTAGCATGTTTAAAGTGATTTTCATGCTTCCAGGGGCCCAAAACACAAGATTTATGGAATGGTTAAAAGTGCATGAAAATGGCCAATTTACTCACTCTGAGTTCTCAAAAAGGGTTTCTTCACCCCGGGAAGTTAATTAAATACCATTTGGAGGCATTTAATGTTCGAGCAAAAACGGCTGATTTTCGACAAAAGAGATAACACCCCCCCATTACGTCATGCTTCAGAAATGTGGAAAATGGTCCGTTTTCAAATGTTTTATTTTTGAACAACAGTTCACATTTGTAGGTGGATCATCAGTGTTAGAGCTAAAATTAGCATGTTTAAAGTGATTTTCATGCTTCCAGGGGCTCGGGAAGTTAATTAAATACCATTTGGAGGCATTTAATGTTCGAGCAAAAACGGCTGATTTTCAACAAAAGAGATAACACCCCCCCCATTACGTCATGCTTCAGAAATGTGGAAAATGGTCCGTTTTCAAATGTTTTATTTTTGAACGTCAGTTCACATTTGTAGGTGGATCATCAGTGTTAGAGCTAAAATTAGCATGTTTAAAGTGATTTTCATGCTTCCAGGGGCTCGGGAAGTTAATTAAATACCATTTGGAGGCATTTAATGTTCGAGCAAAAACGGCTGATTTTCGACAAAAGAGATAACACCCCCCCATTACGTCATGCTTCAGAAATGTGGAAAATGGTCCGTTTTCAAATGTTTTATTTTTGAACGTCAGTTCACATTTGTAGGTGGATCATCAGTGTTAGAGCTAAAATTAGCATGTTTAAAGTGATTTTCATGCTACCAGGGGCTCGGGAAGTTAATTAAATACCATTTGGAGGCATTTAATGTTCGAGCAAAAACGGCTGATTTTCGACAAAAGAGATAACACCCCCCCATTACGTCATGCTTCAGAAATTTGGAAAATGGTCCGTTTTCAAATGTTTCATTTTTGAACGTCAGTTCACATTTGTAGGTGGATCATCAGTGTTAGAGCTAAAATTAGCATGTTTAAAGTGATTTTCATGCTTCCAGGGGCCCAAAACACAAGATTTATGGAATGGTTAAAAGTGCATGAAAATGGCCAATTTACTCACTCTGAGTTCTTAAAAAGGGTTTCTTCACCCCGGGAAGTTAATTAAATACCATTTGGAGGCATTTAATGTTCGAGCAAAAACGGCTGATTTTCGACAAAAGAGATAACACCCCCCCATTACGTCAGGCTTCAGAAATTTGGAAAATGGTCCGTTTTCAAATGTTTTATTTTTGAATGTCAGTTCACATTTGTAGGTGGATCATCAGTGTTAGAGTTAAAATTAGCATGTTTAAAGTGATTTTCATGCTTCCAGGGGCTCGGGAAGTGAAATAAATACAATTTGGAGGCATTTAATGTTCGAGCAAAAACGGCTGATTTTCGACAAAAGAGATAACACCCCCCCATTACGTCATGCTTCAGAAATGTGGAAAATGGTCCGTTTTCAAATGTTTTATTTTTGAACGTCAGTTCACATTTGTAGGTGGATCATCAGTTTTAGAGCTAAAATTAGCATGTTTAAAGTGATTTTCATGCTTCCAGGGGCTCGGGAAGTTAATTAAATACCATTTGGAGGCATTTAATGTTCGAGCAAAAACGGCTGATTTTCGACAAAAGAGATAACACCCCCCCATTACGTCATGCTTCAGAAATGTGGAAAATGGTCCGTTTTCAAATTTTTTATTTTTGAACGTCAGTTCACATTTGTAGGTGGATCATCAGTGTTAGAGCTAAAATTAGCATGTTTAAAGTGATTTTCATGCTTCCAGGGGCCCAAAACACAAGATTTATGGAATGGTTAAAAGTGCATGAAAATGGCCAATTTACTCACTCTGAGTTCTCAAAAAGGGTTTCTTCACCCCGGGAAGTTAATTAAATACCATTTGGAGGCATTTAATGTTCGAGCAAAAACGGCTGATTTTCGACAAAAGAGATAACACCCCCCCATTACGTCATGCTTCAGAAATGTGGAAAATGGTCCGTTTTCAAATGTTTTATTTTTGAACAACAGTTCACATTTGTAGGTGGATCATCAGTGTTAGAGCTAAAATTAGCATGTTTAAAGTGATTTTCATGCTTCCAGGGGCTCGGGAAGTTAATTAAATACCATTTGGAGGCATTTAATGTTCGAGCAAAAACGGCTGATTTTCAACAAAAGAGATAACACCCCCCCCATTACGTCATGCTTCAGAAATGTGGAAAATGGTCCGTTTTCAAATGTTTTATTTTTGAACGTCAGTTCACATTTGTAGGTGGATCATCAGTGTTAGAGCTAAAATTAGCATGTTTAAAGTGATTTTTATGCTTCCAGGGGCTCGGGAAGTTAATTAAATACCATTTGGAGGCATTTAATGTTCGAGCAAAAACGGCTGATTTTCGACAAAAGAGATAACACCCCCCCATTACGTCATGCTTCAGAAATGTGGAAAATGGTCCGTTTTCAAATGTTTTATTTTTGAACGTCAGTTCACATTTGTAGGTGGATCATCAGTGTTAGAGCTAAAATTAGCATGTTTAAAGTGATTTTCATGCTACCAGGGGCTCGGGAAGTTAATTAAATACCATTTGGAGGCATTTAATGTTCGAGCAAAAACGGCTGATTTTCGACAAAAGAGATAACACCCCCCATTACGTCATGCTTCAGAAATGTGGAAAATGGTCCGTTTTCAAATGTTTTATTTTTGAACGTCAGTTCACATTTGTAGGTGGATCATCAGTGTTAGAGCTAAAATTAGCATGTTTAAAGTGATTTTCATGCTTCCAGGGGCCCAAAACACAAGATTTATGGAATGGTTAAAAGTGCATGAAAATGGCCAATTTACTCACTCTGAGTTCTCAAAAAGGGTTTCTTCACCCCGGGAAGTTAATTAAATACCATTTGGAGGCATTTAATGTTCGAGCAAAAACGGCTGATTTTCGACAAAAGAGATAACACCCCCCCATTACGTCATGCTTCAGAAATGTGGAAAATGGTCCGTTTTCAAATGTTTTATTTTTGAACGTCAGTTCACATTTGTAGGTGGATCATCAGTGTTAGAGCTAAAATTAGCATGTTTAAAGTGATTTTCAGGCTTCCAGGGGCTCGGGAAGTTAATTAAATACCATTTGGAGGCATTTAATGTTCGAGCAAAAACGGCTGATTTTCGACAAAAGAGATAACACCCCCCCATTACGTCATGCTTCAGAAATGTGGGAAATGGTCCGTTTTCAAATGTTTTATTTTTGAACGTCAGTTCACATTTGTAGGTGGATCATCAGTGTTAGAGCTAAAATTAGCATGTTTAAAGTGATTTTCATGCTTCCAGGGGCCCAAAACACAAGATTTATGGAATGGTTAAAAGTGCATGAAAATGGCCAATTTACTCACTCTGAGTTCTCAAAAAGGGTTTCTTCACCCCGGGAAGTTAATTAAATACCATTTGGAGGCATTTAATGTTCGAGCAAAAACGGCTGATTTTCGACAAAAGAGATAACACCCCCCCATTACGTCATGCTTCAGAAATGTGGAAAATGGTCCGTTTTCAAATGTTTTATTTTTTAACGTCAGTTCACATTTGTAGGTGGATCATCAGTGTTAGAGCTAAAATTAGCATGTTTAAAGTGATTTTCATGCTTCCAGGGGCCCAAAACACAAGATTAATGGAATGGTTAAAAGTGCATGAAAATGGCCAATTTACTCACTCTGAGTTCTCAAAAAGGGTTTCTTCACCCCGGGAAGTGAAATAAATACCATTTGGAGGCATTTAATGTTCGAGCAAAAACGGCTGATTTTCGACAAAAGAGATAACACCCCCCCATTACGTCATGCTTCAGAAATGTGGAAAATGGTCCGTTTTCAAATGTTTTATTTTTGAACGTCAGTTCACATTTGTAGGTGGATCATCAGTGTTAGAGCTAAAATTAGCATGTTTAAAGTGATTTTCATGCTTCCAGGGGCTCGGGAAGTTAATTAAATACCATTTGGAGGCATTTAATGTTCGAGCAAAAACGGCTGATTTTCGACAAAAGAGATAACACCCCCCCCATAACGTCATGCTTCAGAAATGTGGAAAATGGTCCGTTTTCAAATGTTTTATTTTTGAACGTCAGTTCACATTTGTAGGTGGATCATCAGTGTTAGAGCTAAAATTAGCATGTTTAAAGTGATTTTCATGCTTCCAGGGGCTCGGGAAGTTAATTAAATACCATTTGGAGGCATTTAATGTTCGAGCAAAAAACGGCTGATTTTCGACAAAAGAGATAACACCCCCCCATTACGTCATGCTTCAGAAATGTGGAAAATGGTCCGTTTTCAAATGTTTTATTTTTGAACGTCAGTTCACATTTGTAGGTGGATCATCAGTGTTAGAGCTAAAATTAGCATGTTTAAAGTGATTTTCATGCTTCCAGGGGCCCAAAACACAAGATTTATGGAATGGTTAAAAGTGCATGAAAATGGCCAATTTACTCACTCTGAGTTCTCAAAAAGGGTTTCTTCACCCCGGGAAGTTAATTAAATACCATTTGGAGGCATTTAATGTTCGAGCAAAAACGGCTGATTTTCGACAAAAGAGATAACACCCCCCCATTACGTCATGCTTCAGAAATGTGGAAAATGGTCCGTTTTCAAATGTTTTATTTTTGAACGTCAGTTCACATTTGTAGGTGGATCATCAGTGTTAGAGCTAAAATTAGCATGTTTAAAGTGATTTTCATGATTCCAGGGGCCCAAAACACAAGATTTATGGAATGGTTAAAAGTGCATGAAAATGGCCAATTTACTCACTCTGAGTTCTCAAAAAGGGTTTCTTCACCCCGGGAAGTTAATTAAATACCATTTGGAGGCATTTAATGTTCGAGCAAAAACGGCTGATTTTCGACAAAAGAGATAACACCCCCCCATTACGTCATGCTTCAGAAATGTGGAAAATGGTCAGTTTTCAAATGTTTTATTTTTGAACGTCAGTTCACATTTGTAGGTGGATCATCAGTGTTAGAGCTAAAATTAGCATGTTTAAAGTGATTTTCATGCTTCCAGGGGCTCGGGACGTTAATTAAATACCATTTGGAGGCATTTAATGTTCGAGCAAAAAACGGCTGATTTTCGACAAAAGAGATAACACCCCCCCATTACGTCATGCTTCAGAAATGTGGAAAATGGTCCGTTTTCAAATGTTTTATTTTTGAACGTCAGTTCACATTTGTAGGTGGATCATCAGTGTTAGAGCTAAAATTAGCATGTTTAAAGTGATTTTCATGCTTCCAGGGGCTCGGGAAGTGAAATAAATACCATTTGGAGGCATTTAATGTTCGAGCAAAAACGGCAGATTTTCGACAAAAGAGATAACACCCCCCCATTACGTCATGCTTCAGAAATTTGGAAAATGGTCCGTTTTCAAATGTTTTATTTTTGAACGTCAGTTCACATTTGTAGGTGGATCATCAGTGTTAGAGCTAAAATTAGCATGTTTAAAGTGATTTTCATGCTTCCAGGGGCTCGGGAAGTTAATTAAATACCATTTGGAGGCATTTAATGTTCGAGCAAAAACGGCCGATTTTCAACAAAAGAGATAACACCCCCCCATTACGTCATGCTTCAGAAATGTGGAAAATGGTCCGTTTTCAAATGTTTTATTTTTGAACGTCAGTTCACATTTGTAGGTGGATCATCAGTGTTAGGGGTAAAATTAACATGTTTAAAGTGATTTTCATGCTTCCAGGGGCTCGGGAAGTTAATTAACTACCATTTGGAGGCATTTAATGTTCGAGCAAAAACGGCTGATTTTCGACAAAAGAGATAACACCCCCCCATTACGTCATGCTTCAGAAATGTGGAAAATGGTCCGTTTTCAAATGTTTTATTTTTGAACGTCAGTTCACATTTGTAGGTGGATCATCAGTGTTAGAGCTAAAATTAGCATGTTTAAAGTGATTTTCATGCTTCCAGGGGCCCAAAACACAAGATTTATGGAATGGTTAAAAGTGCATGAAAATGGCCAATTTACTCACTCTGAGTTCTCAAAAAGGGTTTCTTCACCCCGGGAAGTTAATTAAATACCATTTGGAGGCATTCAATGTTCGAGCAAAAACAGCTGATTTTCGACAAAAGAGATAACACCCCCCCATTACGTCATGCTTCAGAAATGTGGAAAATGGTCCGTTTTCAAATGTTTTATTTTTGAACGTCAGTTCACATTTGTAGGTGGATCATCAGTGTTAGAGCTAAAATTAGCATGTTTAAAGTGATTTTCATGCTTCCAGGGGCTCGGGAAGTTAATTAAATACCATTTGGAGGCATTTAATGTTCGAGCAAAAACGGCTGATTTTCGACAAAAGAGATAACACCCCCCCATTACGTCATGCTTCAGAAATGTGGAAAATGGTCAGTTTTCAAATGTTTTATTTTTGAACGTCAGTTCACATTTGTAGGTGGATCATCAGTGTTAGAGCTAAAATTAGCATGTTTAAAGTGATTTTCATGCTTCCAGGGGCTCGGGAAGTGAAATAAATACCATTTGGAGGCATTTAATGTTCGAGCAAAAACGGCTGATTTTCGACAAAAGAGATAACACCCCCCCATTACGTCATGCTTCAGAAATTTGGAAAATGGTCCGTTTTCAAATGTTTCATTTTTGAACGTCAGTTCACATTTGTAGGTGGATCATCAGTGTTAGAGCTAAAATTAGCATGTTTAAAGTGATTTTCATGCTTCCAGGGGCCCAAAACACAAGATTTATGGAATGGTTAAAAGTGCATGAAAATGGCCAATTTACTCACTCTGAGTTCTCAAAAAGGGTTTCTTCACCCCGGGAAGTTAATTAAATACCATTTGGAGGCATTTAATGTTCGAGCAAAAACGGCTGATTTTCGACAAAAGAGATAACGCCCCCCCATTACGTCATGCTTCAGAAATGTGGAAAATGGTCCGTTTTCAAATGTTTTATTTTTGAATGTCAGTTCACATTTGTAGGTGGATCATCAGTGTTAGAGTTAAAATTAGCATGTTTAAAGTGATTTTCATGCTTCCAGGGGCTCGGGAAGTGAAATAAATACCATTTGGAGGCATTTAATGTTCGAGCAAAAACGGCTGATTTTCGACAAAAGAGATAACACCCCCCCATTACGTCATGCTTCAGAAATGTGGAAAATGGTCCGTTTTCAAATGTTTTATTTTTGAACGTCAGTTCACATTTGTAGGTGGATCATCAGTGTTAGAGCTAAAATTAGCATGTTTAAAGTGATTTTCATGCTTCCAGGGGCTCGGGAAGTTAATTAAATACCATTTGGAGGCATTTAATGTTCGAGCAAAAACGGCTGATTTTCGACAAAAGAGATAACACCCCCCCATTACGTCATGCTTCAGAAATGTGGAAAATGGTCCGTTTTCAAATGTTTTATTTTTGAACGTCAGTTCACATTTGTAGGTGGATCATCAGTGTTAGAGCTAAAATTAGCATGTTTAAAGTGATTTTCATGCTTCCAGGGGCCCAAAACACAAGATTTATGGAATGGTTAAAAGTGCAGAAAATGGCCAATTTACTCACTCTGAGTTCTCAAAAAGGGTTTCTTCACCCCGGGAAGTTAATTAAATACCATTTGGAGGCATTTAATGTTCGAGCAAAAACGGCTGATTTTCGACAAAAGAGATAACACCCCCCCATTACGTCATGCTTCAGAAATGTGGAAAATGGTCCGTTTTCAAATGTTTTATTTTTGAACAACAGTTCACATTTGTAGGTGGATCATCAGTGTTAGAGCTAAAATTAGCATGTTTAAAGTGATTTTCATGCTTCCAGGGGCTCGGGAAGTTAATTAAATACCATTTGGAGGCATTTAATGTTCGAGCAAAAACGGCTGATTTTCGACAAAAGAGATAACACCCCCCCCATTACGTCATGCTTCAGAAATGTGGAAAATGGTCCGTTTTCAAATGTTTTATTTTTGAACGTCAGTTCACATTTGTAGGTGGATCATCAGTGTTAGAGCTAAAATTAGCATGTTTAAAGTGATTTTCATGCTTCCAGGGGCTCGGGAAGTTAATTAAATACCATTTGGAGGCATTTAATGTTCGAGCAAAAACGGCTGATTTTCGACAAAAGAGATAACACCCCCCCATTACGTCATGCTTCAGAAATGTGGAAAATGGTCCGTTTTCAAATGTTTTATTTTTGAACGTCAGTTCACATTTGTAGGTGGATCATCAGTGTTAGAGCTAAAATTAGCATGTTTAAAGTGATTTTCATGCTACCAGGGGCTCGGGAAGTTAATTAAATACCATTTGGAGGCATTTAATGTTCGAGCAAAAACGGCTGATTTTCGACAAAAGAGATAACACCCCCCATTACGTCATGCTTCAGAAATGTGGAAAATGGTCCGTTTTCAAATGTTTTATTTTTGAACGTCAGTTCACATTTGTAGGTGGATCATCAGTGTTAGAGCTAAAATTAGCATGTTTAAAGTGATTTTCATGCTTCCAGGGGCCCAAAACACAAAATTTATGGAATGGTTAAAAGTGCATGAAAATGGCCAATTTACTCACTCTGAGTTCTCAAAAAGGGTTTCTTCACCCCGGGAAGTTAATTAAATACCATTTGGAGGCATTTAATGTTCGAGCAAAAACGGCTGATTTTCGACAAAAGAGATAACACCCCCCCATTACGTCATGCTTCAGAAATGTGGAAAATGGTCCGTTTTCAAATGTTTTATTTTTGAACGTCAGTTCACATTTGTAGGTGGATCATCAGTGTTAGAGCTAAAATTAGCATGTTTAAAGTGATTTTCAGGCTTCCAGGGGCTCGGGAAGTTAATTAAATACCATTTGGAGGCATTTAATGTTCGAGCAAAAACGGCTGATTTTCGACAAAAGAGATAACACCCCCCCATTACGTCATGCTTCAGAAATGTGGGAAATGGTCCGTTTTCAAATCTTTTATTTTTGAACGTCAGTTCACATTTGTAGGTGGATCATCAGTGTTAGAGCTAAAATTAGCATGTTTAAAGTGATTTTCATGCTTCCAGGGGCCCAAAACACAAGATTTATGGAATGGTTAAAAGTGCATGAAAATGGCCAATTTACTCACTCTGAGTTCTCAAAAAGGGTTTCTTCACCCCGGGAAGTTAATTAAATACCATTTGGAGGCATTTAATGTTCGAGCAAAAACGGCTGATTTTCGACAAAAGAGATAACACCCCCCCATTACGTCATGCTTCAGAAATGTGGAAAATGGTCCGTTTTCAAATGTTTTATTTTTGAACGTCAGTTCACATTTGTAGGTGGATCATCAGTGTTAGAGCTAAAATTAGCATGTTTAAAGTGATTTTCATGCTTCCAGGGGCCCAAAACACAAGATTAATGGAATGGTTAAAAGTGCATGAAAATGGCCAATTTACTCACTCTGAGTTCTCAAAAAGGGTTTCTTCACCCCGGGAAGTGAAATAAATACCATTTGGAGGCATTTAATGTTCGAGCAAAAACGGCTGATTTTCGACAAAAGAGATAACACCCCCCCATTACGTCATGCTTCAGAAATGTGGAAAATGGTCCGTTTTCAAATGTTTTATTTTTGAACGTCAGTTCACATTTGTAGGTGGATCATCAGTGTTAGAGCTAAAATTAGCATGTTTAAAGTGATTTTCATGCTTCCAGGGGCTCGGGAAGTTAATTAAATACCATTTGGAGGCATTTAATGTTCGAGCAAAAACGGCTGATTTTCGACAAAAGAGATAACACCCCCCCCATTACGTCATGCTTCAGAAATGTGGAAAATGGTCCGTTTTCAAATGTTTTATTTTTGAACGTCAGTTCACATTTGTAGGTGGATCATCAGTGTTAGAGCTAAAATTAGCATGTTTAAAGTGATTTTCATGCTTCCAGGGGCCCAAAACACAAGATTAATGGAATGGTTAAAAGTGCATGAAAATGGCCAATTTACTCACTCTGAGTTCTCAAAAAGGGTTTCTTCACCCCGGGAAGTGAAATAAATACCATTTGGAGGCATTTAATGTTCGAGCAAAAACGGCTGATTTTCGACAAAAGAGATAACACCCCCCCATTACGTCATGCTTCAGAAATGTGGAAAATGGTCCGTTTTCAAATGTTTTATTTTTGAACGTCAGTTCACATTTGTAGGTGGATCATCAGTGTTAGAGCTAAAATTAGCATGTTTAAAGTGATTTTCATGCTTCCAGGGGCTCGGGAAGTTAATTAAATACCATTTGGAGGCATTTAATGTTCGAGCAAAAACGGCTGATTTTCGACAAAAGAGATAACACCCCCCCCATTACGTCATGCTTCAGAAATGTGGAAAATGGTCCGTTTTCAAATGTTTTATTTTTGAACGTCAGTTCACATTTGTAGGTGGATCATCAGTGTTAGAGCTAAAATTAGCATGTTTAAAGTGATTTTCATGCTTCCAGGGGCTCGGGAAGTTAATTAAATACCATTTGGAGGCATTTAATGTTCGAGCAAAAAACGGCTGATTTTCGACAAAAGAGATAACACCCCCCCATTACGTCATGCTTCAGAAATGTGGAAAATGGTCCGTTTTCAAATGTTTTATTTTTGAACGTCAGTTCACATTTGTAGGTGGATCATCAGTGTTAGAGCTAAAATTAGCATGTTTAAAGTGATTTTCATGCTTCCAGGGGCCCAAAACACAAGATTTATGGAATGGTTAAAAGTGCATGAAAATGGCCAATTTACTCACTCTGAGTTCTCAAAAAGGGTTTCTTCACCCCGGGAAGTTAATTAAATACCATTTGGAGGCATTTAATGTTCGAGCAAAAACGGCTGATTTTCGACAAAAGAGATAACACCCCCCCATTACGTCATGCTTCAGAAATGTGGAAAATGGTCCGTTTTCAAATGTTTTATTTTTGAACGTCAGTTCACATTTGTAGGTGGATCATCAGTGTTAGAGCTAAAATTAGCATGTTTAAAGTGATTTTCATGATTCCAGGGGCCCAAAACACAAGATTTATGGAATGGTTAAAAGTGCATGAAAATGGCCAATTTACTCACTCTGAGTTCTCAAAAAGGGTTTCTTCACCCCGGGAAGTTAATTAAATACCATTTGGAGGCATTTAATGTTCGAGCAAAAACGGCTGATTTTCGACAAAAGAGATAACACCCCCCCATTACGTCATGCTTCAGAAATGTGGAAAATGGTCAGTTTTCAAATGTTTTATTTTTGAACGTCAGTTCACATTTGTAGGTGGATCATCAGTGTTAGAGCTAAAATTAGCATGTTTAAAGTGATTTTCATGCTTCCAGGGGCTCGGGAAGTTAATTAAATACCATTTGGAGGCATTTAATGTTCGAGCAAAAAACGGCTGATTTTCGACAAAAGAGATAACACCCCCCCATTACGTCATGCTTCAGAAATGTGGAAAATGGTCCGTTTTCAAATGTTTTATTTTTGAACGTCAGTTCACATTTGTAGGTGGATCATCAGTGTTAGAGCTAAAATTAGCATGTTTAAAGTGATTTTCATGCTTCCAGGGGCTCGGAAAGTGAAATAAATACCATTTGGAGGCATTTAATGTTCGAGCAAAAACGGCAGATTTTCGACAAAAGAGATAACACCCCCCCATTACGTCATGCTTCAGAAATTTGGAAAATGGTCCGTTTTCAAATGTTTTATTTTTGAACGTCAGTTCACATTTGTAGGTGGATCATCAGTGTTAGAGCTAAAATTAGCATGTTTAAAGTGATTTTCATGCTTCCAGGGGCTCGGGAAGTTAATTAAATACCATTTGGAGGCATTTAATGTTCGAGCAAAAACGGCCGATTTTCAACAAAAGAGATAACACCCCCCCATTACGTCATGCTTCAGAAATGTGGAAAATGGTCCGTTTTCAAATGTTTTATTTTTGAACGTCAGTTCACATTTGTAGGTGGATCATCAGTGTTAGGGGTAAAATTAGCATGTTTAAAGTGATTTTCATGCTTCCAGGGGCTCGGGAAGTTAATTAAATACCATTTGGAGGCATTTAATGTTCGAGCAAAAACGGCTGATTTTCGACAAAACAGATAACACCCCCCCATTACGTCATGCTTCAGAAATGTGGAAAATGGTCCGTTTTCAAATGTTTTATTTTTGAACGTCAGTTCACATTTGTAGGTGGATCATCAGTGTTAGAGCTAAAATTAGCATGTTTAAAGTGATTTTCATGCTTCCAGGGGCCCAAAACACAAGATTTATGGAATGGTTAAAAGTGCATGAAAATGGCCAATTTACTCACTCTGAGTTCTCAAAAAGGGTTTCTTCACCCCGGGAAGTTAATTAAATACCATTTGGAGGCATTCAATGTTCGAGCAAAAACGGCTGATTTTCGACAAAAGAGATAACACCCCCCCATTACGTCATGCTTCAGAAATGTGGAAAATGGTCCGTTTTCAAATGTTTTATTTTTGAACGTCAGTTCACATTTGTAGGTGGATCATCAGTGTTAGAGCTAAAATTAGCATGTTTAAAGTGATTTTCATGCTTCCAGGGGCTCGGGAAGTTAATTAAATACCATTTGGAGGCATTTAATGTTCGAGCAAAAACGGCTGATTTTCGACAAAAGAGATAACACCCCCCCATTACGTCATGCTTCAGAAATGTGGAAAATGGTCCGTTTTCAAATGTTTTATTTTTGAACGTCAGTTCACATTTGTAGGTGGATCATCAGTGTTAGAGCTAAAATTAGCATGTTTAAAGTGATTTTCATGCTTCCAGGGGCTCGGGAAGTGAAATAAATACCATTTGGAGGCATTTAATGTTCGAGCAAAAACGGCTGATTTTCGACAAAAGAGATAACACCCCCCCATTACGTCATGCTTCAGAAATTTGGAAAATGGTCCGTTTTCAAATGTTTCATTTTTGAACGTCAGTTCACATTTGTAGGTGGATCATCAGTGTTAGAGCTAAAATTAGCATGTTTAAAGTGATTTTCATGCTTCCAGGGGCCCAAAACACAAGATTTATGGAATGGTTAAAAGTGCATGAAAATGGCCAATTTACTCACTCTGAGTTCTCAAAAAGGGTTTCTTCACCCCGGGAAGTTAATTAAATACCATTTGGAGGCATTTAATGTTCGAGCAAAAACGGCTGATTTTCGACAAAAGAGATAACACCCCCCCATTACGTCATGCTTCAGAAATGTGGAAAATGGTCCGTTTTCAAATGTTTTATTTTTGAATGTCAGTTCACATTTGTAGGTGGATCATCAGTGTTAGAGTTAAAATTAGCATGTTTAAAGTGATTTTCATGCTTCCAGGGGCTCGGGAAGTGAAATAAATACCATTTGGAGGCATTTAATGTTCGAGCAAAAACGGCTGATTTTCGACAAAAGAGATAACACCCCCCCATTACGTCATGCTTCAGAAATGTGGAAAATGGTCCGTTTTCAAATGTTTTATTTTTGAACGTCAGTTCACATTTGTAGGTGGATCATCAGTGTTAGAGCTAAAATTAGCATGTTTAAAGTGATTTTCATGCTTCCAGGGGCTCGGGAAGTTAATTAAATACCATTTGGAGGCATTTAATGTTCGAGCAAAAACGGCTGATTTTCGACAAAAGAGATAACACCCCCCCATTACGTCATGCTTCAGAAATGTGGAAAATGGTCCGTTTTCAAATGTTTTATTTTTGAACGTCAGTTCACATTTGTAGGTGGATCATCAGTGTTAGAGCTAAAATTAGCATGTTTAAAGTGATTTTCATGCTTCCAGGGGCCCAAAACACAAGATTTATGGAATGGTTAAAAGTGCATGAAAATGGCCAATTTACTCACTCTGAGTTCTCAAAAAGGGTTTCTTCACCCCGGGAAGTTAATTAAATACCATTTGGAGGCATTTAATGTTCGAGCAAAAACGGCTGATTTTCGACAAAAGAGATAACACCCCCCCATTACGTCATGCTTCAGAAATGTGGAAAATGGTCCGTTTTCAAATGTTTTATTTTTGAACAACAGTTCACATTTGTAGGTGGATCATCAGTGTTAGAGCTAAAATTAGCATGTTTAAAGTGATTTTCATGCTTCCAGGGGCTCGGGAAGTTAATTAAATACCATTTGGAGGCATTTAATGTTCGAGCAAAAACGGCTGATTTTCGACAAAAGAGATAACACCCCCCCCATTACGTCATGCTTCAGAAATGTGGAAAATGGTCCGTTTTCAAATGTTTTATTTTTGAACGTCAGTTCACATTTGTAGGTGGATCATCAGTGTTAGAGCTAAAATTAGCATGTTTAAAGTGATTTTCATGCTTCCAGGGGCTCGGGAAGTTAATTAAATACCATTTGGAGGCATTTAATGTTCGAGCAAAAACGGCTGATTTTCGACAAAAGAGATAACACCCCCCCATTACGTCATGCTTCAGAAATGTGGAAAATGGTCCGTTTTCAAATGTTTTATTTTTGAACGTCAGTTCACATTTGTAGGTGGATCATCAGTGTTAGAGCTAAAATTAGCATGTTTAAAGTGATTTTCATGCTACCAGGGGCTCGGGAAGTTAATTAAATACCATTTGGAGGCATTTAATGTTCGAGCAAAAACGGCTGATTTTCGACAAAAGAGATAACACCCCCCATTACGTCATGCTTCAGAAATGTGGAAAATGGTCCGTTTTCAAATGTTTTATTTTTGAACGTCAGTTCACATTTGTAGGTGGATCATCAGTGTTAGAGCTAAAATTAGCATGTTTAAAGTGATTTTCATGCTTCCAGGGGCCCAAAACACAAGATTTATGGAATGGTTAAAAGTGCATGAAAATGGCCAATTTACTCACTCTGAGTTCTCAAAAAGGGTTTCTTCACCCCGGGAAGTTAATTAAATACCATTTGGAGGCATTTAATGTTCGAGCAAAAACGGCTGATTTTCGACAAAAGAGATAACACCCCCCCATTACGTCATGCTTCAGAAATGTGGAAAATGGTCCGTTTTCAAATGTTTTATTTTTGAACGTCAGTTCACATTTGTAGGTGGATCATCAGTGTTAGAGCTAAAATTAGCATGTTTAAAGTGATTTTCATGATTCCAGGGGCCCAAAACACAAGATTTATGGAATGGTTAAAAGTGCATGAAAATGGCCAATTTACTCACTCTGAGTTCTCAAAAAGGGTTTCTTCACCCCGGGAAGTTAATTAAATACCATTTGGAGGCATTTAATGTTCGAGCAAAAACGGCTGATTTTCGACAAAAGAGATAACACCCCCCCATTACGTCATGCTTCAGAAATGTGGAAAATGGTCCGTTTTCAAATGTTTTATTTTTGAATGTCAGTTCACATTTGTAGGTGGATCATCAGTGTTAGAGCTAAAATTAGCATGTTTAAAGTGATTTTCATGCTTCCAGGGGCTCGGGAAGTTAATTAAATACCATTTGGAGGCATTTAATGTTCGAGCAAAAAACGGCTGATTTTCGACAAAAGAGATAACACCCCCCCATTACGTCATGCTTCAGAAATGTGGAAAATGGTCCGTTTTCAAATGTTTTATTTTTGAACGTCAGTTCACATTTGTAGGTGGATCATCAGTGTTAGAGCTAAAATTAGCATGTTTAAAGTGATTTTCATGCTTCCAGGGGCTCGGGAAGTGAAATAAATACCATTTGGAGGCATTTAATGTTCAACCAAAAACGGCAGATTTTCGACAAAAGAGATAACACCCCCGCATTACGTCATGCTTCAGAAATTTGGAAAATGGTCCGTTTTCAAATGTTTTATTTTTGAACGTCAGTTCACATTTGTAGGTGGATCATCAGTGTTAGAGCTAAAATTAGCATGTTTAAAGTGATTTTCATGCTTCCAGGGGCTCGGGAAGTTAATTAAATACCATTTGGAGGCATTTAATGTTCGAGCAAAAACGGCCGATTTTCAACAAAAGAGATAACACCCCCCCATTACGTCATGCTTCAGAAATGTGGAAAATGGTCCGTTTTCAAATGTTTTATTTTTGAACGTCAGTTCACATTTGTAGGTGGATCATCAGTGTTAGGGGTAAAATTAGCATGTTTAAAGTGATTTTCATGCTTCCAGGGGCTCGGGAAGTTAATTAAATACCATTTGGAGGCATTTAATGTTCGAGCAAAAACGGCTGATTTTCGACAAAAGAGATAACACCCCCCCATTACGTCATGCTTCAGAAATGTGGAAAATGGTCCGTTTTCAAATGTTTTATTTTTGAACGTCAGTTCACATTTGTAGGTGGATCATCAGCGTTAGAGCTAAAATTAGCATGTTTAAAGTGATTTTCATGCTTCCAGGGGCCCAAAACACAAGATTAATGGAATGGTTAAAAGTGCATGAAAATGGCCAATTTACTCACTCTGAGTTCTCAAAAAGGGTTTCTTCACCCCGGGAAGTGAAATAAATACCATTTGGAGGCATTTAATGGTCGAGCAAAAACGGCTGATTTTCGACAAAAGAGATAACACCCCCCCATTACGTCATGCTTCAGAAATGTGGAAAATGGTCCGTTTTCAAATGTTTTATTTTTGAACGTCAGTTCACATTTGTAGGTGGATCATCAGTGTTAGAGCTAAAATTAGCATGTTTAAAGTGATTTTCATGCTTCCAGGGGCTCGGGAAGTTAATTAAATACCATTTGGAGGCATTTAATGTTCGAGCAAAAACGGCTGATTTTCGACAAAAGAGATAACACCCCCCCCATTACGTCATGCTTCAGAAATGTGGAAAATGGTCCGTTTTCAAATGTTTTATTTTTGAACGTCAGTTCACATTTGTAGGTGGATCATCAGTGTTAGAGCTAAAATTAGCATGTTTAAAGTGATTTTCATGCTTCCATGGGCTCGGGAAGTTAATTAAATACCATTTGGAGGCATTTAATGTTCGAGCAAAAAACGGCTGATTTTCGACAAAAGAGATAACACCCCCCCATTACGTCATGCTTCAGAAATGTGGAAAATGGTCCGTTTTCAAATGTTTTATTTTTGAACGTCAGTTCACATTTGTAGGTGGATCATCAGTGTTAGAGCTAAAATTAGCATGTTTAAAGTGATTTTCATGCTTCCAGGGGCCCAAAACACAAGATTTATGGAATGGTTAAAAGTGCATGAAAATGGCCAATTTACTCACTCTGAGTTCTCAAAAAGGGTTTCTTCACCCCGGGAAGTTAATTAAATACCATTTGGAGGCATTTAATGTTCGAGCAAAAACGGCTGATTTTCGACAAAAGAGATAACACCCCCCCATTACGTCATGCTTCAGAAATGTGGAAAATGGTCCGTTTTCAAATGTTTTATTTTTGAACGTCAGTTCACATTTGTAGGTGGATCATCAGTGTTAGAGCTAAAATTAGCATGTTTAAAGTGATTTTCATGATTCCAGGGGCCCAAAACACAAGATTTATGGAATGGTTAAAAGTGCATGAAAATGGCCAATTTACTCACTCTGAGTTCTCAAAAAGGGTTTCTTCACCCCGGGAAGTTAATTAAATACCATTTGGAGGCATTTAATGTTCGAGCAAAAACGGCTGATTTTCGACAAAAGAGATAACACCCCCCCATTACGTCATGCTTCAGAAATGTGGAAAATGGTCCGTTTTCAAATGTTTTATTTTTGAACGTCAGTTCACATTTGTAGGTGGATCATCAGTGTTAGAGCTAAAATTAGCATGTTTAAAGTGATTTTCATGCTTCCAGGGGCTCGGGAAGTTAATTAAATACCATTTGGAGGCATTTAATGTTCGAGCAAAAAACGGCTGATTTTCGACAAAAGAGATAACACCCCCCCATTACGTCATGCTTCAGAAATGTGGAAAATGGTCCGTTTTCAAATGTTTTATTTTTGAACGTCAGTTCACATTTGTAGGTGGATCATCAGTGTTAGAGCTAAAATTAGCATGTTTAAAGTGATTTTCATGCTTCCAGGGGCTCGGGAAGTGAAATAAATACCATTTGGAGGCATTTAATGTTCAACCAAAAACGGCAGATTTTCGACAAAAGAGATAACACCCCCCCATTACGTCATGCTTCAGAAATTTGGAAAATGGTCCGTTTTCAAATGTTTTATTTTTGAACGTCAGTTCACATTTGTAGGTGGATCATCAGTGTTAGAGCTAAAATTAGCATGTTTAAAGTGATTTTCATGCTTCCAGGGGCTCGGGAAGTTAATTAAATACCATTTGGAGGCATTTAATGTTCGAGCAAAAACGGCCGATTTTCAACAAAAGAGATAACACCCCCCCATTACGTCATGCTTCAGAAATGTGGAAAATGGTCCGTTTTCAAATGTTTTATTTTTGAACGTCAGTTCACATTTGTAGGTGGATCATCAGTGTTAGGGGTAAAATTAGCATGTTTAAAGTGATTTTCATGCTTCCAGGGGCTCGGGAAGTTAATTAAATACCATTTGGAGGCATTTAATGTTCGAGCAAAAACGGCTGATTTTCGACAAAAGAGATAACACCCCCCCATTACGTCATGCTTCAGAAATGTGGAAAATGGTCCGTTTTCAAATGTTTTATTTTTGAACGTCAGTTCACATTTGTAGGTGGATCATCAGTGTTAGAGCTAAAATTAGCATGTTTAAAGTGATTTTCATGCTTCCAGGGGCCCAAAACACAAGATTAATGGAATGGTTAAAAGTGCATGAAAATGGCCAATTTACTCACTCTGAGTTCTCAAAAAGGGTTTCTTCACCCCGGGAAGTGAAATAAATACCATTTGGAGGCATTTAATGTTCGAGCAAAAATGGCTGATTTTCGACAAAAGAGATAACACCCCCCCATTACGTCATGCTTCAGAAATGTGGAAAATGGTCCGTTTTCAAATGTTTTATTTTTGAACGTCAGTTCACATTTGTAGGTGGATCATCAGTGTTAGAGCTAAAATTAGCATGTTTAAAGTGATTTTCATGCTTCCAGGGGCTCGGGAAGTTAATTAAATACCATTTGGAGGCATTTAATGTTCGAGCAAAAACGGCTGATTTTCGACAAAAGAGATAACACCCCCCCCATTACGTCATGCTTCAGAAATGTGGAAAATGGTCCGTTTTCAAATGTTTTATTTTTGAACGTCAGTTCACATTTGTAGGTGGATCATCAGTGTTAGAGCTAAAATTAGCATGTTTAAAGTGATTTTCATGCTTCCAGGGGCTCGGGAAGTTAATTAAATACCATTTGGAGGCATTTAATGTTCGAGCAAAAAACGGCTGATTTTCGACAAAAGAGATAACACCCCCCCATTACGTCATGCTTCAGAAATGTGGAAAATGGTCCGTTTTCAAATGTTTTATTTTTGAACGTCAGTTCACATTTGTAGGTGGATCATCAGTGTTAGAGCTAAAATTAGCATGTTTAAAGTGATTTTCATGCTTCCAGGGGCCCAAAACACAAGATTTATGGAATGGTTAAAAGTGCATGAAAATGGCCAATTTACTCACTCTGAGTTCTCAAAAAGGGTTTCTTCACCCCGGGAAGTTAATTAAATACCATTTGGAGGCATTTAATGTTCGAGCAAAAACGGCTGATTTTCGACAAAAGAGATAACACCCCCCCATTACGTCATGCTTCAGAAATGTGGAAAATGGTCCGTTTTCAAATGTTTTATTTTTGAACGTCAGTTCACATTTGTAGGTGGATCATCAGTGTTAGAGCTAAAATTAGCATGTTTAAAGTGATTTTCATGCTTCCAGGGGCTCGGGAAGTTAATTAAATACCATTTGGAGGCATTTAATGTTCGAGCAAAAAACGGCTGATTTTCGACAAAAGAGATAACACCCCCCCATTACGTCATGCTTCAGAAATGTGGAAAATGGTCCGTTTTCAAATGTTTTATTTTTGAACGTCAGTTCACATTTGTAGGTGGATCATCAGTGTTAGAGCTAAAATTAGCATGTTTAAAGTGATTTTCATGCTTCCAGGGGCACGGGAAGTGAAATAAATACCATTTGGAGGCATTTAATGTTCGAGCAAAAACGGCAGATTTTCGACAAAAGAGATAACACCCCCCCCATTACGTCATGCTTCAGAAATTTGGAAAATGGTCCGTTTTCAAATGTTTTATTTTTGAACGTCAGTTCACATTTGTAGGTGGATCATCAGTGTTAGAGCTAAAATTAGCATGTTTAAAGTGATTTTCATGCTTCCAGGGGCTCGGGAAGTTAATTAAATACCATTTGGAGGCATTTAATGTTCGAGCAAAAACGGCCGATTTTCAACAAAAGAGATAACACCCCCCCATTACGTCATGCTTCAGAAATGTGGAAAATGGTCCGTTTTCAAATGTTTTATTTTTGAACGTCAGTTCACATTTGTAGGTGGATCATCAGTGTTAGGGGTAAAATTAGCATGTTTAAAGTGATTTTCATGCTTCCAGGGGCTCGGGAAGTTAATTAAATACCATTTGGAGGCATTTAATGTTCGAGCAAAAACGGCTGATTTTCGACAAAAGAGATAACACCCCCCCATTACGTCATGCTTCAGAAATGTGGAAAATGGTCCGTTTTCAAATGTTTTATTTTTGAACGTCAGTTCACATTTGTAGGTGGATCATCAGTGTTAGAGCTAAAATTAGCATGTTTAAAGTGATTTTCATGCTTCCAGGGGCCCAAAACACAAGATTTATGGAATGGTTAAAAGTGCATGAAAATGGCCAATTTACTCACTCTGAGTTCTCAAAAAGGGTTTCTTCACCCCGGGAAGTTAATTAAATACCATTTGGAGGCATTTAATGTTCGAGCAAAAACGGCTGATTTTCGACAAAAGAGATAACACCCCCCCATTACGTCATGCTTCAGAAATGTGGAAAATGGTCCGTTTTCAAATGTTTTATTTTTGAACGTCAGTTCACATTTGTAGGTGGATCATCAGTGTTAGAGCTAAAATTAGCATGTTTAAAGTGATTTTCATGCTTCCAGGGGCTCGGGAAGTTAATTAAATACCATTTGGAGGCATTTAATGTTCGAGCAAAAACGGCTGATTTTCGACAAAAGAGATAACACCCCCCCATTTCGTCATGCTTCAGAAATGTGGAAAATGGTCCGTTTTCAAATGTTTTATTTTTGAACGTCAGTTCACATTTGTAGGTGGATCATCAGTGTTAGAGCTAAAATTAGCATGTTTAAAGTGATTTTCATGCTTCCAGGGGCTCGGGAAGTTAATTAAATACCATTTGGAGGCATTTAATGTTCGAGCAAAAACGGCTGATTTTCGACAAAAGAGATAACACGCCCCCATTACGTCATGCTTCAGAAATGTGGAAAATGGTCCGTTTTCAAATGTTTTATTTTTGAACGTCAGTTCACATTTGTAGGTGGATCATCAGTGTTAGAGCTAAAATTAGCATGTTTAAAGTGATTTTCATGCTTCCAGGGGCCCAAAACACAAGATTTATGGAATGGTTAAAAGTGCATGAAAATGGCCAATTTACTCACTCTGAGTTCTCAAAAAGGGTTTCTTCACCCCGGGAAGTTAATTAAATACCATTTGGAGGCATTTAATGTTCGAGCAAAAACGGCTGATTTTCGACAAAAGAGATAACACCCCCCCATTACGTCATGCTTCAGAAATGTGGAAAATGGTCCGTTTTCAAATGTTTTATTTTTGAACGTCAGTTCACATTTGTAGGTGGATCATCAGTGTTAGAGCTAAAATTAGCATGTTTAAAGTGATTTTCATGCTTCCAGTGGCTCGGGAAGTTAATTAAATACCATTTGGAGGCATTTAATGTTCGAGCAAAAACGGCTGATTTTCGACAAAAGAGATAACACCCCCCATTACGTCATGCTTCAGAAATGTGGAAAATGGTCCGTTTTCAAATGTTTTATTTTTGAACGTCAGTTCACATTTGTAGGTGGATCATCAGTGTTAGAGCTAAAATTAGCATGTTTAAAGTGATTTTCATGCTTCCAGGGGCCCAAAACACAAGATTTATGGAATGGTTAAAAGTGCATGAAAATGGCCAATTTACTCACTCTGAGTTCTCAAAAAGGGTTTCTTCACCCCGGGAAGTTAATTAAATACCATTTGGAGGCATTCAATGTTCGAGCAAAAACGGCTGATTTTCGGCAAAAGAGATAACACCCCCCCATTACGTCATGCTTCAGAAATGTGGAAAATGGTCCGTTTTCAAATGTTTTATTTTTGAACGTCAGTTCACATTTGTAGGTGGATCATCAGTGTTAGAGCTAAAATTAGCATGTTTAAAGTGATTTTCAGGCTTCCAGGGGCTCGGGAAGTTAATTAAATACCATTTGGAGGCATTTAATGTTCGAGCAAAAACGGCTGATTTTCGACAAAAGAGATAACACCCCCCCATTACGTCATGCTTCAGAAATGTGGGAAATGGTCCGTTTTCAAATCTTTTATTTTTGAACGTCAGTTCACATTTGTAGGTGGATCATCAGTGTTAGAGCTAAAATTAGCATGTTTAAAGTGATTTTCATGCTTCCAGGGGCCCAAAACACAAGATTTATGGAATGGTTAAAAGTGCATGAAAATGGCCAATTTACTCACTCTGAGTTCTCAAAAAGGGTTTCTTCACCCCGGGAAGTTAATTAAATACCATTTGGAGGCATTTAATGTTCGAGCAAAAACGGCTGATTTTCGACAAAAGAGATAACACCCCCCCATTACGTCATGCTTCAGAAATGTGGAAAATGGTCCGTTTTCAAATGTTTTATTTTTGAACGTCAGTTCACATTTGTAGGTGGATCATCAGTGTTAGAGCTAAAATTAGCATGTTTAAAGTGATTTTCATGCTTCCAGGGGCCCAAAACACAAGATTAATGGAATGGTTAAAAGTGCATGAAAATGGCCAATTTACTCACTCTGAGTTCTCAAAAAGGGTTTCTTCACCCCGGGAAGTGAAATAAATACCATTTGGAGGCATTTAATGTTCGAGCAAAAACGGCTGATTTTCGACAAAAGAGATAACACCCCCCCATTACGTCATGCTTCAGAAATGTGGAAAATGGTCCGTTTTCAAATGTTTTATTTTTGAACGTCAGTTCACATTTGTAGGTGGATCATCAGTGTTAGAGCTAAAATTAGCATGTTTAAAGTGATTTTCATGCTTCCAGGGGCTCGGGAAGTTAATTAAATACCATTTGGAGGCATTTAATGTTCGAGCAAAAACGGCTGATTTTCGACAAAAGAGATAACACCCCCCCCATTACGTCATGCTTCAGAAATGTGGAAAATGGTCCGTTTTCAAATGTTTTATTTTTGAACGTCAGTTCACATTTGTAGGTGGATCATCAGTGTTAGAGCTAAAATTAGCATGTTTAAAGTGATTTTCATGCTTCCAGGGGCTCGGGAAGTTAATTAAATACCATTTGGAGGCATTTAATGTTCGAGCAAAAAACGGCTGATTTTCGACAAAAGAGATAACACCCCCCCATTACGTCATGCTTCAGAAATGTGGAAAATGGTCCGTTTTCAAATGTTTTATTTTTGAACGTCAGTTCACATTTGTAGGTGGATCATCAGTGTTAGAGCTAAAATTAGCATGTTTAAAGTGATTTTCATGCTTCCAGGGGCCCAAAACACAAGATTTATGGAATGGTTAAAAGTGCATGAAAATGGCCAATTTACTCACTCTGAGTTCTCAAAAAGGGTTTCTTCACCCCGGGAAGTTAATTAAATACCATTTGGAGGCATTTAATGTTCGAGCAAAAACGGCTGATTTTCGACAAAAGAGATAACACCCCCCCATTACGTCATGCTTCAGAAATGTGGAAAATGGTCCGTTTTCAAATGTTTTATTTTTGAACGTCAGTTCACATTTGTAGGTGGATCATCAGTGTTAGAGCTAAAATTAGCATGTTTAAAGTGATTTTCATGATTCCAGGGGCCCAAAACACAAGATTTATGGAATGGTTAAAAGTGCATGAAAATGGCCAATTTACTCACTCTGAGTTCTCAAAAAGGGTTTCTTCACCCCGGGAAGTTAATTAAATACCATTTGGAGGCATTTAATGTTCGAGCAAAAACGGCTGATTTTCGACAAAAGAGATAACACCCCCCCATTACGTCATGCTTCAGAAATGTGGAAAATGGTCCGTTTTCAAATGTTTTATTTTTGAACGTCAGTTCACATTTGTAGGTGGATCATCAGTGTTAGAGCTAAAATTAGCATGTTTAAAGTGATTTTCATGCTTCCAGGGGCTCGGGAAGTTAATTAAATACCATTTGGAGGCATTTAATGTTCGAGCAAAAAACGGCTGATTTTCGACAAAAGAGATAACACCCCCCCATTACGTCATGCTTCAGAAATGTGGAAAATGGTCCGTTTTCAAATGTTTTATTTTTGAACGTCAGTTCACATTTGTAGGTGGATCATCAGTGTTAGAGCTAAAATTAGCATGTTTAAAGTGATTTTCATGCTTCCAGGGGCTCGGGAAGTGAAATAAATACCATTTGGAGGCATTTAATGTTCAACCAAAAACGGCAGATTTTCGACAAAAGAGATAACACCCCCCCATTACGTCATGCTTCAGAAATTTGGAAAATGGTCCGTTTTCAAATGTTTTATTTTTGAACGTCAGTTCACATTTGTAGGTGGATCATCAGTGTTAGAGCTAAAATTAGCATGTTTAAAGTGATTTTCATGCTTCCAGGGGCTCGGGAAGTTAATTAAATACCATTTGGAGGCATTTAATGTTCGAGCAAAAACGGCCGATTTTCAACAAAAGAGATAACACCCCCCCATTACGTCATGCTTCAGAAATGTGGAAAATGGTCCGTTTTCAAATGTTTTATTTTTGAACGTCAGTTCACATTTGTAGGTGGATCATCAGTGTTAGGGGTAAAATTAGCATGTTTAAAGTGATTTTCATGCTTCCAGGGGCTCGGGAAGTTAATTAAATACCATTTGGAGGCATTTAATGTTCGAGCAAAAACGGCTGATTTTCGACAAAAGAGATAACACCCCCCCATTACGTCATGCTTCAGAAATGTGGAAAATGGTCCGTTTTCAAATGTTTTATTTTTGAACGTCAGTTCACATTTGTAGGTGGATCATCAGTGTTAGAGCTAAAATTAGCATGTTTAAAGTGATTTTCATGCTTCCAGGGGCCCAAAACACAAGATTAATGGAATGGTTAAAAGTGCATGAAAATGGCCAATTTACTCACTCTGAGTTCTCAAAAAGGGTTTCTTCACCCCGGGAAGTGAAATAAATACCATTTGGAGGCATTTAATGTTCGAGCAAAAACGGCTGATTTTCGACAAAAGAGATAACACCCCCCCATTACGTCATGCTTCAGAAATGTGGAAAATGGTCCGTTTTCAAATGTTTTATTTTTGAACGTCAGTTCACATTTGTAGGTGGATCATCAGTGTTAGAGCTAAAATTAGCATGTTTAAAGTGATTTTCATGCTTCCAGGGGCTCGGGAAGTTAATTAAATACCATTTGGAGGCATTTAATGTTCGAGCAAAAACGGCTGATTTTCGACAAAAGAGATAACACCCCCCCCATTACGTCATGCTTCAGAAATGTGGAAAATGGTCCGTTTTCAAATGTTTTATTTTTGAACGTCAGTTCACATTTGTAGGTGGATCATCAGTGTTAGAGCTAAAATTAGCATGTTTAAAGTGATTTTCATGCTTCCAGGGGCTCGGGAAGTTAATTAAATACCATTTGGAGGCATTTAATGTTCGAGCAAAAAACGGCTGATTTTCGACAAAAGAGATAACACCCCCCCATTACGTCATGCTTCAGAAATGTGGAAAATGGTCCGTTTTCAAATGTTTTATTTTTGAACGTCAGTTCACATTTGTAGGTGGATCATCAGTGTTAGAGCTAAAATTAGCATGTTTAAAGTGATTTTCATGCTTCCAGGGGCCCAAAACACAAGATTTATGGAATGGTTAAAAGTGCATGAAAATGGCCAATTTACTCACTCTGAGTTCTCAAAAAGGGTTTCTTCACCCCGGGAAGTTAATTAAATACCATTTGGAGGCATTTAATGTTCGAGCAAAAACGGCTGATTTTCGACAAAAGAGATAACACCCCCCCATTACGTCATGCTTCAGAAATGTGGAAAATGGTCCGTTTTCAAATGTTTTATTTTTGAACGTCAGTTCACATTTGTAGGTGGATCATCAGTGTTAGAGCTAAAATTAGCATGTTTAAAGTGATTTTCATGATTCCAGGGGCCCAAAACACAAGATTTATGGAATGGTTAAAAGTGCATGAAAATGGCCAATTTACTCACTCTGAGTTCTCAAAAAGGGTTTCTTCACCCCGGGAAGTTAATTAAATACCATTTGGAGGCATTTAATGTTCGAGCAAAAACGGCTGATTTTCGACAAAAGAGATAACACCCCCCCATTACGTCATGCTTCAGAAATGTGGAAAATGGTCCGTTTTCAAATGTTTTATTTTTGAACGTCAGTTCACATTTGTAGGTGGATCATCAGTGTTAGAGCTAAAATTAGCATGTTTAAAGTGATTTTCATGCTTCCAGGGGCTCGGGAAGTTAATTAAATACCATTTGGAGGCATTTAATGTTCGAGCAAAAAACGGCTGATTTTCGACAAAAGAGATAACACCCCCCCATTACGTCATGCTTCAGAAATGTGGAAAATGGTCCGTTTTCAAATGTTTTATTTTTGAACGTCAGTTCACATTTGTAGGTGGATCATCAGTGTTAGAGCTAAAATTAGCATGTTTAAAGTGATTTTCATGCTTCCAGGGGCTCGGGAAGTGAAATAAATACCATTTGGAGGCATTTAATGTTCGAGCAAAAACGGCAGATTTTCGACAAAAGAGATAACACCCCCCCATTACGTCATGCTTCAGAAATTTGGAAAATGGTCCGTTTTCAAATGTTTTATTTTTGAACGTCAGTTCACATTTGTAGGTGGATCATCAGTGTTAGAGCTAAAATTAGCATGTTTAAAGTGATTTTCATGCTTCCAGGGGCTCGGGAAGTTAATTAAATACCATTTGGAGGCATTTAATGTTCGAGCAAAAACGGCCGATTTTCAACAAAAGAGATAACACCCCCCCATTACGTCATGCTTCAGAAATGTGGAAAATGGTCCGTTTTCAAATGTTTTATTTTTGAACGTCAGTTCACATTTGTAGGTGGATCATCAGTGTTAGGGGTAAAATTAGCATGTTTAAAGTGATTTTCATGCTTCCAGGGGCTCGGGAAGTTAATTAAATACCATTTGGAGGCATTTAATGTTCGAGCAAAAACGGCTGATTTTCGACAAAAGAGATAACACCCCCCCATTACGTCATGCTTCAGAAATGTGGAAAATGGTCCGTTTTCAAATGTTTTATTTTTGAACGTCAGTTCACATTTGTAGGTGGATCATCAGTGTTAGAGCTAAAATTAGCATGTTTAAAGTGATTTTCATGCTTCCAGGGGCCCAAAACACAAGATTTATGGAATGGTTAAAAGTGCATGAAAATGGCCAATTTACTCACTCTGAGTTCTCAAAAAGGGTTTCTTCACCCCGGGAAGTTAATTAAATACCATTTGGAGGCATTTAATGTTCGAGCAAAAACGGCTGATTTTCGACAAAAGAGATAACACCCCCCCATTACGTCATGCTTCAGAAATGTGGAAAATGGTCCGTTTTCAAATGTTTTATTTTTGAACGTCAGTTCACATTTGTAGGTGGATCATCAGTGTTAGAGCTAAAATTAGCATGTTTAAAGTGATTTTCATGCTTCCAGGGGCTCGGGAAGTTAATTAAATACCATTTGGAGGCATTTAATGTTCGAGCAAAAACGGCTGATTTTCGACAAAAGAGATAACACCCCCCCATTTCGTCATGCTTCAGAAATGTGGAAAATGGTCCGTTTTCAAATGTTTTATTTTTGAACGTCAGTTCACATTTGTAGGTGGATCATCAGTGTTAGAGCTAAAATTAGCATGTTTAAAGTGATTTTCATGCTTCCAGGGGCTCGGGAAGTTAATTAAATACCATTTGGAGGCATTTAATGTTCGAGCAAAAACGGCTGATTTTCGACAAAAGAGATAACACGCCCCCATTACGTCATGCTTCAGAAATGTGGAAAATGGTCCGTTTTCAAATGTTTTATTTTTGAACGTCAGTTCACATTTGTAGGTGGATCATCAGTGTTAGAGCTAAAATTAGCATGTTTAAAGTGATTTTCATGCTTCCAGGGGCCCAAAACACAAGATTTATGGAATGGTTAAAAGTGCATGAAAATGGCCAATTTACTCACTCTGAGTTCTCAAAAAGGGTTTCTTCACCCCGGGAAGTTAATTAAATACCATTTGGAGGCATTTAATGTTCGAGCAAAAACGGCTGATTTTCGACAAAAGAGATAACACCCCCCCATTACGTCATGCTTCAGAAATGTGGAAAATGGTCCGTTTTCAAATGTTTTATTTTTGAACGTCAGTTCACATTTGTAGGTGGATCATCAGTGTTAGAGCTAAAATTAGCATGTTTAAAGTGATTTTCATGCTTCCAGTGGCTCGGGAAGTTAATTAAATACCATTTGGAGGCATTTAATGTTCGAGCAAAAACGGCTGATTTTCGACAAAAGAGATAACACCCCCCATTACGTCATGCTTCAGAAATGTGGAAAATGGTCCGTTTTCAAATGTTTTATTTTTGAACGTCAGTTCACATTTGTAGGTGGATCATCAGTGTTAGAGCTAAAATTAGCATGTTTAAAGTGATTTTCATGCTTCCAGGGGCCCAAAACACAAGATTTATGGAATGGTTAAAAGTGCATGAAAATGGCCAATTTACTCACTCTGAGTTCTCAAAAAGGGTTTCTTCACCCCGGGAAGTTAATTAAATACCATTTGGAGGCATTCAATGTTCGAGCAAAAACGGCTGATTTTCGGCAAAAGAGATAACACCCCCCCATTACGTCATGCTTCAGAAATGTGGAAAATGGTCCGTTTTCAAATGTTTTATTTTTGAACGTCAGTTCACATTTGTAGGTGGATCATCAGTGTTAGAGCTAAAATTAGCATGTTTAAAGTGATTTTCATGCTTCCAGGGGCTCGGGAAGTTAATTAAATACCATTTGGAGGCATTTAATGTTCGAGCAAAAACGGCTGATTTTCGACAAAAGAGATAACACCCCCCCATTACGTCATGCTTCAGAAATGTGGAAAATGGTCCGTTTTCAAATGTTTTATTTTTGAACGTCAGTTCACATTTGTAGGTGGATCATCAGTGTTAGAGCTAAAATTAGCATGTTTAAAGTGATTTTCATGCTTCCAGGGGCTCGGGAAGTGAAATAAATACCATTTGGAGGCATTTAATGTTCGAGCAAAAACGGCTGATTTTCGACAAAAGAGATAACACCCCCCCATTACGTCATGCTTCAGAAATGTGGAAAATGGTCCGTTTTCAAATGTTTTATTTTTGAACGTCAGTTCACATTTGTAGGTGGATCATCAGTGTTAGAGCTAAAATTAGCATGTTTAAAGTGATTTTCATGCTTCCAGGGGCCCAAAACACAAGATTAATGGAATGGTTAAAAGTGCATGAAAATGGCCAATTTACTCACTCTGAGTTCTCAAAAAGGGTTTCTTCACCCCGGGAAGTGAAATAAATACCATTTGGAGGCATTTAATGTTCGAGCAAAAACGGCTGATTTTCGACAAAAGAGATAACACCCCCCCATTACGTCATGCTTCAGAAATGTGGAAAATGGTCCATTTTCAAATGTTTTATTTTTGAACGTCAGTTCACATTTGTAGGTGGATCATCAGTGTTAGAGCTAAAATTAGCATGTTTAAAGTGATTTTCATGCTTCCAGGGGCTCGGGAAGTGAAATAAATACCATTTGGAGGCATTTAATGTTCGAGCAAAAACGGCTGATTTTCGACAAAAGAGATAACACCCCCCCATTACGTCATGCTTCAGAAATTTGGAAAATGGTCCGTTTTCAAATGTTTCATTTTTGAACGTCAGTTCACATTTGTAGGTGGATCATCAGTGTTAGAGCTAAAATTAGCATGTTTAAAGTGATTTTCATGCTTCCAGGGGCCCAAAACACAAGATTTATGGAATGGTTAAAAGTGCATGAAAATGGCCAATTTACTCACTCTGAGTTCTCAAAAAGGGTTTCTTCACCCCGGGAAGTTAATTAAATACCATTTGGAGGCATTTAATGTTCGAGCAAAAACGGCTGATTTTCGACAAAAGAGATAACACCCCCCCATTACGTCATGCTTCAGAAATGTGGAAAATGGTCCGTTTTCAAATGTTTTATTTTTGAATGTCAGTTCACATTTGTAGGTGGATCATCAGTGTTAGAGTTAAAATTAGCATGTTTAAAGTGATTTTCATGCTTCCAGGGGCTCGGGAAGTTAATTAAATACCATTTGGAGGCATTTAATGTTCGAGCAAAAACGGCTGATTTTCGACAAAAGAGATAACACCCCCCCATTACGTCATGCTTCAGAAATGTGGAAAATGGTCCGTTTTCAAATGTTTTATTTTTGAACATCAGTTCACATTTGTAGGTGGATCATCAGTGTTAGAGCTAAAATTAGCATGTTTAAAGTGATTTTCATGCTTCCAGGGGCTCGGGAAGTTAATTAAATACCATTTGGAGGCATTTAATGTTCGAGCAAAAACGGCTGATTTTCGACAAAAGAGATAACACCCCCCCATTACGTCATGCTTCAGAAATGTGGAAAATGGTCCGTTTTCAAATGTTTTATTTTTGAACGTCAGTTCACATTTGTAGGTGGATCATCAGTGTTAGAGCTAAAATTAGCATGTTTAAAGTGATTTTCATGCTTCCAGGGGCCCAAAACACAAGATTTATGGAATGGTTAAAAGTGCATGAAAATGGCCAATTTACTCACTCTGAGTTCTCAAAAAGGGTTTCTTCACCCCGGGAAGTTAATTAAATACCATTTGGAGGCATTTAATGTTCGAGCAAAAACGGCTGATTTTCGACAAAAGAGATAACACCCCCCCATTACGTCATGCTTCAGAAATGTGGAAAATGGTCCGTTTTCAAATGTTTTATTTTTGAACAACAGTTCACATTTGTAGGTGGATCATCAGTGTTAGAGCTAAAATTAGCATGTTTAAAGGGATTTTCATGCTTCCAGGGGCTCGGGAAGTTAATTAAATACCATTTGGAGGCATTTAATGTTCGAGCAAAAACGGCTGATTTTCAACAAAAGAGATAACACCCCCCCATTACGTCATGCTTCAGAAATGTGGAAAATGGTCCGTTTTCAAATGTTTTATTTTTGAACGTCAGTTCACATTTGTAGGTGGATCATCAGTGTTAGAGCTAAAATTAGCATGTTTAAAGTGATTTTCATGCTTCCAGGGGCTCGGGAAGTTAATTAAATACCATTTGGAGGCATTTAATGTTCGAGCAAAAACGGCTGATTTTCGACAAAAGAGATAACACCCCCCCATTACGTCATGCTTCAGAAATGTGGAAAATGGTCCGTTTTCAAATGTTTTATTTTTGAACGTCAGTTCACATTTGTAGGTGGATCATCAGTGTTAGAGCTAAAATTAGCATGTTTAAAGTGATTTTCATGCTACCAGGGGCTCGGGAAGTTAATTAAATACCATTTGGAGGCATTTAATGTTCGAGCAAAAACGGCTGATTTTCGACAAAAGAGATAACACCCCCCATTACGTCATGCTTCAGAAATGTGGAAAATGGTCCGTTTTCAAATGTTTTATTTTTGAACGTCAGTTCACATTTGTAGGTGGATCATCAGTGTTAGAGCTAAAATTAGCATGTTTAAAGTGATTTTCATGCTTCCAGGGGCCCAAAACACAAGATTTATGGAATGGTTAAAAGTGCATGAAAATGGCCAATTTACTCAGTCTGAGTTCTCAAAAAGGGTTTCTTCACCCCGGGAAGTTAATTAAATACCATTTGGAGGCATTTAATGTTCGAGCAAAAACGGCTGATTTTCGACAAAAGAGATAACACCCCCCCATTACGTCATGCTTCAGAAATGTGGAAAATGGTCCGTTTTCAAATGTTTTATTTTTGAACGTCAGTTCACATTTGTAGGTGGATCATCAGTGTTAGAGCTAAAATTAGCATGTTTAAAGTGATTTTCAGGCTTCCAGGGGCTCGGGAAGTTAATTAAATACCATTTGGAGGCATTTAATGTTCGAGCAAAAACGGCTGATTTTCGACAAAAGAGATAACACCCCCCCATTACGTCATGCTTCAGAAATGTGGAAAATGGTCCGTTTTCAAATGTTTTATTTTTGAACGTCAGTTCACATTTGTAGGTGGATCATCAGTGTTAGAGCTAAAATTAGCATGTTTAAAGTGATTTTCATGCTTCCAGGGGCCCAAAACACAAGATTTATGGAATGGTTAAAAGTGCATGAAAATGGCCAATTTACTCACTCTGAGTTCTCAAAAAGGGTTTCTTCACCCCGGGAAGTTAATTAAATACCATTTGGAGGCATTTAATGTTCGAGCAAAAACGGCTGATTTTCGACAAAAGAGATAACACCCCCCCATTACGTCATGCTTCAGAAATGTGGAAAATGGTCCGTTTTCAAATGTTTTATTTTTGAACGTCAGTTCACATTTGTAGGTGGATCATCAGTGTTAGAGCTAAAATTAGCATGTTTAAAGTGATTTTCATGCTTCCAGGGGCCCAAAACACAAGATTAATGGAATGGTTAAAAGTGCATGAAAATGGCCAATTTACTCACTCTGAGTTCTCAAAAAGGGTTTCTTCACCCCGGGAAGTGAAATAAATACCATTTGGAGGCATTTAATGTTCGAGCAAAAACGGCTGATTTTCGACAAAAGAGATAACACCCCCCCATTACGTCATGCTTCAGAAATGTGGAAAATGGTCCGTTTTCAAATGTTTTATTTTTGAACGTCAGTTCACATTTGTAGGTGGATCATCAGTGTTAGAGCTAAAATTAGCATGTTTAAAGTGATTTTCATGCTTCCAGGGGCTCGGGAAGTTAATTAAATACCATTTGGAAGCATTTAATGTTCGAGCAAAAACGGCTGATTTTCGACAAAAGAGATAACACCCCCCCATTACGTCATGCTTCAGAAATGTGGAAAATGGTCCGTTTTCAAATGTTTTATTTTTGAACGTCAGTTCACATTTGTAGGTGGATCATCAGTGTTAGAGCTAAAATTAGCATGTTTAAAGTGATTTTCATGCTACCAGGGGCCCGGGAAGTTAATTAAATACCATTTGGAGGCATTTAATGTTCGAGCAAAAACGGCTGATTTTCGACAAAAGAGATAACACCCCCCCATTACGTCATGCTTCAGAAATGTGGAAAATGGTCCGTTTTCAAATGTTTTATTTTTGAACGTCAGTTCACATTTGTAGGTGGATCATCAGTGTTAGAGCTAAAATTAGCATGTTTAAAGTGATTTTCATGCTTCCAGGGGCCCAAAACACAAGATTTATGGAATGGTTAAAAGTGCATGAAAATGGCCAATTTACTCACTCTGAGTTCTCAAAAAGGGTTTCTTCACCCCGGGAAGTTAATTAAATACCATTTGGAGGCATTTATTGTTCGAGCAAAAACGGCTGATTTTCGACAAAAGAGATAACACCCCCCCATTACGTCATGCTTCAGAAATGTGGAAAATGGTCCGTTTTCAAATGTTTTATTTTTGAACGTCAGTTCACATTTGTAGGTGGATCATCAGTGTTAGAGCTAAAATTAGCATGTTTAAAGTGATTTTCATGCTTCCAGGGGCCCAAAACACAAGATTTATGGAATGGTTAAAAGTGCATGAAAATGGCCAATTTACTCACTCTGAGTTCTCAAAAAGGGTTTCTTCACCCCGGGAAGTGAAATAAATACCATTTGGAGGCATTTAATGTTCGAGCAAAAACGGCTGATTTTCGACAAAAGAGATAACACCCCCCCATTACGTCATGCTTCAGAAATGTGGAAAATGGTCCGTTTTCAAATGTTTTATTTTTGAACGTCAGTTCACATTTGTAGGTGGATCATCAGTGTTAGAGCTAAAATTAGCATGTTTAAAGTGATTTTCATGCTTCCAGGGGCTCGGGAAGTTAATTAAATACCATTTGGAGGCATTTAATGTTCGAGCAAAAACGGCTGATTTTCGACAAAAGAGATAACACCCCCCCATTACGTCATGCTTCAGAAATGTGGAAAATGGTCCGTTTTCAAATGTTTTATTTTTGAACGTCAGTTCACATTTGTAGGTGGATCATCAGTGTTAGAGCTAAAATTAGCATGTTTAAAGTGATTTTCATGCTTCCAGGGGCTCGGGAAGTTAATTAAATACCATTTGGAGGCATTTAATGTTCGAGCAAAAACGGCTGATTTTCGACAAAAGAGATAACACCCCCCCATTACGTCATGCTTCAGAAATGTGGAAAATGGTCCGTTTTCAAATGTTTTATTTTTGAACGTCAGTTCACATTTGTAGGTGGATCATCAGTGTTAGAGCTAAAATTAGCATGTTTAAAGTGATTTTCATGCTTCCAGGGGCCCAAAACACAAGATTTATGGAATGGTTAAAAGTGCATGAAAATGGCCAATTTACTCACTCTGAGTTCTCAAAAAGGGTTTCTTCACCCCAGGAAGTTAATTAAATACCATTTGGAGGCATTTAATGTTCGAGCAAAAACGGCTGATTTTCGACAAAAGAGATAACACCCCCCCATTACGTCATGCTTCAGAAATGTGGAAAATGGTCCGTTTTCAAATGTTTTATTTTTGAACGTCAGTTCACATTTGTAGGTGGATCATCAGTGTTAGAGCTAAAATTAGCATGTTTAAAGTGATTTTCATGCTTCCAGGGGCTCGGGAAGTTAATTAAATACCATTTGGAGGCATTTAATGTTCGAGCAAAAACGGCTGATTTTCGACAAAAGAGATAACACCCCCCCATTACGTCATGCTTCAGAAATGTGGAAAATGGTCCGTTTTCAAATGTTTTATTTTTGAACGTCAGTTCACATTTGTAGGTGGATCATCAGTGTTAGAGCTAAAATTAGCATGTTTAAAGTGATTTTCATGCTTCCAGGGGCCCAAAACACAAGATTTATGGAATGGTTAAAAGTGCATGAAAATGGCCAATTTACTCACTCTGAGTTCTCAAAAAGGGTTTCTTCACCCCGGGAAGTTAATTAAATACCATTTGGAGGCATTTAATGTTCGAGCAAAAACGGCTGATTTTCGACAAAAGAGATAACACCCCCCCATTACGTCATGCTTCAGAAATGTGGAAAATGGTCCATTTTCAAATGTTTTATTTTTGAACGTCAGTTCACATTTGTAGGTGGATCATCAGTGTTAGAGCTAAAATTAGCATGTTTAAAGTGATTTTCATGCTTCCAGGGGCTCGGGAAGTTAATTAAATACCATTTGGAGGCATTTAATGTTCGAGCAAAAACGGCTGATTTTCGACAAAAGAGATAACACCCCCCCATTACGTCATGCTTCAGAAATGTGGAAAATGGTCCGTTTTCAAATGTTTTATTTTTGAACGTCAGTTCACATTTGTAGGTGGATCATCAGTGTTAGAGCTAAAATTAGCATGTTTAAAGTGATTTTCATGCTTCCAGGGGCTTGGGAAGTTAATTAAATACCATTTGGAGGCATTTAATGTTCGAGCAAAAACGGCTGATTTTCGACAAAAGAGATAACACCCCCCCATTACGTCATGCTTCAGAAATGTGGAAAATGGTCCGTTTTCAAATGTTTTATTTTTGAACGTCAGTTCACATTTGTAGGTGGATCATCAGTGTTAGAGCTAAAATTAGCATGTTTAAAGTGATTTTCATGCTTCCAGGGGCTCAGGAAGTTAATTAAATACCATTTGGAGGCATTTAATGTTCGAGCAAAAACGGCTGATTTTCGACAAAAGAGATAACACCCCCCCATTTCGTCATGCTTCAGAAATGTGGAAAATGGTCCGTTTTCAAATGTTTTATTTTTGAACGTCAGTTCACATTTGTAGGTGGATCATCAGTGTTAGAGCTAAAATTAGCATGTTTAAAGTGATTTTCATGCTTCCAGGGGCTCGGGAAGTTAATTAAATACCATTTGGAGGCATTTAATGTTCGAGCAAAAACGGCTGATTTTCGACAAAAGAGATAACACCCCCCCATTACGTCATGCTTCAGAAATGTGGAAAATGGTCCGTTTTCAAATGTTTTATTTTTGAACGTCAGTTCACATTTGTAGGTGGATCATCAGTGTTAGAGCTAAAATTAGCATGTTTAAAGTGATTTTCATGCTTCCCGGGGCCCAAAACACAAGATTTATGGAATGGTTAAAAGTGCATGAAAATGGCCAATTTACTCACTCTGAGTTCTCAAAAAGGGTTTCTTCACCCCGGGAAGTTAATTAAATACCATTTGGAGGCATTTAATGTTCGAGCAAAAACGGCTGATTTTCGACAAAAGAGATAACACCCCCCCCATTACGTCATGCTTCAGAAATGTGGAAAATGGTCCGTTTTCAAATGTTTTATTTTTGAACGTCAGTTCACATTTGTAGGTGGATCATCAGTGTTAGAGCTAAAATTAGCATGTTTAAAGTGATTTTCATGCTTCCAGTGGCTCGGGAAGTTAATTAAATACCATTTGGAGGCATTTAATGTTCGAGCAAAAACGGCTGATTTTCGACAAAAGAGATAACACCCCCCATTACGTCATGCTTCAGAAATGTGGAAAATGGTCCGTTTTCAAATGTTTTATTTTTGAACGTCAGTTCACATTTGTAGGTGGATCATCAGTGTTAGAGCCAAAATTAGCATGTTTAAAGTGATTTTCATGCTTCCAGGGGCCCAAAACACAAGATTTATGGAATGGTTAAAAGTGCATGAAAATGGCCAATTTACTCACTTGGAGTTCTCAAAAAGGGTTTCTTCACCCCGGGAAGTTAATTAAATACCATTTGGAGGCATTCAATGTTCGAGCAAAAACGGCTGATTTTCGACAAAAGAGATAACACCCCCCCATTACGTCATGCTTCAGAAATGTGGAAAATGGTCCGTTTTCAAATGTTTTATTTTTGAACGTCAGTTCACATTTGTAGGTGGATCATCAGTGTTAGAGTTAAAATTAGCATGTTTAAAGTGATTTTCATGCTTCCAGGGGCTCGGGAAGTGAAATAAATACCATTTGGAGGCATTTAATGTTCGAGCAAAAACGGCTGATTTTCGACAAAAGAGATAACACCCCCCCATTACGTCATGCTTCAAAAATGTGGAAAATGGTCCGTTTTCAAATGTTTTATTTTTGAACGTCAGTTCACATTTGTAGGTGGATCATCAGTGTTAGAGCTAAAATTAGCATGTTTAAAGTGATTTTCATGCTTCCAGGGGCTCGGGAAGTTAATTAAATACCATTTGGAGGCATTTAATGTTCGAGCAAAAACGGCTGATTTTCGACAAAAGAGATAACACCCCCCCATTACGTCATGCTTCAGAAATGTGGAAAATGGTCCGTTTTCAAATGTTTTATTTTTGAACGTCAGTTCACATTTGTAGGTGGATCATCAGTGTTAGAGCTAAAATTAGCATGTTTAAAGTGATTTTCATGCTTCCAGGGGCCCAAAACACAAGATTTATGGAATGGTTAAAAGTGCATGAAAATGGCCAATTTACTCACTCTGAGTTCTCAAAAAGGGTTTCTTCACCCCGGGAAGTTAATTAAATACCATTTGGAGGCATTTAATGTTCGAGCAAAAACGGCTGATTTTCGACAAAAGAGATAACACCCCCCGATTACGTCATGCTTCAGAAATGTGGAAAATGGTCCGTTTTCAAATGTTTTATTTTTGAACGTCAGTTCACATTTGTAGGTGGATCATCAGTGTTAGAGCTAAAATTAGCATGTTTAAAGTGATTTTCATGCTTCCAGGGGCTCGGGAAGTTAATTAAATACCATTTGGAGGCATTTAATGTTCGAGCAAAAACGGCTGATTTTCAACAAAAGAGATAACACCCCCCCCATTACGTCATGCTTCAGAAATGTGGAAAATGGTCCGTTTTCAAATGTTTTATTTTTGAACGTCAGTTCACATTTGTAGGTGGATCATCAGTGTTAGAGCTAAAATTAGCATGTTTAAAGTGATTTTCATGCTTCCAGGGGCTCGGGAAGTTAATTAAATACCATTTGGAGGCATTTAATGTTCGAGCAAAAACGGCTGATTTTCGACAAAAGAGATAACACCCCACCATTACGTCATGCTTCAGAAATGTGGAAAATGGTCCGTTTTCAAATGTTTTATTTTTGAACGTCAGTTCACATTTGTAGGTGGATCATCAGTGTTAGAGCTAAAATTAGCATGTTTAAAGTGATTTTCATGCTACCAGGGGCTCGGGAAGTTAATTAAATACCATTTGGAGGCATTTAATGTTCGAGCAAAAACGGCTGATTTTCGACAAAAGAGATAACACCCCCCCATTACGTCATGCTTCAGAAATGTGGAAAATGGTCCGTTTTCAAATGTTTTATTTTTGAACGTCAGTTCACATTTGGAGGTGGATCATCAGTGTTAGAGCTAAAATTAGCATGTTTAAAGTGATTTTCATGCTTCCAGGGGCCCAAAACACAAGATTTATGGAATGGTTAAAAGTGCATGAAAATGGCCAATTTACTCACTCTGAGTTCTCAAAAAGGGTTTCTTCACCCCGGGAAGTTAATTAAATACCATTTGGAGGCATTTAATGTTCGAGCAAAAACGGCTGATTTTCGACAAAAGAGATAACACCCCCCCATTACGTCATGCTTCAGAAATGTGGAAAATGGTCCGTTTTCAAATGTTTTATTTTTGAACGTCAGTTCACATTTGTAGGTGGATCATCAGTGTTAGAGCTAAAATTAGCATGTTTAAAGTGATTTTCAGGCTTCCAGGGGCTCGGGAAGTTAATTAAATACCATTTGGAGGCATTTAATGTTCGAGCAAAAACGGCTGATTTTCGACAAAAGAGATAACACCCCCCCATTACGTCATGCTTCAGAAATGTGGAAAATGGTCCGTTTTCAAATGTTTTATTTTTGAACGTCAGTTCACATTTGTAGGTGGATCATCAGTGTTAGAGCTAAAATTAGCATGTTTAAAGTGATTTTCATGCTTCCAGGGGCCCAAAACACAAGATTTATGGAATGGTTAAAAGTGCATGAAAATGGCCAATTTACTCACTCTGAGTTCTCAAAAAGGGTTTCTTCACCCCGGGAAGTTAATTAAATACCATTTGGAGGCATTTAATGTTCGAGCAAAAACGGCTGATTTTCGACAAAAGAGATAACACCCCCCCATTACGTCATGCTTCAGAAATGTGGAAAATGGTCCGTTTTCAAATGTTTTATTTTTGAACGTCAGTTCACATTTGTAGGTGGATCATCAGTGTTAGAGCTAAAATTAGCATGTTTAAAGTGATTTTCATGCTTCCAGGGGCCCAAAACACAAGATTAATGGAATGGTTAAAAGTGCATGAAAATGGCCAATTTACTCACTCTGAGTTCTCAAAAAGGGTTTCTTCACCCCGGGAAGTGAAATAAATACCATTTGGAGGCATTTAATGTTCGAGCAAAAACGGCTGATTTTCGACAAAAGAGATAACACCCCCCCATTACGTCATGCTTCAGAAATGTGGAAAATGGTCCGTTTTCAAATGTTTTATTTTTGAACGTCAGTTCACATTTGTAGGTGGATCATCAGTGTTAGAGCTAAAATTAGCATGTTTAAAGTGATTTTCATGCTTCCAGGGGCTCGGGAAGTTAATTAAATACCATTTGGAGGCATTTAATGTTCGAGCAAAAACGGCTGATTTTCGACAAAAGAGATAACACCCCCCCCATTACGTCATGCTTCAGAAATGTGGAAAATGGTCCGTTTTCAAATGTTTTATTTTTGAACGTCAGTTCACATTTGTAGGTGGATCATCAGTGTTAGAGCTAAAATTAGCATGTTTAAAGTGATTTTCATGCTTCCAGGGGCTCGGGAAGTTAATTAAATACCATTTGGAGGCATTTAATGTTCGAGCAAAAAACGGCTGATTTTCGACAAAAGAGATAACACCCCCCCATTACGTCATGCTTCAGAAATGTGGAAAATGGTCCGTTTTCAAATGTTTTATTTTTGAACGTCAGTTCACATTTGTAGGTGGATCATCAGTGTTAGAGCTAAAATTAGCATGTTTAAAGTGATTTTCATGCTTCCAGGGGCCCAAAACACAAGATTTATGGAATGGTTAAAAGTGCATGAAAATGGCCAATTTACTCACTCTGAGTTCTCAAAAAGGGTTTCTTCACCCCGGGAAGTTAATTAAATACCATTTGGAGGCATTTAATGTTCGAGCAAAAACGGCTGATTTTCGACAAAAGAGATAACACCCCCCCATTACGTCATGCTTCAGAAATGTGGAAAATGGTCCGTTTTCAAATGTTTTATTTTTGAACGTCAGTTCACATTTGTAGGTGGATCATCAGTGTTAGAGCTAAAATTAGCATGTTTAAAGTGATTTTCATGCTTCCAGGGGCCCAAAACACAAGATTTATGGAATAGTTAAAAGTGCATGAAAATGGCCAATTTACTCACTCTGAGTTCTCAAAAAGGGTTTCTTCACCCCGGGAAGTTAATTAAATACCATTTGGAGGCATTTAATGTTCGAGCAAAAACGGCTGATTTTCGACAAAAGAGATAACACCCCCCCCATTACGTCATGCTTCAGAAATGTGGAAAATGGTCCGTTTTCAAATGTTTTATTTTTGAACGTCAGTTCACATTTGTAGGTGGATCATCAGTGTTAGAGCTAAAATTAGCATGTTTAAAGTGATTTTCATGCTTCCAGGGGCTCGGGAAGTTAATTAAATACCATTTGGAGGCATTTAATGTTCGAGCAAAAAACGGCTGATTTTCGACAAAAGAGATAACACCCCCCCATTACGTCATGCTTCAGAAATGTGGAAAATGGTCCGTTATCAAATGTTTTATTTTTTAACGTCAGTTCACATTTGTAGGTGGATCATCAGTGTTAGAGCTAAAATTAGCATGTTTAAAGTGATTTTCATGCTTCCAGGGGCCCAAAACACAAGATTTATGGAATGGTTAAAAGTGCATGAAAATGGCCAATTTACTCACTCTGAGTTCTCAAAAAGGGTTTCTTCACCCCGGGAAGTTAATTAAATACCATTTGGAGGCATTTAATGTTCGAGCAAAAACGGCTGATTTTCGACAAAAGAGATAACACCCCCCCATTACGTCATGCTTCAGAAATGTGGAAAATGGTCCGTTTTCAAATGTTTTATTTTTGAACGTCAGTTCACATTTGTAGGTGGATCATCAGTGTTAGAGCTAAAATTAGCATGTTTAAAGTGATTTTCATGCTTCCAGGGGCTCGGGAAGTTAATTAAATACCATTTGGAGGCATTTAATGTTCGAGCAAAAACGGCTGATTTTCGACAAAAGAGATAACACCCCCCCATTACGTCATGCTTCAGAAATGTGGAAAATGGTCCGTTTTCAAATGTTTTATTTTTGAACGTCAGTTCACATTTGTAGGTGGATCATCAGTGTTAGAGCTAAAATTAGCATGTTTAAAGTGATTTTCATGCTTCCAGGGGCCCAAAACACAAGATTTATGGAATGGTTAAAAGTGCATGAAAATGGCCAATTTACTCACTCTGAGTTCTCAAAAAGGGTTTCTTCACCCCGGGAAGTTAATTAAATACCATTTGGAGGCATTTAATGTTCGAGCAAAAACGGCTGATTTTCGACAAAAGAGATAACACCCCCCCATTACGTCATGCTTCAGAAATGTGGAAAATGGTCCGTTTTCAAATGTTTTATTTTTGAACGTCAGTTCACATTTGTAGGTGGATCATCAGTGTTAGAGCTAAAATTAGCATGTTTAAAGTGATTTTCATGCTTCCAGGGGCTCGGGAAGTTAATTAAATACCATTTGGAGGCATTTAATGTTCGAGCAAAAACGGCTGATTTTCGACAAAAGAGATAACACCCCCCCCATTACGTCATGCTTCAGAAATGTGGAAAATGGTCCGTTTTCAAATGTTTTATTTTTGAACGTCAGTTCACATTTGTAGGTGGATCATCAGTGTTAGAGCTAAAATTAGCATGTTTAAAGTGATTTTCATGCTTCCAGGGGCTCGGGAAGTTAATTAAATATAATTTGGAGGCATTTAATGTTCGAGCAAAAACGGCTGATTTTCGACAAAAGAGATAACACCCCCCCCATTACGTCATGCTTCAGAAATGTGGAAAATGGTCCGTTTTCAAATGTTTTATTTTTGAAAGTCAGTTCACATTTGTAGGTGGATCATCAGTGTTAGAGCTAAAATTAGCATGTTTAAAGTGATTTTCATGCTTCCAGGGGCTCAGGAAGTTAATTAAATACCATTTGGAGGCATTTAATGTTCGAGCAAAAACGGCTGATTTTCGACAAAAGAGATAACACCCCCCCATTACGTCATGCTTCAGAAATGTGGAAAATGGTCCGTTTTCAAATGTTTTATTTTTGAACGTCAGTTCACATTTGTAGGTGGATCATCAGTGTTAGAGCTAAAATTAGCATGTTTAAAGTGATTTTCATGCTTCCAGGGGCCCAAAACACAAGATTTATGGAATGGTTAAAAGTGCATGAAAATGGCCAATTTACTCACTCTGAGTTCTCAAAAAGGGTTTCTTCACCCCGGGAAGTTAATTAAATACCATTTGGAGGCATTTAATGTTTGAGCAAAAACGGCTGATTTTCGACAAAAGAGATAACACCCCCCCATTACGTCATGCTTCAGAAATGTGGAAAATGGTCCGTTTTCAAATGTTTTATTTTTGAACGTCAGTTCACATTTGTAGGTGGATCATCAGTGTTAGAGCTAAAATTAGCATGTTTAAAGTGATTTTCATGCTTCCAGGGGCTCGGGAAGTTAATTAAATACCATTTGGAGGCATTTAATGTTCGAGCAAAAACGGCTGATTTTCGACAAAAGAGATAACACCCCCCCATTACGTCATGCTTAAGAAATGTGGAAAATGGTCCGTTTTCAAATGTTTTATTTTTGAACGTCAGTTCACATTTGTAGGTGGATCATCAGTGTTAGAGCTAAAATTAGCATGTTTAAAGTGATTTTCATGCTTCCAGGGGCCCAAAACACAAGATTTATGGAATGGGTAAAAGTGCATGAAAATGGCCAATTTACTCACTCTGAGTTCTCAAAAAGGGTTTCTTCACCCCGGGAAGTTAATTAAATACCATTTGGAGGCATTTAATGTTCGAGCAAAAACGGCTGATTTTCGACAAAAGAGATAACACCCCCCCATTACGTCATGCTTCAGAAATGTGGAAAATGGTCCGTTTTCAAATGTTTTATTTTTGAACGTCAGTTCACATTTGTAGGTGGATCATCAGTGTTAGAGCTAAAATTAGCATGTTTAAAGTGATTTTCATGCTTCCAGGGGCTCGGGAAGTTAATTAAATACCATTTGGAGGCATTTAATGTTCGAGCAAAAACGGCTGATTTTCGACAAAAGAGATAACACCCCCCCATTACGTCATGCTTCAGAAATGTGGAAAATGGTCCGTTTTCAAATGTTTTATTTTTGAACGTCAGTTCACATTTGTAGGTGGATCATCAGTGTTAGAGCTAAAATTAGCATGTTTAAAGTGATTTTCATGCTTCCAGGGGCCCAAAACACAAGATTTATGGAATGGTTAAAAGTGCATGAAAATGGCCAATTTACTCACTCTGAGTTCTCAAAAAGGGTTTCTTCACCCCGGGAAGTTAATTAAATACCATTTGGAGGCATTTAATGTTCGAGCAAAAACGGCTGATTTTCGACAAAAGAGATAACACCCCTCCATTACGTCATGCTTCAGAAATGTGGAAAATGGTCCGTTTTCAAATGTTTTATTTTTGAACGTCAGTTCACATTTGTAGGTGGATCATCAGTGTTAGAGCTAAAATTAGCATGTTTAAAGTGATTTTCATGCTTCCAGGGGCCCAAAACACAAGATTTATGGAATGGTTAAAAGTGCATGAAAATGGCCAATTTACTCACTCTGAGTTCTCAAAAAGGGTTTCTTCACCCCGGGAAGTTAATTAAATACCATTTGGAGGCATTTAATGTTCGAGCAAAAACAGCTGATTTTCGACAAAAGAGATAACACCCCCCCATTACGTCATGCTTCAGAAATGTGGAAAATGGTCCGTTTTCAAATGTTTTATTTTTTAACGTCAGTTCACATTTGTAGGTGGATCATCAGTGTTAGAGCTAAAATTAGCATGTTTAAAGTGATTTTCATGCTTCCAGGGGCCCAAAACACAAGATTTATGGAATGGTTAAAAGTGCATGAAAATGGCCAATTTACTCACTCTGAGTTCTCAAAAAGGGTTTCTTCACCCCGGGAAGGTAATTAAATACCATTTGGAGGCATTTAATGTTCGAGCAAAAACGGTTGATTTTCGACAAAAGAGATAACACCCCCCCATTACGTCATGCTTCAGAAATGTGGAAAATGGTCCGTTTTCAAATGTTTTATTTTTGAACGTCAGTTCACATTTGTAGGTGGATCATCAGTGTTAGAGCTAAAATTAGCATGTTTAAAGTGATTTTCATGCTTCCAGGGGCTCGGGAAGTTAATTAAATACCATTTGGAGGCATTTAATGTTCGAGCAAAAACGGCTGATTTTCGACAAAAGAGATAACACCCCCCACATTACGTCATGCTTCAGAAATGTGGAAAATGGTCCGTTTTCAAATGTTTTATTTTTGAACGTCAGTTCACATTTGTAGGTGGATCATCAGTGTTAGAGCTAAAATTAGCATGTTTAAAGTGATTTTCATGCTTCCAGGGGCCCAAAACACAAGATTTATGGAATGGTTAAAAGTGCATGAAATTGGCCAATTTACTCACTCTGAGTTCTCAAAAAGGGTTTCTTCACCCCGGGAAGTTAATTAAATACCATTTGGAGGCATTTAATGTTCGAGCAAAAACGGCTGATTTTCGACAAAAGAGATAACACCCGCCCTTTACGTCATGCTTCAGAAATGTGGAAAATGGTCCGTTTTCAAATGTTTTATTTTTGAACGTCAGTTCACATTTGTAGGTGGATCATCAGTGTTAGAGCTAAAATTAGCATGTTTAAAGTGATTTTCATGCTTCCAGGGGCCCAAAACACAAGATTTATGGAATGGTTAAAAGTGCATGAAAATGGCCAATTTACTCACTCTGAGTTCTCAAAAAGGGTTTCTTCACCCCGGGAAGTTAATTAAATACCATTTGGAGGCATTTAATGTTCGAGCAAAAACGGCTGATTTTCGACAAAAGAGATAACACCCCCCCATTACGTCATGCTTCAGAAATGTGGAAAATGGTCCGTTTTCAAATGTTTTATTTTTGAACGTCAGTTCACATTTGTAGGTGGATCATCAGTGTTAGAGCTAAAATTAGCATGTTTAAAGTGATTTTCATGCTTCCAGGGGCTCGGGAAGTTAATTAAATACCATTTGGAGGCATTTAATGTTCGAGCAAAAACGGCTGATTTTCGACAAAAGAGATAACACCCCCCCATTACGTCATGCTTCAGAAATGTGGAAAATGGTCCGTTTTCAAATGTTTTATTTTTGAACGTCAGTTCACATTTGTAGGTGGATCATCAGTGTTAGAGCTAAAATTAGCATGTTTAAAGTGATTTTCATGCTTCCAGGGGCCCAAAACACAAGATTTATGGAATGGTTAAAAGTGCATGAAAATGGCCAATTTACTCACTCTGAGTTCTCAAAAAGGGTTTCTTCACCCCGGGAAGTTAATTAAATACCATTTGGAGGCATTTAATGTTCGAGCAAAAACGGCTGATTTTCGACAAAAGAGATAACACCCCCCCATTACGTCATGCTTCAGAAATGTGGAAAATGGTCCGTTTTCAAATGTTTTATTTTTGAACGTCAGTTCACATTTGTAGGTGGATCATCAGTGTTAGAGCTAAAATTAGCATGTTTAAAGTGATTTTCATGCTTCCAGGGGCTCGGGAAGTTAATTAAATACCATTTGGAGGCATTTAATGTTCGAGCAAAAACGGCTGATTTTCGACAAAAGAGATAACACCCCCCCCATTACGTCATGCTTCAGAAATGTGGAAAATGGTCCGTTTTCAAATGTTTTATTTTTGAACGTCAGTTCACATTTGTAGGTGGATCATCAGTGTTAGAGCTAAAATTAGCATGTTTAAAGTGATTTTCATGCTTCCAGGGGCTCGGGAAGTTAATTAAATATAATTTGGAGGCATTTAATGTTCGAGCAAAAACGGCTGATTTTCGACAAAAGAGATAACACCCCCCCATTACGTCATGCTTCAGAAATGTGGAAAATGGTCCGTTTTCAAATGTTTTATTTTTGAAAGTCAGTTCACATTTGTAGGTGGATCATCAGTGTTAGAGCTAAAATTAGCATGTTTAAAGTGATTTTCATGCTTCCAGGGGCTCGGGAAGTTAATTAAATACCATTTGGAGGCATTTAATGTTCGAGCAAAAACGGCTGATTTTCGACAAAAGAGATAACACCCCCCCATTACGTCATGCTTCAGAAATGTGGAAAATGGTCCGTTTTCAAATGTTTTATTTTTGAACGTCAGTTCACATTTGTAGGTGGATCATCAGTGTTAGAGCTAAAATTAGCATGTTTAAAGTGATTTTCATGCTTCCAGGGGCTCGGGAAGTTAATTAAATACCATTTGGAGGCATTTAATGTTCGAGCAAAAACGGCTGATTTTCGACAAAAGAGATAACACCCCCCCATTACGTCATGCTTCAGAAATGTGGAAAATGGTCCGTTTTCAAATGTTTTATTTTTGAACGTCAGTTCACATTTGTAGGTGGATCATCAGTGTTAGAGCTAAAATTAGCATGTTTAAAGTGATTTTCATGCTTCCAGGGGCCCAAAACACAAGATTTATGGAATGGTTAAAAGTGCATGAAAATGGCCAATTTACTCACTCTGAGTTCTCAAAAAGGGTTTCTTCACCCCGGGAAGTTAATTAAATACCATTTGGAGGCATTTAATGTTCGAGCAAAAACGGCTGATTTTCGACAAAAGAGATAACACCCCCCCATTACGTCATGCTTCAGAAATGTGGAAAATGGTCCGTTTTCAAATGTTTTATTTTTGAACGTCAGTTCACATTTGTAGGTGGATCATCAGTGTTAGAGCTAAAATTAGCATGTTTAAAGTGATTTTCATGCTTCCAGGGGCTCGGGAAGTTAATTAAATACCATTTGGAGGCATTTAATGTTCGAGCAAAAACGGCTGATTTTCGACAAAAGAGATAACACCCCCCCATTACGTCATGCTTCAGAAATGTGGAAAATGGTCCGTTTTCAAATGTTTTATTTTTGAACGTCAGTTCACATTTGTAGGTGGATCATCAGTGTTAGAGCTAAAATTAGCATGTTTAAAGTGATTTTCATGCTTCCAGGGGCCCAAAACACAAGATTTATGGAATGGTTAAAAGTGCATGAAAATGGCCAATTTACTCACTCTGAGTTCTCAAAAAGGGTTTCTTCACCCCGGGAAGTTAATTAAATACCATTTGGAGGCATTTAATGTTCGAGCAAAAACGGCTGATTTTCGACAAAAGAGATAACACCCCCCCATTACG